>NC_134313.1:100780319-101456122 GCF_964195595.1 Calonectris borealis | reverse complement strand
TTTTAACAGGACACTTCAAAAAGAAGGCTATCCTGAGATCATAAGCCTACTGCAGTTTTAACTAAAAAAATCTTTCTTGGCTTGTCCACTGGAAGCTCAGCCATCCTTGCTGCTTGTGGTTGCTGGGATAATGCGCTGCTGTTTGTAACGCTTTCCCCCAACGTTAAACTTGCCGCTGGTAGATGGACACAACTCTGTCCTGAAGTGTTTGGGCAGGCACTTGTCAACGGTGGCCTGTCACTGCCTGGAAAAGCAGTACAGTATGAGCGGCCGCAGCGCTTTGCAGGCAGCCCTTTTCCAAGGAGGTGATGCACAGGCTGGGGCTGGGGCAGGGCTCGTCGCTCCATCACCTCGAGGTGCAGCACCACTTCCAAGCCTCCGTAACGCGCAACACCCAGGTCTCCTGCGCCAGTGCCAGGACTGCGCCAGGCAGGTCGTTATTTTCTAATCGAGCATTGCGCATCTTTTGTCAAAAAAAATCCCTTAGCGCCATGACATTTAGTTCGAGGCAGTTTCTGGGCTTTTCTTTGTGGCCTTTCCTTGCCACAAGGAAACTTGGTGTGCCGTCCAACAAGCCAGTGGGTTTGTGGTGACAGTGTACGTCTGCACAAACCACGGCGGCGGCTCTCAAGAAGGCCCTGACGGCACGAGCAGGGGCAGGGGCAGGGGCCCGGCCCCTCGCAGCCCCGTACCCCCAGCAGCCACCATCCCTAGGTCCGCGCAAAGTCCAAGGCCCCGCTTCCCCCGCGCTCTTTACGCATGCGCAGGCGAGGGCGGCAGCGCCACCTTCCCGCCCTTCTGGCCACTGCAAGGCGCGGCCTATCGCGCATGCTCACTCGGCGGAAGCGACCGTCCGAGGAAGGTGGGGCGTTCTCCCCTCCCCTCCCCTCCCCCCCGCCCCGTTCCGAAGGCGTTCGGGTGTTTCCGTTCCTTTCCGGCGCTACGGCGTTTCCCTGCCCCCTCGCCGCTTGCCTGGGCGCCGCAATCCCGGCGGCGCGGCGGGAGGAGGCGGAAGATGGCGGCTGGGATTGGCGGGGAGGAGGCGGCAGGCGCGGCGGCGGCGGCAGCAGCGGTTATGCAAACGAGGCCGTCGGCAGCCAGCGCCAGAGCCGGTGTGGACCGCGGCTGAGAAGGGAGGCGACTGGGGCTGCGCCACCACCGCCCTCCCCGGCGCCGGACCCTCCTCCTCTCCCTCCCTCCCTCGCCTCCTCTCGCCTTCCCCGCCTGCCCCGGCCCCCCGCCCTCGCCCCGGCATGGACGTTGGCGCTCCGCCGTGTCGCTGTGCGCGGCGCTGCGAGGCCGCGAGCCGCCGCTGCCGCTGAGCGGGGCCGCCCGCCGCTCCCGGGAGGGGGGGAAGATGTCGGACACCAAGGTGAAAGTTGCCGTCAGGGTCCGGCCGATGAACAGGAGAGGTAACCGGCGGGCGGCGGGGTCTCGGGGCGCGGAGGCTGCAGAGGCGGGGGGCGTGGGGGTGTGGGGAGGGGGCGGCACCAGGGCGCGCCTGAGGCGGGCGCGGCGTCCCCCCGCGCTCCCGGCTTCTCCCCAGGGCTGGCGGGAGAGTAACCCCCCTCACACAGACCCCCCGCCGCCGCCGCCGCCGCCCCTCACTCCCTCGCACAGGCATGCCTGAGCGCCTGCCCCCGCCGAGGGGGAACCGGCGGGGGTCGAGCTGCCCCGGCGTGCGAGGAGAAGGGGGGGGTGCTCTCGCCCTGGGTACAGCCCCCCGCCGTGTCGCCTTGCAGAGCTGGACCTGAATACCAAGTGTATCGTGGAGATGGAAGGGAACCAGACTGTGCTTCACCCTCCGCCTTCCAACACCAAGCAGGGAGAAAGGTAAAAACCCAAGTCGCCCGTGCCCCAAATAAAGACCCAGCCCCGGTTCCTCTGCCTCACCCTCGCAGACGCTTCGCCGGGCTTTGTTAGGGGAGCGGCGGGGTCCTGAAGTTCTTGCTCGGTGCCTTCCAGGGGCTGCGGTGAGGGGGAGCGGGCAGGGGAAAGCGGGCGAAGGTGAGCTCCAGCCAGGGATTGCTGCGTTGGGCTTGCGTCCCTGGGAAGTAAGGACCAGACCTTCTTCTCCTGGCTTCCTGAGTGGAGTCGGAGGTACCCAAATTGGGATGTGGGGACAGGAGATCCCTGTTGGCCTCCCAGGTTTAAAAGATGATTCTTGATTAACTGCTCAAAAAATAAGCTGTTGATCAGGTGACTTAAACTGACTGTGCGTGCTGTTTTCAGAAATTTCCCTTGAGTGCAGGCTGCTAATAACTTGATGTAACCTTTGGGGGCACAAGAAGCAGAATCTGAATTTTATGCTAGTGATGTTTTTTTTTTTTAAGTTTGTTTAC
This sequence comes from Calonectris borealis, assembly GCF_964195595.1. Classification (NCBI taxonomy): domain Eukaryota; kingdom Metazoa; phylum Chordata; class Aves; order Procellariiformes; family Procellariidae; genus Calonectris; species Calonectris borealis. Next base: position 101,453,780 of record NC_134313.1, on the reverse strand, counting down.
TGGATTTTAACGTAGTTGCATTTGAAGAGGCTGTAATTGCTAGATCCTTTATTAATTCAGTGTTGTTCTGTGAAGTAGCCTATGAGAATATGCTAAAATAATTTTGAAATCTGGCATTTAGTTGTGATGCCCCAGTAAAGAATACCCTTGGAAATAATCCAAAATACCAATGCACTAGACTGTAAAAATAGATCAGAACAGGAAAAGATTTCTTTCCTTTGAGGGAGTGTGGGGAAAGACAGGGAGGTGCAGGGGGAATAATTACGTTGTATGCTTATCTCTTCAGTTACCTGTTGACTGCTCAACTTAAGTTGATCTGTTAAATGTATTTAACGACAAGGAGTGTGAAATCATTTGCATGGTTATAGAGATTTTAATCTGAACACGTTCCTACTACTCAAGGTTTTATTAAGAATATTTTTGATTGAGTTCATAGTAGTTATGAAGTGTGGTGTGAGAATGTTTTTTTTTCCAAAGGCAGTATGTCATGCTTTTATAGTTTTCCAAGAGAAAATCTTGAGATCTTTTCTATTTTTACACATCCAAGATGTGAAGGTGCTTCTCACGTTAATCCACATACTGGAATATAGCTGTAAACACCAGTTTAATTTAAATCCAATTTGCATTGTCTTCAGAACCATTGTTGTGGCTAACGTGCTCTGGGTCTTGAAAGATCTGTGCTTGTTTCCTGCCCCTTTCACAGATCTTTGTGTGATCTTCTACGAGTCATGCTGCCTCTGTGGGTCTTAGCATCCCATCTGTAAAATGGAAATCTTGTTTTTCTTGAGACTATTCTATTTTAGAAAGTATGGGGTTTTTTCCCTCCTGTTTATTGAAGCATATATATGGCCTCCATCACAACTGCCATAATAAGAATAACATTAACTCTTTAAAGTGAGTGGATTTGACAGGTATAAAACATGAAATACAAATAGAGTTTACACAGCAAGAACAGAAGTAAGATTTAAAAATCATTATTTCAATAGACTAAAGAGCCTAAGGGCCAGATGGTTTAATAAAGAGCCTGTAATGTGTGAATTATGCTTATTGTGCACATTGGCCTGCAGGTATTCAGTGAGACTGTGCAGTGACTCTCTGTCTTTTGAGAGCTTGTGTGGCTTGTGTTTATCTGGCTTTAATACCTGTAATATGTATAAATTCTCTTCCTTGGTTGGAATTGGCTTCTGGTTCTGCACCAAGAGCCTTATGGGTGAGCTGCGACGCTTGTGTGAGACCTCACTGTCAGCAGCTGTGTTGGCAGGTGATAGCTGTCCTGCTTGCAGCCCAGTGTGAGGCTGGAATTTGGCCGGCTGTTACATGTGTGACTTAGGCATTTGAAGCAACTGCCTGATGTGAATGGATTGGAAATATCAGTGAGAAATACTGATCAGAAGTAACTCACGCTAGTGCAAACGTATAGTTTGGGTACCTTCTAAATGGCAGATGTTGTATGTAACCTGTTGAGATGCCTAATAGACTTTCTAGTGCCTTGTAAAGATCTTTACATTTTCTTCAGTGCTAAACTGTTGATTTCTATTTTTTACTCAAGATAAATAGTTTAATTTCTCATGATGAAGAATGAATTCTGTTCTTCTATGTGTACCCACCATAAAATGTCTGTATAAACTGGCTCTGAATTGCTGAGTAGTTGCTGCTTGTGCTTGGATTGATGCCTTGGCAGGGTTAGAGATGTCAAATGGATTTTTGGTTTTGTGTAGCTTGTTTTTATACAGCTCAACTGGATTTTTCTTTCAGAGCAACCATGTCATTACAAAAATGATTTCACTTGTTAGGGTGATTAATTGGTCTTTCTCTACTATATTGCATTATTTTAATATTCTGTTTAGTCTTAACCTTTCCCTTTTTACATTTTATCTTTTTATATGGAAATTTCCCTTTTCTAGCTGAATGGAAGTACAAGTTTGTACTGCACTTTGGAATAAGAATAAGTAGCCTTCTAAAGCAAATTTGGTTTCTAGGGCTGCTTTTCTTAATTGAGCTGAGGCCAAGGGACTACAGGGTGTGGGGGGGTGGAGGTGGAATTCAGGACCATGCTTTTTATTTGCTTTGTTCTCTCAGTCATAATTTTAAAGGTATTGACAGAATTTTCTAAAGTAAAATTAGATAGCTCTTTAATAATTACAATATTATAAAATTTGCTCTTGGAAAGGTTAGGGAAATAAAATTTTACTAGATTTGCCTATTCTTGTTTTTGAATAGGAGGTTTTTAATTAAATCTAAGTTCAGATGCATGCTGTTAATCAATCTCTAGGTTTTATTAAGGATATTTCTGAAGCATTTTAGATGGGCAAGTAATGATAGTTTTACAAGTGGTGAAAAAAGCCTAAAATCTCTGGCAGTGCTGTCATTTGTCCAACTTCCACTATTGTATTAGAGGTAAAGCAATAAGTTATAACCATAAATTAGAACAGGGTTCTGACTCCATCTTCTAACTACTAGACCGCACAGCATACACACCTTAACAAACACAGCTACAAAATAGTAACTGTTATTAAATACAAGTGTTCTGTCTTTTTATAAGCAACAGGCCTGCTGTTGCCCACAGACACACGACTTTTAGTGTTCTAAACTAACAAAGGAGGAAAACCAGAACATAGTAAAACAGAACAGTTTGAGTCTGAAAGGCACAGGAAAATCTTTATCGACTGAAATAATAGGAGACAGAGTTCAGAAAGGAACGGTTTCCATTAGCTGGTATCAGGTATAATCTCCGGTGCTGGCAAAGTTTTTGTAAGTTGGTTGTTCAACTTCATACCTTTAACCCTTGTTTTACTATTATTAGTAGCAGTAGTTTCCTTTATATCTGCCTAAATGTGCTTGTGTGTCGTTTTAGTTACCTCTCCTGTCTCTCATCCATTTCCTCCCCAAAACCAATATAGATTTCCCTTTCTTCCCCGGAAGAACATCGTGTCTTTCTGGGAACCCTCTGATTTTTTTCTGTCTTCACCTGGGAATCTGAATTTCCTTTCTCAAAGTACACTCTTCCTGAAGAAATTGTTCTAACTTAGTCTTTTAGAAATGGGTATTATGTTTCAAAGCCAATTGTATACATCCTGCTGTTTTGCTATAAATGTTTGTATTTGGTTGTTGGCAATAAGGTACAGTATTAAAATGTAACTATGAGATAATTAGAATATGGAGTTACAGACAATCTTTCAAAATATTTGAGTAATTTTTTACAATGGGAATTTCACACCTCTCTATAGTTTATGAAAGATTTGACTTTACATTAGGGATGTTATTTTTTAGTAGGACAAATTAGGTTTTGCCCGGTTCCTCCTCTGCTTTTGATTGTTAAAATATGCTTTCCTCCAACTTTTCCTTTCAGCTTTTTAATGCATAGGATCTGAAAAGAAGAGTTTTATTTTAGTTCCCTGACAACAGTTCTTCATGACATGATTTTTCCTTTAGTAAGCAAAATATTTGTCTTGACAGAAATAAACAAGGAACTATGGAGACAGTAGAACTGAAATACTATTTCAACTGTAGTTTTGACTGCAACAAAAATTCATCTATTGGGCAATTTATTCCATTAGAGCACAGTAGCCTTGTGCAAACTTTGCCTTATTAAAAATCTAGGGGCAGAAAATAAGAAAGAAATAACCAGTGTGTGGAGCTGAACTTAAAATTACCACTTTTCTCTGAAAGTATCTTTCTTGACTGGCTTAACTCTTTTTTTAAAAAACATTTTACGACTTGCTTGCTCTGTCATCTTCCATCTGCATTTTGATAATGGACAAGTGGCACCAAGGCCAAATTCTACTTAGGTAAAACTCTTCTTATAGCTCTAAATTACTGAAGATTCTAGAATGTATGGGGGCTTTTTTGAGTAGGTTTAAGGTCTTTAATAAAATAAATAGCTAGGAACAAATGCATGTCTATCTAGTTTTTGTAGGTCATGATACTTTCAAACATGAATATCTGAAGCACAGATTTCATCCCTAGGCAGCCTGTCCTAAAACTCTTGTTTGCAGAAAACAGCTGTTGCTCCCCCTGCCTTGGAGAAAATATGATTTTGGATGGTATTTAGTACATAGTCCTTCATGTGGTGGTTGTGGGACTTTATCTTTTTTGATATGTTGCTTTGAATAGCATGAGAGAAGATGAGAGAAGAGTGCTGTTGTAGGGAAAGGATGTGTGTTTCTGGTAATGGTCACTTTTTCAAACTGAAACTTGTGGAAGCTGAAATAGGACAGCTAAAATGGACTTTTTCTGTATCTGAAGGAATACAGAAACGAGATCATGTCTTTGATGTGTATACTTCAAATTATCACCTGTCTGAGGTAGATCATAAAATAATAGCAGGCAGCAACTTTTATCTTTGTCTGCAGGAAATTGTAAAAGTAATCTGACTTTGACCTCTTCTGTTAACTTTCCTGTTAGACATCAATGTTCAGGATGTGAACTGTTAGCTTTGAGCCTCTGCAGAAGAGGTGTATTTGGATTATGAAATGTGTGGTTGGAAAATAGCATTTCAAAGCTATTTTTGCATTGCTTTAATTCATTCATGCCTCAGATGGGACACTAGATGCAATTCCTTGAAATAGCTGTTCTTAAATTCCATGTAATTTGAAACGAAATGAAACACGCAGTATTTTGGATTACAAGTTTGTGGCATGGCTCTTGGTTCTTCCTAAGGTAGCCTGAACCGTGAGCGAATGCAACATCCATTATTTTACTATGTTTATAAGATCCAGACAGCTGTTAGGACCTTGTGCTTTGGTCTTTAAATGGCATTGCTAGAGGAAACTACTGTTGGATGCTGTTGGGATTGTGGGTAAGCAGCTAGTAGTAGTTCGCTGGCAGTACTTCAGAACAAAAATAGGTAAAGTGTTTGGAGAAGGAAAACTGTGGATGGTATTACCGTGTTTAGGCAATCATTGCTTTGTAGCCATTCTTTGCTTTTGGACTACTGAGTATTATGTTCAAATATTTCTGAGTAGAACACAGTAAAACGAGGTTCAGCTTTGAACTTGTCCAGTTTTTCTGTTTTATGATGTTAGAAATGCCCACACTGTGGAACATGAAAAGATTTGCTAAAAAGATTAGTAGGCCTTTAGACACGCTTAGCTTCTGTGTTTAGAAGGGGCAGGTACGCAGGCACTTGCCTATTACTGCAACCAGAGGTGTTTTTTGAGATCTGGATTACTAGTCAATACACCTTGTGTATGTTGTTTATTGAAATGAATTATGAATTTAAAAAATGTGCAGCTCTTTTAAAATGGAAAATTTTTTGGCTTTTTCTCTGGGGAGATCAGGACTAAAGGAGAAGTTTTATTTTCACCTCCCTTAGTATAAATAGTAGAGACAGCTTTCTTGTTTTGAAAACAAGATTATCTTTGCTCTGTTGTGCATCTGGTAGGTGTATTAAATGTGCACATAGTAAGATTTCAGACTTCTAATTAGATTCACTGTAATTTAATAGTTTAAAAATCTGAAGTTAAATGATACTTGTAAACATTGTAGTGACCCAGGGGTGGGCTAGATTAAAAATACTTCAGGAAGTGCTTAAGAAGTCCCTGTTCTGCAGAACCTGAGCTCAGAGAGAAGCAGCGCAGAGCTGGCCTGCTGTGTGGGTCTGTATATCACACAGAGCTGGGGTGCAAATCTTGGTACAAAGTTCTGGGGATAAAGTGAATCCCTTCTTGGTCTCAGGCCTGCGGTGCAGCATGCACAGGCAGGTATCTGTTGTCCAGGGAGTCAATGTGGTGGTACTAATTAATAACATTAGAGCTAAATCTTTACATTGACAAACGGACTTGTTGCTGTTGTGTTTGAGACATTATCAGATTTGAAGTCCTTCATTCCTCTACAGTTGGGTGCAAATTGAATAGCAGTAGCGGTAGCTGCCTCTGGCTATGCTGCCGGTGTCTCTTGCATGGACAGACTGTCCTTAATGGTGAAAGTAGTACAGTGTCTTTGCTTATTTGGCCCTCCCTGGGCATGGTTTGAATCTATTAATGGAAACAATTACTGCCTGCTATAGCGAAATGCCAGCTGCTGCAGCAATGCTGTGCAGATGCTGTTGTTTAACTGTGTAACTTCTCCGATTGCTTGGTTCCTTGTATTTTGTGAGGATGTCTGTTACTGACGGCAAAGTGTGGAAGGAAGTGTGAAAGTGTTGGCTGGAGACAGTGAATTTTACGTCTTCAGTAAGTGCAGCCTACAAAGAAGAGGTCCCTGCTATGCAATGATGCGCACCACAGGAGTTGGTATCAAGTTAACTTGAGACCCGAAGCACCAAGTTAACTAAAACCGTCGTGCTGTTGCCTGGAAGTGATGCTGCTGTATGTCTTTTTACAAGAGACAGTAGAAGGGATATATGCTTGTTCAGTCAGTAGCTGACTTTTTATGTTGATATGAAATCAGTCATCAGTTTGAGGTCTGCTGGAGCTTGAGTTGCTTGTGTGTGTCTTTACGATCCTTCCGTGGCGTGCGATGGGCGTTCACTGGGAGCTGAGGGAGGAGCTCAGTCAGTTAACAACAGGCAGATTGAAAATTTGCTGTGTGAAGGTCAATCAGAAAAATGCATTGCTGACGGGAGTTGAAAATCAGTGGCATGAGCTCAGGATATCCATGTTGGTGGAGAATAGGAATTACACAAGCTGTTTTCAATGCCATGGGAGGGTGTCCCTTTATGTCATTTCTCATTTTTGGGGAAAGGGGAATGAATGGCTTCCTGATGCTGTTGTGCTTGGTTAGTGTTAGTTAACCTCTGCAGTTCTGGCCTTTATTTTTGATTGTTGCCTTTTAATCTAAAAATAATAATTAAAAAAACCCAACCCTCAGTCATCAAAACATCTGATGAAATTCATAACCATATCCTGAACTAATACATGCCTTAGTGCTCATCTGCAACCTTTATTTGGCATTTTGTTACATCCTAAATAGAGACATCATCAAGCACGTACATGCTTACCAAATACACCTACATCTTCCTCGGATAATGTGAAGTTAGTGACTTGTAAGGTGCAACTTTTTCACTAGGAGATAATCTGAATGTTCCATTTCACTTCACATAGATCACCATAGGGGAATCTATATGGTAACAGCCCCCAATGAAGTCACTAATGATTTATCATCCTATAGTAACTTATTTGCTATTTAAGTGTTATAACTCAGGACAAAGATTCAGACCACAATTGCTCTTTTGACAGATTAAGCCATGAATATATTTTGGTGCTTATTAATGGTACAGTACTTTTTTTGAGCTATATCAGTCAGCACAGCGGTAGAAAGGTGTCTGAAACATTGCTGTGTGCTTGCGTTAGCGCATGGTAACTAGCATGGTTAATGATGATGCTGAAGATGCGTCGAAGAGGCTGACTGTGCACTAGCAACGGGGTATGTACTTACGGTCTGTTTTCTAGATGCGAACCCACACCAAGCCCATGCTGCTACCTTTTCACGTTTCGTATAGCATAGATATACTAAACATGTTTAGTTTAGCATAGATAGTAGGCTAGTACTGGCTTACTTTGAGATTTGTGGCGTCACTGCATTTCTTTTTGCAGTGTATGTATATTCCAAGAATTTTAAGCATTTCATAAGCATGAATCAAAGCAGCTGCTGTGGCTGGAATGGCATGCTTATCTCTGTATGTGTTTATGAAGATACTGTTCAATGTGTTTAAAAAACTACCAGGATGCATTGTTAACTGTAAACTTTCTATAAAGTAATTTGATGCTTTGTTTTAAAAACATATTGCTGAAACTGTCAACCCTTAAATATTTTTAGATTTGCAAATAAAATGAAAAAATGTACATGATATCTTATTTATTAAGCTTACATTTTCTTAGTTTATTCCACAGTCTCTTTTTAAACATAAATGCCAATCTCAAGTAAGTAGTGTTCAAAAGCCTCCAGGCAAGATTAAATTTTCTTCTAGTGTAAGGCTTCAAAATTTTGAATCTGTCTCTTGAGCTACTGGAATAATTTTTCTAATATTAAATACAAGTATGTGGAGCTGTCTGTTTTGCTTAATATTTCTTATATGATGACAAGGAACAGCAGAACTTAGATAAGAAACTGCAGTACTTGATATTTCTTCCCGCATGGTTTCCACTTTTTATCTGACTTTATGATTAAAATCATGTGCAGTGTAGCTGAGAAGGCCTTTCACAAATTTGATTCTTTCACAGTTGAAGCAAAAAAGGATTGGGTGAGGTGGAAGGGGAAGTTTATCTGCAAAATGAATGGATTTGTACAGTGACTGGCACTGGCTGCAATGTGATTTTTAATACTTCGGAGTTCTTATTTTTTTGAATTTTTACTTCAAATTTAATTTTACTTTGTAATTCAAAAGCCAAGGCTTGTTTTACAGTAGATGAGCTTTTGCTAAAGATAAGTCAACAGAGCATTCTAGTGGAGGCACAGAGCTGGTGGAAGTTTTCTACTGGCAAAGGTGCTTTATGGCCCTGAATGAGCAGCGTCCTGGTCTGCTTTGGAAAGTTTCTTTGTCAGCATCTGTCGATGTGAGTTTTTATGTATGCAATGTGATGTAAGTCTGCAGTGCTCCAGACTTGTTTTGGCTCAGTAGTGCCACCTCCCTGAATGATGCAAGGCCAAAGCATTTTGATATTTTTTGGAATTTTTTCCTTCCTGTCATACCATGTTGTCATTCCCTATTTTGAGATGTTTCTAAATTTGCTTTAGACTTGAAATGTGTTTTCAGATAATTTTATCTAACGAAATCAGGCTGAAACAGAAATCGGCCATTTGGTAAAATAAAGAAATGTTTCTATATTCACTGTATGCAGCTGAAGACATTAATACGTTACTTATGTATCCTCTGAATGCTCAGCAAGAAGTAGTTGAGTTTGAGTATATTTTTTAAAGAGAGCTTTGCACTTATCTGAACTTCACAGGGAGTAAGAGCAGAAACCATTTGCAGTCTTCCTGTGCTTTGCTGTTGTATTGTATTGGGATAAAAAAGGTGGTTCTGAAGGTGGTGGTGGAAGTGTATGATGGAACATCATCCCAGCACTCAGGTTTTGCTGTTTTGGAGCTTGACTACAGTGGATATACTATTCTGAAACAAACCATCTAGAAAACAATCTGGTATTTTCCGTACTGCCCATTACATTTAAAAAGAAGAAAGTTTTGAATAGTTCTCATTCTTCCTCTGGTGTTAATCTAATCCTTGTACCTGATTCTTGATTGGAGTGCCCTTGAGAAATGCTGCTTCAGTGTCTGCAGAGAAACTGACACACAAGGAAACGCGAATATAGGGAAAGGATACTTGGGGAACAGGACTGGAGGATAACGAAAGGCAAAAGAGAGAAATGGATGCCCAACAACATGGTGAAACTCCTCAAAGTACATGCTGGAGGAAAACAAAACAAGCAAACAACAAAACCCAAGAGCATCCAATAAGCTTTTTTCTATCCTACTGAAAATGTGTATAAGAAACTGGCATTCTCTGGGGTGGTACTAACAGTCTTCATGTGTGTTCTGGTTGAGATCCAAGTTGAAAACAAAAAGGAAAATCAGTTCTTGTAAACAGACCATTGAACACTTGCCTTGTAGTTTCCTTGTTAAGAGCTTCCAAGTCCTTAGTATGTTTATTGTTTGAGGTGTTTATAATATTGCAGCTAAGTTCATGACATATTCCTAATTCTCATTGCATAGTTCTAACATATATTTTAATGGTGAATTTTTACTGTTCATTATATTAAACATCTGTCACGATTGAGAATCTGTAAATTGGCTGTGACATAATCCACTTCGAAACACTTGTGTGTCCATCAAAAGGATGATGAGAGTGTGTATGAAGATGCAACATTTAAGTGTTCTCCTAAGGTCTCTTTCAATGGAACAATATCTTGAATTTTTTTAATAAATTCAGTAGATGTTCTGTCCCGCTCAGCATCCCAATTCCATGGTTGGATTCTCCCTTACTGTCAGAGGTACTGTGTACTGAAGGAGGGAGATGTCTGACTTCCCCATGGTAAAAGTTAGAAGTTAGCTCTTGCCAGTTCTGTTTTCAAGTGCTCAGCAGGGCATAGTGGATGAGTACTGAACCTAGATAGACATCAGTCTAATCTCTCCTCTCTTGTTTAATTGCTCTTTGGGACAGACTGCATCCTCTCAAGTAGTTTTTGAAGTTTCTGTTTTGCAGATGTGAATGTGGCAATGGGAAGCTTTTTTTCAGAAATACTAATGGTGCGCAAGCTTTGTGCTCTTAGTGTAATCTATTCTTACTGCCATTTACACTCACAGATAAGAAGCTTTGCATATGCTTCAAGGAATGTGGTGTACCTTTATTTGAAATTTCTGAATGGCATCTTGCAACTTTGTGCTAGTTTAAACCCAGAAATGGAGATTTGCAGTGTTGGGCTGGCTGAATGCCCTTAGTTTCTGCAGTGCTCTTCTGAGTTATGGTTCTTCTGGTGCATGGTCTGACCCATATTATTGGTTGCTATTTGAGAATTTCTTGCCTGAATAAGGAAGAAATTAATAGCTTATGTGCAAGATAGATCAAATAGACTTTGAGAATACTCTTGCACTCACATGACCAAGGTGTAAAATGAATGTTATAAAAATCTGTCCAAGCCAACTTGATCTTAATCTGTCATCCTTTGTCAGGAAGGGTGTTGTAGGATGACTTCTGGAAGATCTCACAGTTTAAATGCTTATGTTTTTCTCAAGGTATCTGCATCTTCGTCATGGTTCAGAAAAGACGGAGGCGAGTGAGTCACTCACATAAGTGACCTCTTGCCTGGTCGCTTTTGCTGTGTTTAAAAAGGGAGAGTAAATGCTAGGTCTTTATCTGTGGACTTTGAAATGAGATGTTATGAAATGGAATTGCAGAACTGAATTTTGAGGGAGGAATTTTTCATCAGCAGCGTATATAAATGAGAGAAAATAGAAATACTAATGATGACGTGCAGTTGTTACGTAGGAAAAGAAAAACTAAATTAGCTCATTTTCCTATTTTCAAGAAACATTTAGGAGTGATAAGAGTCTGACAATCTGTTGACTGGTAGCTGTAATGAGCAATGTCAGAGTTTGGTGAGCTCAAGGTGAGTGTTTGATTAGACTAGGAAACTTGCACTTTTTTGCAAATAATAGTGGAAAAGCCTAGCACTTGAAATGCTTTTATAATTATCATTCTACTTTGCATCCAAAATAGAAGGCAAGTTATAGATTCCTTACAGAATTTTGCTCTAAATAGAAGGAGCAAAGGGTGCTGTTTGGTTTTTGTTGTTGTTTTTCTCTTAAAGATCTAGACTGGATAATTCAGGATTCTTTTAAAAATCACGTTACTACTTTTTTTTTTTTTTTTGGTTCTTTCCTTATAGCTATTTCTGCGTATGAGGCAGGTCACTTCTTTGCCCCAGTACTGTTAATCTAAGAGTATTTGAAATGGGAAGCTTGCCTTAGCTGCAGCTTCTCTTGTAGCAGGTCCTTCTACTCATGCTCTTTTACTTTCTTGTCTCAGTTTGCAGGTGTAGTAGATGAAAATAAATTGAACTGGTCTGGAGTTACTAATCAAACAACATGACTCTTAGCCATTTTTGGAGTGGAATGGCTGTTTAAGCAAAAAGGAAACAGTTGACTCCTTGTTACATTGAAAATTGTTGAGAATTGAGTGCTGCTGCTGACTTTTATTTAAAATATTAGTGGTGATGGTCGAAGTGGGAAAGGTACACTGAAAAATCAATGTGATAAACTTTTTGAATAATTTTGAACTTAATTCTGTATTTCTTAAACCTGAATTTTGCAGTATTGCTGCTCACCTACTTTGCTCCTTCACATTGTTATCCTAATATTACCAACCAAAAACTGCTGACCTCAGTACTATTTGCCTTCTTGAATCATTAATTAATGTAATCCTTATCAGAGTTCAGAACCTGTATACCCTTTCATATGACTTTTCATGGTGTTTCAGGCTGATCTACTTGTTCTGAATCTTTCTTCTTCTCATTCTCTTCTAAGGATTTTTGTCAACTTTTTGAGAGACCACATGTAATTCTACTTTATTTCTTCTAGTTTGTTTTGTGTAACTCTGTTCGCTATGCAGACAGATCTCTACGTAGATCATTTAGGCTGTGGGTTATTTATGGCAGAGATAATTAGCTGAGTTGCAGCTCTGGAAACAGAAGAATTGCATCTCGGTGTCGTGGAAGTTTAGCTGATAAGCTTTGCAGGGCCTCACCTCCTCCCATGCAGAGTCAGATCAGAGGTCTCAATGCTGGATTCCCACAGCCTGCTTGCACAGTGTAAATACTGGATGTCTAGCAAGGCTTTGTTAGCTTGTGCTGTCTGTCCTGTACCTGGTGTTTGTGGCTGTCTTTGTGAACTTGGAAATGGGAGGAGGTGGCAGCGGTGGAGTCAAGAGCAATGCCAGGGATAAGAGAGGGCAAAAATAGGTGGGTGTGGGCATCCACTACTGTTTCACTAGTTCACATGCAGTGTGGGATGAGAAGCACATGTTCAGGTAATGGCCAAGCTGATGGGAGGTCTCCTAAAACTCAGAGTGCAGGGATTGGCTGTATAGAGATAACTGATTGACTCCACAGTGTTGATTTAGTGTTTGAGTGTCTGCAACATGCTCCTGAGAGTACACTCTGTTATCTGGGATTTTCTGTTGTCAAGAGTGTTTCAGCCTATGCTCATCGTGAGTAGTAGAGCTGACTGCAGATCACAACAGGGATGGTACTAAATGGATCTATAAAGCTGTGTATGAACATTTTAAATCAAATTTAAAGTACTTCATTAAATATTAGAAACAAAGTAGTTAAAATACTTTTCAGTAAAGTGGGGTAAAACTCTGAGTTTGATTTAAATACACCTATTGACCTTACTGATTGAGCTGAATGTTAAATTTAAAGCATGGGTATTTGCAGTACCAGGAAAAGTGTTTTTCACTGTTCTCTCTCTGAAAGAGGCTTTCCATTGTGTAACTGCAGTACAGGATGACTTGTGCACACTTCTTATCCCAGTGCAGAAACCTAGATCTCCCTTCTTAACTGCCTCTGAATAGATACCAGCACGGGCCACAGACTCTACTGCAGTCTCTGGGTTAGCATGCAGATGTCTGGGCCCAGTAGCCAAGGTTGGCTTATCAGCATGCAGGCTCCTTAAACATACACAGCTAATCTTTATACTAAAGCCCATCATTTCTGTGCAGGCATATCCATAGATAAAGTTTATGCCTTTCTCTGTTCTTCTCAAATTTAACTTTCTTCTTCCTCTACCTTTCTTCCTCCTGACCTTCTACCTGCATTCTCCCATGCTCTTTAAAGATACTATTTAAAGTGTTCTCTCCAGAAATGATGGTGTGTCAGAATAAAGAGATTGAGTGCTGTTAGCAACTCCCGGCAGCACTCTGCTGCTTATTCTAAATTGGAAGCTTTGATTACATTTAATTGTCTGCAGTTGGTGTGGTAGCATGTGTGTGTTGCTTGTGTCTCAGCTCCTTTGCTTTCTATGCCTCAGTCCTTTGAGTACCTTACCTTGTAGTAGTCACTGACAGTGGTTATTATCAACTGCTTTGTATTTATGTTTCTGTGTGCTAATTGCTAAATACCTCTCTCCTGTTCTGAAACTTGCCAGGGCTGGCAGCTTGATTTCATTGTAAGATGACCATGTTTTCTAGTTTGGTTGGCGTTTTTTTCTGCTGCATTAAGACAAATCTTATAAGGGAATAATTTTCCTTTTTTCACAGTGCAACTGTGCTTAGCATGCTGCTGCTGAATGGCATGCTGGGAGCTAAAACACTCAGCTAGACCCCAGTGAATTTCTGCAGGGTGATACAGACTCTCATGTTCTCAAACTCTCCCTCCCTTAACTTTGCTCCTTTGCTCGCTGTATCCAGGCTGGGCAGGGTGCTCATTTTGTACGTAATCAGGTACCTCTCCACCACGTGAAAGTGTCCATGCACCTTCTCTATTTTTAGACGTTGGCTTGTCTCTTTGCTACTCTTTTGCTTTGTTTTGTGCCTGAGCTAATAAAAGCCTGGCTGGACTCAGTGTCTGCTTTTTGTCTGCACAATAAACCTGCAACATGGATAAAATTCTGACAGGTAATGGCAGTGGGAAGATATTTCAAACAACTTCTACCTTTCAGTGTAATAATACAGTAGTGTTCTACTCTCTGTAAACAAACCTTCATAAAATGAATTGTGGATATAAATCTAGCTCTGCAGTCTGAGATCACAGCTCAAAAAACCTTTTTGAAGAGCTAATACTGTTGGCTGCAAGCCAAGGAGAGGAAAAAGATTTAGGGAGGACTTAAATAAGAATGAACAATTTTTCAAGACAGAAGGATTATTATATCTTTAAAATACTTGAGCTGTAGATAGACTTTGGGCTATTGGAGTAAAATTCCATTGAGAATACTGCGTGTTGTTTGAACACGTTGTGGTTTAAATGTAAAAGTGTATCTGGAGAGAAACAAATGGTTTAAGGAAACAACTGTTTTCTTACAGTGGTACGCTGTGCAGGCTGCTAGTCAGAGTTCAGGATGTCTCCGCCTGTGTATTTTGTAAAGATTCCTGTGTGGTGATGTCTGCCATCAGTAAATGTAAGAGTTACATAGTGTAGGAAGTCTGTTTGGGAAGGTGATTATGATGCTCTTCGACTAAACTGTCTCAAGGATTTGGTAGCAAAGTTGCTTAGTTCGTCAGTATGGCCTTTAAACTCTGATAAGACCTGAAAAGATGCAAAATCAAATTTTTGTTAATAATTATAGCCCTCTGGAATTTTAGAGGCTAGATGCTTAATCTCCTTATTCCCTGTTGTCAGTTAATTGTGTCTGTATTATCCATCACAGTGTCTCTTGGAGCTTAACATCTGTTGTTGTGTTGGAAAGGAGTAGACCTGTCAACGTTTCTCATAGCGGCTTTGAGTGTGAGAATAGTAATTTTGCTACCAAAGTCAGCATGTCGCTGCAAATTCACTGGGCAAGTTCTGTGGAGAGAGAAGTTGTTGATCTCAGGTAGACAGTTTTCAGAGCAAAATTATCTTTAAGCTAATTTGCTAGGTGCCTATTTCAAGCACATTACTGTGCTTTTATGCAGAGCAATACATGGAATAAATTGATGAGCAGAGGTTTGGTGAAGCATGTGAAAGGAGTTACAGAAGTAGTTGGGCTGGACATGCTTGTGAGAAATGCCGGGTTTTTGGGGAATGGGACAGGCTTGAGTTGAAAATTAGAATTGATTTTTTTTAATGCTTTTCTTAAAGTTACATTTTAAACCGTTTCTGGTATCAAAGGCTTCAAAACCTTAAATACTTCTTTTCAGAGTTGTTAACTTTACAGGTCAAAAACCAAAAAGAAGAATCCAGAGATTTTAGTAAGCAAATGTCATAGTGAGTTACACATCTCTGTAGGTTGTATACAAGTTTCGATTTCAAAAGATTGTAAAACAGGGCTTTTTTTCTTTTTTTAATATTTGATGTAATGTTTTTGAAGTAGAGGCATCAGATAGCTCCTATTTTCTATCCCTTTCTAGAATAGCCTTTTCTGAACACTCAGTTTTCTGGTGAACTCAAAGGCAGGTGAAGAATAATCAGTTCTGACCATGTTCTTGCTGTCAGAAGGATATTTTTCATTATGTTCCCCATTTCCTTGAACAAAGTGTTCCAGCTGTCTTTATTCAGTAAAGAAACCATCAATTACAAGTAATTAATGGGGCAAATCAGATTATGATCTGTGGGTTTTCTTTTTGAGAGGTAAGATGATTCAAATGTCTATTGTAGTCTAATAATTCTCCATATGGCAGATCTGACCTGAAGTTCTGTTTCTGAGGAAGAAAAACGTATTGTGGATGCTTTTTCATGTTGAACACTAGAGTATTCAAGATATGATCAAGATGTGAGTGGGTGCTGGAATTTAACAAAAAATGTGTTCAAAATTGTCCTAATCGTTTATACCTTACACACTGGAATATCTTTCACATAACCTTGAAATACAAAATATGGCATTTCGAAGGGCTTAAAATAATTGGTTAAAGTGGCAATGAAATGACCAACATTTCATCTTGCAGCCCCTCCAAACATATTGCAAGAATATAAGGGAGAACATATCCCATCTACTTAATTCTTTTTTAGGAACCTGCAAAGGTAAAATACTGTATTCTCTCAAGAATGAATTCAGTTCACAAATTGCTTCAGGAGACTTGTCCGGTAGGCACGCATCGCCTATCCAATAAGGTTTTTTCCTGACTCTCTTCTTACTGAAATATGTTAATAAAATAACACCTTTTTTGGGGAATAGATAACAGCTAATTTTAATTATACGGCTGTAGCTTTTTAATTTATACATGACTGGAAGGAAGCCTGGGCCTCCAAGCTATTTTGTGCATCAATGCTAAACTTAAAATCTAAAGCTTGCCAAAAGGAGCAAGTAGCAAAAAGTAAAAGAAAAAACAATCAAAAGCAACAATTTCATGTAAGTGATGTGAGCTGTCTTAAGTGTCTGTGGGCCAGGCAAACTTTGCTATCTTGCAATCGTTGTTTGCAGCTACTGTCACTCACCTGATTCTTGGTAACTTCATTATGTCTGAGCTTATTCAAAGTATTGAGATATATTTCCTAATATATATTCCAATTGCTCCTGTGCAGTATTAACCTTACAACCATTACTATACAACATATAATAAACTATGCAGAGATAGTATCTGTGAAGGAAATATTCTTTGAAGGCAGTTTATGCACTGAGCACTAGGTTTGCATAGTGTTAAATCTTTAAATTTGTCTAAAAGGGAGCCTTCTTCCTCCTCACTCATTTCTATTGGCTGGTTTTGGATGTCTGTAGTCAATGCAGCTTACTATTTTAATAAGATTATCATGACAGCTCCCCAAATCATGATACAGAGATTTAATATTAGATTCTGTTTTATTGGAGTTCTCCATTGTTAAAAACTCAGCTTTGCTCTTTTATTGACTGATCACATTTTGTATTGGTGTGTTATAAAAATCTGTTGTAGCTGACATAATGACTTTATATCAAAGCTGCTCTTTCTTTCTTAGAGTTGCTCAGGTTATTGTGTATCAGTTTGGGGAGCATGGTCATTTAAGTTGAGCATTGAGGAATCTCCGAATGAAAGCTGGCAAGCTTCATTCCTCTGGTAGTGATATTTCCGTACCTAGAAAATAAGGTACACTACTGGTTTTCAGACTGCACTGCACCTATGTTGGTAAGGCATGTAGAAAGAGCCCTCAATCACATAAGTTTTACCTGACATTTGTTTGTGGTGTTAGTAGCAATATTTTAGAGGGGTGGGGAAGATGCATTTGTAGAAGGCATTGCAATGGATCACCATGTGAGAGGTCAGTCCTTAATTTCAGTGCAAATTTATCAGTTTGATGTAGTAGCTTATAAGTAAATGTTTGAGATAATTGGAAGTTAGAAAATAAGATGAGATGGCTCATTAGTATATTTATCAATAGATTCTTAAACCTAGCCACAAAAAATCCCTGCATTTAACTGTACTGTCTTATAATTGTCGGTGTATTAATAACTAGTAAAACCATTCTGATTTCATAATAGGAAAAGGAAAACCTTTAAAAAATTAAGATAGAGAAGAATCAATGTTAGTTTAACTTTCATTTAATAAAAAGGACACAATCTGACCCTTGCTTTCGGTTCATGGCATATTTTCAAAGGCTGAAAGATCTTTACTGCTGGTAAACACATGATTAGTGTCTTTACCACTTTTAGGAAAGTTTTCACTTTCCTAATATATATTCCAATTGCTTCTATGGGTTGTGAAGGGGAGCAAAATGCTGACAAACCTAACTTGATGCATGAGATACAGGTTACTAAATAGAAATACATTAAGAAAGTTAAAAGACAGCATTCATTTATTAGCAAAAGCATTACCTATTCCTTCTGAATTGTACCTTTTTCCAAGTAGTCAGTCCATGTGAGGTGCAGTGCTGGTGAATTCCTTTGAGTTGATGAGAGGTCAGATTACTTTGGCATAGTAGCTAAATCTCTCCTATGCACCTTCTTACTTCTAGCTTCCTAAAACTAAATGCTGCATAACTTACTGAGGACTGAAGGTTTCAGGCTTTTTCAGCAGAAAAGTGAGCAAAACTGTAGACAACTGACTTAGACTCGATGAACAACTGACCTTGAACTCAGTGTGATCAGGTAGTGCTTTGCACATCAGCTGAAGTGATATCAGAAGTTACTCCCCTTCAGCTGTTTGCCCTGAGACTTAATTTCAGTGTTAAGTAGTCCTCCTCTTGAAGAAGAGGTGCTTTGTAGCATTTAAATTCTTTTTTTTTCAACTGTGATACTTATAAAATGTTTTAATTAAATAATATTAATAAAATAGGTATTTCAGTTTTGCTAATGGTAAATTAATAACTTCACAGACGTATTATACCAGGAACAGAAGGTTTCTTAATGTACCAAAGACTAATAGCTAAAAGCTCAAGTCCAGTGAAGGGGGGCAGAAGTGCACAGTTACTTAATTATTGGTAGAAACTGCTAAAGGAAAGAAAGAATGTAGCTGCAAACTTGAGGAAACAAGGTAAGTCTTTCCTTTTGCCTTTGACCATCTCATGCTTCTCCTCTTTCTGGATTATCTGGTAAGTGAGAGAAGTCAGCCTCCTTTCTGAAATTTAGAAGGCTTTGACCTCCTGCTGCCGTGGACAAAGCTGGGATGGTGGTTGCCATCCTCTGAGTTTCTTGTGTCACAGAAAATGTCTTTTGTCTTCAAAGCTTGCACTAAGAACTACACCTCCAACCTTTTCTTTCTTTAATACAGTGTCTCAGGTGTGGGTGGAGTGGGTATTGGCAAATCAAGAGGAGTATAGTATGAAAATTAAAAAGTGAACAGTTTCATCTTAGTCACAAAATGGGATTTAATAGGTTTGTGAGGAAGTATGTGATAGCACATTTTGGTAACCATCAAATATAAGATGGTTAATTAACCTTTTTTCATTGTCCATGTCTATCAGCTAGGACCGCCTCCTTTTAACAACAGCTTTTGCTTTGGTATTTGTCTGCCCTGTGTATTTGGGCTCAACAGTTTACTGAAAGATAAGAATACGAAATGACTTGGAAATATGGAAAATTGAAGCCTCGTGCAGACAGAAGAAGGTTGACAGCTCTGAGACAAGTACTGCTTTGGACAGAAGCTGTAGAAGGACAAAAGATAGACGAGCATTATGGATTATGAGTTGTGTCAAGAGGGTTTGTTACAAAATGTGTAGATGAGGAAGAAGAGTATTTCTACTGCACGTGTGCATTTAATAAATAAGATAAATTACCAAAAAGTTGCACGTACTCAAACTGTTCAAGTTGTGTTTCCTTGGTTTTGGTGCTTACTGATGCCTACAGTAACATTGCTGTGACATCAGGGAGAAGGGGGGATGGAAAGCCCACTAAAATTGTGGTTAAATTTCATTTTTAGAGTCTCCCAGATCATAGTCCCAGAATTCCTCAATTTGCAAGCAGGGGAGCAGAAAATTCCCCAGTGCATATTTAAGATGACGGATCGCTTGAGTGTTCTCCAGTAGTTTGTCTCTTGTCTGTTTGAAATATAAAAGGACATGTAAAATCTTAATCAGTATTCAATTAAATATTGCTTGAGAGAGAGAAAAACTATTTCCTGAACACTTGCCTCAGAGGTGCTCATTCTCTGGCTGTTTCTTGAAGCATTATGGATGCCTCTGATTTTACAAATTTATTTCCGTTTGTAAACTGAAACAGCATATTGCCTTGATGTAGCAGCTTTTCTTTTTTTTTAAGTAATTTTAGCCCAGTTGATAGACACATTTGGAAAAAAAAAAAAGTAATTGTAATGCTTTGTAAGATTGTTATTAAAAGTAGGTGCCAAGTAAATAGAGTGGTCTTTTTTTTTTTTTTTTTAAATGGTGAAAAGGTTCTCGGAGGTGCATAGTCACTTCTTTGAGATAAGCAGAAACTTTGCTATGCGAGGCTGATGTTAATGATCTTGACTTTTATTATTGCCGGCTGAATAAGCAGCTCAAAGCAGCTAACGGAATTTTGTATTAGTCTTATACCAGCTGGAGTCAATACAGATGGCAGTAATAGTTTCCATCACTGGGCAAAGATAAACGGCTGCTCTGTTGTAAACATGGAGGAGAGTTAAATAGAAACCCCAAATAACGCATTTGCTACTATTAAGACGTATTGAGTATCTGCAAGACCAAGTCCTGAAGCAAACAATGTTACATTTCTGTGAACTTCATTATTATGGACAACCTTGATGTTAAGAAAAAGCACCTTTTTAATAAATAATAAACTTACTTCCCGAAGACAGAGAAGTGAAGCGTTTGTAAAGGGACGAGGTGTAATGGATCGGATGGTGTGTATGTGCAGTTACAGTAAATTAGAATCATCCGTGTCCGGATTTGGAGGAAAAAATGGAGACTGAATTGTTGGGAAATGTTTTCTTTTTCCTCAGCTCGTGGCAGAGGTGGAGAATAGAGGCAACGTCTCACATAGGGACTGCAGGAGGTTGCAAACAAAATGGTCAATGTTTAGCATTGGAAGAAAAAAATCCTCTGGTACAAATTGAAGCTTAAGTGAGGTGATTTAGTTGGAATTAGGTCAGAAGGCACTGGTTTCTGTTGGGAGGGGAAAATTGCTGCAAATCCCTTATCACAATTTTCTGAGATTATGGAAGTAATTTGCAGTAATGAAAAATAAACGGCTTTTAAAAGCTCTCCAGGAATTGATTTGCAAAAAAAAAAAAATGTTCATGAAAGTAACTTGTCTGTTTTGGCTTTCCCTGAATGCAAAAGCATTTGAAATGGTGGTCTCTGAAGAAATGCATCTGCTTGTGTGTTGGTTTTTTTTGAAGTTTATTCCATTTCTTTTTTCTCCCACTCTAAGACATGAGAAAGTAGGCCTTTTTAGTCATGCTTTACTAAGTTTTGGGGTTTTGTATTCCGTGTTTTGTATCTTTGTTCTATTTAGCACCTTAAGTATTTTTGTTCAGCATTGTGTTAGATCCACAGATAATACCGTCAATTCAAATAATTTTCTGTACTTGGTGTTGAGAAAGCTGTGCAGAAAAGATTCTTTTCTGTTGTCCTTGAAAAGTGAGTAATGAAGTGAATAGTAAAGATATATAAAAGTGACTAGCATAGGAACAGTAGTAACTCATTTAAAAAAAAACCTTCCAGACTTAACTGTTTTTTCAGTTACGGCACGGAGGAGAAGAAACCATTATATAGTTGCTTTGACTGTGGAGCTCTTTGCAGGACGTGGGTAAAGGAAACAATTGAGCAAGACTTGGAGAGCAAAGATGGGCTTTTTCATTGTTCCCTGCCAAAGAGTCCCCGAGCCTTCCCTCGCTGTAGAGCAGCATTCAGAAGCTCTAGCACCTTATGCAACCCTACAGGTAAAATGGAGTCAGCATATATATTTGATATGGCTTTGGATTACAGTTGTTCACATAAGGTGTTAATGGTTTGGATGACATCTTGGAAGAGTATTTCTAAGGTTGAGG
Organism: Calonectris borealis; assembly: GCF_964195595.1. Lineage (NCBI taxonomy): Eukaryota > Metazoa > Chordata > Aves > Procellariiformes > Procellariidae > Calonectris > Calonectris borealis. The sequence continues at coordinate 101,432,317 of NC_134313.1, read as the reverse complement.
TGTTTGAGAATTCTTAGCAATTCTCCCATTGTTAATAATCTAGTGTTGCTGTTGGCAGTGAAAGAAGAGTGAAGGTAGGCTGGGTACAGGTGCGTCTGCTGCTGTTGGGTAACAGGGACACCCAAGGCTCTGTCTAATGTTGCCATGTTGTGCCTCCCTTCTGGAGGAGAGTTAGTGTGAAGGAATTAAATTCTAACTTTGGTTTTATGTTCCAGGCTGTGCCAGGTTTTGGTACCGAGGCGAGGTGTGTGAGAACAGTAATCTTTAATTCAGGGAAGTCTGGGGTATATTTCACTATGGCTTCCTGGGGGACAACCCAGATCTGACCATGAAAGTATAATGGGGACTCACAGATTGCTAAAGGATAGTCAGTGTATAGAGTACACTTTTTCATGTGTGATTTTTTTTTTTCTTTTTTTTTTCCTTTTTCTTCATGTGTGAGATGTGTTTCTGGAAGAGAGTTGCTATTGGATGATGAGGAGACCTCTAAAAAAAAAATGTTTTGAGACAGCTCTGTAAATGGGCCATGTAATTTTTTTTTTTGGAAAACAAGCTTAGAGAGATTTTAGGTTTGTAAAAATCTACATTTAAGCTGCTCAGTTAGTTGGAAATGACAGCTTCACTCAGATCTTCCTGTATTCTTTTTCCCTGCTACTGCCTCCCCAAATTAAAACATACATTTCCAAAATTGCTTTTGCAGTCATTTGCTTATATGCCCCTCTGAAAGCTTAATTAGGAGCTAGCTACTCATATTGCAGCAACGATAGGTTTACTTTATAGATACTAAACTACTCTCTAGGACTAGCATTGGATGGATTTTATTCCTTTTTCGGAAAATTAGTGACCAAGATACTGAGTTTACCAAGGGTGCTGTCACTTGTTTATTGTAGCTATTTATCCCAAAACATGAAATTGATAAAATGTGACTTAATTTAAAGTTCATGCTGGTTTGGGACCTGATACAGCACATGAAATTTCATGCCTGTTTGTAATCCAGTGGTTTTGTAGAGAGGCATCTGTCTACATTGGAAGACTGCACAATAGGGTAGAAGTACCATTAGAAGCAGAAATAATGTTGTGTGTCCTTGCTCGTTGTAATATTCAGAAGTTAGGTATTTTCCTTATCTGTTGTTTATTTCTCTACCTTTTAAACAGAGAAATTAACAATCTCTTTTTTCTGGCCGTTGATTAGCATAGTAAATAAACTTGAGTTGCATCACTTGTTTATACAGGTCTTAATCAGGACTTTGGAGCTTCGCTCCATTTCCACTGAGCTTCCCTTTTACCGTAATTCAGTGTTGTGTTTGACCTGAATTATGAGGCTTTCATGGGAACAGAAGGTCTGGAGGACTGCTTTTGAAGCAGGATTCCTGGTTAGCTTTCATGCCAATAGTTAGATGATGCCAATAAGGAAACAATTGCTTTTGCTGATAATGGTTCCTTCAAATGCTTGTTTGGGGGTGTTCCTTCAGGAGGAGGGCGCATGCTTTGATGGAGATTATTACAGCGTATTTCCATCACTGTTTTTCTGCGGAAAATCATTTGGAAAAATATTAATCATCTGCAAGGTATTACTGCAGTATAAGAAAGAAAAGGTCCTCTCCTGTGCCTCACATATTTAAACGATGCTGACTGTGCAGTTTTTGTGTTGTTTGTGCTGTGGGTTAATCATTAATATGTAGTATATATATGTAACATGCCCCAGGACACAGACACATGAGTCGGTTAACCCATGATATTTCAAGCTCTCTGTTTTGAAAGATTGCAGACACCTCGTGAAACCCCTGAAGGTGATTTGTCTATAGATAGGGGACTAAGTATATCTCTGGATGAATTCAGGCTGCATTTCTCATGCTTAAGTTCCTGCCTTTCAGGGCACAATCCTCTGTTTCTCATGTTTCTGATAGTGTCTGGTTTGTATATACACCTGGCTTGATCTAGGGTTATTAGTTAGACCTTACCCTTTCTGCTCTGGATTCGTAAAGCATTATGTCTTTAAGTTCTTGGGAAATCTGGTAGCCAAATACTGAAGGATGATGAGTCTAGCCAGCCATTGGTTTATCATTCACGTTATTGCAACTCTAAGTGCTGTGTTACAGTAGCTTTTTCTGCTTTGTTTGATACATTATGTATTTTCCCTGTGCAACAGACTAGATGATTTACACATCCTTTTCAGATATTTTGGGAAAAAACATTCTCTCACCTTGTATTTCTTTAATGTTAATCTAAAGTCTGATCCCATTATATGAAACTCTCTATCCTTACATATAGAAGAGGACAGATCCAGTTGCTTCTTTGGCCTAAACAAATTTATGCTGAATTTTCCATCAAGATCACTAGTGGGTTACAGAGCTCTCCTGCGCACACCCTTATCTTCTGTTCAGCACATCTGACTGGACTGTTGCTCTGGAAACCATTGCAATGTCACAAGTGACTTCATTATGATTAAATGAGGGGAAAAAAAAATAGAACAAAGGAGCACATTCCTGTTTCAACATGCAACTTGGAAACTGAAACTGTCTCACATACATTCTCTGTATTTCAGAGCACTTTTTGGTAACAGGACACAGATCTGTTCTGCTAGTCAGGAATAAAATCTATAATTTGAAATTGCTATTATTTATTTCCTTTAAATAGAATCTGTAATTGACTGATGTAGTTACAAGGATAGCTGTTTTAGACTCTTAAAAGCTGTGCATGGACCTGTCAAAAAAGAATCAATTAGTATTTACACTTACATCTTTCTTCCTCACAGAGACTTAATTAATTGTCTTTAAACACTAAGAATGCTTTAGTTTCCAATTATATCTGGGATTATTTTCTGTTTATCTCTAGTATCTATATAATATTTGAGTTTCTGAAGCAGGTCTGTAACTGCAACTAAACAGAAGATTATAAAAATGTGCCAGGATGCTGCAAAATTATTTGGCATTGGTTCAGCATTGTTACTGATCTAAAGGGATTTTTGTGTCTTTCATGGTTACTTGTGGTTTTTTTCCTCAGTTCACACTTAATAGCTTGTCTGGTAAATTTAAATCTTTAACGCTGTATGGTAAATAAAGAAAACGTATTAATGACTGAAAAAGTGGAATACAGAATTATGGTTTCCTAGACCTGCCCCCCTGTCTTTTTTTTCCCATTAACTCTCTAGAAGCTTCTTGCTGAAGGTTACCCAGTCTCTAGTTTTCTAAACAGCAAATTATTCTACCCGTACAGCTTGCAATCAAAAATGTATAATGGTTGGGAGTCAGATCATTGATTCTTGCTTGGAGGTGAGAGGGAGGAGAGCACAGGGACATCAGTAGCTCCACAGGGGTGCCACCGCTCCCTGGCATGATGGTGCGTGTGCAGTGCTGGTTGGATGTCCAGTTCATTAACCCTCGCTGATCCTCAGCTGCAGGTCTGGATTACTCACTGGTTTCTGTAATAGCATGGTGTGCTACTGGTCACGTGCTGGTGCTTTGCTGGGAATCTCTCCAGAACTAGTTTCTGAGCTGTGGCAGCCTGTCCTTGTTCTGGGCCTTACATAAAGGGGGCTGCCTGCTGCCACTGAGGAGTGTGCATTCATCTGCATCGTCATTCGGAGCACTCCTTGCTACTCCTGCTTCTGTACGGAGGTGAAATCAGAAATAGGTCTCCAAAAGTTTAGAAAGACTTGGCATATACATTTCCATGAAGGAAGGCTTTTAAAGATAATGACAAAGCTGAGGGACATGCATACAAGGAGAACTGATTTCAGTCATATTGTTCCCAGGAACAGCTTGATAGGTGCCACCACAAATTAAGGTAATGAGTTTGGGACACATGTTTAAATCCATCTTTTTTTTTTCTCCTCCTTCATTCATTTGACTTACTTTTTTGTTGTTACTGGTTTGTTACAGCAAATGAAGTAGTTGACCTATGGGATAGCGTAACGGAAGTGGCTGAAGTATAGAAAGTAAGTGGGGTGAGCCATGCTGCAGAGACCCAAGAGTAGTTTTTTCTTTGGCTATATCTGTATGAATTGCTAAAATGGACATTTGCAGCCATTGATAAACTTTGAAGTCATGAATACTTTCAAGTAAATTGTCATTTTCTTCCCTAACAGTGTCTAACGCCTTCCTTTTTTGACAAAGCAAAATGAGTAAGCCTATCCTGAGTAATACATGAATTATCTTTTCCATTATCTCTCAGGAAGTTCTGATTGTTTCTGAAACCTTGCGTACTACTGATCTGCTACCTGAGGAATGTGTCCACTCCCTCTATTGTATAAATATGTGGCGTAACCATTAATATGAATCTGTTGTTCAGTTGTTCTTTCTGGAAAAATAATTAACAGCATCAAACCAGTATTTTCTTGTACAAAGCAACCATTTTCTCTGAATGTGTATTTTTTATAATCTCTGTAGGTAGATGTAGACGAGCACCTTATCTCTAAGAATTTTTGCATAATATTATGTGTCTTATTGCTTTTGTTGCTGCAATCCTAAGTTAATTTCTGAATCATAAATTCTGATCACAATATGAAGACAACCACTTAGTCATGCTGTTTCTGAAGAAGCTCTGAAGTACAACTTCATTATCAAGGGAAAGTATTGCGAATACGCATATTCCTGGGTAAATCAAATACTGATAACACTCACATGCAAAGTGTACATTTTTTCAATCAAAAGTCCATCACCGCAGTCCTGTGAATTATCATCAGTTTAATAAATGAAATAGGGTGTGTAAATAGCTATTTAATTCACAAAATGTAGATAGACCTGTTTTCATTGCATGCTGTCACTGAACATATTTAAGTTGATATTTTTAGCAGATACACATTGTACTGAGGCACCTTAGTTGTGAGAGGACAGTTCTTTCTGAATTGCTATTTATAGGCTGGCCTGGAATGCTCACATGATAATACTGTTTGTAATCTTGAGTATTTATATTGCCAGCAATGCTATGGCAAAGAGCTTCTCAGTATTTCCGTTATACAAATCTATTTCCAAGCCATATACCTAGTGCCTAACATAAAGCTTGGCTTTGAGGTTGAAGATGTACCTCCTCTGCAAGTGGTATAAATGCTGTCTTCATATTTTTGAAAGAGCTATGTGATTGTGATGACTTGTATATTTCATTATCATGTTGCTACAACAAATATTAAAACACATGGAAGTTAAAACAGGATCGGAAAAGTATCCATGGAAAAATGATCAAAGAATAGACAGAAAACTGAAACTTAAGTGTTGCAGTGTGTATGTGAGGTCACTCTAGTACAGCGGAGTTCAATCCAAAATGTCCAAGGCACAAATGGTTTGGAGCTCAGTTAGCGAGACCCTGTTGAAAATACAGGCCAAAATTAATGTTGGCAATAGGTACGCATTTTGTTTCAAAGCATTCTTTAGTTTTATTAGCTTAGGTTCCCTCCGGTTCTTTAGCACAGTGATTTAAAAAAAACCCACCAAACAACAAACTTCATTTGAGAAGAGTAGAAAAGGAGGAGCAGAAAATAATCAAGCTGGCAGGAAAAGAGTACCACTTATGTGTAGTTGTAATAAAATATGTCAAGGCAAAAAGGTGAAAACCAAATTTTTTTTGTCAGCTGCTTAATGGGCTTTTTCTGACTCTCTTCTACCTATCCTGTCACTTTTTTGCCTTCCTTTCTAAAATGGTTTGAATTGCTTACTTTTCACTTCAGGATGTTGATCTCCGGTTGGTTAAGTGAGGTAAGGCCTTCCCTGTGTTTGTCTTGTATTCAGGCCTGAATTTTGTATCTTCTGTGTTTACTAACCTTCAGTTTTATTCTCTAATATCATTTCACCAGCTTGATTTACAACCCAGGAAGGGGTGAAGAAGCAGCTATGTATAGCAAAGGGTACTTCTGTGCATTTAAACTTTGGCTTTGCAAGCAAATGAACCTGGTCCTCCTTAAGTTTAGTTTAAATTTTAAGAAATCTTAGTGGTAAGCTTTTGGATCTTGAGCATTTGCTTTCTGTTTTAAAGAATTTGTCTTTATTGCCAAGTTAATCTCAGTAACAAGCACTGTAAGGGAGGCGTTGGATGTTTTTGTGGAATCTCCTATCGTCTCTTCTAGTTGTTTTTATAAAGCTCCAAAAGCAGCTTCAAAAGGTCACCCAAATTTAAAAAAAAATACACATTTACTAATAATATTCTTTTTAAATTTTCAGTCACACAAAAGATGTATTTTCCCACTGGTTATGAGTAGAATCTCACCCATAATATTCTTAGAGCGGTGTATTGTTACAACAGTGAACAAACTGTGTTAGGACAACAGCAAATGTGATACTTGAAGAAAGAATTTTTTTCATAATAAGGCACAGGCTTTTACACTTGCCTTTGTGAAGATTTCTCCTGACTACAGATGCACAGAGCAGCATCTTGATGCTCCATTCCCGTTCGCTCAGCATCACACTGCTGTGACGGCCTTGCTTGTCAATGCAGACTTTGAAGAGACTATTTTATGGTTGCTCTTTGCATGTGTCTTCTCTTAACAAAGAGAAAGGTAGCCCTCTGAAGTAGCACACCTGGGGGACAGAAAAGGTGGTAGCTATGCTTGTGCAGAGCGTGAGTCCACAGTGCTGTCACTGTGGGGTCTTGCGTCGAGATTTCAGTTGAGGAGCTGTTGATGCATCTGTGGCCCTTTCTACCTTCAGCTGCCTATGTGGGGACCTTTGCTCACTAGTGCTCATGCTGCTCCAACTAGATCCTGTGAGGTAAAAGTTGGAGATAACGAGCGCTATCCGCTTCTGCTGTCTACCACTATGGTACATGGAGAAATGACCACTGATTGTCACTTTAGAAGAATCTTTTTCTTCCACTTGTCCTCCTATTCTTCCCTTCCCTTGCCCAAAAGGTTGAAGAATTTATTCATTATGCTTGAAATAAAGACTGAATTCATTTTAGAAGGGGATTTGAGTGTGGGATCCCCAGTAACAAAACAAAGTCAGGAGAGGATTTGATGAGACTTCTGGGTGTACAAAGGAGGCTTTCCCCCTCTCCCTCCCCGCCCCCCCAAAGGAGGTAGAATGGTACTAATGATTTTTCAGTTTGACAAGCTGGGGTTGCATTTGATTTGATGTATGCAGTGTTATCTCCCAGAGAACTTTTTGAATGAAAGAGGATTTAGAAAGTTCTTGATGCTTCCTGCAGTGCTCTACAAAAATTATCTCTATTTGTAACTGCCCAAGAGTCAAGAGTTACTGTTCTCATAGTAGCTGAAGTACTTACTCTAAATACCTTGATACAGATTAGTCTGAAAAAGTGCCATTTGGAAAAGCTAGGTTTCTATTAAAAGGTTACCATTTTTATGTATCCTTATTTTGTGCAGTTAACTTATTTTTGGCTTAGCTCAACAGTAATTTTTATACAGCTGATGTATAACTAAAGGAAATGTTATATTGATCTTTTGAGTTTTGGTTGTGTCTGTTAGGGGCAGATTCTATTGCCTAGAAAGAGGGGATTTAGATTAGGAAAGACACATTAAATATGAAATAATTGCTTTTCTGCTTTTTTGTTGATTAGTTAGCTACAGGTGTTGCACAGAGGAGTGTCTTCAGGTGTACAGGTGTCTTCAGTAAGACATGCAGAGAACATGCGTTTTTGTGGGAGGTAGCACAAGGTACATTAAGTAGAAACAGAATTGAAATCCCAAAATTGATAGTTTATAGTATAGTAATGTAGATGGAAAGCTGTGTCTGTGTCTGAAGGAAGCTTTTGTGTGTTAGATTTATCTTGATCCTCAGTATTTAGAATGTGAGGGATAGAAAAGCTAAGATGCCCATAAAATTTTCCATTGCAACCTATTGAGAAGACAACTAACAATAAAGCAAATATTTTTAGTCCTTTAGATTATGAGGCAAAAATACTGTCTCTAGTCTTGCTTTTTTCCTGGAGTATTATTTCTTGGATGCAGCTTCTGAATTGGATGATGTCACAAATCTGTTTGCAACATATTAAAAAAAAAAAAACAACAACAAAAACAAAAACAAAAAAACCCCTGAATATTGCTTTATGTCCCAAGTTTTAGATTTTATTGTGCAGACAGGTCTTAAGGTGGAAAGATATTTTTGCTGTATTTCACAACGCAGTTCTGTCATTTTGGTTTTGGACTTTTGTATCGCCTTTTTTCAAATTGCTGCAGTTTTTAATCTGCAGCTTTTTCTTCTGAAACAATGGTGTGTTAGTAATGGCATCATCATTTCAGATAATTGGAGAAAGCTGATCAAGGGGTTCTGCAGTTAACTTATCAACACTGTTAATTTAGTTTAAAAATTAGTGTCTAGCAAAAGTATTGATAGCATTTTTAAGAGTCAGACTTAATTATTTTCTACAGTGCTTTTCAGCAATTCCTATGTGAATGGTATTGGGTGGATAGTTTAGCTAAGGTCTCACACATGATTTGTTGTTCCCTTTGGAAGGGACATATTCTTTCTGCAAGTTTCCTTAGCTTCTTTGTAAAAAGACTTCTGGAAAATTCAAGACTCAAAATAATTTTACAGGTTCCAGTGAGTGATTTTAAGCTAACAAGGCACTAATGTTTGTGCTTGAAGTGTTTTGGAGGACAAGAAGCCAGTCACAACCCACGGACTGTGACTTTTGATTTCTCTTGGTTAATAAAAATCACAGACTCAGTAGGGATGAGCCCCGTGTACAACTAAAATCTTCTCCCCCACCCCTGCACGTCTCGTGTGGAGTCCTGAAGAGATCTCTACTTGGTCTGGTATTTCTTCTTTTACAAATGCACTGGAAAAGGGGTGAATACTGGTATGACAGAATATATTGGCAGCACTGTGCTGCTGCTATTAGTGTGCCAGCCACAGAAGGTTGTGGGAGGACCTTCAGGTGGGTTGTGGCTGGCTGATGAAAGGGTACATGAAACTAGCTGTGTAACGCAAAGCTCTTCTGACCTTACGTACTCAGTGGTGGTTTCTGGACTCCCTGTTCTCAGGAGAATCATCTTGGAGTTACGCTTGTTCAAGGGAAACATCAGCTTAGTACCCCGCAAATGGGTGAAAAACGGCAAGGGATGGTTACGACCTAGTGGGAAAGCATGTTGGGAAAGAGCAGGCAAGGAGGGAGGAAGCTTCGTGTCTCTGTGTCACTGCAAAGTGATCTTGACTGCTGTGTTTCATTCTGGCCCTCTTGTCTCAAAAAGCTGTGGTGGAACTAGGAAGAAGTAGAGAATGGCAGTAAGAGTGGGGAGCTTCTTACAGAGCACTTTTTACATGAGGAACCAATAAGTAAGTGAGAAGTCTTTGGTCTGGGAGAAGACAGCTGGGGAGGGGAAAGGGATATGGTTGGAGATCTGTACATCCATGAACAGTAGGAGGGATGATTTACTGCCTGTTATCTTTCAAGAACTGTGGGACTTTACCTTAAATTATCAGGAGATGCTTTCAGAACAAATACAAAGCTATGCCCATAATTAGACTGCAGACTTTGTCACAGGGTGGTGTCACTTTTAAAAGTCCATGTGATTAAAAAAAATGGTTCTGTAAATTAATATGGGAGAAAAATCATCGAAGGCCATTAAGTTCAAACATACCAGTTAATTCTGTCTGAAGTTTCTCACTGCCTGTGTCCTGCAGCTGCGCTAGGCTGCTGCTGAGTTTTCTGTTGCATTTGTCAGGTGGCTTGATTAAAGGGTCTGATGACTGTCAGAGGCAGGATCTGCCCCTTTTGTGATATGCCAGTGGGCTAGCAATCAGAACAAGCTCACCTCTCTCTCCCTGGGTTCCTGTTCCCAGTTGCATGTTGACGTTTACTGTGTGCATTGGCTGCATTGGTGCAGCTCGTTTCTGGTTCTGTAAGCTAAATCAGTCAAGATAATTTTTAAAATAAAGAATGGCAAAGCAAACTAACACTCCCCCCTGACACTCCGATGCCCCTCGCCCCACATTTATCTGGCAGAGGCACAGCCAAATGTGACAAACTGTGGCACGGAGCTGGGAACAGGAAGCTGGAGAAGAGCAGAAACTTCTTAAACTGGCTTTGCCTCTTGAACAATTACAGTGAGGTATTCTTAGGGCAACTGTTGCCAATGTCTGTTAGTCTGAAGCTTACTCATTCTGCCTCAGACCTGAAACAGAGTGTGCATACTTGAAACCCTACCTGTTTTTCCTCCTCCCCCATCCCCTGCAGAGATAAAACTATTTCACCTGCAGCCTCATTAAAGATACAATCTCTGCTTTCAAAGTTTTCCTTTCTTTTTCTGAGACGTTCTCAGAAAGAATTTGCTAGCTAAAGTAGTTCTTCAGCTTTCAAAAATTAAGAGATTTCTATGGTTCTTGCCTCCTCCTTTCTTTCTGATCCATAATGCAAACTGAAATTTGTCATAATTCTTCCCTCTGCAATCCACAGAAGACCTAGGCAAAGGTTCTTCAAGAGTACTGTAGGAATATAGCAAAGGCTAAAGAGAGTTATGCTTTTTATGCAAAAATATTTTTGTTTCTAAGAATGTTCATATTTTCCAAACTATTTAAATGCAAATGTTACTTCATAACCAATGCAGTATAAATACCACATAGGAACTATGCCATTCTAAAAGACGCTTGGTAGAACCTCTTTTGGAATATTCTCTATATTTCAGATTCACTGTGTTTTAAGAAATACGAATTCAAACTGATTTGAAGTTAAGATGGCTAGAGGATTGCAGAACCTATGTAAAAGTGTACTTAGAACTAGGAGGGAAGCGTAACACGTGAGAGCATATGTAGAAAGCTGTGTTAGATTGAAGTGTTAAATTACAGGACAATGTTGGTACAAGAAAAAATAAATGAGATTAAATTTCTTCAATATCACAAATCGGGAAAGCTTTCTGGACAGCAGGAGAATTAATAGCCTTCCATGAGGCAGAACAACATAACTGACTTTGAATTGTTCAGACTCCATCTCAAAAGAATTTACAACTGTCACAGGCAACAATGCCGTAGACTGTATGACCTGGAGATCCTTGCGCTATGTTTCATTGCTTTATTCAGCCAGTTAATGTATATTGGCAAAAGTGATCTCACTTTTTAGCTGTAAGAATAGACATAACTCATTTTTTGTTTCTGTCTTTTCAGGACATACTGAAAATCCATTTCTGTTCTTAGGTAATTCTTTGATCACATTAATGACTTGTGCACCATAATATTGTGACCTCTTTCTAGACTTTCTTAAAACTATCAATGTCTAAGAAGTCTGAGATGACTTCTTTTACACTATCTTGTAATGCTCACTAAAACTGCATTCTAGCTGTGCTTGTGATCCTGTGATTCATGTGTCCATGTTTACTCTTTGAAATCAACATTTCTTATATTGAGAACTGCTTGCAATACTTTATCTGGAATTTTACTTGTGACTTACACTGTAGCATTGCTGTTTGTTCTCAAAAAAATTGCCATTTCTATGGGACAGAGGCCAACTGTTTGGTGTGTTTTGTAAAAATGAAGTCTATTGTAACAAAACAAATAATTATATATTATGCCCCTCTTCTGAGTTTGAATGATACACTACAATCACTTGCATTTAGCTATGAACTCATTCTCCACTGAGGCACTTTAAAGCTGTATCTGTCTTCCCTTAACTTTATAGATAGAGTCTCTATGTAAAGTCAGCAGTAAATCAGCTTTGTCCGTTTTAACCATTTATGATATTTCTGACTTGCACATGCAAACTTTTTGGGTTTTTTGTGAAGAATTATTTGAATTTGTACGTTATGCCTTCTGGCTCTTACTGAGTTTTCTTTCAGAGTTTGTCTTTAAGTATTTCATTTGCACTGGAGCTGTACAGAAGTGTCACTTTCTTAGTAATGAGTGTGACCATCTGCTTAGAACTAAAGAAAATAGAGATTAAATTAAATCCTATTTATCTGCGAGAGCAAAGTAAAAATTGCTACTGTGATGTTAAAGTAGTACTGTCCAAGCTTGTTCACTGAAAATCAATAGGTGAAACCTGGATGCCAGTCCTTGCCTGATAACATCACTTGATGGGCACAATGAATAAATATTCTGCACAGCAGACTGACTGTATCTTTTTGGAGACATGAAGAAATTTCAGGCATAAAAAACAGGTGTGAAACCCCACTGAAGGTTTCTGGGCTGCCACAAATTTTATATTTCATGTTGAAAATTTCTTTCTATGAAACTGAGGTATATGGGTTGGTGTGGGGAACACATCACCTAAGGATGATGGTAATTAGTGAATGATCTCTCCCTGTGCTTATCTCGACCCGCAAGCCTTTTGTTATATTTTCTCTCCCCCATCCAGCTGAGGAGGGCAGTGATAGAGCAGCTTTTGGTGGGTACCTGACGTCCTGCCAGGGTCAACCCACCACAGGTGTGTTCTTCATTTTTCAGTCCAGGAAAATTTAGGGATCTTGTTTATTTTTTCACAGTACTAGATGTAGTGGTTGCATAGAAATCTGGAGCGTTTGTTGCTCCTCTTATTTATGTCTTACCGTATGGTACGTGGCGAGGAGGTGGTTGTCGTTACTACCAAGTGCATGTTATTACATACAGAACATAATGCCTGCTAGAGAGCTCTTGCCTGCAAGCTTTGCTGTAAAAAAAGGAAATGTTTGTGGCTCAAAGTAACATAATGTTTATAAAAATTGTTACAGATTCACAGCTCACTGGGGAAGGGGGAGCCTGTTAAATTTTGTTGGTCTCACCTCCCCTGTTGTATAGCCTGTGTTCTCTGACAAGGTATTCAGCCCAGTAACTTGTTTATGTTGCTGGTGCCTACCAGAAAGGCATCTAACCTCTGTCTGAAGCCCTCAGATGGAAAATTTGTGAGTGCCATTGCAGTTGCCACCCTTCTCTGCTGGAAATTATCTGTTCTCAGATTCTAGAAATGAGTTCAGGTTGTGCCTTTCCCTGCCAGGTTCAGTAACTTGGTGCTTAGTGTCTTCTCTTGTGAAGATTGTTAGCTGCCTTGGCAGTTGTTCCCTTTTTGTTAACTGATAAACTTGGAGCACGCACTGTGAAGAATTTTTCTAGCCTTTGGGTAACTTTTTGGTTCATTTCATGGCACGCTAGGTTACTAGAGCTAACGAGAATGCTGCCTAAGCTTTGTAGAGATCAGTGAAGAGATTTCTGGAGATCTCACTTGTATGAGTGCTATACAAGAATAAAGTCTCCTCAGTACTTCCAACACTGAGGTGTTGGTCCTGCAACAACTCAGGAGACCTTATTCACTTTGTCTATTTATGTAGAGTTGATATGAGTTTACATTCTTGGTATATTGTTCCACACAATAAACCTTTTTTATCCCATGAATCATCATCATCTTTCTCTGCATGGCATCCACTTTCTGGCAAATGGTAGCAGTTGTTAACACTGTCTGTTAAAGCAAGTAATGTAATCTCAAAGTCACCAAACAGCTGGTGTTGCAGCCAGCTGACATAGACTCTCTTCTGCAAGATCTTTTCAGTGAAGTGATGGAAATTGCTATGCTAATGTGTATTGTCATCAAACCTGGGGAAAATTTTAATTTTGAATACAAATTAATGAACAGTATTTTCTTTCTGATTAGTTCGTTTAATATTCATGTCACTAAAAATGCATGCTAGGATAAAACAAAAACAGTAATTTGTGAATTTTGCTGAGTCTCAGACAACTTTTTCATACTACAGTTACATTTAAAGAATGCTGACATACATTTGCAGAGCTGTGTGAAAGGATGAAGTGTCAAGCCCAATTAGCATCTCTCTTGAAATCTCATTAGTAACATAAAGTAGATGAAATTTGAATGATAATTTTTGCTGTTGTGGTAAAGGAATGTGACAGTGAGACTCGGGGGTTCTTGTCTGTTGTCCAGCCTGAATACATGGTCAGGACTGTTGCACTCGTATCTTCAGAAACTTCTCAACTGTATTCTTGTCCTGATTGACTAAGAAAGGAAATGCTTATCTCCCAGCAAAAATAGTGATCTTTTTTTTTTTCTTTTTTTTCCATTTACTGAGGAAAGTAAAGTGTTACAACCAAGGTTCAGATCCAGTTACTCAGTTAACACCTATGGTTTAGTTCTTTCCAGTACATAGTCTTTCCACTGATGAGAGATCTTCTGTCTTGATCCTCGTCAGCGAAGCTGCTAATTGCTGACCATTTCTTTGTGGCAAATTGTAATGCTTGAATTTTGAACAGGCAATCTAACAAAGGAATTTAATTTATGAATTAAATTAGGAACTAACAGAGGAATTTAATTTATGAAATGCTACCTTGCTTAGCAAACTTCCTTCACATGCCTTTGAAGGTGATCTCTTGCAACAAATACTGTATATAGTGATAAATAAGAGTGTATTTTTCAGATAGCTTTGAGCACTGCCTGTAGAAGGGATATATCTTCAGCCTAGTGTTTTGATGGTTCTTACAGGCAGCATTTCTGAAGGAATTTCTAAGGAGCGGTAGCTTTGAAAGGGAATGTTTTCCATTGACATTGAAGACTCGCGAGGTAGTTAAGAGCTGGGAGTAGCTAACCCAAGTGACTGGTTGGTTGGGTGTGAGAGTCACAGTACAGTCTGTGCATGGAGTTGAAATGCCAGTTAATGCTTGGGGTGTTTTTCTCAAGAGTGCTAGTAATAAATGCAACAGAATAAGAATAATGGGTGCCTAATAAATGCCATGGTAATTTTATTAACACTTCTAGCGTATGTTTCCACATACTTTCCAGAAATATACTATGTTTGCCCTGACAGCAGTTTCATTGCATTCAGGCTAAGAGTCATTCATTTGAGCCTCGTCTTCGGAGCTAACAGATCTTGGATTCTGAGATCGTATTCTTTTTCCCCTCTCTCTTTTCCTCATCCCTCTGAACCTGATTAGTTAGTAAAAATCTCCTCATTTAACTGCTTTCACGTTCAGTTTTATTGAAAAGGAGGGAAAAAGAATCAGTTTTAAAAGGGTCAGGACTACTTGGTGAAGTAACTACTACTAGTAGGAATCATTAGGTAGAATTGCATTCCTTTGCCATTTTGTTACGGGGCTAATTCGATGTTAATAAGAACAAGCTTAATATACTTGTGATTGTGGTTATCCTGTACTTCTGATAGGTGTAGCAGGTTTTTATTACAATAACTACAGTCTTGGATAAGCTTTGAGTATGATTAAAGATTAGCAGAAAGTAGTTATTTAACGTGGTAGGTTCTGGGCAGGGTGTCAGCAGTCAGAATTGAGTTAGAGCTCTTTTATTGCAGAGCAGAATGACAATTTTGGTCAGTTTTTGCCTTTTCAGTGAAACTAAGCAAATTAACTGAAATGGGATAACTTTTTTTTTTTAAAAGCTTATTTTATGTGTCAGGGTAGACAGAGAATTTTTTGTAGTGAACTTTATAGCAAAGTGATAGATTAATCTTTCTGCTTATGGGTGATGACTGTTCTCCTAAGCCGATTGCTGTTTGCAAGATGGCGTGCTGTTGCACGTAGAACAGGTATCGACCTTTTTGAGGCTGTCCGTAGAAATTGTTTTTACATGAACACCAAGGCTTCTGTGTAAAGATTAGAACCACTTGAACTTCACATTAACAAATTGCTGGCATTGGAATAATAATGCCTTGGGCAGTAAAAATAGTCAGAACTTGGGGAGTGAAGGTAAGTTAGGGACTAGTGGAGTTCCAGGGCAGTTGTCACTTTCTGTTTTCCATCTTGTAAATGACAGAATATAATGCCTTTAACTTATTTTAATAATAAATAACCAGCTTGTGTTGGTTTCATAACCTGTGGTGCCTTTTTTTGTTTCTTTGGTAGTTCATCACTGCTATAGTGAATAAACTTACGTTCTTGGAATGGAACCTGTTATGGTGAAATATCCAGGCATTTTCTAGGTTTCTTTTGCGTCATGGAAGTGACTCTGCTACTGTAATGTCTATTTTGTTTAACTTGCGCTGCAGTATTTGTCATTCTGATTTCAGTGTCTGACCTCTCTCTCTTTCCATGTGGTAGGTTTGCAGTGAGTAGCACAGCTTCTTGATACAGTGTTTCCATAGAGCGTGAGAGTGCAACATATTTTTGCAGTATGCATCTGATTCCGGTGGTGTTTCTGATTATGATCAGCTACTACCTTATTATGCAGGCACTTTCTCAAATTGCTTTACTTGTTAAAATGTTTTTCTCTTGCTCTTCTTCAAAGGATTGTTTTGTCTATAGAACAGACTTTTGCTGGGTAGGAGGATTAAACAGATACAGGGCATGTGCTGCACACCTTATGCAAGAATATAAAATAACTAATTATCTATATTTGTATATGTATGTGCTCATACAGTATGTAAAGTAACTCTTCCAGGAATCCTAGTATTGAATTGCGATGCCAGCTTCATTAGTGAGCTCTGCAGGAGGTGCCCCAGCCAAGCACGAAGGTAGGACGCTGTTCCCCTTCAGGGCATTGCCCCTGCAATTTCCTTTGATCTTCTTCTGCATTTAGAAAATGGAAGGGGGAAATGGGCAAACAAATGTCCTTTTTCTGTGTTCTTTGTAGGGAAAATGGTGTACTGCCAGTAGTTTGCAGTGCGTGATCATCTGAAACTGTTAGTATGGCAAACTGCGATCTTTTTCTAGATAATTGCTTTTGTTAAGTAGTACAGTGTCCATTAATAATATATAGGCATGCTTTTTAAGATGCTTGGTATCAAGCCTGCAAGTAACAGCCTGCAGTGATAAACCATGAGACAAGGAAGGGTCGTAGAGCTGCGAAAGATAGGAGAAACATAATCTCTTTGCTTCTACATAATTTGCATTGTTTGCAGTTAGGAGTGCTGAATGTCTGCTGTCTCTGCTGCAGCCACTCTGAAAGCCTTATATACGTGGATAAACAAACAATGCAGTTACTTCGATGGAGTAAGGCAAGACACACTCATTATGATGGTCCTACCACTGGTTTGTTCCCTTGCACTCTGCCTTTGAATGAGGCAAACACACACTGCTGGTGATATTCTCAGCCTGAGTTGTAAGGCACCCTGATTTAAAAAACAAATCAAAATTTAAAAACACTCAAAAAATACTATAGTATTTGTTTTGAACAGCTGGCCTTTAGATTCCAGAGATGCTGGAGCAGTGGTGACAGAAGAAATGATGCTGAAATCAAAGAGAGGAGGAGCACAAAGCTACATCCTTGCATAAAAGCATATCAAGTTCGATAACCTGTTGTGACTTGATGTAGCTGGGAAGGCTATCAAATGCTGTTAAAGAGAGCTCAAAAATAAATGTAGAAAATACTCTTTTTATCTATTAGGATGATCTTTTCAATTTCCTGATCTTTATGCTTACAGAGGAAAGAAGGAAGATGCTTTTTTCAACTCATCATATAAAAACATGAAGACTTCCTCTCCCATTTCTAGTATATTGGAAATTGCTTGTTATAATTCTTTTGACCAGTGATCCTGAGGAATACATTGATGACTATGTAGCCACTACATGTAAACACTTAATTATATATTTGGGAAAACAGTGAGTCCCATGAATTTGCTGTGGTTGCACATGTGACGAGAGCAAAAAAGTATTGCAGTGTCTTAAATGATGATTTCTGGTGTAGTGAGCTTAGAAGAGCAAGCTGCAAAGCCATGTGGTTTATTCATCATCTGCTATAGATACTGTGTGTGGTTACTTAACATAGCTGGTTATGATTGCTTCATCTTCATTAACTAATTGTGAGAAAGGAAAAGAATCCACCAAATACTTCCCAAAATTTGAAATAATTATAGTACAATTGTGACCTACTTGGCTTCTTAGCACAGCCGAATTGGAGATGAATTGGGCTGTGTGGGTGGTGTTCCAAAGAATCAAAGACCTGTTTTTCAAAGATGCCTTGTTCCTCTGTCTCCTTCAGTGTGGAGTACCTGGTTTTTACACCTACGTTCTCATTTTTAAACGTACCTTGTCCTTACTGAAGGTGACATTCTTGACTGGGGTGGGTGGGGTGTTGAAACCCCATTATATGGAATGGGGAGAAAAAAACAATTCTTTCAAGTTTTTTGGTGTATTTCCTTCTGGTAGAAGTGACATTTGGTTGGGAATGCTGACAACACTTGCTAAGGGACAAAAAACAGGTGTAGTTCTGAAAATGATCTTTAAGATGACAGTATTGTGTACTTCTGGATGGTCATGGTGCAAGAGTGTCTTCTGTTGTTTCCTATTGCATGGGACTAGTTTTCTAGTCAGATATGTAATGCCAGTTTATATCAACTTTTCATATGACAAAGGGAGACTCCTGTGAAATAGTGTAGGTAGTTAAAAAAAGAAAAAGAAGAAACAGCCTTTGCTGTGAAACTACTAGCAAAGTGTGCTTCTCTTATCGTGTGCTGTCACAGGCAGTGAGCAGGTGGTAGAGAGAAAATGTGGATGCAGTCAGGAAGACTTCTCATTCATGTACTGGTGCAGAACATTAGAACTGACATTTTGTGAATTAATTCTCTTAACAAATGTGAGAAGCATTTTGGGTTTAGTTTTAGCAAGAGCCACAGGAAAAAAACCTGTTTGCATTAGCACAAAGCTTTCTAGAAATTGTTGTTCTCCACCTAGATAAAAGTTTGAGGTAGCTATGCACTCTGTGATCTTGGTGTGCGTTAGCGAAGCAGAACAGGAGAGGCTTAATATTGTTGTGAAAGATAAAGCCTGAGTAGATTCTAGGAGTAGACCTCAGCAGACATACTGCTCAGTAAAGTTAGAAAATCATTCTAGTGATATTTTACTAAAGTCATGGTGGTTTAAGGACAAAGGCAGGAGGAAGTTCAGAAGCTCAGTGGGCTTTGTGGTCATTGAAATTCATACTTTTCCTCTGACCTGTGAGAATATTTTTCAGGCTCTTGGTGGAATTTACTTTGAGTTCTAGGCATGTGAGAAAAGTCAGTCTTCCATCTGAGTGTGCAGATGGAAGATGCCATTCGTCAGGTTAAACCAAAATCTGCTGTTGTGCAGGTACATTACAAGATTAGGTAACTCTGTGATAATTTCCTGAAGTGTACTAGCTGTCCACTTTAGAGGAGATTTTGTTGTCATTCAAAAGGTATACCTGCACATTGTCATTTACACCATGAATGATTAAACATAGAATTAAAAATTCTGGGAAAAAAAATTCTAATTGTTGTATCTCTGTGATCCTCTGTCTGTGTACCCCCTTCAGCCCCAGCTGTGACACTGAATGACCATGTTTGTATGGTCAGTGTTCGCTAAAAATTGACACGAATCCAGTTATTTATGAAGCTGAAAGCTGCTGGTTTCTGGGAAAGGAAAGAGACCATGAAGCACATATTTAAAAAAACTAAACTAAACCAAAAACTTACGTGAAAAATTGATTGAGGCTAATGCAGGTTTTATAGCACATCTTTAAGCTGCTACAGATGTCATTTCTGGTAAACTGTAAACAGTTCATTATTTATTAGTCTGAGTCCTTTGATTGAAGAAAGTATTTCGGAGTGTCTCCATCTGAATCACTGCCAGGATAATGGTTACAGTGAGTTGGTTAGCTGGAATTCCCAAACAGCTTAAAAAAATCTATCCTGTGAGACTATATAGCTGACTTATTCCAGAGGCCCTTAATTGTGTTGCTGCTGGTGATGCTAGCAGGTGATTTGTGGAGTTGCTAGTTTGGTCTTAACAGCCAAAGAGTTTGGAGCAGTAGGATGTGACATAGGGTAGGAAGCTGCAGCTCCTTGTGCTTTGAAATCCAGGAGATCAGTGATGGACATCTTGCTTCCAGCTGGGAAGCTCTGCTGTCCACCAGTGGTTTAAAAAGTCACTATTATGCTTTTCTTAAAATGGTCATTAGAGGAAAATAAGAGGAAACTTCCTAAAAGGTAGTGGCTTGCATTGCTTAAGTAAATATCTTAAAAAAAACATGTCAAACCATTTGTTTACTTCAGTGATGTTCTGTACCTTTTCCAATTGGGGCTTATAAGAATGATCTCAGAAAAAAAAACAGTTGATAAACTTTCTGTTAGTGTTTACTTCAATTGTTCAAACTGTTTAGGACTTCTGCTGAACCTGTACAGCAGTCTATCGGGAATTCCCTAGGAAAGCTGATGTATTCTGGAATTATTTTTCAAGATATGAGTGTATTTAAAAGCTTTCAAAAAAAACCTTGGATGACTTCCGTCGATAGGAACTTCTCTTCCAAGTAGGAATTGGAAGTTCAGGGCTGGTGCTGGAACTCTAGCTAGACAAGCTGATTATGTTGGACTTTCATCATATCTGAAAATTGATTAAAGAGAAAAATATTCAAGGTATAGCTAAATGTATTTTTCAGTTAGATAAGCGTGCATTCTGCACAAGTTCCGAGCCACCTGAACATGAGTTAGCTATGAGCTGAGCCTGTGTAGCCACCGTTAATGAAAGGATAAGGCTGCAATGAGTGGTTTGGCTCAGGGGCAAAGTGTGTTTGCATTATACCAGTACCGTGTACCAGCTATGTAACTTCTGGTTTAGGCAGATGTTTCATCTAAGGTACGAGCTGAGAGTAGGCAGAAAAGATTGCGTAAGATGTGTTTGTGGATTTGCTTCTCTTCAGCTTTTTTTGCTGAGCTCTCGTATTGTGGGTTGCTAAGAAAACTGCTCAAAGCGTTGGTTCCCGCCCCCCCCGACTTGGTGGAGTTAGTATATGTAGTCTGGTCGATGAAAACATGGCTCGGTCGCATGTGTTTCTGCACTGAGACTGTAGCCTCTTCATATCTTTGAATTTTGTGTAGTGTGTCTTGCTGGGTAGATAGAGACCCTTCATCCATATCCTTATTTTATAAACCTTACTACGTTCTCTACTTGTGCTGTTTTGTCTGTAGACCTTTCTGGTTGTGTGTTTTTTTTCTTCTTCATCCACATTTATATGCTTTTTTCCTCCATGTGAAGAGCAAGTCAAAATTTCTTCTGTGTATCACTTCAGGCTTATTTCAAAACATAATTTAAACAGTATGCCTAAGGTGGTAGTTTTCATGAATGGCCTAAGTCAGTCTAATTCTGCACCATATTTTCACCTCCTCTCTTGCATTGGCATTAGCAAGCACAGGGGCTGCACAGTGAGACAGGGCAGCGATCTCACTTGAAACCAATCCCAGCAAAAAACCCCAAACTGATTTAATTTACTATGTGGCCATATGACTGCCAGCATAAGCATAAAAGCATTTAAGGACAAGTTGAAGTACTCTGAGCTGGTGTCTTTAGTTTGGGGGTTGGTCGTCTGCTTTGTTTCTGACAGCACTCATTGGAGTTGTATGTGAAGGGTGATGGTGTTTTTGTGTTGGCTTCCTATGCTCTGTGTAGGCTTTCTGTGACTAGGGAAAACACAGGTTTATTTTTCTTCCCATTTCTATAATCTCTTCAAGAAACAATTGTTTGACTCTTACCTTGGTCTTGCATGTTAGCACTGCTGAAGTCAGTGGGGCTTCACCCTGTCACCTTTGTCTGCCAGTTTGCAGGCTCAGTTGGTTTGCAACAAAAGATGAGCTGTGTTTTGTCTTCCATGACAAAGAAAACAGATGCTTGTCTTCCTTCTGGACCTCAGTGCTGTTAAGATTTTTATACTTATAAAGAATCTGACATTTTCCTTTCTTTTTAATGTGGGGCTGTGTAACTAATTAAGTAATTACAGGTTAAAAAGCTGTGGTATGTCATATAAATATCTTCTGATCTGATTATTCTTAAATACATTGTGGATTACAAAAAAGTTCAGATTATGGTAATGATGTACACTGACTTTGTTTCTTTTCTTTTTTTTGCTCCCTTCCCTTTATGTGAATGGTGTATTCGTACTTCTCATCGTCGTTGCTGATTTTTTTTTTTTTGCCAATCGTCTAGAAAACCACCTAAGGTAAGTATTTTGTCTCTTTTGCATTTGTACCTGCTTGAAAATATTGAGCAATGCAGAAATATTGGTCGTGTTCCCGTACTATGTGATCAATACAACTTTGATAAAGGAAAATACATTTAAAAAAATCTATTCCTCATACTTCTAAGTTGAAGACTTCATAATTCCAGAAGAATACATTTTAATCCAACTGACATGCAGGCAAGGCACATGACTTGTTAAAGCTGTGACCAGGACAAGCCATGATTTTAATGCATTCATAAAAACATGTGGAAGAGTAAATAAGTATTGTGTGTAAAACATTTCATTGCATACAATTCTGCTTAAAACTTAAAATATTGTATTTAAAAGGTGACAAAATATACCTAGTAAGAAACAAACGGTTCTTTTTGTAATTGACGATCTTTAGGAATTAATAATTTGTGTAAAAGTGGCCAAAGTGCACTGGAATTTACCTAGAAAAGATTCTTCGTGTTGTTTGTAATGCAGGGAGGGAGAATGAGTGTTACGTATCTGTTGGATAGAGAAGGAGCCTTACTGGGATGACCAATACAGTACCGGTACAGGGCTGGTAGCGATAAGGTAAAAGGACTGTGTGAATGACATCTTGTCAGCATATGCTGACAAGCACTCTGTATTGGTATTATGCTTCAGCAATTTAATGATAATTTTATCCTTTCTGTTTCTGTTGGATGGTACTTTTTACAGCAGAAAACTGTAGTTAGCTCTGAATGAGGTTTTCTTTTACATTATTCTCTTTGATTTGTAGATCTTCAAGAAATAGTGTATGCAAATCTGATGTGACTTCTGCAGGTGTAGGAGAGCATTCTGTAGGCCTTCTGGGAATAGAAATTGGGATGGATATTGATCTATATATCTGCCTTATATGGATATCTATATGTGCGTGTGCATATATATATAAAATCTAAGTATTTATTGTTTTGATTAATTTTTTAAGTCTGAGAAGAAAACATCTTCTCAGTGATACGTATTATTCCCAATAGTCAGGAAAGAATGGAACAAGCTGTTTTAACGTGAATTGAAATAATCATATTTGAAAAAACAAACAAAAATATGTAATTTAAGATCACAGCAAATGAAAATGAATAACACTGATATTACAGTTTAAAATTATGTGCTCTACTAACTTATTTTTTTCCTGGACCTGGTTTTTAGTTTCTTGGTTTTTTGGAAAGCACTTAAGTTCTTCTATCAATCCCAGTTAATATATCTAATACAAAAAAGTTTGATCATTGTTAAGAACTTTTTAAAAAGGCAAAAACCCTTTTTTTTTGTTTTTGTAATTTCACAAAAACTTTTTACAAGAGCCTTCGTTTTCTGTAGTATATCATTTATGTTCCATTATAGGCAGATAAAGTTATTCTTGACATTTTGTAAAAGCTTAATTATGGCATCGCATTTCTTTGACAAAAACATAACAGCTGCATGCTTGTGCATATATGCCACGTTATTGTTAGGTATAATTAGATGGTATAATTAACATCCTTGAGCTATAATGCTGAAACTTAAGATGTTGTGTGAAATGTTTATCAGTTTGAGACAGAAGAAGGTTCTCACCATCAGTGGAAATAGGCTTTGTGAGTTTGTAAAGATGCGATATGAGATTTGGACGTTTCCTGATTTACACAGTTTTTAGGGTACTGCACGTAGTTGATCATCTTCAAATTAGGATTTGTTTAAATAGGAAATTTCATAAATATTGGAAGTTTCTTTATCTTTACTTTAATGAGCTATTTTATCATCAGCTGTGGATGAATTATGATCCCAGTTCAACTTGGTAGCTCAGAAGCTGTGGTAGGAAAGTTACATAAGGATATTAGGGTGTTTTGCTATTTCTACAGGTGTCGCGCTTAAGTATATTACTAATCTTGGGCTTCTAGTGTAACTGTGACAAAGGTAGAACGGTTGTTTTGAACTGATATTTGTGAGCTGTGCCCTAGGCAGCCTTCAGATTTTCTGTCCGTACTTCTTTAGGCCTGTGGGAGGTCTTGTGTTTTTCACACAGTGTGAACTTTCTTTTTCAGTTCTTTAATGGCTTCCATTTACACTAAGCTTATCGGTGTAGACTGTTTGCCATTTCCTAATGTATCTCCTTTATCACTTACCTCCATCAGCAGTTGTAACAGGGATGTAGGAACAGTGCCTAGTGAATGAAAATTTCCCTTCCTCAATTCTCCCTTGCTTTTCTTTTTAGCAACCAGGTAGCTCTGATTAATTGGCGGTCAGATGGAAATGGCTATTAAATATGTTACTATGCATTTACAATATTGTATAGATGCAGAGACAGTATATGTTAGGGCTTATGTTCAGTCTGGGTAATGCATTGCTAAATGCTGTAAACCCCAGACTCTATCTAGTCTATACTGAGGATTAGGCTTCAAAACAACTGATAATGAATGTGAAATTAGGCTCTCTTCTGAACTAATTATGTCATTTGGCTTAATCTGGCAAGCAGTTAATGTTGGATATGGTACTCATTACCTGTAAGTAGTTCACGTAAGTATACTTGCATGCGTAAAAAATAACCCTTAAAATTATTAATTCTTCAAGCTATTGATTAGGGGCTTTAATAAAAACGAGTTCTGCAGAATATTGTTTTGGCTGTTCAAAATGTGAATACCCCTTGGCTGTCTTTTCTTAATTCTGTGAGAAGTTACTGCTGTGTGGCAGTCAGGCACAATGGTCCTTCTAGTTTAAAATCTGCAATCTCATTTTATGCCACTGGTACAGGTGAATTTGAGATAAAACTTCAGATTTTTCACTGACGTGGTGGATGTGTGGACCTGCACCACTGTTTGTTTTGCTGTAGAAGCCATAACTTCTAGCTGCCTCATTAGCAAAATACTAACCCTCAGCTGTCTTAAACTGCTGTAGATGTTTGCTGAAGAAATCTGAATCAAAGTGCCTTATCTTTTATTTACTTAAACTTTGTGGTTACCAGAACAAGTCTTGTGTTTAACTTTTAACAGTTATTAACACTCCGAGTATCATTCTCTCTAACTAGAAATGGTCTATGTAACTCTGTTACCAGGGTAATGTGCACGCTTGTGGTGACTCTGGGTAGAGTAATACCACGATCTAGTGCTTCCTGGCTAATTCTTTCTCCTAACTTTCCGTTTTTATGTGTTTGTGCTGTAATGTTTGTGAGTTAAAATTCTTACAATGAATACACAATGAGTACATACTCAAGCTCATATATATATTTTTACTATGGACTTCCAATTGTGCAAGAGCTGTCCTGGTGAGTTGTGTTCCATTACTTGTGGCTGTGGCAGTTACTTGGCTATTTCTAGATGTCTAAAACGCGATGGCCAAACTTTTTTCCAACTGTCATACCGCTCAGACTGAAAATACTATGCAGTGTCAAACACTGGAATAATAGAGCTGGGAAAAACCCCACCCTGTTGGTCTCTTAGTTCCACTCAAAATTTTTGGTTTAGAAGCTACTACCCTAGTGTGGCAGGTTCTTGGCAGCTTCCTTTTATCTAGCTTTCTCTTTTAGATTCTAGGATGAAGTATGAGGTACAGAATCTTGCAAAAATAAGAAAGTTTTAAGGCTTGTTTGTTAGTTCCCTCTGTAACTTAAAATCCCGTAATAATTTTGGGTCTGGTTGTGAGAACTGGCCAACACCTGTGTGAACCTATGTCTGCTTGTGGTTGAATGACAACCTGTGTAGATGCTTGAAGCAGGTGTATACCTGTCTTTTGTGGTTTTCCCATTTTGCTTACCTTCTGAAAATACATTAAGCTTCCTGGTACAGTGGCTATGGAATTGACATCAGAGCAGTAGGAAAGTGGAAATACTCGTCCATTATAGTCACAGAGACTTACTCAAAATGCCTAGAAGAATAACTGAAAGTTCAGGAAATCTTAGTGGAGATACAGGTAGCAATATTAAACTTTGAGTTTCAAACAAAAAATATTTGTCTTTTTTTCTTTTAATGTTAAAACACCTAAATGGAATAGATTTTCCAAAATGTAGTTAAAAACTAATTCCCAGAGGGTGCTTGAAGTTTAAAAAGTTCTGTTTGTGTGTCACAGATCTCTCTATTCAAATATGTTTCAATGGTAGTTTTGATATAGTTGGTTGATACAGTTTTGATATAAGTTGGTAAAGATTTTTGCTTTTGAGTGTTCTTCAAAAAGCTAAAAAGGCATTTTAGGTGCCCAGTAATGCCCAGTTTGAGTATTGGCCGTTGAATCTGAGGCTTTAGCATTAACAGAACTTCTGATAATTTGATAGTCATATTTACAGAGTGTTTAATACCTTCTTCAGGGAAATGGATCTTGGGGAGAAAAAATTAATACGAAAAAAAAATCATTATTCTGCATACTCCTATCAAAAGAAAAAGTAATACCCACCATTTTTCTTTTCAAGAAAAAAATAATCAGTGAAGATGAGAGAAGGAAGGGAGCACCTTAGATGAGACTTAAAGGGTTTTTTTCTCCTTCATCATAGCATAGGTTCTGTATCTTGACCCCAAATATGCTTGCGTACGCTTCTTGGGACTGCATGTCCTGCAGTTCCTGCACTGGAGGTCAGGAAAATATAAACTAACGAGTCATCTTTGTACAGAAAAGATGGTCAAGAGGATCACTCTTCAGGTAGGACACTGTCCTACAGGCATTTCGATAAAATGCTTTCGCTATGTATGTGCAGAAGAGCCTCACTGATTGGGACCAAGTTTCTTGCTCTTGTATGCCTTATTTCTTACTCTGTTAATTCTTGCATTTGGAATCTGTTTTCCCAAAGGTCTGAGTTGTCCTGAAAATTGCTTTGGTTGGGCGCTTCCTTAAATTATCATTGCCGGGAATGCTCAAGGTTCCTGTTTCGTCACCACCGATCGTTTTGCCCACCTGTTTTAATGGAGAAAGGAGTTTTACTGCAGTTGCTCTACGTGTTTTGCAGATAGTGCATGCCCCAGCAGTTTCCACCTTTTTTGGCCTGACTTTTTTTTTTTTTTTTTTTAAAAGCAATCTTGTTACTTCTGTTAGAAGGATTTGGCAGTTTTCCAGAACAGATTTTATAAATAGCCTAAGTCCATGTCCTGGCTTTTTATGATTAGTATGAAAACATACTAAAAAGCTATATTTACATTTGTTTTAAGACAGAATTTTTCTCTTCCTATTGCATAATCATTTTGGAGCTTTTAAAAATCAGTTTGACCACTTTTTACTTTTTAAAAAAGAAATCCAAATAAAAACTGCTTTTGTACGAGAAACACTTGGCTTCAAGCACATATTTTAGTTTTTAAAGTCTCTTTGCAAGATCATTGTTTAAATTATGAGTCATTGAATAATCCTGTCATGATTTTCCATGTTAAGAAAGGGGAAAATGTGTAGAACAATAGATTAAATTGGCCTACAGTACTGCTGTATTGACATTTAAGTCATTACAGATCAGTATGTGTAGCTGGGTAACCTTTCTGAACTGGGCTGTGTGATCCACTGCAGAAAATACTCAGTTTCAAGGGGAAAGAATGGGCATCTGGGAGATTTGGATCCTTACAATTGCATTTTCTCTTGTAATTGAACTGCTTGCCATTTGATTGTAGAGAGATTAGGTATTGTTACCAAGTCCCACAAGGAAAATTTTAGTAGAAGTGGAATGTGAGAAAACACTATTTCTTGGGTTGTAAAATTAGGAAAAGGGTTACAGCGTTCTTAATGATGACAGAGAGTTCGTTATGCTTAGATTTGAAGCACAATGAACAAATGCAAGTAATTTTAAAAGTAATTTAAAATGCCCCCTACTTATGTGGAGAAGATAAGGTGAGGTAACTGCTGCATTTTGCTTGCAGTTCAGTGGCAAAACTACGCCTTTGACTCAGTCACAGCAGGGAATGTCCTGACTCATGAAGTTGTCTTTCGATTTCTGCTGCAGTAAGTGACTCAGACTTCCCTGTCAGATTATTATTATGGGGGGTTTTGTTTGTTTTCTCTTCAGAAGGGAATTCCTGAACTCATTTCACGCTTGTGCACTAAGTGTTGTCTCAGTATCGAGTCTTCTCTCAGGCCATTTGATGTGTTTTGCATTAAGTTGGGGGAAAGGGAAGGAGGTGAGGTTATTGTGCTGCCTAGTTTTATCCTTCTGAAATATTTGCAGCAACAGTCATTTTGGGAAGAATTAGGTTACAATATATCTGTAGGTTAGATTGCATAATAATTCTGCAATAGCAGGGAATCCAAGATGTTCTTCATCCCCAAAAGCCAAAAGGAAATGATCCATCTTTTTCCTTACTTCAGGGTTTGTCTCGCAGGGAATTTGGTGTTTCTGCTAATCAAGCGTGTGGTTCTTGTTTTACATTGATGCATGATTTGTCTCACTAAGGAGATCAGCTGTTGGAAGACCAGGCAAAGAAAATCTTGGCCCAGGCAAAGTTTTAATAAAGAAGGTTGTTTGGATTTTTTCCCCACCTCTTGGGATCCCAAAAGAAAAAAAAATAGATAGAATCTATATCATTTACTCATCCACAGTCAGTTTACCATGGTAAAATGTGGAAAATACACTGTAGCTTAAGCTGTGTTTGTGGCAATATAAAGCTGTCAAAACAACAGTGTTAAATGTCTGTATCATGATGTTCTCAGATGTGCAGAAAAAGTAACTTGGATCAAATCCCAGCATGTTAAGTGGTTTTACAGGACACTGTTCCAGGTCCACAAGCCCACTGAGCACAATACTGAATCTCATTCGATTTCTACCCAGCTGGAACTCTTGACTGAAGTGATATTAAGTCTTTTAATTAGAGCAGGCTCTGATAGCTTGTTTGTCTAATAGAGATACATTTTCTATTTGTAGTTTTTGAGCTTCCTCAACTGAGATCCAGTACTGTACTCTTAGTTTAGGCAGGTAATCTGATACTATTTATTTGCTCCTTAAGGCTTGTAAGTAGTAATGCTCTTCTTTGAGCATTAGAAGTCCAACCCATGGTAAAACTTTTGTGCGTCTTGTATTGATGTCTCCTAAATAGTCATCACGCCAAGTTCTGTATATTGAGTCCTTCCGGTGCTGTTTCATTACTGTTGGCAGAAACTTTTGTCAGCGTTAGTGCCTGGAGAAGAGTGGAGCTAATTATTAGGTTTTGGCTGTGTTTTGAAGTCTGTATTAAGGGATAGAGTAAGCGCTCTTTTGTATTGTGTATAATACAGATAGAAAAGAAGTATTGCAGTTCTGCAACTCTCAAGATTTCCCAAAAGTATTCCTGCTGATGAAGCCTTTTTACAGTTCTGATTTAGGATTCATAGAAACAGTAGAGCCTAACTGCAACTAGAAAGTCATGGATTTGTACTGCTTTAAGAGAAATGTCTTGTAGCCAGAGTTCCTAATTTTTCTTTTTATGTGCTTCTACAGGTGTTTGCCTTTGATCACTGCTTCTGGTCCATGGATGAATCAAACACCACAAAATATGCAGGTAAACTGTTTTCCATACAGTTGACAGTGTAAATAATTTGAGAACATATGAGAGCTTGGACTTTCATTTTGTAGAGGTTTTTTGCATTTTGTACTGTGATGCTCAAGTGACTTCTTCAGAGAGGCAGACTTCTCATTTTTACAGGGATTGAGTTATCTGAGTTTTAGCACCTCGGTTTAGAAGGAATGCAAGCTTTAAGGTGCCTGGTACACTGCTCAGGAGGGATGCTTTTAAGCATCTAAGCTACAGTGTTCTTTTTTTATCCTCTGGAAGAGTCTTTTGTGAGGATTATTTCTGTCACTTAAAAGAGATTTCAGTTCTGCATCAGAAATTACTTCTGACTAATGCTAGTGATGAATGTGTGTGTTTTCAGTGCTTTGCGTTCCTGTGCACGGGAGAGGAATAAAGCATGTTTGCCTCAGATGGTGTGGTTATTCAGGTCCTTCAAGTCATTCATAGTCTGATCGTTCAGATCCCTAATGTTTTTGAGGGATCAGCTTTGTGACTCCTTCCTCCCAAAAGCTGGATAATCCAGGCAAGATTGTAATCCCAGTTGTTAGTTTTCTCATAACCAGATTTGTGTATTAGCATATTCATACTTTATAAGAGGACTTATTTTGATAGAGACAGCTCTGAACATTGGGATTTCAAGGCTGTGGTCCATGGAAAGGAGAACAAAAAATAGCGTTCATTTTAGATATTCATATTATGAAGTTTTGTGGCCCATAAGAAATCTTGAAGGTCGATAGGGTTAACTAGCTCAAAGTTTGAGATCAATGGTCTAATAAATGAACTGTCATATACTTGTGTTAAAATATATCTGCTGTAGCCTCCTGTATCAAATCCCAAATCTTAGAGGTTGCACTTGATCATAGATTCTGCTGTATTTCTTACTTGCCTGAGCAAAGATAGGTTTCTTCAGGAAAAAAGTTCTGTGACGGTTCATCTTTCAGTAACTGTGTTTGCACTGAACAGGTGCACTGCCCAGCATGCATAGTTCAGGCTGGTAGAGCCATTGGAGCACGCAGCACCTCCTTGCGTGCCTGCATGCCTCCGTTTCCTTTTAAAGGAAGGAGGTGATGATACCATATGCCTCGAGTGTGCAGATGGGAGCTGCACCTATTGGGTGCACCATGGTGCTAACCCACTTGTAGAGAAGCGATCATAGAGTCATAGAGTGGTTTGGGTTGGAAGGGACCTTAAAGATCGTCTCGTTCCAAGCTCCCTGCCATGGGCAGGGACACCTTCTACTAGACCAGGTTGCTCAAAGCCCCATCCAACCTGGCCTTGAACGCTTCCAGGGATGGGGCATCCACAACTTCTCTGGGCAACCTGTTCCAGTGCCTCACCACCATCATAGTGAAGAATTTCTTCCTTACATCTAATCTAAATCTCATCTCTCTCAGTTTAAAGCCATTACCCTTGTCCTATCACTACATGCCCTTGTAAAAAGTTCCTCTCCAGCTTTCTTGTAGGCCCCCTTCAGGTACAGGAGGTTATAAGGTCTCCCCAGAGCCTTCTCTTCTCTGGACTGAACAACCCAAACTCTCTCAGCCTGTCTTGATAGGAGAGGTGCTCCAGCCCTCTGATCGTCTTTGTGGCCCTTGTCTGGACTCACTCCAACAGGTCCATGTCCTCCTTATGTTGGGGCCCAGAGCTGAATACAGTATTCCAGGTGGGGTCTCATAAACTAGAGAAACACCCCTAACGAGTTAAACTTGTTTCTGTCTCAGTTTAATCCATCTCCAGATGAATTCTGTGGGTTTCTAGGTGTATTTATTTTTCATTTGAGTCAAAACTAGATTTCTCTAGCCTCTTTCAGAAGTTGTCATTGAATTCTTCTTACCTGAGTACTTAAGTTTTATTATCGGTATGCAGATGAACCTCTTGTTGGACTGGACTCTAGAAAGCTGCTGCCTGCATCTCTTGCATTTTCCTACTGGCCGGAAAGCTATAAGGTGGTGTTTTGCCCATTCCAGAAAATGTTCCTGCCTGGAAAAAACCCCACAAAACTGTTTTCCTTGGGTTTTTTTCAGAAATATGATAAGAATGTAAGCTTCAAGACTTGCATATAAAAAACAGTGCTTTCACTGAATTTTTTTTTTTTTTTTGGTATGGTCTTGAAGTTTTGTAACTTCCAGCCTTCATGTTCTAGAACATAATGAATTTGGCAGAATATCAAAATAAAAGTAAAAAAAAAAAATAATCTGTTTCAGGCCTAAGTTACTAGGTTGTTGGCTTGTTCAGTTGCTTGTGCATGAACTGATACTATCCTGTACTACAGTAGCGTTTCTTGTTTTAGAGCCAAGAAACCAAATGCCGAAATGGCAAGATTTCAGTTTTTATATATTTGTAGTATTAAGGTGCCTTAAGTCTTTTTCACAGCTTGGCCTAAATTACTGTGCTAAACAAAAAAATACCATAGCTGGTTTTGGTTGGGTTTTTTAATAATTCCTTTGCTTCATGGAACAAACCTCTGTTGTTCTAGGCACCTTGCAAATATACCTGTTGTCTATGTCCAGAGATTGTACCAGAGACTTACAGAATTAACAAGCTTAAGACTCCAAACAAGCCACCTGACAGGCTGAGTTTTTGAGCTAAACTGTAATTTCTTGGTTAGACGCTGGACTACAGAAGGGGTGCTGATCTGGAAGCTTGACAGACGTATTAAATACTCCCTGTGCGAAGTAACTGTATGTGGATGCGTAAGTTTAACGTCATTGGCAAGAGCATTGATTACTTGCACAATTAAAAGGAAACACGTATAAATCTTGAAAGGCAAGTCCAGAGTGCTTGTAAATATAAGTAATACATGAGCTTCAAGCTTAAGTAACATTCTTGAAATGAAAGAGATACGTGAGACAGATTTAATTACTTGAAAAACCCTTTTATCTGCATCACAAAAATACAGTGGAAGATGTGACAGTGGAAGGTTTAACAAGAGATTCTCAAGTACTAGGCTACCTTATCAGTAATCGCTCTCTGTGCAAAACCAAAACATGCTCATCTTGCATTATATTGACTAGATCTATTGTTTTTATACCTTACTATATTAAAGATTTTGTCAATTGACGTGGGATATCGGAAAACCCACAGAATGATGTGCGCCACAGACAACAGACATCTGAATTCCGTGTTAACTTAGGTGGATAACTCTTTCATATTGTGGGTTTTTTTTTTTTTAATGTCAACAAAATCAAAGTTTGTGCTCTCCTGGAAATGCACCTTTGTTACAGGATCCTTAAAGCTATCACACATGATTATGGGCTGGTTTTATTTTTCACTTTGCTGATTGATCTTCAGTATTACCAGCACTTACTAATATTGTTTGCACAAGAGCACGATTCTTGTTTGCATAAACTTAATCGCGTGGGTAATTGGTAACAATTCTCAGGCTGTGGGGGAGCAGAGCTGACCCTGAAATGGGATTAGCCATCTTTTTCTCTTACCTCACAGAATGAGTTTAGTGTATCTTAACCTTCTTTTGACTGAAGCTAAGGCTTATTTTGTATGTACTAATTTTCTTTCTGAACTCATATTCAGGTAGTACAAGGGATCTTATTCCAGCTTGAAAGTTACCTTCTCTTTCCAGCATTTGAAAACAAGGGGATTGCTGTGAAGACCTAATGCTGTGTATTTAGGTTCTAACTTACATTTCAGTAACTCCATATGCACAAAGCACTAAACTATCTTTTTTTTTTTTTAAATGATCATGGTACAGAAGTAGGCTGTTGGTAGCAGAATTGCTTTTTTAGCCATTTTTTTTCCACTGAAGTGGAAATTGGGTTCTAAATATCACTAACATAAATAGTGAAGATTACCTTCATGTGAGGAAAAACATCTAGAGAGGGCATCTTTGCAGCTGTCCTTGCAGGACTGTATCTCTCATGAAGACAGGAGGGAGTCTGGAGCACAGAAGAGGAGTAAGCTCTTTCACAAGATCTTTGTGAAAGTGGTGCTTTGGTTTCAGATACTGTAGGAGATGGAGACTCCTTAGTAACTTGACATCCGAGCTTAGAGATTGCAAAATGCAGAACCCCCTCCGAATTGCTCTTAAAACTGAAAATGAAGTGTTTATGTTAGTGGTTTTTGTTTTAATCCAACCAGTTAACAGGTAGAGGATTACTCCAAATTCTGAGGCTGTGTGTTTCCGAACAATTTGTGGCTACATTGTTCCAAGCAAGGAAGGGCTGCTAACCTCTGGGTTTGTGCTGATCATCACATGCTAGCTCCTCAGCCTTTTTTCTGACTATTTAATTCTGAAAGACATAGTTGGGTATTTGGTGAGTATATGAACCTCTTATCTGGAAGGAAAAAAAAAAAAAACCAAAATGGGTCAATGAAATAGATTTTTGAGGAGGGAGGGGAATTTGGTTATAGGACAGAATGAGTTTGCCTTGATCTGGAAAAGGGATGAACTCTACCTGGTAGGCTATAGGAGAGGTATTTTGAGAATATGCAAAATAGCTTCTAATTACCATTTGTTTGTTGACATGAATGGGTCAAGAGTCAGTTTGTGGGTAAAGACACACCTGCTTGCCTTGAAAAGCTCACAGACACAAGTAGCAGCTCGGCATTTTGGTGAAGGGGAGGACACAGAGAAATTCTCAGAGACGAGAACAAAGAATTCTTTTTACAAGCCTAGACAACAGTAAGAGCTTATTGAAGTGTGCAGTGAAGTGGGTTTTTAAGAGGAAGGAAGGAAACCCTTCAGTTTGGGAAGGATTCAAGAGATGGTATAAATAATTACAGTAGCACTTAGGCAGGTCCATTCCAAGGACCCCACGCTGTATTGACCTGACTGTGGATTTTTCTTAAACTCCCTAAGCTGCATCACGTTTGGCCTGAAATTTCAGATCTGTGTTTCTGCAGGCTGCGTTGTCCTGAGAGGCTAAACACCTGACTTAGGGCTAAGCTATAATTTTATATGAAATGTAGATATGTGCTGACTACTGCTCTTCCAGCGGTTGTTTTAAAAGGAAACAAGTCGGGCAAGTGGCTTAAAGAACTATACACTTCTACCCTCGTGAAAGATTGTAAGTTGTGGATTTTGAGCAGACAGGAGTGTCTGTCTGTTTGTAGTTCAGGCCTACCCATTTAAGCTGTTTTGTGGGAGAAGCCTATCCCTGTCTTACTGTTCCCTTGACTTTTTCTTTTTTTTAGAGGAGACTCTACATAGTATGTAGGACTTTTGTGTCACACAGCTGACACCTGACCTGTACTTTTTTGGGGAAACTTAGTTATTCAGTATGATTTTAGTACGGGTCAGACACTTCAAATGTAGACGTTACGGCATCTAATTTTAAGCATTTGAGACCTTTTGGTGGATTAAAGCTTTGAACATTAAAGACTCCAGTGCTTTGTCAATACTGTAGTGTTAGGCTGCAATAGTCAGATGATGCTAGCTGTTGTGCTTTTAGGTTCTTGTTAAGGTGAACCATAGGCATCTTTTTTCCAATTTTAGAGAGATTCTTTTGAAACCGTTACCTAGCAGAGCTTTTAATAATTCTTGATCTCTGCAGATCGAGTTTTATTTTAACTATTAGAACATGGAACCAACTGCAATTTATTGCCGACAAGATTTGCGTATTAAAATGTTCTGGGTTAGAAATTAAGCCATAAAGAAACTTGACTTTTCAGCGTTGTACGTAACAAGTTGTTATTTGGTTCTAGCCATTTTTGCCGTGTAAGGGGGGGGTTCAGTAACAGAAGCAATGTGTCGGAACGTTGAGTCATGACCTGGCTGAATGAATCTGTGCTAATATGAGACAGTTATCCTATTTCAGTTCGACGAGTTGTTGTGAACTAGAAATTCTAGACATCTAAAAACCAGACACTGAAACTAATTTTTGTTACAGTACATCTTGAATGTGTTTGTCACTAAATGAGCAGATCTTAGGAAGGACAATAACTGTTAACTGCCTTTTTAAAAGGGAGTTTTGTTGGAAAGGGTGTGGCCCTTTTTCCTCCCCTCCCTTTTCTTCCCTCTCTTCTCTTCTGTCTGTTGTCACCAGCATAGCGAACTTGAGAATGTTTAAACTTTATTTGTAAATAGCTTTATTTTGCAGAGTGTGAGAACACGTCCTAGGGTTCCTCTGCAACGTGTAGGTTTCCCTGGGAACACTGTCAAATCGGATCTCCCGATTGGGGCTTCAGAAACTGTAAGGGGATGATTTGGTGGAAGAGAAGGGGAAAGAGCATAAAGATATAAGAGAGAATACTTAAATATCTCATTCTGAAAATGATGTGTGTTGTATTCTTGCATGTCAGGATATGTATTTATCTTTCTATTTTCAGGGACTTTTTAATTATCTTTCCGAATTTAAATGTTCTAGTAATTTATGCTGGCTCAGAGATTCCAACTAAGATTTTCACATGCAGCTCTGTGCGTAGATAATGTGAAGGTTTTATTTTAGAATTGTTAATAATTTAATAGCCACTATTAACATGCACTTCAATACTTTGCTACCTTTATTTTGTTTTATATTTTTGCCATTGAAATACCCAGCCATTTCAGTAGGTAGAGAACATGTGAAAAAACTTTTTAACTTCAAAGTGCCATTCTAAACGCCCTTGATGCATGGTAATAGCACAAGCATGGCATTTGAAAGTTCCAGGAGTATACGTAGATTAAAAATGTAAATCTGAGAGGAGGATGGATTTGTTTTTAGCTTTCAGGTAAGTCATAGATACCATTTTGAATGCTGAAATCTTCAGTATCTTTAGTATGGTTATTGCTAAAAAAGAAATGTTAATTATCTCGGTTTATGTATTCACGGAAGAACGTCAGAGCATGTTAGAGTGCTGAACATGTGAAAATATTCAGTCCTAAAAGCTGATGGAAAGATTCTTGGGTTAGTCTCCTGCTGGAAGTGGCCTTCAGAGGGATTGAGACTTATTCATTTGGTCTTTCTTAGATGTTTCTGCTGTTGGCATCAGGCTTGCAGTTGCGCTTGTCGAAATGCACAGATAATGTCTTGAAGTATGAATACAGTTACAGCTGTCCGGTGAAAGTGGAAAAGGTTTCCATATTGTCTTGACATTGCTTTCCAGTACGTCTCCAGAACCGAGTGGGCATCCACCAGTGCTTCTCAGGTTTCGATGAGCAGAGCGTCCCTAACACTGGGTTAACAGGGTTCCCACCTTGCAGCATTAGGAGCGCTGCCACATGCGCTGTAACTAGAGTTATAGAGCATCCAGCAACGTTGCCTGATAATCTTTCTCACTGCGTGATTCCAGGTTAACAGTCTTGCTCCTTAAGGTAAAGGAAACAAGTTTTATTTAGACTGTGGTCTGCAAGAAAAATTCGCCACACTTTGCTCCTTTTTCCTGGAAGGGATGAACAGACAGGAGATCCTGGCCTGTGAGAATTAGCAGCTCGTATGCTCATCCTGGGCTCCCTGATGGCCTTGGGTATGCTTTCCCCAGATTGACTGACTGCATGTCCGTCAGTCACCTAAGGCCTGCCCATGTTCTGAGGAGAAGATGGGAGAAGGGACGGGTGTTTCAGCGTCTGGCCTTTAGTTGCCTCTGTAAGAGGCTATATGGTCTTAGCCAGCTGGAAGTTTGGGAATCCCTGTCTTAAAGACAATAAAGCTTGGTGTAGGGGAAATCTTTCTGTTAACTAAATACATTTTTTTTTTTTTTCCCCCCTGTATTTCTCCCTTTTTCTGTAAATTGTTAGAATTGAGTTAAAACCCCTCCTTACCTCTTTAAACACTAGGTATCTGTAGAAGAAAAGTCCTGTAAATAAGCAAAAGTATTAATTGCAGGCAGTATACATTTATTCAGCAAAACAAAAATGCAGTAATGTAGACAATGGAACCGCATTATTTCTTTTGACCGTAAGTGCACGTAGACATAATTCTGTATAATACAGATTTTGTAATCAGTTTGCAAAGCCACTAATAAGATTCATGTGGGAAGCAGTAAGGTTGCTTAATGAAAAATATCAAAATCTCATGGTTGATATGCTGCTACCCTCAACAGTGCATTACTTAGCAAATGAATAAAATACCCATAATTGAAGTTTAATATCTTGTGTTCTTTTCTATGAGTGCACTTAAAAACAAATTTTATTTTCTTCCATGATAATTTGACTGGTTACTATAAACATCGCTCTTTAATGACCCATTTGTTTATGTTTGTATTGCTGAGCTCTTAAAAACTGTAATAAAACCACTATTTTAGAATTATGTATCAGTGTCTGATTGGCTTTCAGTTTTAGTGTTGACCATTTGAAAATTAAATCCCTTCTGGGAAAAAAAAAAATCCAGCTTTGCCTGTGAGATTCGAACTGGGTTCCTTTCCTGGTATTTAGCAGTAAGAGATTCTGTAGGTCATCTTATGGTTATCGTGACTGTGCACCGTTTTATAACATTTTGATTATCTCTTTTTTTGTGGGAAACATGGAGGAGATTACTGTTTTATTGCTGGTCAGAAGTGGGTAATAAAAGTTTTTTCCTTCTCTGACAAAAGGTTTTATTCTCCACTCACAATCATTGTGGAATATATATGCTTTTTTCTCTTAATAATTATACTCGGCTTCAATCTTTGCTTGATTTTGCATTCTTGCTCAGCAAGATAGTTAAGTGGCTCCCTGCCTCTTTGATACTTGGTAACTTCAAAATGGGCCCTCAGAAGCTGGTTGGAAAGCAAATTTTTGTGTATTGTACATTCTTATTAAAATCTTCCACAGATATATTTTCTTCATTCATTCTTCAGTAGTTTAACATTCTCTATAGCTATTTCCATGTTGTTGAACAGCGCTTTCTCAACGTAGATATCATAAAATGACCAAATGATCCTAAGTCGAATGAGAATTGAATGAATGTGCATGGGGAAGGAGTACAGCAGATTCTCCTCTGGTTTTAATTCCTGTATTCAGCAGTTCTGAACTGTGTTAATCAAAGGAGCAGTACCACTTTGGAATTTTAGAAATTCAACTGGTTCAATTCAACTGGTTAGAATTCAAGATACACGAAGACCATTTGATAGGGCATTGCTGCACTAGTTTTTCCTTTACAGCAGAAGAGAAATTAGGTTAAAGTTAAAAGAAAATAAAAGTAATGTAGTACTTTTTAGTCCTGTTTACATGCCTGTAAATCATTCCACAATCATTCTGCAGGAATTTTCTGGACTACGAAGTACTCAAGGATCATGGAGTGTAAATATTCTCATGCAGTGTATAAATGCATAGCTAGATTTTTTTTTTTTATGCCAGTATGTTATATTTTGAGAACTATGGAAGTCACTATTGCATCCACTGTACAAAGTAATGTCTTATAACTGATAACTGCTGAAACTAAGTTACTTAAATGAGAGATGCAGCTGCTCACAGCTCTTCAGAAAGTCACCAGGCAGTGAATGTAAGTTTAAAATCAACCACCAGAAGGTGTATAAATACTATCCTTAGCTCAGCTCTGCTTGTTTTGGATATACACACAGCTGGTGTAATTCTCTGATCAGAACTCAAAGCAGACAACCCATTGACCCTCTTTGTGGTGTACAAATTCTGGGCTTTCCTATTAAAAAAACCCACCCACTATACCCATTTTCATCTTCTACACCTAAAAGATTGAAGCGCATCTAAAATCTGCCTGGCACAGGGAGACAATTTTCAGACTATGAAATTCCACAGTTGATGTTTCAACCTATGGATTTGACAGAATATATCCTCATACAGCTCTGTTGAAGTCTCGCAGCCTCCTAATATGCATTTCCTGCCCGAGTGTCATTGGAATGCTTTTATCTCGGTTCCAGCATCACCTTGCCATGGGGTGAATCATAATAGCTTATGGTGAAACTTGAGGCCTGTTCCCAAGAGAACAACTACTACTATTTCTAGCATGATATTTGTTGTACATCTAATATCCTAGCTCACTAATGGGTTTCATTGCAATTCTGTTACAGAACTGTTTTGGGTATAGTTTGTGATTAAAGAATATATATTAATGGCAAAATTTACACTTAAATAATACAAAATTTAGACATCTATGTTATTTTTTAAGCATTCAACTTATATGACACCTTTCGAAGAACTGCTTCCTTCACAGGAAAATCAGCAGTATATTTAAATACAGAGGTAGCTGTTATACTAGTTTCAGGCAACAGTTTTGAACTTGTCACTCAGTTGTACATGAAATCATTTGTTTGTTCATCAATGCACTCAATAGTAAAAAATAATTTGCAAACTTTTTTTTCCTTGTTTTTATTAAATTTTAGTCTGTTATTCAATTTAAAATAAGCTTAAAAATAATTATTTTCTAGGTCAAGAAGTGGTGTTCAAGTGCCTTGGAGAAGGAATTCTTGAAAAGGCCTTTCAGGGATATAACGCTTGTATTTTTGCCTATGGACAGACAGGTGAGTCTCCTGTGCTAAAGGGGAAGAACACTTTTGTGCATATGGGAAGTGGGAAGAACAAAACATAAATATTAATCTAGATAACATTTAAAAAATGTATTTTGAAATATCATAATGTTAAATGTCAAACATTTAGCACAGCCAGTGACAATGTAAAGTTCTTAAAGCTGCTGTGTAAATATGTTCCTAGTTACTACCTGTTGGGGCTGCTTTCAAAGCCTGAAAGGACTAGTTCATACCAAAGGCTCATTCAGTTTTTTGTGTTTAAGTGTGTTCAAAGGGGTCCCAAGTAATGGCTCTGCTGAAAGAAACCTTTAAGATAATTTCTCTTTTTGTTTACCTGTCCCCTGTAGTCCAAAGAGTAAGCTGTCTTGTCTGGAATAGCATGTCATGTTGTTCTGATACGTGCTTCTGGAGGAATAAAACGATAATTAAAACGTGCTTCATGAACAAATAAGTAGCTCAGAAACTACGTTCTAAAGCATTTTCTTCTCATTTTTTCCTTTAGGTTCAGGAAAATCCTTTTCAATGATGGGCAATGCAGAGCAGCTGGGTCTGATCCCACGGCTCTGTTGTGCTTTATTTCAGAGAATCTCTGTGGAAGAAAATGAATTTCATACTTTTAAAGTCGAAGTGTCCTATATGGAAATCTACAATGAGAAAGTCAGAGATCTGCTTGACCCAAAAGGGTGAGTAGCTTCACTTTCCTCCACAGCCTTCCTTATTTTTGTCTGAAGCTATAAAAGTAGAAACCGCTTTTGGAGGTCCTTGAGAAGGTTTTTTCAGAATGTATGTTTTAGAACTTCCTTAGAAAGGATTAGATACCAAACACCAGAAGGAAGAGAATATCCATGTAAAGCTTGTACATGAAGTAGTAACTGGCGTGGATCAGTTTAAATCTTAGGATACCATCATAATGATGCAAACAAATACTGTATGAAGTAGTTTACCACCAGAAAGCAAGACTATGTACAAGTAAATTCTGGGGTATTTTTGCTATATGATCCAGACTGTATTCAGGTAAGAATTTTCATCAGCTAGAATGAGTTTGAAGTTTATTTACAACTTGGTTCTCCAGGTTTAGATGTTGAACTTCTTGAATGTGGAAGGGTAACACCTCAGAATATACTCATGGCACTCTTTCTTCCATTTTGTCTACACAAAAATACTGGTTAGGCTCTCAGGCTTGGAGATGTCTAGACAAGAGGTAGTCTGGTAGGTTTGTTTCAGCTGAGCGTTGATGTATGTGGTGTATATTTTGATTCTTGAACATAATTGCACTAGGTGAAGAAGTAAGAAAGTTAGTTAAAATGGTAGATTTGAGACTTGATATGTCAATAAAGTATAGAAAATGCAAGAAGAATTGAAGCTTTAGCAAATTGCTGGGGGGATGGGGGAGGTTTTTTGGTTTCCTTTTTTCTCGTCATTCTTTCTGCCAAATAAGGCATTTCAGGTTTTGTTCCAGCCACAAATACTGGGGTAGGAGGATGCATTAAAAATAATTCATGTATATAGATTAAAACCGGTTTGAGTCTTTATTGTTAATTTGAGTTAAAAAGAATTCTGGAAGACTTTTTTCCTTCTGTTACAATTAAAAGACGTAAATTGACTTCTGCTATATGGAAGATTCTTATCATTTCATACTACAATTTTTGTTTTTCAATAAAGTTCACACTAGTGGATTGTGCATGAAGTCTACTTTATTCCATAGGAGTCGGCAGTCCCTTAAGGTTCGAGAGCACAAAGTGTTGGGACCGTATGTAGATGGCCTGTCTCAGCTGGCTGTTACGAACTTTGAGGTAAATCTAAACCAATGATAAGTTTATAAATAACACCTATGTACATAAGCAGTAGAAATCTTATAAGAGATAAACTAGTGTCTATCCAAACATTTTGATTCTTGAGTGTTTATGGTCTCTGGCAATCAAAAGATCTTCTCTAATGCTTCAGGAGTATTTATTTCACGTAAAAGCATTGGATTTGGCTTTATGTTGGTTAAAAATGTAATAGT
Organism: Calonectris borealis; assembly: GCF_964195595.1. NCBI lineage: Eukaryota > Metazoa > Chordata > Aves > Procellariiformes > Procellariidae > Calonectris > Calonectris borealis. Next base: position 101,390,761 of record NC_134313.1, on the reverse strand, counting down.
GGTATCTCTTTATTTTGCAGTTTTCAATGCATATAGTATACACCAAGAACACAATGTTTCCTTGACACAGGAAATACGAGGCTTCCAAAATAAAAGTATTAGTCTTCCAGCATGAATTCCTTTGATTTTGTTGTTGAATACGACCTCTTATTTTACACAGGTATATAGCATGAGGAGCTACAACATGGCTTATGTAATTCATAATTTAAATCATGAGAGCATCTGAGCCCACTTGAGTTACCAAAACATATTCAAATAAATAAGTATTGTAGAAGCCAATGAACTACTATAGCTACAATGGAAATAATTAAAGCGGTGCAGCTGTATGAATTCCATAGGCCTTTCTTTTTATGAGGAAGCTGATTTGAAAATGTTGGTTTTTAAAAAATATTCATTCTTTGTGTAGTACGTGGGAACTATTTTGCTTTTTTATGGGGATTTTTATTTTTTCTGAAGCATCTGTGCATATTATAGGGTTACAAAAACTGCTTTTGCAGCTTTTATGGTTAATTGCCTACTTTGAAAGCACACCTTCTTTGTTCAAATTCTGGGAAATTTTATTCATACCTAGTTTTTGGCTGATGACTTTTATGAAACTGTCTTGGAAGACTCAGCAAGCACATATATAAGACTCGGCATAGTTGTCTTTGTTTTTACATATGTGGGAAGGTACAGGCTCCAAGTGACGTAAACCCTTGAGCCAATTAAATGAAGATAGTATTAGTGCAATTCAGTAAAAAGATGCATTGTGTTCACTTGTGTAAGTAGATCTGTGCTGGCCTGATTACTGGCATTAAACAATATGATTTGTAATGTGGATTTTGCCAACATACTTCAGCAGCAGATGAAAAGAAGGTGCATTGAATGTAGTTGCTGGGCTTTTAAGCGCAGCACTTAAAACAGGGTTGTGATTTAACATTGTTCTGTGAAATTATATACCCTCTGTACCAATAAATCTCAAAATGTTCAAAGAATTTTCTCATTACTTCTACGTTCCCTTCTTCCTCTCTCCTACATGTACACACCCTTCCATCTGGATGGAGATTTTGTTCAGCAAGCACAATACTTGGTTTTATCCTAGCATCATTTTTTACTCTTCTTGCTTTAGGATATTGAGTCACTGATGTCAGAGGGAAACAAATCACGAACAGTTGCTGCAACCAACATGAATGAAGAAAGCAGCCGCTCTCATGCTGTGTTCAATATTATAGTGACTCAGACACTTTATGACCTGCATTCTGGTGTATGTATTTCTGTTGATTAATTTATGAGGTTGTGGTGAATTCTTCTTCTTCCCTCCTCTTCCACATACATTATCTGTTTAGCTGTGCTTCTACCTTTAATGCCATGGGGTCTAGTAATCAAAGTAATATTGGCAAGACTGTAAGATTGAGAGAACCCTGGAAGACTGAGAAAGAACACCAGTTAAAGCAAACAGTTGGATCTTTTTAAGATTATATTGCCACCATGAAACCTGTCTTAGGTCTTAACTGTTGCTGAAGTTGGTATGTTTTAATGGGCTACTCTGCCAGTAAGGTTATTGATATTACCACACAGCTGATTCTGGTTCATTAGTGCTTCAGCCCTTTACTATAAAATATATGAGCGACTCTCAAAGAGCTATAAAAACTCTGACAATTCCTTTTTCTCTCATATCTTGAATTTGGTACTTTAACCCACATTATTACGAAGAACAGTGTTTCATTGTGCCAGTGTAAGACGGGTTAGCATTTTGGGCCGGTGTTTCTTAGCTGTTGTTCTTCCATGTCACACCTGCGCAGAATTCTGGAGAAAAGGTCAGCAAGGTCAGTCTGGTGGATTTGGCTGGGAGCGAGAGAGTTTCCAAAACGGGAGCTGCAGGAGAACGTCTGAAGGAAGGCAGCAACATAAACAAGTAAGATGTTGGCATACGCAGGTTGCAAAGCTTAACCTTGTAAGAATGACTGTTGTTTCCTTGGCCTCTTCTCTTGGTGTGCTTGTCACAAGTCAGTTCAAATGATAGACCTCGTCAGAAGCAGCTCGATATGGCTCTTCCAGCTGTTCTGTGCTGAACACCATGTGTTTCTTTACATTGGAGTAGGGACCCTGATTCATACTTGACTCAGATGAGGGCTATATGAATTTTATCTGGAAAAAGTGACAGCAGCGCTCTTTAATTAAGCATATACCTTTTGTGATTCATTTATACACCCTGTCCCCAGGCTCATGTGTTTGTCTCATCATCTGCTCAAGGAAGAATGCAAAGTTGCAGAGTTGAATGGCTTTGTTCCAACATGTATTAAAATATGTAAGAGTATAATTCACAGTTTAAGAAAACCAGATCAGAATGAACCTGTGTTAGTTTAGCATTGCCTTGGGCATTTTTACTCAAGCAGTGACAAGTTTCAAGGCACTTTTTTACCGTAATTACTGTGTTATTGCCCAAAAGCAAGAATTTAACGCACTATTACCGCTGTCTTAAATACACTAATTTTCCTGGGAAAGAAAGAGTTTAACTGTTACATTAAAAGCTACTGCTTTTTCCATTTAATTTTAAAATGTTACAAAGTGGTTTGGTATTTTAAGTTAACAGTGACAGCACAAAGTGTGTTTGAACAGCATTCATGCTTAAAATGATTTTAAATTACCTCTTTTTAGAGTTTGAACATGTTTGCTTTTTCTAGCTTAATTTCTAATCTACTTTGTGTTTAATGCATCATATTGGCAGCCACGCTGGCGTAGTCCTTGTGAAACAAAATGCTGTGGCTCTGTTTGCCTAATGGCAGGCATTGTACCTTTACCCCACAGGTTACCAGTTAAATTCAGATTGGTTTTACTAGAAACTGTATTTGTATTTTGCATAAACAAAGGTGAGGTTAAATGTTTCTTTCTAATTCTTGGGGAAGAATTCAAATGCCAACTCTCCCAACAGCTATTAACAAATTGCAAGTGTAGCTATAGATAACAGAAAGACTTCCTTTTTTTTCTATTAGGATGTTTACTCAGTTTTAAACTTTTACGGCATTGATGCAGTAAGGGAAGATTGTTTTGCCCATGCTGAACCTCTTTGACAATACATGACTTCAGAAGCAAGCACCAAACTTTTCTTTAAAAGATGTTTTAAAAACAAAAGGGGACAGCTCTACATTTTCCCATCAATTAAATTTTTATATGGTATAAATCTATATTACTTAGTCCATTTGTTAAGCATTCTCTATTTGCAATCACTTTTGGAACTGATAGGCAAGAGAATTCTTAGTGCTGTGCTTGGTGTCTTCGGTTAGACTTTTGCTGTTACTTGGAGCTTTAATGAAGTCTGACTTTTACTCGGAGCCTCAAAATCGGTATACGTGTTTTAGTAGACTAATTCTTCAGAGAACATTGTGTACGATCTTCTTTTGGGTGTGATGCACCTTACTTACTAGGGAAAGGCAATAATCTTTTCTGGAGTAATACAGAATACTTAAACCATATACCTTACCATGTTGGCTCCTTTTTAAATTATTTTTTTCTTCTTTTATAAAAAAGCAGTAACTTACATTGGTACCATGCGCTATGTTTAATGAGATCAAAAATGGAGCTCCTGAAATTACCTGTCAAATAAATTTGCTGCTTGAGCTGTGTTTTATTGCCTTGAAGAAGAATGTGGAAATAACATACCTGTTTATGTATTTACAAGACAAGGAAAATGTACACTCAGCTGTGCATATCAAAACTGCGTAGTGTGACATTCAGCCAGTCTCTGCAGGTTTCTCTGCTCTTTGTTTTCTGCATGAAACCTGGCTAGGGTTCTGGCAGCTGCTGCTTCCGTCCCGCAACTCATTCTGTTGTAAACACTCTTTCCTATCTCGGGACAGCATGTTGCAGAGGGGAGGCGATGGATCGCTCTCCCACACACTGAAACAACGGAGAGTTGTGTCATTTTGTTAACGTCTTCATAAAGTTCTAATAAAGGTTACTTCTGATTTTTCTCAGAGCTGATGCAGAGTTGCCTTGATGAAGGTGCTGGGTGTCTGCTCTTTATTATTGAGGTTTTTGGGGGACTTGCCGTACCTCACAGGAAAGCTGGATGTGCTTGTTCCTCCCCAGGACATGCTAGTTCCCATACCCAGCGTAGAAATGCAGGTGCTTGACAACTTTGTGCTGTAGTCAAAGAATTTCTAGAATACAATAGTAGGAGGAAGCAGAATAAATAAGCTGTCAATTAGTGGCTAAGAAAAATACTTTCTGTGAGCAGTCTGCAATTTTAACTCTGATTAGTAAAATCATAGCTGTTGTCATTTTAACTTGAGAATGCAAAAAGAAGCCTTTAAAATGTCAGCGGGGAGGGGAGAGAGGAATGGGTTGGGAGGTCTGGCTCCAAGCTGATTTTAGGGAGGTTTTTTCTATTCAGAGTTAACTAAGAGAAAGGTGGATTCTGCTCATGGAAGAATTTGATTGTAAATGGTACAGAAGTAGCTTGAATGGGTGTCATTCAGGGACAGAGCTGTTCCCTGCGGTGAGGAACTTCCCTTCGAAGGCTGCTGACTCAGGCCAGTGGTGGGGAGCATGTGAGCTTCCCTCCGCCCGCTGGCAAGGGCAGCCTGTCGTGCCTGAGGAATAGGGACAAGGAGAACAGAAAGTGTGCAGAAATGGCACTTTCCCATGCTCTTGCACCACGTAAGTTCACTCTGCTGCTTCTGAACTGCCTCAGTCTGCCATGCACTACGGGCTCAGGCCTTCTGGTTGATTCATTGTATGAGTAGTGTGAGATAGGATCAAAGTAATGACGGATCTCTGATGCATCATTTAGCATGAAGCAAAGCAGCCGATGATGAGTCCTGTAATTACTTTGTTGGGCAGCCATTTCTTTTACTGCTTTCCTTAAAGTCTTTAAACAGCTTTGTATTATGAAATCTCAAGCAGAATACATAAATGACTCCAGTTTGGCTTTTATTGCAGATGTTAACAGTCTTAAAATAAAACCAGCATTTATAAGGAGCAGAAGTATTATCACATCTTTTAATCCTGTGTTAATAAACCGTAGCTTATAATTTCCTGTTTATTATTAAAATGTAGTGCCCATAACTCAAATTGGTGTTGGAGCCCTGTTGTGAAATAGTTTTCAGTGAGAGGCCTTTTTGAATCCTTGTTCTTCCTATCTCCATTCTGACTGTCCTTTTCTTCCCCCTCCCTCAGTTTTTGTCTTCGGTTTTCACATTTCCCGTCATTTAAAGAGGGAAAGAGGAATCGGAGGAAGATAGGCCAGAGTGATTTTTTTTGTCTTTACGCTCCTTGAAAGTGGACTCCATTGGGAATATACTGGTGGTGCTTTTCAGTTGTGCTGTGGAAGGTTGCTACGGAGCAGCACACAGCATCCTACTGTTTGTTCTCGCATGTTTAGCACGCTGTCATCTCTGTCTGTGGAGACCAGAGATTGGAGGCAAGAACCAATTCTCCCTCCCCCATTTTCCCCCCACAAGCTTTCAGAGGTTGTTAGGCTTTTGTTTAGGTCACAAACTAAAACTAACTCTCCTTTTTGCTGTGACTTTTTCAGAGGTGAATTGGAAAGTTATCCTATAGACAAATTGCAAAATAGAGTGCACTCTTGGGAGATTAGATTGCCTAGCCTCTCCTTAAATTTCTTTTTCTTTTAATTTTGCTTTCAGGTCTATGCTATTTCTTCATACCACTTTGTGCTGTATGCAATAGGGGACATCTTTTGTGACACATGTAATGGTTCTTGTTATCTTCCCTTAGATGTCTTCCTTGAATTATTCTTCTGCAACTTTTTTGTCATTTTCTAAATGTTATTTCTGAAGCACTGGTAGTTTCAAGCAGCACTAAGGCTCTGTTACAAATATTGTGCAAACACTGCCTGTCAACTAAAATAGTACTACTTCTTGGAAAAGAAAACTCAAAAGGATGGAGTGGAACAGTACAATTAAAGATTTATTTGACTATGTAATTGCAACGCTGCTGAAGTTTTCCTTAGTAGTTATAAAGAGTAGCTGGATAATTGGGCATGAGTATGACAGACGAGTATGCTCTTGGGCTTCAGCGCTGTCTGTTTTAAAACCCTTTAGGCATCTGTTTAATGTTCTCAGGCTCCTGAACCAGCTCATTATCTTAAACATACTCACCCCAAGAGTCCCGATGTCACTTAAAATTTACACAGGGTTGTATAACAATTGGATAATATAATGTACATTTGCTTTGCACAGGTTGCTAATACAGTTATCCCTGTTGGTAGAAGTGGTACATGTATCAAAATGAATGAGTTACCTGTATTTTCTTCATGATTCTAGAGTGGTGTTTGGGATGTGGCTGTCTGCTAAGCAATTTGGGGGCTTTTCTCTTTCATGCTTGTGCAACATTTTTGTAACTGGGAGATTCTTTGGTCTACTCCCCCCACAAGAAGCTAGCGATGCTCCACCTCAATTATAAGTCAACCTGTTTGTCAAGAGACCTCCTAATCGGTCTCTTCTGGTGATCAGTTTTCCATTGTCGTGTGATGGCTGATTAGTTACTGGTTCACCAGGCAGACTAGTTCTCCTGGCCATAGCTGGCTTTGTCTTGAGGGTGCCTCCTTATGGCTAAAGAATTGTTCAGTTTTAGTCTGTTGTTGAGCCAGTGCTCTTAGAACGTTGTTTCTAGAGACGGGATTCTTACTGTGCTGCCAACACTGACTCGTAACAGTGTCATGAGGCAGTGTCCAAGATAGAAAGATTTTTAGTCTCTGAGAAAAGGTAGATGTCTAATCAAAGGCAGTGATTCTTCATGTACTGAAGCAGTCTGCTTTGCACTTTTCAAACTATTTTAAATATCTGAATATTTCAACTTAGTCTTCCTGGTACTTGGTCTTAGTACCAGATGAGATGAAACACTGTAGATGTAATTTTTTTTTTCTTCCAGATACGTAACTTCAATAAATACATTGCCTGTTTGGAGCAGGGCAATGGGCTAGCTGATCTCCTGTGGTCATTTCTAACTTAAGTTATTCTGAAATTTTAAAAATTGGATGAAGTGAAGTTCTGCAGAGCATAAATTAAACTCTTTAGCAAATCCCCTTTTCTGTGTTTTATTAAATCTATATTTGGAATATGTGTTAAATCTGTTCTATTGTGTTGCATTTATAGATCACTTTCAACGCTGGGCTTGGTTATATCATCACTTGCTGACCAAGCAGCAGGGAAGGGGAAAAACAAGTTTGTGCCTTACAGAGACTCTGTACTCACTTGGCTTCTCAAGGTAATTAATATTTTCCGTTCACCCTGTTCACAAGATGTCAGCTTAATAGTTTGTAGGATCATTGTAGCATTCCTCTGTGTGCGTGGGCTTCTCATCTTTTTTTTTTAAAGAAATGACCTAAGGAGCTCTCATAGCTATAAGTTGTTCCAAGTAATATGGACAGCTAAGTATATCTTGTGTTAATTCTACGTAAAGTCCTATTTGGCTATTTTCAATTATAGTGGAATCAAAGCTTGTGGAGGTGGCTAGAAATGTTCATGGATCGTACTGGTTGGTTTACATCCAGAGTACCTTTCAGCATCTAAATAGTCAGCTTTGTATTTTAAATATCTTTGTAAAGACATTGTATAGTCTCAGAACAATTTTTAACCCTCAAACTTTCTGTGGGTGCACTCTACAGGACAACTTGGGAGGAAACAGCCAAACTGCCATGATAGCCACAATTAGTCCAGCAGCAGACAACTATGAAGAAACACTCTCTACTCTGAGATATGCAGACAGAGCCAAAAGGATAGTTAATCATGCTGTGGTGAATGAAGATCCAAATGCTAGGGTCATCAGAGAATTACGTGAAGAAGTTGAAAAACTGAAAGAACAGCTCTCACAAGCTGAGGTAACATTATTCACAGTACAATGTAAACTGAGTTTCCCAAGGAAATGTCAAACTCTGGCTGGAAGACTAGCTTTCTTTTTAAGTCTTACAAAATGAGGAAAGGAAGAGTCTAGCGTGGGTTTTTTTTGGTGTTTTGTTTTGGGGTTGGTTTGTTTGTTTGTTTTTAAATAATTAACCTTGTTTCCTGAAATAAATCCAACATAATGTTTGCATATTTTTAATAACTTTTAAATGAGGACAACGATGTACTGATAGTGACCCTTGCCAGAATAGACTGTTCTTGAAGAACTTCATGTCGAGCAATAATTGATGCAGCACAGATAAGAGCTAGAGTACAACTTCATTCTGTAGACTTATTAGCAGAAATTTTTTTTGCATTGGTGAACTATATAATTTTATGATGTCAAATGGAAAAGTGTGAAAAGTTGTAAATCTGGTATTGGACCACAAAATATGTGGGATGTTTCTCTCCTTGACATTTGTGAAAATCTATAAAAAATTGTCAAAACTGCAACACCAAAACCATCAGCAATTTGCTTTACTGCCTTAACAGTTAACACTGTGAGATTGCTGCTTATCTTAGATTTATACTTCTAATTGGAGAGTAAAGTATCAAGGTAGGATAGTTTACTTGGTGATAGCTGGAGAAATTAGGGACTGCACTGTAGGAAAACATTTTTGATCTTTTCAGGCAAGGCACAAAATACTGGTGGAAAAAAAACAGAAGTGTGTCTGAAGGTAAATTTGTGATTTGGGTGGTGTTTAAACTTCACGTTTATTTAAGGAATAGTGTTCCTTGTATGAACAGTTCCTTACAGGCTGGAATGGGAAAATCTGCTTTAAGAAAAAGGAGCTATTCACTTTTTTTCATAAATAAAAATCTGTTATAATCCCATATTTAAAATCAGAAAATATTATTGTAACATGTTCTTAATTATGTTGGTGGACTGGGCCTGAACACAATCAGTAGGAAGGTGTCCAAAGTCTTACTAATTTTTTTAAAAAGTTTTTTCTCTTATACCTTCTGTTAAAAACTGTTATATAGAGTTATAGGCCGGTTGAACTGTTACTTGGCACTGGACGTATTCAAGCCCTTTGCTTTTGTTTCCTATTGTGAAATGAGAAGCCTGTGTTAGCTCCAGAGCATGCCTTCCTTCGAAGGTAATCAACAGGGTCAGTCTGAAAGCTTTAATGCAACTCTAGGAACTCTTACGAAACCAAGATAGAATGGAAGGCTAAATATCAAGAGGAATTTGTGTTTGAAACTAGTGTTGGAAGAAAGACTTTGCAGTTGAACTTCAGATAGCTAAGACTTAAAGTTTTTAAATATTCAGATATTTTTATACAGACACTGAAGCTTGAGTGGCCAGGCCCAGAGATTTTGTTGGTTCCATTAGCCTCTGGAGCTATGTCAATCTTCAGCTATTTCAGATCTGGACTCATTATAGATTGATTCTGTCCTCTTCCTTTGCAAATGACCTGTTTCTTTATCTTCTGCCATGAAAAACCTGGGGATGTAGTTGAAATCTATACTTGTTTCATTTCATATTATGTTGTGGTGTTCAGTTTCCCTGTGCAAGCAGATGTTACAGTGGGAAGAGTAGCTGAACGTTTTTGCTAATTTCTATCTTTTAGGCCATGAAGGCACCAGAATTGAAGGAAAAATTGGAAGAATCTGAAAAACTAATAAAAGAGCTAACAGTCACCTGGGAAGAAAAGCTAAGGAAAACAGAAGAAATTGCACAGGTATTTCAGAAATTTTGAGGAGGAAAGGCCAAATACTTATATAGTGCAAGTCAGCTGAATTTCATGAGCTTTAGTGGACTGTGCTGTCTTCTCCACCAGCTATTTAGAATTCCTCTGGATTTTTGTCTTTCCCCATGGTTTCTGTTTGTTTTGTTTTTTGTTTTTTTAAGGGTAAATTTCATTAGGATAAATGTAGCTCTGTGATGATATCATTGATAAAAGCTAATACTTGATTTTAAAATAAAACATCAAAATATGTTTGGGCAGCTCATTTATTTATAAGACCACAGTGGGATCTTGTATGTGTTTCCCCTGAAGTGACTAAGAAAATGAAGAATTACAAAAGGATCAGAATTTTGGGCAATATTTGTTGCTTTTGCTTTTAGTGACTTCTTAACCATAGAAGGAAAATGTATACATGTATTCACTAATGTTTGTTCATTATTCTTAAAATAAAACTTCTGGGTTCCAGTGTACTTTTCCATCGTTTCCACCATCTAGAATGGAGAATGAATATTGGTGGTTTCCCTTTCTAGTCCTAATGTTTGAGAAGCATGCTTTGGTGCAACCACTGTTTAAATAAAAAAAAAAAGGTGGGAGGGAAAAACCAAACCAAATCCAACCAGCCAAACAAAAAACCCCAACCCCCAAACTGTAGCAAAGCAAAAGATGTGTGATTGAGTAGATGCTTTAGCTGAATTAATAATACTGCAAAAGAATAAACCTAAACTGCCGGCATGCTATTTTCTAAATTATCTATGACTGTGATTATCTTTGAAGTAATTGCAACTGAGACTCGTTTTTAACTAACATAGAGGTTCAAAGCCGTGTTATGTTACTTATGAGTATCTCTAATAAAATTAAGAGGGCTGCTTAGGTAAGCAAGTGCTGCTTTGGGGAAACAGGTGTTTGAGGATTAGATCTAACTTTTTATTGTTGGTATGTAAAAATAAATTCTATTAAACATATAGTACTTGACCAATGTCTTAAGTTCTGTTTCTGGTAGCGATATGCAGAATGCATGTTCAGCACGTGCATCCTCAACTTTAGTTGCTCTCCTTTCATTTACTTGCTGTACTTGTCTCTACATATTGCAACAGGCAAGATTAACCTATTTTTTTGCTTGCAGGAGAGGCAAAGGCAGCTGGAGAGCATGGGAATTTCCCTTGAGTCTTCAGGTATCAAGGTTGGGGATGACAAGTGTTACCTGGTGAACCTGAATGCAGACCCTGCACTCAATGAGCTTTTGGTTTACTATTTAAAGGTAAGAATGTGAACAGGATGTTCACACAGAATGAAAGGACACCTGTTTGTCGTTTTGAATTTCTGGCTCAATTTGTTATTCAGAATGTATTTAGATTTTTAAGACTAGTTGCAGCAAAATAGGATAGGCCTCCTCCTACTGTTTAGGCTTTTGTTCTCCCTTTGCAGTTCAGCTTCATTGTTTTCCTAATTGATCTCCTGATTGCCAACAGTGGGAGAAGTGCTCAGTGTGTGCCAATGCTGAGATAAATTCTAGCTTTTCCAGACAGTATGTGAATAGAATTGCCTTTTAGACTGAACTTGAAGCGACAGCCTCATGTTAGATGCTTCTTTTTGTTAGTGAACTGAGGATTGCTTTAAATATTCAATGAGTTAATCATAAAGAGATGATGTTTAGCAGTAATCGGTAAGAGTAAACATAGTCTTCGATGACAGAAAAGCTTAAGAAAAAGAGAAAGGGGGGGGGAAAAAAAGCACTGTTAAAAATTTACAGAAATGTATTTTCCTAGTGCCGCTAGCTTTCATACCATTCTGTTTAGCACAGTCTCGTGTCAGAGTGAAACAGTGTCAAATACAAACCTAGTAAGTTTGTAAGGAAACGTGAGCTCCTTGTCAATAAGATATGAAAGACTATCCTGTCTATTTTTATAGTTACTTTTCTGCTTTAGTGGCTGAGATAGGGCTTCTGTATTTGAACAGTAGCAGATAAAGCACAACTTCTCTAACAACAGTAAAGTATTTCAGCAGAATTTACAATACGACTTGAAATTATGTAGAGATTAGTATGTTTAGTTGAGTTGCTATATAGCTATTTTCTGAAAAGCAGCCGTCTCTTTGCACCTTGTTTTACTATCCATGTTGTCCTCTTTTATATATGCCTATATGACATGGCTGGTTTTCTTCACTATTTGCATTATTGCTTGTATGCAAACATAATCTGAGAATATTTTTAAATCAGAATTTGTGTGTCAACTCCTTTATCTAAAAACTGCTTTATCTAAAACCGTATGAAGATAAAGTGCACAGCAGAAGAACAGTTTGTGTGTGACTTCTTTACAGTCTTCAAATCTGCTGTGGCACTATTTCTGCTCTATAGAAGTGCTTAGCAAAGGAGAGCACATAGATTGTGCGTTCTCAGTGCCTCAGCTAATATTTTCTCAGTTATATAAACAGTGATAGTTTGCTTGTCTCTTAGTAACAGCTTATTTTCTAGGATCACACAAGAGTTGGTGCAGATACCTCTCAGGATATACAGCTCTTTGGTATAGGAATCCAACCAGAACACTGTGAGATTGATATTGCTTTAGATGGAGAAGTTACACTCACACCAAAAGAAAATGCAAGGTAAGGAAGATCAGCAGCACTTTCCAGTGAAGTGTTTGCTTTTCTTTACCAGAAGATAACGTGCATGCATTTTTGTTTTACATAGTCAGAAGTATCTTACATTCTCATCCATGAGTAGCTTCAGTATAGGTGACTTAAAACATACTTAGAAGTGAAATTTGGCGATAAAACTGAGATTTCCCCACACGTGTATACACCCACCCACTCTGCAGCATAACAGGCTATCAGTGGTTTGGCTCAGAATAAATCATCTCAAGAAGGTATTTGGTAGGAATGAGGGACCATTGCTTGTCTGAATCTTGGGTGGTAACAGGATCACTGAGATGCTGCTGGCTATCCCAACCTGTGCTATGGGATAGTAGGCTGTGTCCTGATGGGGGAGGATAAATAGTGCCTCGTGAGTAGTTCCTGTTGTAAAGGTCAGTATTTTGTGAGGAAGAGGTGTTTTAAAGATCTGAAGATCTTTAAATTCTTTTGTAAATATTTAATTACTGCTGTGTCTAGTAAAATACAGTGTGAAGTCACGTTTCTCCTTTTGTTTCTACTTCTGTATTTTAATTATTTTTCATTTTGGGGGGCACTGTGGCTTCTTGGGTAGAACTGTAAATGTCTTTGTCGCTTCATCTCCAATGGCGTGTGATAAGCAGTACCTTTGTCCTAGTTAATAGTCATGCTGCTTGACTGAAATCTGAATATCTAAATAATTTATAGATTAGTATTAGAATGAAGAACAAAAGTTTGAGAGACACCTTCTAAAAAATCTGATCTCTTTCGTTCTGCCTTCAGTAAAATACCTCTTAGCATTTGCATTTTTCTTCTGCAGCCTACAGTACAAAATTTCAAACAGATGGGATTCAAAAATGTGGTGATAAAGTTACTATACTGGAAATCAGTCATTTTGACTGGCAAGAACAAAGGCACATGTCAGTGGAAAAAACATACTTTGTTTTACTCGTGCCTGATCTGCAATGCTTAAGTAGCTGTTCTTAAGATACTAGTGTCAACAGAAATTTAGTTACCAGAATTTCATTGAAAAAAGATAAAATAAAAATCTGGTTTTAAATCAAATGCTTATGTGTTTGTGTTGACTTACTTGAGAGAGACAGCTAAATACAGAACACTGCATCTAAAAAGGCTTTTTTCATTTTACTTAAGTTTTTATTCCATTTCAAATAAAATGTTCTGCTTTGTGACTCACATATGCAAAAGTTCAACAGCTCCGTTTTTTCCATTTTGTGATTGAAACTTAAATACAAAGAAACCTAAATGCAAATATAGCAGTATACCAGATGTTCACAAAAGTAGACCCTTGTTAATAATAGAGACTCCATTTGTTGAAAGAATGAAACTTGGATCTAAAGGTCTTTTCTTATGCTTGAATGCCGAGTACGTTAACAGTATGTTTTACAACTGTGTTGACTAACTTTTATCTTGGAGAGCTTTATCAGTAGGATTTGCATGCAACCAAGTTTACAGACTGTTTATAAGAAACAGGCAGTGACCCAGTTTGAGAAATGGGCATTTAAAGAAAACTGTGCAACTAAAAGCAACTTTGTCTGTATGTTTACTGAAGAGATGCATCAGTGAAAGCTGGAGGGGTGCTTTGTGTTTAATTCCGACAGTAGAAATCAGACCAGTAACTTTCCTGTTGATTCTTTAGTGAGAACCTAGCAGATTTGTGCATTGTATGATACAAATCCCTGTCTGTAGATGGGAGAAGCAGTAGATCTTGTTGTTACTTTTCAACCTTTTATTTTTAGGATTTTACTGAAGTTGTATTTTCTTCTTTCAGATCCTGTGTAAATGGTGCACTGGTATGTTCTGTCACTCAGTTATGGCATGGAGATAGAATATTATGGGGAAACAACCACTTTTTTAGGTAATAGTTGATATTTACATTCCAGCCTCTTTACATTCAGCCTATTTTTTTTGTCTTCCACTGTTCTGCATAAACTTTTTAGAAACTAAATTTCAATTTTTACACAGAATCAACTTACCAAAGAGGAAACGACGAGATTGGCTGAAAGACCTTGAGAAAGAAAATTCGTTAGGAGAGCATGATCTGGACGCAGCTAGTGAAGCTTCTTCAGAACCAGACTACAACTATGAGTTTGCACAAATGGAAGTTATTATGAAGACACTGAATAGTAATGGTAAGGCAGCTGGTTCTTTCGGATTATCTAACAAATTCAGCATGGAACTTAATTTCTGGGTAAAGCAAGTGGTACATTTGCTCCAGGGGCCTTTGGAGCATTTTCAGAAAAAGGTATTTTACAGAAACAATGTTAGGCGCTTATATATATACACACACATATGCAGCTTGGTATAAATACAGACACAAACACAAATTAGTAGTTGGTTTGTGCCCTGACACACAATTTTGTCTGTATATCTGCTGTCCTTTATAGTGCAGCTGAGTTGTTAACATGTCAAATCATCATCTAAGTCCTACTAACCTCTTGCTTTTGCAAGTTACTGCAGACAAAAGGGTGCTCCAGGTACGGCTCCGTTAGTTTCATCCTTCCTTTTGTATCAAATACTACTGACACCATTTTAACCTTAGTAGGAAAACACTGAAATGATAACAAACCAATAGTCAAATGTCAGCTAGCATGGTTTTTAATGCTTGATCACTCTCAATATTTTATTTGATCTTTGTTATAACCTATTGTGATGCCTTTTTTTGGACAGTATAATAAAATACAGTATATATAAAATAATGGTATGGTATACATAAAACAATATAGTGTTTTCATGGTTTCCAGAAGGCAAGTCATAGTTCATATCATATTAATATGGTATGAAGAAATGCTGAAAAACTTGGTAAACTACTGAATGCTTTGTACAGGTTTTTTAATACACAAAATTTGAGAGGCAAATACCTTGGTTTTTGGTCGCTGACCAAGACGATACAGTAAATGATGTTTCATTGCTTTCTGTTCTCCTTTCTTCATATCTTTGCAGTATTTCCATTGTTTGCTGTGGTTTACTTGTTGAAATACAACATTTACTTTTTTCTTGGTCTCCTGTTTAACTTTCTCTGTTTTGCCGTTGAGTGCAGCATGATGGTTGATGCTCTAGCAATAGTTTGCAGGTTTTTCCGCAGTTTGATTTTAATGGGTTTGGTTGTGTGAGTGAGTTACAGGGTCAGGTCATTTAAGTTGATGTGAAATTACTGTTTGATAACAGAAATATTCTCATTGTGGTTCACTCATACCAGGAGATGAATTTCAGATGAATCTGCCATCCTGGTGGTCTTCAGTGTTGTCATCCCTTGTGAAGATTCTGTTGCCTGTCTTAAGGCCTCAAACCATCCCGTATCTGTGCCAAAACTGGGACAAAGGTTTTGAACTCGATTGGCTCATGCATGAGACTGCTGGAGAAATTTGAAAGCATTAATTGATGCTTGATCTGCGTGTCACTAACCAGGGTTTTGACTAAACTGTAGCAGTCTACAATGAGTCAGCGTTCTTTGAACGGAGGGTTACGTTTTTTGGTTTTCATGTGTAGTTATCTATCTGATGGAAATGATTCTTCACAGTGTTTCAAGTGTCTTTACTTTTTAGTTCAATAGACTTTTTTGATTGTGGTCTGGGCCAATTTTTGTCTTCTGTGTTGTTTTCTGTGTCTTTACTCAAGAACAGTACAGACCTTGCTGTTCCATTAGAGCTCTTTCCTCCCTAATGCACAGCAAATGTTAGCAGTCATACGTGTCGCACAGTTTCAGAGGCATCATAACCCAATTATTCTGTTTCTTGTCTCTTCTGCTCCCTCCCACGTAGGTGTTGCTTAACTAAGTTGGAGTAGTAAGTGACAATAAAACCCTGACAAAACTAGTGACTCTGAGGATCATAGGCTGGTCTTTTGATTGAAAGCCCAGTAGCGCTTCCAGGTTCTGTTCTTCTCAATGGTATAGCTAAAATACAGTATTTTCTGACAGGCTTCCATTTTGTTGGGTAAGAAGTAAAGCAGCTTTGTTGCAATACAATTTATTTATTCTTCCTTAAAATGAAAAAAAAAAATATGGGTAAAGAAGAAGAAATAACTAAATAACTGAAGACAGCTAATTCTATTATCCGCATTCTGTGGAGAAGCCCTAGGGGGGGGATAAAGAGGTATCTTAAAAATTTTATTAGGTAGTTATTTTATAGGCATGTATAGGTTTGGGATTTTTCTTTCACATCAGTGGTTTGATATAGCCCAAAGCTAGAGTTTTTGGTTTTCCTTTGTTTTGTTTTTTTTTTCCCCCTTGATCTATTTTGAGAACAGTAACCCTCTTTAAATAAATAGCCTAGCTTCTCCAGGACACAAACACATTTGTTTTTATCACATGTAACCAGTACAACAGTGTCACATATTGCATCCGGCTCCAGAGGAGCTCTGAGGAAAATGTGTAACTTTGAAAACAGCTGTGAAGAAAACACCCAGATTCGTTCCTCCCTTCAGCATGTTCACTTTCTTTGGGGGATTCTATCAGATCAGCTTTGTACTGCTAGTTTGTGATGCTGGTCAAACACAGAATGCAGCAAAGACGTTTACTTTATTCTTGTATATGGTGCAGTAATTAAGTAAACGATGTGATTAGTTTACGCAGCTTCTCATTTAAGCAAACAAAGCTGTTACAGCTCAGGGTGGGGATTTTGATGAAATTTAGCAAAGCAGCCTGTGTCATAACCTTCTTCTAGCTGACTTAGAAAAATGCACTTATATGAAATCTTAAGGAACTTATTCAGCAATGTTGTTACTGGATTAACAGATTCCAGATGTGAATTAAGTGACATTGCAGCAAGGTAATAAATGCTGTTCATCCTATGGAAAAAGTACATTCTTCTGGTTCAATGTTAATATTCAAACATTTTGCAGAGGATTAACTCCATATGAATGGTCTTTTCAGGGCCATTGAACTCTTGTCATATAAATATGTAAAGGATTGGGACTTGGGACTTTTAACACTGTATGGAATTTGCTGTGCATTTGGCAGGCACTGGGTAGAATCTTCCCTAATTTATTTGACTTTGCATGAGAAATCCAAAATTGTGGAACGTGGTGTTTAAATCTAACTTAAACACTATTGTAGTTCTTTTGAATTGTGAAAAACTTGACTGTTTATTTTTTCATCTTTTTTTAACTATATGGTTTATAATTCACACCATATTTTGCTTTTTCACTGTGAAAGGCTTGCGGTTTTTGGTGTAAAATCTTTCAAAAGTTAAATTGAAAACTTTCCTAAAAGTGTAAATTTACCTTTTGCATTTCAATACAAGCATAACCCACCTTTTTCTTTCCCCAAACCGTAGCGAATTTTGTTGAAATTGGGAATTTTTAGACTAGGTTCTTGCATCTTGTTCCAAATATTTTCCATGGTATAATTTGATCCTGTGGTGGTTGTGATCCTGTAAATCTAGGTGGCTGAAAAGATCACTTTTATTAAGGAAATCTGCTCCCTGAACTCGGAGCTGGTCTTTGAGCAGTTTAGGAAAGTCTCGTCTTAATGAGTCAGCCTTAGATTCATTTCCTGTGTTTACAAACACAATAGAGGGCTTTTAATTTCTTCCATGCCTCTTCTCTATCTTCTGCGTAATACCTGATTTCTCAACCATTCTTACACATAACTAAAACTGTTTTAGGGATTATGCAGTAAAACCTATGCATGTGAAAGTAATTCTGGTATTATCTGGAGGAGTTAGGAGGATAATGATGATGCAGATCAACATTAATAGCTTGATTTGTAGTCTAGAATATTAGAACTTGGTTCAGTCAATTGTTTTCGTTGCACTGTCTGTTTAAAAGCTAAAAATAGCTAACTGTCTTTCTGAGAATGTCATGTACTAAAAAGTAATATTTCTGGTTATTTTAAGACACTTTTATGCATCACTGTTTTGCTATTTGGTTGCTATTTAGACTGACTGATTTTTAACTTTGTGCTTTATAATTACCATTGTGGTGGTATTTTATGATGCCTTTGTGTGAAGCCAGTGATTTCTTCCGTGGATAAGTGTAGGGCCACAGTAGCAACTTGCAGTAGTGTCTGCTGAAAATAAAGATGTGCTTTACATCCATCTTAATATTTCAAAAAAGGATGCTGAGAGGCAAACACAAACCCACTCTAACAACAGAACCCTGGAGATCCTGTTTGCGTCTCTGACATTTATAGGAAGGATTTGTTTTATGAAGTGACTTGCCTCAATGGCCATGTATGTTAAAATCGCAGACAGTGAACTAGTTTATCTTTAGCAAAATTGGTCTCAGTAGTTTTAGTACTAAGTTGTTATAGATTACTAAATACAGTAATGCTACGTGGTTTGCAAAGATACAGGGGATGTGATCTTTGGGAGAGTGTATGTACGTGTAATGGTGACCAACGTACACTACCAATGATGAGAACCCCACAGAACCTTTCATGTGAATCCTCTGTTGCGTGCTATAGTAACCCAAATTTTGTTTCATGTAGCATTGTAGTGTCAGGAAAACTTGTACGAAATCTTACAAGGACTGGATTTTGGTACTGAGGGCAAGATGGTTGATAACTAAATCACACCGATGCGTTTTCTGGTGTTTTGTTTTGGGTTTTTTTTTTGAGAAGCACACCTCTAGTTCCAAAGTGGGACAGTGTAATTAAATCTAGGTTTATTTTTCTCCCTCCCTTGTGACAGACTGGCATCCTTAAACGTCACAGCAGCTCTTTTTTTTGTATTTGCAAAATGGAAGAGATATCACAAACAATTATTTTAAAGCTGAAATTTTTTGAATTTGAAAATCCTGGCAATGTGCTTCCCCTAACAATCCACCACTTCAACTATGGAACTCCTCTCCCTTCCCCTTTTGATGTACACAATCGGCCATTTGTTAGGTGATGTGCTGTCACTCAGATATTCATCTAGCTTGGGCATCTTGCAAACCACTTTTTTGCTGTATTTAAGCTTTCAGATGTATGTACATGAAGCGTATATATACTGGTAGTATATAGAAGGAGCTTATTCCATTGAATTGCCCTTCCAGAGGCACAGTCCAGCATTGGACCTAAAACCAGGAATGGACAGAGTAATATTTCTTTAATTTGAATGCAGTTTAGCTTTAACCATAGCTGATTGACAGAAGCAGTTGTTTTTTCAAGATAGAGCATCCAAATGGACATTTGTTCTGGGTTGATACTGAGATGGAATGCAGTTTGTAAAGCTAAATGCAGAAGTCTCCTCCAGTAGGTGCTTTGTCTGCTTTAGTGCTGTGAAGCGCATTGGTGCAATGCGATGCGTGACTAGTCAGACAATTTGGTTTTTTTCCTACTGGGATTCTGGAACATACTATAACTTCACAGTATTGAAGTATGCAGTAGACGAGGGTCTTAACCATTGGTCTAGCCTCTTTGCATGCCATATATTTTTTTCCTTGTTTGGATTTATTTATTTAATGCAATATTTATTATTTTGGCTTTTGTTTTGGGGGACAATGGCCATCTTGTGTTTGCAAAGACTCTGGGATATGTTGATTGCTGTTACCAAATAAATAGTGAGTGTTCTGTAACGCTGAAATGGCATTTTCTCACTTTTCTGCGTTTCTTTTCTCTTCCTCCCCCCCCCAACCCTCCCCGCTTCTTTTTAGACCCAGTACAAAATGTGGTCCAGATCTTGGAGAAACAGTACTTGGAAGAGAAGAGGAGTGCTCTTGAGGAGCAGCGGCTGATGTATGAACGTGAGTTAGAGCTGTTGCGGCAGCAGCTCTCTCCAGAAAGACAGCATCAGCATGGCAGCGACAGACTCTCCTACACTGCTCAGACTGCACAGCAGAAAGTAAATCTCTGGACAGAAGAGAGGTGAGGATACTGGAGTTAAAACAAAGGGACTAATAAGAACTACAAAGGGTGGAACATGGGGCTTGAACCATCTGTCAGAAACTTACAATATTTTTTGGTAGGGTTGACATGCAGTACAAGATCTGCCAGCACTGTTAGCATTTCATTTAGGACTAGGTTCTGATGTGTAATGTGCGTACAAGAACTGCCTGTTTGATTTAACACACAAATGAAACAAGAATTTAGCTTTTATTGATCCACGTTATAGCATTTTTATTGGTTTTTTTTTTTTTTTTAACTAGAGAAGTGCTTCTGAAATATTTAGTTTAGCAACTATTGTTTAAGTTACTTCTGGAAAGAAAGGAAAGGATAGTGCAGAGGTAAATTTGTCAACTTGGACTGAGTCCACTAAGGCGTATTGAGGGTATACAATGAGAGCACGGTATTTCACAATCTAAAACCATAAAAAATACAGAAAATGGGAGTCCTTAGATGTTGTATGTATGTGTTTCTAAAAGTAAGCCCACCTTTAGAAGAGGATTGCTGTGTATTAGAGAACTGCAGAATAGTCAAATAGAGTATGTTTGAGCTGTTTAGGAAGTAAAAGGCTTGCCATGAGGTGAAAAGGCATCTTTACAAAGGAATAGCATGGCACCTGAACGGAGCCTTGGTGAAAGATTGTCATGAGATTTGCAGGGGGAGTTTAAAAAGCGGACTAGGAAGATGTGAGCAGAGTTTAAGTGCGTGTTTGCATCTTGACAATGCGAGAAGCTTGCTCTTAGTATCATTGGGGAGAGAAAGATGTCAGCTCCATAGAGAGAAGTTCTAGGGGCAGCAACTGAGATGATTTAAGTTTTCGGCATATGAATGAGTATTCTGTCATTGGATTAATTCAGCAGGAAGAATGACTACATGTACTGACAGGTTTCTTGTAAGTTTCTTTTATTCTATTTTCTTTTAAACCAGAAGCTTCATTATTCGCTCAGCCTTTTTCCTATATGTAGTGAGTTTGATTGCTTTTTCCTCTTTTGATTATTTTTGCTTTATTCTCCACCATTTAAAAAAAAAAAAATCCATGTACAAGAGGAATCTAAACAAAGATAGCCAAGATTATGTGGCAGCTTTCAAATTCAGAGTGTTAGAACAGAACAGATCTTGGTTTATTTTTTGTGCAAGGTTTTGTTTTGTACTTTCTGCCCAGTTTGGCCTGGGAAAAAAAACTAAACAAATAACAAACTGTTGACCAGCGATGACTAGAATGTTTTCCATGGCAAGTATAGAGAGAAGTAATGCTGTGTTTCAACTTTAATTAAAATAATTTTTTGCCCCTGTAAGAGCTAAAAACAGAATCATTGGGAACTGAATGTAAAGCATTGCAGAATCATGGTTGGGATTTGCATGCTCTTTTAGGGCTGCAGAAGGAGTGCAAAGTAAGAAACATGCTGGTTGGAATCATTGCTATTCAGAACTGCTTCTAGCACAGCAAGGCCATCAAGAAATCATTGATAACCCACTTCAGTAGCAGAGATGAGAACTGGGCTTACTGGCAAGGGGAGCCATACCTCTAAAAAGATGCAACAGAAGGGAAAAGGAAGTAGCAAAAAACTTCTTGCCCGTCCTTAAGACTTGAGAAGAAAAAATTGTAATTCATCAATTTAAAATTAACCAGCCACCACAACCATGTAATGACATAAAAATGAGAATCTGGAGTGGTATCAAGGCTAAGTGTTCTGCCAGCCTTCTCTTCTCAGTTGTTAGACGTTTCTTAGGATGAGCTGTGCTTTGAACAAACATTTTTGCCTCTGGATTTCATGGGTGAATGCTTTACTCTATGTAACTGTTGAACTACTCGAAGACTGTACTTTGCTGCATTGTAAAAAAGAGAAGAATGAATGCTCTTTGTAGCAATCAGTAAGGAGTCTGATAAAGTTTTGGTGGCACTGCCATTGAATAAGCAGTTTCTGGAAGAACTAATTATCAGTTTTCTGTCCTCCAGAAGATCCTCTTAGGTATACTTTTTATTTATTTATAGTTCTAGAAGAGGTTTGGGCTTCGGAAAAAAAGGGCAAAAAATTGGAATCTTCTTAAATAAGAAACCAGAAAAAAATCTTTGAGGGATTTCTGTTGTAAAAGCATGGCAACATGGTGCTGAGAAGGTGTTTACCAGCCAACTGGCCAGAGGGCAAGAAACGCAGGAAAAAATGGGAAAACTGGATGTCAAGAATGTGCGAAAGAGCCAAGTGCCTGGATTGCATGGGATAGGATTAGTGCAGTTTTAGCTGTTGCTCTGTTGCCATTGCAAATGAAGCTGAGCTCTACTGCGTCAGCCAGCAAAATGAATTTGATAGGTATCAGATGTAGGCACGTGGTTGTATCTGTCAGATCAGCTAGAACACATTGTGCAGTTTATTATGCATGGCTTTATGCTGACTATGTCAGGACAGGTGATACCTGACCTGGCCTTAAAACCTGTTGGCGTAAAGTTAACCCATTGTAACTTTGAACAAACTTAATTTGTTGGGGCGAGGGGGCAGTGGTGATGTGCTGGACCAGAGGTTTAGTTCAGCATATTCTGTATAGAATCATAGAATCATTAAGATTGGAAAAGACCTCTAAGATCATCGTGTCCAACCGTCAACCCAACACACCATGCCCACTACACCATGTCCCTAAGGGCCTCATCTACATGTCTTTTAAATACTTCCAGGGATGGTGACTCCACCACTTCCCTGGGCAGCCTGTTCCAAGGCCTGATCACTCTTTCAGTAAAGAAATTTCTCCTAATATCCAATCTAAACCTCCCTTGGCGCAACTTGAGGCCATTTCCTCTCGTCCTATCGCATGTTACTTGGGAGAAGAGACCAACACCCACCTCGCTACAACCTCCTTTCAGGTAGTTGTAGAGCACAATGAGGTCTCCCCTCAGCCTCCTCTTCTCCAGACTAAACAACCCCAGTTCCCTCAGCCGCTCCTCATAAGACTTGTGCTCCAGGCCCTTCACCAGCTTCGTTGCCCTTCTCTGGACACGCTCCAGCACCTCCATGTCCTTCTTGTAGTGAGGGGCCCAGAACTGAACACAGTATTCGAGGTGCGGCCTCACTAGTGCCGAGTACAGGGGCACGATCACCTCCCTAGTCCTGCTGGCCACACTATTCCTAATACAGGCCAGGATGCCGTTGGCCTTCTTGGCCACCTGGGCACACTGCCGGCTCATGTTCAGCCGGCTGTCAATCAGCACCCCCAGGTCCTTTTCCTCCGGGCAGTATCTGGCATTACGAATCCCGAGACTTGCAATGACACCTCATGAGTGTCAGATGTAAGTTTCCCTAGTTATGGCTTAAACGATTGTTTCAGGATTTCATGTTCAGTGGGTATTTGCTTTGGTTAATATCCTGGTAGAGCTTGTCATATGTTTTGTATAGTAAGAATTAAGAAATCCTATCTGAAACATTTTTTTTTTGCTGAAGTTTCTGGAAGGGTGCTGGCACAGCTATACACAGAAAAACACAACTGGAATGAGCACTACTCATAATAATTGGTTGAGTTACTCATAAGTCCCCCTTATAGTCTTAAACCATTCCTTTCTCAAGAATCTAGCTAGGACAAGATTGGTGTGGGAGCCTCCCCAAAAAGCTTGCCAGATGCCAGTTTCCTGGATCAAGGAAGTGACTGGCTGTAGCTGAATCCCATGGCTCTTACAGAACTTGCAGATCAAAGCTGCCTTCTGTTTCTTAAGCTAGGCAGCTGCCTCACAGTGGTTGCAGGTGTAAGACACTCTCAGTATTAAGTACTATTTAGTGAGTAATTCTTGACTCTACCTTCATTTTCTGGGTGAATCCAAAATTATAGCTGTCTGTGGAATGTGTCACTCCCATGGTCTGGAATTGCTCATTTAATCTTGATGGCCTGGATAACAGAAGCAAGAGGCAGATGGAAAGGAATTTTCCATATAATGCTGGGAGCAGATATGGAGGAAGTGGACTAAAAATCTGCGGACAGTAGCAGCTATTTAAGATCCAACAAAACCCACCACTGTTGCAAACTTAGGCCAGATAGCAGGGAGAGATGTTTCAGCATGTTGAAGGCTGCTTCTAACACTGCTGGTCGTTTACCACTTTAGTATGGTATCAGGGAACCAGCAGAATGCAATTTGAATTACCCAGGCTGTTCTTCGGGATATTTAGCAAAAAGATAGCCACTAAAGAAGAATTCTGTTGGGGTCTGAAAGGCATACTAACAGTTGTTTGTGGTTTGTACTATAAAGACATACAAAAGATCAAAGCTTATCTGAATAAAGGCAAATAGGCAAACTTTGCCTATATTCACAGCAAGGCCCATTTACTTGTTCCTCCTATGCTTGTCCATAATGTAATATATTTTGTAGAAATTGTATGTGCAGAACGTGTACTGTATTTCAGTAGGACTTAGAAAAGCTAAAAAATCGTACAGAGGAGTGCTGGTCATTGAAATATCTGAAGTCTGATCATGAGTTTTATGAAGATGATGAGACACAGTAAGTGCTGTTGGGATTACAAAGAAAGGCAGAAAGGGGGACTTCGCATTTGCTCAGAGGATAATCACGATACTTTTAAAAGTATTAAAGACGAGAATCCCAGGTGAGAGCATATCTTAGTATCACGGGTAGAGGTATAGTATGTGTCGTAGCAGGTTTGCCAGGTGTTATATTAGAACAGATTTGCTCAGGCAGGCCTTAGAAACCTTTTTGGAATTTTTCCAGAGACTGTTAACTGTACAGAGTGCGCAAGCTTTAACCTGTGCTCATTCGTCTATTACTTAAAAGGTACTTTGAGTGTATAGGATTTTTTTTTTTTTTAATGTGTACACTTGAGATGGCTTAAGTGTATGGAGGGAGGTCTGGGGGTCTATAGCACTGCAGAGCCCCTAGCTGTGATGTAAAGCTGTGGCCTGCAGTGATTGCAGGTTCCAACATCACGATCTGAAGAAAAGTGGGTTTTATCTAGATGAAGTCTCACATGTTGGGACTGGTAGTTTCTGTGGAACAGGACTCCAGATGAAAGACAAAGACAACTGCAATTATTTCATTTCTTAAAAATTAGGAATGTCCCTAGGGCTTTTAACAAATCATCACTGTAACAGCTCCCATAGTACTGTGCCCTTTTATTTGGGCATTACTGTGCTAGACTTATCTCGACAGTAATATGTTTGTTTAATATGTGATCACTGCTTTTCCTCAATAAAATTGTCTGACACTGTTTTGTGTTTGCTGACATAATGCTATACAGCATTTCTTCTTCAACTTGTTTCAGAAAAGTCTTTGTTAGCACCTCTATTTGCAGCTTTCCAATAATAGAAATAGGTTTCTGTGTATTTTTCATGTTACCTACTGCACCACAGGGATGAATTGTTTCGACAGAGCCTGGCTAAACTTCGAGAGCAGATAGTAAAGGCAAATACACTGGTGAGAGAAGCCAACTTCTTAGCAGAAGAAATGAGTAAACTAACAGATTATCAAGTAACACTTCAGATCCCTGCTGAAAACCTCAGTGCCAACAAAAAGGTAATGACAGCAAAGAATGTCGGAAAATGTAGTTTTATGGTTAATCTAAAACATGTAGACATATATAACATTCATCTAACTTGAGGCAATAAAATGTTACTTTTGTTAGATTATGCATAGGCAAAATATGGGTGCTACCTGACTTTAGTATATTGAAAGTAAGTAATTATAAGTAAAAATGGGAACATAGCATTAGGTATGGCTTTTGCTATTCTTTCAAGTGTACGATCACCATATGCGCATGCAGTTTGTGAACAGACATTTGTGTTCTGTTGCTGTAAAACCTGCATTTAGTTATGTTTGCAAAAATTACCATTTTTTGTTACAGATGCCTACAATTTCTTTGTCTTAAGGGTTTTGTAGTTGTAGTGCTGCTGTAAATATAACGATAGCAATTAGGATAATATGCTTGTCATAAGTGATTTGACTGGGAGTGTTAATGTTCCTGTGTGAATGGTAGTTGCCTGAGAAGGACAAAGTAGTCTGGATCCTCAGAGACCTACAGGGTATGCTGTGTTTGAGGACAGAGGTAGTATGGCTGACATGCAGAGGGAAGCTGTATGTTCTGTATTTTATTCCTTTTTAGGAATGCAATTTGAGTGAAGAGTTAAACTACTTACATGCACCTTTCCTGCAGTGATTATTTTTTCCTCTGATTTAGAGGGGTGCAATAGTAAGTGAGCCTGCTATTCAAGTGAGAAGAAAAGGAAAAGGTACTCAAGTGTGGACTATTGAGAAACTAGAGAACAAATTGATTGACATGAGAGACCTCTATCAAGAGTGGAAGGAGAAAATTCCTGAGGTATTGTATATATTTTCTGAAAGGGATCAGAGATTGAGTTTGTTTTCTTTTAACCCTTTTTAATATGTTGTACAGATAAAGTGCAATGACTTCATATAGGAAAGGGTACAATAATGTGGTTTAAAAAAAAAACAACAAAAAAACCCCCACAATTCTGAATAGTACTAAATATTCAAAATGCCCATTCAAAATGCAGAATAAAACACAAGCTATGTCTTATCCTCGCTTGTATTCTCAGATGTAAGTGTGCTGAGATCAGATATAATTGTGCTGAGGTAGTGACTCATGATACCACTAAGAGCCTGTGTTTACCTAGTATAATATAGGTGCGATGCAGATAGGCACCAGCTCTGAATGGAAGCAGCAAACTGCATTAGAAATAAAATTATTAAATTGTGATCAGTATCAAAGTGAGCAAGGATGCTGCTTAGATACAGTCAAAGTGCAGAACACGTTAGTGGGGTAGAACTTTATCTTAAAATGTGAAATATTCTGTAATTTCATTTGTATATCCCCCAACCTTAAAGCAATGAAGAAATCAATTGAAGATACTTAGTCTACATCAGTATCTCCATCAAAACTAAGTGGTGTTTCCTGAGAATTTAAGTGGTAGGTCAGCCTTGAGAAATAATTGTGAGACTTGTCAAAAGCTTGCTTGTTTACTGGCAAGAGATAGATGTGAGATTTGGTGTTCCAAAAGACGTCCTCTAAGTATCCCGGTGGAAGTGCATAGGAAGTATATCTTGCTGTCTTGTGGCTGATAGGGAACACCTAAATTACTTGTATCAAGAATCATTCTCAAATATGTTTGAACAGCTGTTGTGCCTTTGTTACATGCCTTGGACGGGACAATGGGAATCTCTAAAATCATAACACAGGGGAGGTCAAGCACTTCATCTGTGCCCATTGAAGACAACGATGATTTTGCTGCTGACTTTAGTAAGAATTGATAGCACATCCTTTGAATATATTATGTCTGCCTGAGCCAGAATTGTCCTTGCCATGACCTATGTCGTCCATAATGCATGTGTTCTATGTGCTACATAGAAACACGTAGGTCAAATGCATGTGTTGAAGACAAAGGAGGAGTAGAAGGGAAGGAGCTAACAAGTCCACTGAGGAGAGTATATTGTGCTAGGAATCTGCATGAATTCTTTGTGGCTGTGTATGGGGTACTGGCGTAGAAAATGCTGCAGATGTGATCTCAGCGCTGTGGGAGTCATAAGAACACTTGTAGGCTTAAGTGGGAATCATTCTGCATCGTCCCTTTTGCCCTTGTAGCGGTACCCAGCAGCCAGACCAGCTATTCAACCTGGGGATGATTTCTCCTCTTGTTTAAAAATTGTAAACAGAGCAGAAAAGTAAGGTGAAATTCCTTGAAATCAATGGCTACTGTGCTTGCTCATCTGCTTTGTCTTGACAACACTAAAAAATGTAGGTCATCATATTACTATATCCCATAGTAAAGAAAGGATTGTATAATGTCTCATCTCAAAGATTTCATTTCAGATTTGTGATATGCCTCTAGTCTCTTTTTACTTGTGTAACAGGAAGGAACAGAAAAGATTGGTAGTGACTTAATTTTTGTGCTGTGATCTTATACTATATGGTTATTCGATTTTTGTGTTCCCATGCTTACAGGTTTTGACATAACTTTTATGATCTTTAAAACAGATAAGGAAGCTCATTGGCAAAAGAGGTGATCCTTTTTACGAAGCGCAAGAGAATCACAACTTAATTGGCGTCGCAAATGTGTTTTTGGAGTGCCTTTTCTATGACGTTAAGCTGCAGTACGCTGTGCCCATCATCAGCCAGCAGGGGGAGGTAAAGCCAAATCGTGCCCTAATGTATAGCGGGCTGGGCATACCTATGCACTCGTACCTGCGGGGGTAACCTGGCTTTTTGCGGGGAGACTTCATGTGCACCCATTTTTTTAACAAGCAAATGATGCTTAGTGTCTTGTTTCCCCGTGAATAAGTGTTTTGCAAATTGCTATGTATGTTTTCTGTTTAATTGTTTACAATTGTCCAGCTACTAAAATAGTAGAATAAAATTCCTAGTGTCAATGTAGGTAACTGAGCAAAACCCAGCATATCAAGCTTCTGACGTAGTCATGACACTGTATGCCTTTTCTGTTGTGTGTGAATTAAAAAGGCTGGTAATTCCGCATACAATTTTTTTTTTTTTAAATTCCTTTCTCCTCTTTTTTGACATTGTTGCTTTTCATTTGGTGGTTGAGAGCTGTTCAGTTCTGTTTTTGCACAACTCCTAGAGCTATATGTTTACCATCTTAATGGCTTTAAGTCCCTTGTGCACAGGTTCTTAGTATTTGCTTTGCCTTAGGTTGCAGGTCGGTTGCATGTTGAAGTAATGCGAGTCACTGGGTCTGTCCCAGAACGTGTAGTAGAAGGAGATGACTCATCTGAGAACTCCAGTGAGAGTGGGAGTCTGGAAGTCATGGATAACAATGGAGAAATTATTCATAGAGCAAAAAAGCTCTCCTGCAGGGTAAGTGAGAACACATGATGAAGTTAACAGTTTCAGGCCTTTGTAACTATGTAGTCGGTCTGATGTAAATTACTAAGCTATGTAGGCTATTGCTTGCTTAAAATTCTCAAAGAGAAAAGAGAGACTTTTCTTGTTCCGGTTCATTGTAGGTCAGTCTAACTGGCTGTGGTTGCCAGTGGCTGAATTAATTCGCATTAGTTTCTAGTATATGCAGGTCTACATCATAAATACTCATGTTACAAGGATTGTCCTTCTTGGCAGACGCAGGAGGAGAAACAGTTTTTCTGTGTAACTATCTCCTATGGTTTGTTTGATCATCTAATGTAATATCTATGGGTGGTGTCTGGATTTCATTTCTTCTGTGATGAAGTGCTTCATTCTCCACTTGAGCTTATTAGCTTCCTCAAAGAAAACATGTACATGGGTGGGCTAGTTAGATGCATGTAACTGCTTTCCTTGCATCTGCATTTCTGTATATCCAAAACATAGATTTCCTAAATAGGGACATCCTTAGAAGGCAATTGGAGGTGTCCTTTAAAAATTTGTGTTGGCTACTTTTGGATTAAATATTTAGTTTTTGAACAATTTACAACTGAAGTAGAAACAATTATATTTATGAGAACATCTGTTTTGTCTCCTCAGGTAAAAATAAAAGAAGCAACTGGCCTGCCACCTAATCTCTCCAACTTTGTCTTTTGTCAATATACATTTTGGGATCAATGTGAGTCAACAGTGGCGGCACCAGTGGTAGATCCAGATGTGCCTTCACCTCAGAGCAAGGATGCTCATTTTACAGTGACCTTCTCTCACTGTAAGGTAACTATTTTTATTATGAAATAGTGTTACTGGAAGGATGGTATGTTTGAGATAAGCTGTTTAGAATTTGAGCCTTGTTTCACTGGGGGAAGAAGGAAGGAATCAAGTCATTTAACGAACAACTTTTGACTATACTTTAGAGTGCCATAACGTTTCACTTCATCACCTCTTCAAAATGCAGCAAAATGAAAAAATCTTTTAATTAGCGGTCTTTTAAATTCAGATGTCATCTGTAATGCATGGGGGGAACTATAGTTTATATAATGACATCTTAGGATATACTTGTTTGGTAAGCTCAGTAACTTAAAAAAGATCATTGGAGCTGTGACATCGTTTTTATGGAAGTTTTCAAAGCATGAAATGCAGTATTTAGAAGCAGGAATTGCTGACATGATATGTTTCACAACTTTCTTGACCAGAGTCGAGCTTTATGATCCGAACTGTATGGTTTTACCATGCAGGTAGTTAGTTTTTTGGTGTGTCCTTACAAACTAGTTGAGGAGATACAATTATTTCATTTGATTGGATGTGCTTTATTTTTCTCATTGCCAGGACTATGTGGTGAATGTCACTGAGGAGTTTTTGGAGTTCATTTCAGAAGGAGCTCTCGCTATTGAGGTGTGGGGTCACAGATGTACTGGCAACGGCAGCTCTGTTTGGGAAGTTGATTCTCTTCATGCTAAAACTAGGACACTGAGAGACAGGTACAAATAAATTACACATGAATGTTTCCATCAGCTTCCCAAAGGCTTTGTAATACTTGTGCACAAAATATAGTTTGGTGAGGCAACCATTAGTTTTCGTGGGAATGTCTTTTTAGGTGGAACGAAGTAACTCGAAGAATAGAAATGTGGATTTCCATACAAGAATTGAATGAGATGGGAGAATATACTGCAGTTGAACTCCATCAGGCAAAAGATGTAAACACGGGGGGGATTTTCCAGCTCAGGCAGGTACATATCTTTTCCCTGTCGTCTTATTCGTGCTTAAATTGATTCTTAATTTTATTCTTAGTTTCTCTCTGTTTTTCTCTCTCCCTCTCTATCTTTCTTTCTATCTCTCAATTACCTGTTCAGGGTCATTCTCGCAGAGTTCAGGTGACAGTGAAACCCGTACAACATTCGGGAACGTTGCCTCTCATGGTAGAAGCAATTCTTTCAGTCTCTATAGGTGGTGTGACTGCCAGATCAACCAAACTGCAAAGGGGCTTGGACAGCTACCAGGTAAGACAGTTACTTTTTCATGCCTTGATTTATTTTTTTGGTTTTGTTTTGTTCTAGAACCAGCCCAACGTAGTTCCATAAGGACCTTAGCACACTGATACATGATATGTAATTTTGCAGTTTTACATGTGTTTGAGGCTAATATGTATAATGTGAGCATGTGATGCTAAATCTGCTTCTTTTTTTGCTTATAACTTGATGTATAACTGATAAAGAGCCAACTATGGTATTTGAGTATACAGAAAACAGCAGCAATATGGAAGTTGTTTTTACCTTTGTGTGATTAATAGTAGATTCCTAGCTCCATTAGCTTCCCACCTTTACAAAGATGGTGAAAGTTGAGGAGGAGAAAAGCAGGAAAAAAAAAAAAAAGAAAATGAATAGAGAAAATGTCTTATAGTGAAAATACTGTTTATCTTTTCAAAAAGAACTGAGCTGTTATTTGATTAGAATCAGAAATAGCTATCACTAAATGTGAAAGGACTATTTTCATTTAGGAGAAAAAGTTCTTAGGAAGTTTAAATGGCTTCAGACTGATACTGGACAAATTCATATTGGAAATAAAGCATGCTTTTAACAGCAGTGGCAAAGAATAAGTGGAATGGGCCACCCAGGGAATCGAGGTGAAGGGTTGCATTCAGAACCACAAGTAATTATAGCCTTAAATACAGATGAAAGTGTAAAACGTGAAGATTGGTGATATGCTTGCTCAGTCCTTTTTCTGGCACTATATTCTCTGATAATTTTTTAATAAATATATTCACTAATACTCAAATCATGGATAAGATGCTATAGTCTGTAATGAAAAAAAATCTGTTTCTACCTATTAATAAGACTTTGGTTATTTGAATGTTGTAATTTTAACATTTTACAAGTTTGTGGCAGAAATGTTTGTGTTCATGTTTTGGGGTATTTCTGTGAGTTTCTGTTGAGAGAAATGCATGTTCTTTTGTGTTTTACAAAATTTATTTTCTCCTACCAGAAGGAGGAGGATGATGGTGGTGATATGGATAGTTACCAGGTATTGCTGCTGTTGCTGTCAATCCTGTGGCATGGGGCACAGCTAATGCTAATAGCCAGCAACTTTCAAATGAACAAGCATACTGGAGCAAGCAAAAGCGGCTTTGAAATATATATATGCTGTGCATTTAAGAGGCTACCTGGGCTCTGAAACACTGCTATTTCAGTTTACCTTGTGACTTTATACTCTTGCAGTGTGCTCTCTTCTCTAGTACTCAGCAGTCAGCTCTCCTAACTGGCTACATGAATTGCTATGTGAATAAAAGCCTAGAAACTTTAAGTTAGAATGAAAACAGTTTCCAGTGAATATCATAGGAAAAGAACAACCACCTGCAGTTGCAGGCATCTTTCCCTACCAAGTTATACAGCATAGGGTTTTTTGTTTGTTTTCTAAAGAAAACATCGTAACCTTTTAAGTTGTGCAGTTTTCTGAAGTGCTAGTGGGAGAGAGAGGGGAGCATGCGAGTGTGGGGAATACAGAAGCTTCACTGAAGCAATTTTTTTATCTACACAAAAACAAACCTTGAGCCTGGCTTTTTGTGTGATAAGTAAATATAGGACAGTCACAGTTTAGAAAGCATAACAGAAGAATCATTTAAAAGGTGACGAAGGGCAAAAGAGGAAGTGCCTAAAAAAGTAAAACCCATTACAGATCTCTACACGGAAGTCTTATTTCTAGTAGGCAGCTTTACAGAAGTAAAACCAGTTAGGTGAGAATGCTGACATCCCTTAAGATAATGTATTAGGTTTTACAGCAACCTCAAAGATACCAGTTAGGTACTAACTTCTTGCGGGCTGTTTATGCGCTTCCTGACTTATCACAGAGAAGAACAAACCAGATTTTCTGTGATACCACAAAGCATGATTGCATGATGGGTTTTGTTTGCATGAGAAATCTTTTAATTGCACTGATAGCAGCTGCTAGCAATGGAATTTTGTGCAGGTTTGAGGGTGTACTGACCTATCTAATCTTCAGGAGAACTTATGATCAACTGATGATACCAGTTTTTCCTATTCCATATGCTGTTAAAAAGTTTGATTGCCACTTCAGTGAGTAATTAGCCTATGGTGTATAATTCTGTTCAGCAACTGAGGCAGTCACATTTTCTTTTCCTCCTGCTGGAATTTAAGACTTGGAAGCAAATAAGCTTCCATTCATGGGTGATGAGGTACTTAATCAGTGTGCATGTCATTCGGGGAAAAAAGTTTTCTGCATCATGCAAGCTGTTTAATATCAATTCTGATGAAATTATCACAAAATTCACTGCCCTTTAATCTTAACCACATAGCCTAATAACTTTCTTTTCTCTTTCCATGTTAGGAAGAAGATTTAAACTCTGTACGAGAAAGGTGGTCCGATGCATTGACAAAACGCAGAGAATACTTGGATGAGCAGATTCAAAAGATCAGCAATAAACAAGGTTTGAAGCTTAAAGTCCCTGTCATAAGTACTTTATTCCCTATACCACAAAAAATGTTTCTCATATATAATACTGATCTCTTTCACTGTAGAAAAGTCTGAGGATGATCTAGAACGAGAAGCCCGGCTGGTTGAACAGTGGGTAGGGCTGACAGAAGAGAGGAATGCGGTGTTTGTTCCAGCACCAGGCAGTGGAATTCCTGGTGCCCCCGCAAATTGGTATGTTCAGAAAAACCATTCTGGTGGTTAGCTTTTTCTACATGAACACTACAAGGTAAAAATCTGAGGATGTTTTAGAGCTTTCTACTTTCTCCTGCAATGCTACCAATTACACTCAGCTGACAGAAGGCTATAGAAGGTCAGGTGCTGGTTTGAATGTAAGAAAGGCTTGCTTAGTTAACATATCATATAAAGTAGCTTTGAAATAGCTTTCAAGGTTTCAAAATCACCTTTGAATTTAATGTAGTATTTTACACTTGTTTAAAATTTTGAGAGAGTTATCCTGTAGTTTGACTCTTTTCAAAAAAGGAGTGGTTCAAAAATAGAACACGTGATAATTTCATTGATAAGGGGTGGGAAGGTAAGAAATTCTGATTTTAAAGGATATGTTCTCTTTTCTCATTTAATTTCATTTAAATTTGTATTTTAACTAAGATCATTGGAACTGACATGCAAAAAATGAGGAACGCAACATATTAGATTTGGCAAAGTGTGGACAAGAAATACAGCTCTAATCAGGTGTACATTGATGTGTCTGATAATACCTAATGTCTCTTCTTCATTGGGTGAATGATGTAGTGATAATCTTTCCTCGCCATTTTTTTCCTTTACCCACCTGAAGTGTGCTGTGGTCATACAGTGAAAAGTGTATTTATTGATATAAAGACTATGCCTTGCCAGTAGTTACATGTCCAGTTGTTTGAAAGGTTGCTAACCTTTATGTATGAGATGACTACAACCAGTTAACTTTGTAAGAAACAGAACAGGATGTTTAAAACTTGTCATCCTCACAGCAACTGAAATGTGCTGTGTGGTGTGAATTAAGTTTTGGTAAAGTGCTACATATAGCTGCATGTGCAGATAAACAAAACATTGTCTGTGCAACATAGGCATTCAAATTAGCCATCAAAATGTTGACAGGTTTAGTCATTGGTTACAGTTAGTATGAATCTTGCACGGAGATCTGTTTGTCCAAATTAGCTTAGATATATGTTTGCCTTCCTTGTTGACGGTAGTTTGTTTTGTTTCAGGATTCCACCTGCAGGAATGGAAACACATATACCTGTCCTCTTCCTTGATTTGAATGGTATGTTGTAATGGCAGATTAAGAAACGGGGGGAGAAATTAGTTTGGATCAATAAATTGATAAATGGAAGAATGAATCTGAAATGTCTAAGAAATCAAAACAAGTCCTGGCAATGGCACTGTCTGGTATGGCTTGTAAAATTATTTTTGTTCTGGTTCCATATGTTGGAATAATTATCTGTAGAGGCTTAAACAGCTGGTTTAATAAAGAGTGTGTTAGGACTACAATGAGTGTTTTGTTAGAGAATCTAAACGTTCTTTCCTTGAAGGTATTTAGTTTTACATGTGAGACGACTATTGATATATATTCTTAGGACACAGATACACTGTGAGCAACAAGAGATCAGAGTTAGCACCACATTTAAGGACTGTTTAGGAAACAAGTCTGTAAATATTAACTTGGACATAAAGCAGAGGAGGATCCACAGGCCTTGTCGCATCCAGCACTTCAGTGGGCTACTAGAGATGTTTATACAGGCAAGACATTAATAGCTGCTTTAGAAAGCTGCTTTTTGAAAACGATATACGCTCTTTCCTTTATGCTCACAAGAAATGTTTTTATTTGTTTTTTCATTATCAGCAGAGATTAGCAGACAGAAGATCAAACAGGATATTTAAACAGATTGATGGATCATTGCACAACTTTTTTTTGTTTAGCTAAAAGCCTAATGTAGCCAGAACTGCTTTTCTGAATTTAAAGATTCCCTGATACGTCAGAAGTGATTTAACTAAGAGATAAACTGGTTAGGCTGACAGGTGGATAAATCAGAAATTTTCTGGCTGGGTAAGTTAATGTTATGAATACCTAGAAATAGTTTTGAATTCCGTTTAGGTTATGTGAGAATGTGTTCAGGCTGAATTTTAGCCTGGTTTTACTTCCCTTCTTTTGTATGCTGAAATTGTCTTCAAAATATTGCGTAGTAATAAGATTAATTAGGATTAAATGTATTATGAAATATGGGTAGGACTTTATTACAACTTTGTATTACAGCTTTGCCTCTATATATTAATATCCTTTGGTATAAAACTATTTCGTTCTTTGCACATTTGTTTCATTAGCTGATGACCTCAGTGCCAATGAACAACTTACAGGTCCCCATGCATCAGGAGTTAACTCAATACTACCAAAGGAGCATGGGAGTCCATTCTTTTATCTGCCGATCATAAAACACAGTGATGATGAGGTAAATTGTTAGCAAGCCTCCTTTTTGACAACTGCAGCTCATGTTAGCGCTTTCTTCGTCTGTTTTATTTTCTACTTGTATGTATTTAAACACTATTATTATTATATTTTTGTCTTAGAAGTACCATCTATATCTAGTGCTGCCTTTATTTTCTGGCCTATTCGTTTAAAATTTAAGAGGATGATGACTTGTTAGCCCTTCTTCCTTAATTCGGCGGTGACAAGTCTTAGCTCTTCTTGGTAAAAGAGTAATTCAGCTGCCTTACTCAAAATCCCTTCTTTCCTCACCCTTTCATCATTCCTCTTGCAGGCTCTTGATTCTTCAGAGAAAACTACTTCATTTATAGTGCACGCTAGGCAAAGCTTAATGTTTAAATAAAACTTTTTCCTTTGTAGTACACAGTTATTTTTTTAAATATAAAGTTTGGGAATTGTTGGAAATGAATAGTTCTGAATCCATTTTGGAATTTCTTAACTTGCTTTTTCCACCTTGTGTGCCAACTCAGGCCATTGCTTAAGAGACCATTTCCAGAATAAACGGGATGCCGAAGTTGGGGAGGAGGCAGGGGGAAGGAAAAAGACATTCTGCGGGATGGGAGCATGTTTATTCTGTATAGGCCTTTATAACCTAATCCAATACAGACTGAAGATATGCCTTTAAACTTGATAAACTTTTAATACAGTTGCAATAGGATTTGTATTCCTTCATACAGTCTTGCTTCTGCTTTCCTCTCTGCCTCCGTGTGAAGACTTCCTTCTGAAGCAGCGTTTGCACAGTGCAGGGATTGTGCTCACGATTGTGTTCCCCAATATCTTAACACCTCTTTTATGCTTCTGATAAATTCCTCACTATGAAAAGGAAGTTTGACCCCATTTTGTTCAATGATGCTTATTTTTCTTTCATTAAAGAATTGCTTAGCTTCATGTTAAATCACTGCGAATTATGCCTTTTGTTAGAGTAATTGAGTCTTTGATTTCACTTTCCTTCCTCCATTTCCTTTGTCTGCATAGGTTTCAGCCACTGCTGCATGGGACTCTTCTGTCCATGATTCAGTGCACCTGAATAGGGTAACTCCTCAAAATGAGAGAATTTACTTGATAGTGAAGACTACTGTGCAGCTCAGCCATCCTGCTGCAATGGAACTGGTATTACGCAAAAGGATTGCAGCCAATATTTATAACAAGCAGGTAAGAAGTTAATGTATTATTTCATTATTACTAATTTTGTTTGATATCCTTAGTTTTATGAATGTGTTTTCTTAGCAGCTTGCTTCATTTTGTGTAAGTTTGGTCCCTCCAATTCTTAAATGAAAAATAGATTATTATAGGTTGAAGTGAAGCTGTGCACTTCTGGTGTATCACTTTGAACTGTCCATTTTTCGACCTGATTTGGTTCAGAGTGTAACAGGTGCTACTTTTGTAATAAAAAAGGAGTTTAACTTCTTATCTATACAACTCAAAATGTTGTTTGACTCAACGAAGTTTGCAGTAGCTTATCTAATATAGGGGCACTGTAACCACTCTATTCCTGAAAGCATCTTTGGCTCCTTCAAATGTTCAGTGTAAACACAATGTCTTTTTTCTTTCTCTTTGCTACTTTCTCTGTTAATGACAAACTAGGCTTGTTTCCTACCGCTACCCAAATGTATACATTCTCTACCTGCTGTTATGTGAGGATCTTGGATACTTTGGCGACAAGAGTGGTTGCTGTTCTCCTTGCTTTGCTGCTTCACAGGTTTAGACCATGAGCTGCTCTCTGAAATCATGTTCCTTTCTGTTTCCCAGATGATTGAGACCAAGAGCATATTTCAGAATTGCTTCAATTTTTGCAGTGCAATGTGGGGAGGAGCACAAAACAGCTGTTGTACTACTAAGGAACTTACTAAGCATGAATTCCATGCCTTTTTGTATTTTTGGTATTGTCCTTTGCTAGTTTTGTTTGTCTAAATGTCTTATTAGGCGAAAGTTAAGTTTATAGTTAGTGATGTCAAGTCTAACTAACCTGACAATGAAGCGCACGCTAAGCTTGTGATACAACAGTGGAAACTCTGGTTGCTATTTCAGTTATGGCTAGAAAGCAGAGTTATGTTTTGCTATTGCAAAAGGAATTCTCTACCTGTTGAACAGGTGGCTGACAAAATAAGAAATGTTGGTATCTGTACATTAGACACTTCTTACAGCCACAGTTTCTCAGTTACAAGTTACTACACAATGATAGAACATTAATGCAAAATGGGAGGAAAATGTTACTGATTGAACTTAGTAGCATTGTATACTGAGCGCAGGGCTCTAAAGCGTACTTAAAGGATTATTAGTGCTAAAAAGGAACTTACGATCCTGAAAAATGTGCTTTTGTGGTAAAATAAATTTTTGCATTGCAACTTTTTATGTCTAAGAATGTCATAAATAATCATTGTCAAAACAATAATTGAAAATTACTTTGTTTCTAGAGTTTTACCCAGAGCCTGAAAAGGAGAATATCCTTGAAAAATATGTATTATGCCTGTGGAGTGACCTATGAAATAGTATCCAATATACCAAAGGTAAATTATACCATATTTCTCTGGTAAATTCACTGAAAGGAACAGAATGACCTACTGCAGTAGGTGATACTGATTGGGAAGTAACATGTCCTGCTTTGCTAAGAGGATGCAGCTTGCCAAAGTGTATATCCTGTATATCAGTGTTGAGATCATGTTTATCTGTAAACAGTTGAAAATTGTAGGGGTTTTATTTTCTCTTCTACTGTGTTTAACTGAGTTCTTGTAGTAGAGCTATTTTTGAAATCATTTTAGTGTCTACAGAGAGAATATAGAGGATACTCAGAGAGATGTTCAGGACAGTGAAAACAGAAGAGCTGGGAAAATGAGTTCGCAGGAATATAAATTGCCTTTTATAAAAAAAACTTGTACAAATTGTAAATCTACTGCCAAATTTATTTTAAAGGTAAACAAACTGGACAAATGAAAGTTTAAGTAGCCTTGTCGCCATGTAATTGTCACTTTTGTGTGGTAGTACTTAAAATCTAAACTCTAGGGAAATCACACAGGGTATCTAAGATTTGGAAAGAAGTTGCATTTACTTGCCTAGGAAGTTGTCATTAGTTAATCCTTAACATACGCGATTTCAGATTATATATGCATTATTTCTAGAAATACACTGACTACAGCAAATGTGCAAAACTTCTCCCAAACACGACCTCTTCTTAGTTCAGCATCATTTCCATCTGTATTGAAAAGTCCTGGATCATTGATTATAATTAGGATTACTGATTAAGTTAAGGATTATCGATTCAAATTAATTTCTGGATTGAGATGGTGTAAAAAAGTGAGTTAATACATTTTAATTTTTAATAGGCTTTAATTTTTAAAAACTTCAATAGTGTAACTTGTAATTTAGGCTACAGAAGAAATTGAGGATCGTGAGACCTTAGCACTGATGGCCGCAAGGAGTGAGAACGAGGGCACATCCGATGGTGAAACGTACATTGAAAAATACACACGTGGTGTGCTGCAAGTGGAGAACATTTTGAGCCTTGAACGACTAAGACAGGCAAGGAGAAGGCACTTCTTGCACCTTTTGAACTGGATTGTGAGAATTCAAGTAGAGATGATCGATATTTTAAAAATATTAAGTGTTGGTTGTTTTTTAGTTTCCTTTTTTTTAGAGAACATTGGATGGATAAATGTAAGACTAAGTTACTTCTGTGAAATACAGAATTCCAATAGTGATGGGTCTAATAACTATAGCTGGCAGTGGTGTAGTACGCAGAACCTGAACAGGCAAAGGCCGAAGAATGAATTTCAGATACAAATTTTGGTGGTTGTGTGTGCAAGTTAAGATTTGTAAACGGAAGCCCTGTTTTATTAGCCACACTGAAAAAAGTTTCTATCCTGCGTGGTCATTTCTCATGAGGAGACCATGGCATTGTTTTTAGCGTGTTCTTTTCTTTACGCAGGCAGTCACAGTCAAAGAGGCACTCTCCACCAAAGCGAGGAACATCCGCAGAAGCATCAGCACTCCAAACGTCCACAACGTAAGGACCCTTTATCCTCTGGTAAATTAGTACTAATGGGCAGGGGGGTGCTGTTTGTGTGCTGATGTAATGCTTGCACAATGTGATATGGTAATGATTATTCTGAGCCAGGACTAACCAACCTGTAGGAAAGGTGTCATGAATGAAAATGAGTCACTCGAAATCCCTCCCCACAACTGTCCATCCTAGGAGAATAAAAAAGTTGACAGGGAAGTGGGAGGGTTGGTCAAAACGCTTCTCCTTTTATAAGGATATTCGTTTTGGAAGTAGTTTAGGATGATGACGGCCCTGATTCAGATTACTTTTACTTCAAAGTCCCTTTAACTTTTCTTATAGAGTACGGGATAGTTTCCATTTTGTGTGCATTTTATGTGTTCTCCTATCACCCACTCGTAGCACAAACGTAGCTATCCTTACAAATAATCTTATCTGAAAAGAGATAACGGAAAAGTTCTTAGGACTAAATGATCATAGTGTTTCCTCAAGGCATTATATTTTATAAATAAAAGATAGGCATTTTGTCATTCTGCCTGTTGGTGTTCTGTAGGTATCCTGTAGCCGACTAGATCTTTCTGCCTGTGATGAAGATGATAAGGTATGTAAATGTGACAACAAACAGCGCACATTCTCAGATTTTTTTCCCCCTCTTTGAAGCAAAATGTATTTGAGAATTGAAAAAAAAAATAGAACAGTATTTTTAACGGTGTGTTTACATAATATATATTCAAAATGCTGCACTAATTACGTATTATTTTGAATTAAACGTTCTTGTCCTTCTCTGCTCTTCATATTAGAATTGTAGAAACTGATATTTAAGAAGGGGGAAGTTACAGCAAAACTTAATATACTTCACTGAAAAGCTAATTAGCTTCTAAACATTCCATTTGTGTAGACTGAAAATTGTCTTAAGTCAGTAACTTGACATTCCTTCAGTTTGTTTTTAAAAAAAAAACAAACTCCCTTGGAGTTTACCTATTAATTTTTCCATGTTTGCCTGTATCAGCATGCATATTTGTGTATTTTTGTTTCTTAGGGTTGGTCCGAAAGTCACCTAGATATATCTGACTGTTCTTCCAGTTACCAAGATATATCATGCTATGGTACTTTGCCCAGGGAGTCGCCTCGAAAGAGCAAAGATGGCAGTGGTGAGACTTTAAAGTATATACATAATGACAGTGTGGTTTTTTAATTACTGCATTAAACTGAAGATTAAATTCTTAGTGCTCTTTTCCTACTAAATGCATTTTCCAGTTTCTTGCTTTAGCAGCTAAACATAATCTGCAAGTAGGGGAGAAAGGGAGAAATGCATGAAGACATTCAGGAAAGGGTGGGAAGTTGGGGGTGCCCAAAAAAACCAAGAGGAGAGCAGAACAACAAGCTAAACATGAATCAAAACAGTAGAAGGAAAAAAAAAAAAAAAAAGGAGCTGCTGTTATTTTATGAATTTGAAAATAAAGATGCTTTTGTTAAAGTGGGAAGGGTCCTTTTGCAGGTTCTTCACGTGATTTGGATATTTGCTGTGCCATGTCAGTGTATCACAGGTGCCTTATTTTCTTCAGGTCAAATTGTAACACTCTCTTCTTGATCAGGCAATACAGGTAGAGATACTTCTGCAATAAAGTGGGACTGAGAGCTTATTCATTGCTTCCTTGCCTATAATGTCCTTTTTGATCATCCTGGTTGTGCAGGATCGCTGGCTTGGTTCCAGGGCAGAATTGCGGTGTTGTGGGCAGAGGTTAGGTGAGGCTCAGGAAGCAAAGAGCTGTCAGTTCCAGTTTCAAGGACACTTCCCACTGTTTTTATGACTGAGATGAAAAGGAGAAATATTGGAGCTACAGAATGGAGGGGGCAGATACTGCTATTCTCTGCTTTCCTTCTGTTTCCAGACTTCTCAGAGGGGCATAATCTCCCCTTATTGAGCTCTGTGTTATCTCATGCCTGGGCCAGTGGTTGAATACTAAAATATTAATGTTTTTCTATAGCCAGCAACTTGCCAAATGCATGGCTTAACCTTCAGTTATTTTGAATTATGCTCTTGCAGTCATGATATGAAGAACTGAAATACAGTATTTTTGCTTTTTTACCTAGGTGCTGTAGCAGAGAATTCCCATGCTTTAATGGCCAGCCCTTTTAAAGCATTTTCTCCTCAGCCACCAAAGTTTTTCAAGCCCTTAATGCCAGTGAAGGAGGAACATAAAAGGAAGACCCCACTTGAAAGCCGACCTCTGCTTAGTCAAGAGGTAATCTTTGAAAACCACCTGTTTTTTTAAAGGAGATGGAGTGATTTTGTGTACTTGGCAAATTGTTTGCAGCATGCATCTGTTGCAATAGGATTTTGTAATTCTCTGGTAGAATTAATCAGGCTGTTCTTTATATGTGGTGGGGTTCTGGTGTTTGTTTTTTACCTGAAACACTGGGGGGTTTTTTCACTTCTTGGTAAGTATTCTCCTTTACAGGGTACTTCTGTTCTATTTTAAAGTAACAATAGCCTGCATTTTTTTTCTCCAGCAAGATGTTGGTGTATTTTTTCATAGATAAAATGTAGTTCTGTGAAACAGTGTTCTAGGGAAGTTA
Source organism: Calonectris borealis (assembly GCF_964195595.1). NCBI lineage: Eukaryota > Metazoa > Chordata > Aves > Procellariiformes > Procellariidae > Calonectris > Calonectris borealis. The sequence goes on along the minus strand of NC_134313.1, from coordinate 101,348,371 downwards.
TAGTTCTAACCTTTATTCCTCAACCTAAAACTCTATTGGGAGGAGCGCATGAGTTTCTCTACCTATTAACTTGAATTTTGATGTATATATGGCCAGCATGGGTGTTTCACTTTCATCATGTGTTAACGCCTTTCTAACTTGCATGCATTTAGCGCTGTGGTCAGAGTTGTGGTTTGCGTGATGTGTTGTGTGTCTTAACCTTTGCAGAGCATGCCTTCATCTCAGGTGCATTGTGCTGGCTGTGTTGTGCCTTCAGGAAGTAATGCCAGCAGCATGCCTGTAGAAAGCCATAGCATATGTGAGGAAAAGATTGTAAGTTTTGTACCAGTTTCTGTTATGAGGCCTGGTGGTGGGCTTAGGGCCATTTGGTGGTGGGCTTAAAGCACTTACGCTATGTCAGCAGAAAAAAGGTGTAATGTGGATATAATCACTTGTGATTGGTTGTAACTAATGGTTATGATGAACAGTTGCTTGCCTGGCTTACAAACGCAATCTGTCATTGGAACTAATTCAGCTGGGTTTTTGCATTCTGGTTTTTTTTGTTTTGTTTTGGGGTGGGATTTTTTTTGTTGTTTTTTTTTAATATTCATGTATGATTTGTCTTGTGGGGTGGGCGAGAGAGGGGAGGCTTTAGTTTTTACAGGGCACAAATGATGAAGTAAAGGGTGGTTTGGTGAACCGTGTTGTTGTCACTCTAATATACCTTGTATGTTACCCAGATTTTGTGACTATACCCCAGAGTAAATGGAGCGATCCCATTTGGTGTAAGTAACTGTGCACTTAGGTGTGGGTACACTATAAAAAGCTTCTCATAGCCTGGTGTGGAGGTAATATGACTAAAATAAGATTGCCGCTCTTAATTAACCTGCAGCCTGTCTTCATCATAATTCAGGTGGTGAACTGAGGTGGAGGGCTTTTATTTTAATCTTCACTTGCCAAATCCTTTTCTCACTGCTGCTTCAACAAAAGGTGTATCATCATTTCTGCTGTATGATGGACTCGGTTCTTGGGCTGTGGAACGTGGCTGTAAATACTTGCTTTAATCAGAGCTTTAGATTTAAAATTCAGAGCCTTCATATTATTCCCCAAAAGTGTTATAGGCCTCTCTTACCACAGAGCACTAGTGATGGATTCTTCCTATTCAACAGTTATTTTCATTCCTACCATATAGCCAAGCCATTAAAAAAATCTGTTCTGGATTTCTAATGCTATTTTGTAGGTTGTTATACCAAAGTATCCTGAGTGTTTGGTGTATGTATTTGAAGCTTGGCTGCTGGTTCTGGGTAGCAGCTGTTTTATTCTCAATGATGTTAATTTTCCATAAGGTAGCTGACATGCTGACTCACACTGAGTCACTGATACAAATAGCATGAAGGTGTTTGGAAGACAAAATCTTCTAGTGGAAGATCCCTTGGAAATTAAATTGTTGCAAAATCTTCCATAGCAACTTCAGGGCAGTTTTAATCCCTTGAGTAAAAACAGCGTCCCACCCCATGCATGCCCTGAATTAACCCAGGCATTTGCCTGTGCTGCTTTCCAAAGATAAGCAGAAGCTGGGAAAGGGCAACATCCTGCACCAGGCTTTTCCAATTAGAATGGAACTAATTCATTGAACGCTGTAAACCTGCTGTAGCCAACAGGGCCCTGGAAAGAGCTGTTCTTTCAGTTCTCAGCTGCTTGCTCCTACCCTTGCACTGACTGTTCCCTTGCGTCAACATAGCTTTTTGTTTGGTTGCATAGTAAGTCAGATCAAGGGAATTGATCCATCCAGCTGATGGCTAGATTACCATGGAGTTGTATTTCATTTGGATCTACTCCCCTGTCTGATTACCTTATAGACACTAGAGTGGATACCAGGGAGGCAGGCAAAGAACTAGCAGCCACTAATAGAGGAGGTGGAGATGGCTACTTTGCCATAGCCCTGCCAGCGTATGGTGTTGGGTTCATCAAAGTATGGCTTCTGGGGTTTTTTTATCACTTTAGGCCTTCCTAAAGCCTTTGTAAGATGTAGGCTGCCAAGGCTACTCCGCATTTTTCAGAGCGGCAGCAAGTCTATATTTTAACTAGGCTGGAGTATATATTTCACACATTTGGATTGAATAGTGCTCTCAGAGTGAGTTCAGAGATTACACTAGGGCAGCGTCACAGCTCCACATGAAACTTCAGCTGTCTGCTCCTCTCTATCTGATTTGAAGTGAAATTTTCACATTATTAATCAATACTGTAAATGATCGCTCCACGGTACAGAGCCTCATACTCCTAACTAATCACTGGATGATTGGAGTCTCTTCAGGTGTGATGCTCACTTGCATCTTACAGCATGTAAAAAATGCCATAGAAGTAAAGAAACTAAACATACAACTAGTAATATTAGAAACTAGTAATATTAACTAGGTTAATGTTCTGCATCTAAGTAGGCATAAGAATGATGTTTGGCCTTTTTCTCCTGTTTCTCTGGGATCTGTTCTTAACTTCTCTTGAATATTCAAAACACATCTGTCAAAGGAAGGAAAGAAAAGAAGGCAGTTAACAAAAAATATTTTTATTCAGTTGGCCTGAAATAGAGCATTCAACCTAAAATTTCAGACAGTGCTTCCACAGGCGTTTAATATTGTAACTATTTCAAAACAACATGACATAAGGGCATGTTCTATATAATATGCGAATACAGTGGAATATGTTAAGGTCAGATTAAATGTTTTGATATTGAGTGTATTTGAATACTGCCTGTAATTAACACGTCTAAGGGGGGTTTGGCTAAGAGCAAATCCTCCTAGCGGGCGATGAAAATTGAAGCACCAGTGGTGTAACCACTAAATAAGGATTACTGATTTTTAAATTGGTAAAATGAGAACTAGCATCTTTGAGGTTACTTGAGAGGTGTAATTTAGGGATTTGAAAACGCAGATACTTTAACTTTTAACTACACAGTATGTTTGTTACAAAGTAGGTGTGGGGAAGCTGCTCTGTGTTCTTGCTTACTTTGCTTCTGTTGCTAAATCTTGATGTATAGTCTTGTCTCCTTAGTTCTTGCTTGGCACATTCTTACTGTTATCAGTTCTTAAATCTGTTTTTCATTATAGTCTTCCTGTTAGTTCCCAGGGAAGTAGCAGCAGTTTCTTTACCAATTTTTTAAGGATTTTATCTTTATTTCTACCAATAGCCTGAGTAGTACAAGGCGGCTTCCTTCTTTTTTCCCCACATCCTACATCCACAGGAATTTGAAGAACCCTGAAATTGCTTTGTTTCTGGTATTTCCCAATCAGGAAGCTCAAGAGGACCTTTGAAAGGAAATATTTCTTGTCCCCACAAGGGGCACCTTTTGTCTGTCACAAGGTGATGTCTCATCACCTATTTGCAGCATTCTTCACAACCCATGTTCTAGTAATAAGACTGCTTCTACTGCTTCTCTGTACCTTAGCTTTTGTATTTACAATGTTAGATAACCCTGAAACGACACCCAGCTGGCAATGTGGTTACTTGTTTGACTTTTCCTAATCAAGTCACCAATGACTGTGTGTCTGTAGAGCCATTTCTCAGTTACAACGCCTCTTACCCAGTCTGATTCTGAACAAGGACTCTGTGTGTAGTAAGATTTTTTTCAATCAAATGAGGAATCTTGCAGGATTCAAAAGAGAAACAAAGAACTCGGTTATAAAAATGCCTTTTGCCTTCAAGTGGATGTTTAGCTAGTATCGACTAGAAATACTTCCTTCATGAAATGCTTATCGGTTTGGAGTTCATGTAATATCTTAAACCCACTGTATTTGATAAACGCTAGAGTTTGTAATATTTTAAAAACAATAAACTACAAGGTTCTACATAGAGCAAAACTTACTTTTGCATAAGTAATAAGGGTGAAAAGGAAGGAGTAAGCAGAATAATTGAGAAAAGGTCCTTCAGAGACGAGCAACAGGTATACTTCAATATGCAAAAAAGATGCTTTGCATAATGCTTTTGTGCTTGGAAGCGTATTCATAGTCTCAGTAAAGTGGATATGAATTTTGCCCTTTACTTTTAAAGGGACTACCTGTAGATTTCAGATGTAAAGAACATGATTTTCAATAATGTAAGTAATTTTCAATAGTCTTATGTGACATTTCGTAACACTATCACTCCTCTGCAGAGAAATAAATAATTTCAAAATAAAGCCTTCATCCAAATTCTGTATGAGAAATAGCTCTGAATCAGAGCTGTAAAAACTAGTAAGCAAAGGATGCCAAGCTTTTACTTGAGCAAATGTTAATAATCTGAAATCTGGTTGGATTTGTCAGATATACTTAGACAAGTAGAGGCGTCTTCTTCAGATACTGATTGCTCTGCCAACAAAAATTTAATGTTACTGGAAATCTTGATTCAGCTAACAGGCCATTCTGCGTGGGTAATATGACTAAATTATATCTGCTACGAGCTTGAACATGGTAGGAATGAAAATGAAACCTTGTTACAGATAAGGGCCATAGCGAGTAGAGATCACTTCAAAAAATACAGGATAAAAGAAAAGTGAAGTCATTTAGAACATCTTTACAGTTCTTTTTTTGAAAAAAATCAAACAAACAAAAACTGGGAAAAAAAACACCTCCAGGTTAGGAGAAAGATCTTGTCACATAAGCATGTGTTTCCTAATATATACCTACGAGGATGTTTTAGTTAATTGCACTGCTGAATGGGGCAGGGGAACTGGTCACAAATGACTTGGAGAAGGCCAGCAAGTTCAGTGCTGCCTTTATTTCAATTTTCATCTATAAAACTAGCCTTCAGGAATCCCAAGCCCCCGAGACCCAAGGGAAAGCGTGGAACAAAGAAGACTTACCCTTGGTAGGGGATCACCAGGTTGGGGAGCGTTTAAAAAAAAATGCATGTTTGTTTAAGTAAGCATATCCACGAGTGCTGAGGGAGCTGGCTGATGTTATTGTAAGGCCATTCTCAATTATCTTTGAATGTCATAGCAATTGGGAGAGGTACCTGAAGACTGGAAGAGAGCAAATATCATTCCTGTCTTCAGGGACAAAGAATAAAGATTTAGCTAACCAGACTGGTCAGCCTCACTTCTGTCTTTGGGAATTTGACAGAGAAAATCCTCCTAGAAAGCATTTCCAAACCCATGAAGGACAAGAAAGTGATTGGGAGTAGTCAGGATGGATTTACAAAGGGGATATCATGCTTGACCAACCTCAGTTGCCTTCTACAATAAAGTGAATAGCTTGGTGGATGAGAGGATGTTGTTTACCTTGGCTTTAGTAAAGCTTTTGACACTATCTCCTATAACATCATCATAGATGGGCTGACAAAGTACAGGTTAGATAGATGGACACTGAAGTGGATTGAAAACTGGCTGAACGACTTGGGCCCAGAGGGTTGTGATCAGAGGTGCAAAGTCCTGTTGGAGGCCGGTAACAAGCGGTGTACTCCAGGGCTCAATACTGGGGCCAGTACTGTTCAACACCTTCATTAATGACCTGGATGATTGGACAGAGCGCACCTTCAGCAAGTTTGCAGGTGGTACAAGACTGGAAGAAGTGGCTGAAACACCAGAGGGTTGTGCAACTATTCAGAGGAACCTCGACAAGTTGGAGAACTGGGCAGAGAGGAATCTCATGAAGTTCAACAAGGGGGAAAGGCAATGTCTTGCATCTGGAGAGGAATAACGCCAGCACCAGTACGTATTGGGGGCTGACTGGCTGGAGAGCAGCTTTGCCTAGAAGTACCTTGCGGTCCTTGTGGACAACAAGCTGGCCATGAGCCAGCAATGCACCCTTGCGGCAGAGAAGACCCACAGCATACTGGACATTGCCAGCAGGTTGAAGGAGGTGATCCTTGCTCTCTCCTCAGCAGTAGTGAGGCCATATCTGGAGTATTGTGTCTGGTTCTGGGCCCCCCAGTACAAGAAAAATACGGAATTACTGAAGTGAGTCCAGTGCAGGGCTACAAAGATGATTAATAGCTTGAAGCATCTGACATACGAGGAGAGGCTGGGAGAGCCGGGACTGTTCAGCCTGGAGGAGACCAGGCTCAGGAGCATCTTATCAGTGCATAAAAATACCTGATGGGAGGGAATGAAGACAAGGCAGACTCTTCTCAGTGGTGCCCTGTGACAGGACATGAGGCAATGGACGCAAATTAAAACACGTGAGATTCTATCTGAACACAAGAAAACACTTTTTTACTGTGAGGGTGGTCAAACACTGGAATGGGTTGTGCGGAGAGGTTGTAGAGTCTCCATCCTTGGAGATCTCAAAACCCATCCAACTGGACACAGTCCTGGACAATCTGTTCTGGCTGACCCTGCTTCAGCAGGGGGGGTTGGACTAAATGACCTCAAGAGGTGCCTTCCAACCTAAACAATTCTGTGATTATTCTGACGTGCAAACTGAACAAACCTGTTTGCTGTCTATGTATTTGAAGCTTTGTTGTACAAAGTTATTTGAGCAGTCTTGGCTATTATGAAGTATAGGAAACATTTTCAAGAGGACTTTTATCTTAACCTTGATGTATTGGTTCTCAATGCATTGGTCATCTGGTTAAGTATTGTTCTTTTCTTTTTCCACCGGTGATTCACGGCAGGTATCTGAAAGCATTGATCTACTTTAGATACCACACAGGATCTACCTTGATCAGTAGTTGAAATCAATGATGCAGATAAAGGAATTGAGAAATAATTGGTGCTTGAGTTCCTCTAAACTTTTAAGTACTTCAGCAGTTTTCATTTTTTTCTGAAAATATTCTTCTTTCTAGTAGGAATTTCCTGTAAACTAACCATTTTTAATAGATATGTGTGTGTACACGTAGATACATGTGTATATATATACATATATTTATATGAAAAATTAAGTACTTAAAAAAGCATCCATGTGGAGTCCTGCGTGCAGTATTTTATATTGGGGGAGTAGCCCAACCATGTTGCTGGGGTTTTTCTCAGGTGCATCTTGACAGACTGAAGTCCTCAGCTTCAGATGGGCTCTGTGAAAGCCACGTTTGTGGGCTGGTCACAGTGCATCACCACTCGTTATCAAAGGCAAACTTGGGGAGGTACCTCCAAATTCTGCCATGTTGATTAATGTCACTTATTTCCCTCCAAACATGTACATGTATGCATGCAAATGCTTCCTTGAAGGTTCGCTGTGATATTTGATCCTTTTAGCTTTATTTTCAAACATCGTGAACATGTTCAGGTGTGATAGGTAGGGGTAAGCAAAATTATTTAGCCTGACTGGTATCAGATTAATAGAAAATCCCATTGTGCGGGATAGTTTTTAATAATCAGTATTGCAGTGGAGACCCTGTAAGGCCTCTTCCATTCATATTTATGTTTATCTTGTTAGGTGGTCTATAGAACACCTTTAATAGGTTTAATTAGTCTAAATCATAGGGAAAAAAGTTTATAATACATGGCTTTAGAAAAGTGAGTATGATGAAAATATGTAAACAGAACTTTTTCATGTTGTGAGCTTTCCTTATGCCAAACATTATGCTTTATATTTTCAGAACTATTTAGAATTTATCTTTATTTTCTAAAAATTGAATAGCTCAGTGTAGACAGGGTATGTTTCCAGCAGCTCTTTTCAGAGGTGTCTCCCATTCTTGAATTAAAGACTATTAAGGGTACATTTTTCTCCATGTTCAGAAAGGAAAAAGTCAAGGAAGGTTAGTTTGTTTTGAAAACTTCATTGTCGTAGGTTCCTAATCCTATGCAACTCTCTCTTCTTTTGCAGGACTCCGAGGAGGAAGACAGTGAGTTGGAGGCCATTAATAAGAAGCTTATAAGTCCACAAAGTTTTCAAAATTTCCGGCCTTACGTACCAGAGGAGTTTGCTGACTTCAGTGTTTACAATGCTAGCCTGGAGAACAGGGAATGGTTTTCTTCTAAATCAGACTTCATGAGTTCACGTGTTCTTGAGAAAGAGGTATCCCGCAGCCCCACCACTAGCAGTATTACTAGTGGCTACTTCTCCCACAGTGCCTCTAACGCTACTCTGTCTGACATGCTTGTTCCCTGTAGTGATAGCACAGACCAGCTAGCCAGTCACACGAAGGAGCTGGACTCTAGTGATCCCTCGGGATCATCTCTTGCACATGATTTAAGATCATCTTCGAACAAGGAATGTCGAGAGTCAGAAAAGGAGTTAGTGAGAGAAAAGTTACCCGTGTTACCACTGAAAGAAAACAGTGCCTTAATGGAACAAGTACCACTGTCCCTTGATGCCACTGACAGAGACTCTCAGCAGTTACCCAGAGCTGGATCATTTTCAGCTTTAAGTTCCTCAGATGGCAAAAATACCTGTTGTACAATTGAATTTTCAGCACGCGAAGCAACAGTTGAGCACACAACGGACATTCTGGAAGATCACTCCTTTACAGAGTTCATGGGCGTCGAAGATGGAAAGGACTTTGACCATTCGACAGCTCCGCAGTCGTGTTCCCTTGTGTCCTCTAATGGAGTGAGCGCCTCAGAGTTGTCCCGAGGCACTGACAAGGAGCGGAGCACGTGCCTGGGCCAGCTGAGCTCTGCAGCAGCAGCGGGCAAACAGCTTGCGGACGCTGTGGAAAGCCCTTTTTGTTCTGCACTGGTAAAAGAGACTTCAGACCGTGAGACTTATCCTGATGCTTCCGTAGACGATTTTATTGGGAAGGACCACTTGGATGGTTCCGATTGTGAAGAAGGTGCTTCTGCAGATCAAGCCCACGTCTTGCCTAGCTGGGTGGCCGTGGGTGAACAAGTCTGTGTTGGAAGTAATAAGATGGGCACGGTGAGATACGTTGGAACGGTGGATTTTTCAGCTGGAATCTGGGTTGGAGTTGAACTAAATGTTCAGCTGGGTAAGACTAAATATGCTCTGGGTTATCTATGCAGCTAGCATCATCTATTTTTAAAGTTGCACTACAATCATGTGCCGTTCAGTCCTGGGAAGTACCTCCAATTTCATGTAAGCTTGGTATCTGACACACCCAGTTCTAGGCTTTCTGTTTATGGGATGCTGTGATTCATTTTTAACTGTCTTAAAGCCCTGTTCTTCTTGATTTATGCAGAATAATGCTTTTGCATATTGTGGTAGTTCCCGTTGGTACCCATCTGTTTTTATAGATCAGAAAAACAAGCAAAGCCTAAAATTGGCAGATTTTTTTAAAATCAACATCCGTGTTCATGGGCAGTACTAACAATGGACATCACTTGTCAAATAGGTTTGCTGTCTGTAGCTGTCAGAGATTCTTTTTTTTTTTTTCTCCCCGCTGGGGAAAGCTTAATTATAGGGCACAGGTTTTCTTTAACTTCAATTCGGTGGGGTCAGAAAAAGTCAATGCTCTGCAAGTGTTAAGAGTCTCCTGCAGAAATGCTTCAGATCTTTTAAAAAGATTACGTTTTTAGTAGTTCAATAGATATTAACACTGATACTAGAAATTTCTCTGGCAGCTAAGTTTTAAGCTTTGTAAGCAATTGGTTTTGAGGATAGTTTATTTTGTAAAATGAACAAATGTTTGACTTTTTAAACTGTTAGTTAACAAAGTAATATTTTAGGAAATAATCTTTTTGGTCACATTTCAAGCCCACCTTTCCAGGTTTTGTTCTCCCTGGTGTATGGTATGCATCTGGCTTCATCACTCAGCATTAACAATCTTGGCTATTTGAGAGATAGCCAAAGATACTTACACTTCAACGGTACAATTGTGTGTGCTAACGAAAGTACCAACAATTAATTCTATGCATTTATTTTCGTTGAAGGGAAGCATGACGGAACTGTAAAAGGCAGAGAGTACTTCCACTGCAAACCACGACACGGTGTCTTTGTTCGTCCTGGGCGCCTCAGCAAAGCGCCAGCTTCTACAAGGAAATGGAGTAGCACTTCACGGTCTCAGGCATCTTCCACTTCAGAGAAACGGAAAAGTTCTGTGCTTCAAGGCTCATCATCCGCTCCTAAAACAGGAGGAGAAGTCCTCTGCCATTCAGGAGATGCAGCGGCTTCTGCTTTTTCTAGGAAACAGGAAAACAGGAAATCTTGGATTAACTAAATTGCAGTATTTTTGCACTTACTACACGCATCACTGTGTAGAAAACTTTATGGATTTTTGAAGCTATTGTACATTTTAATCTGTCCATACGGAATATGTATTCTCTAGAGCCCTTGACTTAATCCTCTAATTTTTTATAAATAATATATATATATTATATATATATATATGAATGTGTATCTATAGTTTGTCTGCCAGTGGGCAGATATGGCTGCACACTAAAATACAGTTAAAGCTGATCTGTAGATAACTGAGGTACTGGACTATTTGTTACGCCACAACTGGGGAGATATATTTTAAACAACGAAAAATATTTTATTGTGGAAAAACCAGGATGTAAATCCATATTTGGGAAAAAAAAAAGCTACGGTTTGCTGTTCTTAATTACCAAAGAACTTGTTTTAGACTGACACATTTGCTGTTTATATCTTTCTATTGTAAATGTTTTAACTGATAACTTGGTGCGATGTTTCCTTTAGTCACTGGGCACCGTGCAGCCTTATGTTCCGTGTTTAAGCACACTGAAATATCCAACTGCTTCGTATTTTTTGTCTTCCTAGAGGCCTGCCACTGTGCTGACTTGGCATTGGATTGAAATGACTAACAATGCCTGAAGCTATACGTCTGGCATTTCATATGTTAACATAAGCCAGCCGGGCAGTTTGACTGCAGAAACAGTATTACTGCAAGGGCGTGAGAGGACAACGTTTTGGGGTTTAGGGAAGGGGTTGGTTTTTTGGGTGTGGGGGGGAAATGGGGAAACAAAGAAGCAGTAAATGGATCATGACTGCAAACTTTGCACTTGTTACTTGCTGGTTATTATCAAGATGAAATAGAACCTGCTAAAGTAATTTTAATCTGTAAAGTTTATTTTAATAATGGGAATGATGGAGGGATTTATGTCTGGTGCTCATGAATTCCTAAGAAGGTTGTTCCACATGTAGATACTGTAGATGCCTGTACAAGCGTTCTGGATATTTGTAAAGTAACATGGTAAAAAATGAGTGAAGTGAATGGCCTGCTGTATCTGTTCTTCTTTGTTTCTTAGCAAATGAATGATTGAGATACCTGGGACCTTACTGAAAAGCTGCTGTTCTTTCTTTGATTGTTGTGTACAGTAAGCGGACTCTCGTATTTTACTATTTACTGTAAAGAACTGTAATTTATATACTGCCATACTGTATTTAATTGGTACAGACCTATTGTGTGTTAGAATACAGACTGTTTACTTGGGATTTAAAAAAAAATGTTTTGCTTGTATTTGGTACAATTCATGGTTTCATGGTCAAATAGTAAGCTGTTTCTAGCTGACGGTGCTCAATGCAAAGTACTTTGTAAAAATGCCCGAGGACAGTATGGTTGGAGTGGAAGACCGGATGGTATTAACCTGTTTTAACACTGACCCGTTCGTGCAGCGTTAAGAGGAGAATAGCAGCCCCTGTGGATACACGTTCCTCACCTGCTGCTTTCCCCTTCCCTCACAGGCGGGGGAGCGGAGCTGGGGAGCTCCTGCCAGAGAATGGTGTTATGTGGGTCAAGGGGAGATGGGACGAGTTCCTGGAAGACAGACAAGACAGACTCATTGCTAAATATGTAAATGCCTCAGCTGAGTACAACACAGTTGGCAGCGGGAGGGTAATGTGCTGGGGGTGATGAAAGCAGGGGCTGCAAAGCTCAATGTCCTTGCCCTTGACATAGCTTTTGGCTCCTCTGAGACAGGATTCTTGCGTGTTAATTGATTTTGGTGGAATGAATATCTTTGCAGAACATTTCATTCTGGTGTCCACCTGAGTGGACGTTAATGATACTGCTGCTGGAGGAAATTACCATAATAGAAAAAACGCTTGATGCAGAAGTATTTTATCAGGCACAGGTGATCCTAGAACACTGCTAGGTACCACAGTCTTCAAGTTAATTTTAGATGTTACTTTAATCTTTTTATAATGCTTTTTAGAAAATACACTCTCATAGGTGTTTGTGTGCACACATTTGCATAAACATATTTGTCCAAGGCCACTACAAGCAATTCTGAAAGCTAATGTGGCCATTTTCCTGTGGCAAAGATGCAGTATTTACACCAGGTTAGTATCAGCCGAACTAGGCTCTTCATGGTTTCAGACCTTTGAGAATACAGAATGCATGATTGCTTAAGAAACACCAGAATAATTTTGCTTCTTGAGGTATACAATCTGTACATGCCAGAGAAACCTAAACAAGCCAACCTCATTTTGTGCTGTATATATTTCGCATAACCTGTGCTGTCATGACTTCTGTTATTATTGACAGACCTGTACTTTTGCAAACCTCACATGTTAACATGCCCTGCCCTGGATTAATTTAAAGTTAAGAGGAGGATATCTAACGACTATGATGAGCTAATGTGGAAATGCAAGGATTTTAATTGATGTGCTCTTCAAACTCTGGTACATAAACACGGTAGTTTTTCTATTAGTAATGTTTGAACTTTGAGTGAAAAAAAACTTTCACAATGAGTGAAATCTCAGCTTGACTGAAAAGGACTGAAGAGATTTAAAGTTGTTGGGGACGGGTGGAGAGGAAGAGACTGGGTAAAAGCAGTTGCTGTCTTGAACTTTGTAATCAGTGAAATAATGTTGTGGCAATAGTCCAACTGCAAATTGCTTTTTTTTTTTTTTTAAAAATATTACCTTAACCAGCATCTAAAATACACTGCTTAATAAGCAGGATGTACAATCCATACTAAGACCATGATTTAAAAAAACAAACCAACCCCGGTCATAATACTGAATAACGTAGGGCAGAGCCAATCCCTCATTCGGCTGAGGCGCCAGAACATGCCTGTCATCTCGGTGGTTTCCCCAGTCCAGATAGAATTATCTGATTTTGACCATCAGGGGAGCTAGTGGTGAGTGAGATCACACTGGCCTGTATCTTGTTCTCTGAATTTATTATGTGTTGTTTTTTTCAAGCGTACATGCCTTTATGGAGATCCAGCCAGAGCGCTCAGAAAACAGCTCTTACAGTCCGGCAAGCAAAAGCAGAGTGTTTAAGCAGTACTGCTGGCTTTCTCAAATGTTCCCCCATAAAAGGCTTCCTTCATGTTTGCGACTGGAGGCAGAATATTAGAAGTGCCATGAAGCAGCGTAATGAATGAAACGTGGGCTGTAAGCCCCTGGGAGCAACCTCTGCGTATTCTCCCCCCGCCTTGGTGTTGCCTGTCCCCCGTGCTTCCCTCCTGTAACTCCCCATGCTCCAAGGCCGGAGCCGCTCCCTGCCTGCGTGGGCTGGTCAGCAGCTGGTGGACTTTAAAGAGCACTTCTGAGGTATGGTGGGACTCGCCTTGCAGTCTTTCCCATGTTCAGGTACACGTTTTAGGGACCTCTTCATCTGTTGAGCTGGAAAAAAAATGAGTGAAATCTCAGCTTGACTGGAAAGGATTAAAGAGATTTAAAGTTGTCGGGGAAGGGTGGAGAGGAAGAGGCTGGATGCAAGCAGTTGCTGTCTTGTTTCTGTGGAAAAACAAGCTGAAAACAGCTTTCCTCGTGGAAACTCTGAGTAAGCTGTCAGGACGGTTTTTTTAACGCTATGAACGTCCAAGTCCTGTTAGCATAGCAGCGTACAGGAGTTTCTTCGGTGAACATGTAAACTGCGAATGTCTGAGGGTGGACCTCGAACTGATGATGCCAGAAAAGCATCCAACTTTTCAGACCTACTTGGGTGTAATTTATAGAATCATAGAACAGTTTGGGTTGGAAGGGACCTTTAAAGGTCATCGAGTCTCCCCTGCTATGGGCAGGGACATCTTCAACTAGATCGGGTTGCTCAGAGCCCCGTCCAACCTGACCTTGAATGTTTCCAGGGATGGGGCACCTACCACTTCTCCGGGCAACCCGTTCCTTAGATTATTTAATCTAATACGTGTTCGTTCTGGCATTACGTGAGACGTCTCGGCCTTCACCATCCCCTCCTGCCTTAACACCAGCTGCAGCCTCTGCTCACGCACCCGGTGCCGGCCGGGAACTCTGCGAGCTCTTAACAGCGAAAGGCGAGGGCGGAGCGGAGCGAGGGCCGGCCCCGCCGCAAGCCCGGGGCGGGACGTGCGGCCCCGCACGGCCTCGGCCTCAGCGCCGCACAGCCGCGGCCGTCACCGGTCCCCGCTGCTGAGGTAAGTCCCCACCATGGCGGGACGCGAACCGGCGGCTCCGGGGCCTCCGCGGGGGACGGGGAGCCGCGCCGAGGGGGAGGCGGCGGCGGTGGCGTCCGCCGCCGCCGCCTCCCCCCCGGCGCGGCTCCGTCCGCCGGCGCGGTTCCCCTTCGCCCTTCTGCAGGCGGGCAGCTGCACGTACGCTTTGCTGCCCGCCGGGGATTTGGTGCCGCAGCTTCGTCCCGCCGCGAACCCTGCCCAGTGAAGCGGCTGTCGGCTTGTTTTTCCCTTCTTAAAATTTGACGGTCGTATCCTGGGGGTTGCTTTTGCGTGAAATACGTTCCCTTAAGCGGGCCGCTTGTGCTTCCTTTATTTCTTCTCAGGTAACGTACTTCCGAGTGACGCTGATGAGTCTCTTTCGATTTACCGCTAGAAGGTTGGTTTCCCAAGCATATTGTGGACTTAAGGCTGCTTCCTCAAAGAAACAGAAGTTTTGCTTGGAAATGGCTCGTCCTAGTTCAGGTAAGACATCCTTTTGTTTTCTTTAGCACCCCGGACAGGTGTTTAAGCTAGATTTGAAGTTCTGGAAGGTTTCATGTAATAGACAGAATCTATAGTTTAATTCAAAATGTTTAGAAGAGTGTGAAGTTGATTTTTTTTTTTCAGCTGCTAAAATTTATCTTCTATGGATAGAAAGACCAAAAACCCTCACACAGTTGCAGTCACTGTGGTTGCCTGGTGATTTTTTTTAGTATTTACAATTTAGGCACATAAACGTATGCTAATTAATTGCATTTCCTTTTCATAGTCCTAATGGGTAATAAAACTTACTCCTCATTTCTTTGTAAAAGAATTATGGAGGGCCTCGAGCATTTGTACCGGCTCGGGAGCGGGGTATTGGGTAACCCCAGGAACCTTGTTCAGTCTCGTAATAGTAAATATCCTCTTTTTGTTTGTCTGGGGTTTTTTTGGTTTTGCTTTTTAATTTGAGGATGTGTTTTAATTTGAAAACCGCGCACAGAACTTCACAGGTGTAATAGGAAAATCCCTAACAGCTGGGTAGCCAAGGTGCACTTGTTTTTTCTGCCGTCTTGAGCATCAGCGTTTGGCTGCTGTGAGAGACGGGGGTCTGGACTAGGAGGACTTCTGGGTGATATTTACACATTCACGGGCTCTGTGAGGTTTGGTTTACAACAGCAGACGGGGCATCAGAATCGTAGTGTTCTCTGCCCAGCTCTGTGGCGCTCGTGCTGTGGGTCTTGGGAGTTCTCTAGTGACTATCTCCCTTGTAAAAACTTACTTGCCTTTGGTTTAAAAAAAAAAAAAAGGAACCACATAGTGAATTATGAAGATCAGGGTTGTGATCAGCAGCTCAAAGTCCAGCTGGAGGCCAGTCGCTAGTGGTGTATTGTAGGAGTCAATACTGGGGCCGATATTGTTTAACACCTTCATTAATGATCTGGATGATGGGGCAGAGCGTACCCTCAGCAAGTTTCTAGGTGACACAAAGCTGGGAGGAGTGGCTGATACGCCAGAAGGTAGTGCTGCCATCCAGGGGGACCTCGATAGGCTGGAGAAACGGGCTGATAGGACCCTCATGAAGTTCAGCAAGTGGAAGTGCCAAGTCCTGCCCCTGGGGAGGAATAGCCCCATGCACTGGGATGGGCTGGGGCTGACCAGCTGGAAAGCAGCTTGGCAAAAGAGGCCCTGAGAGACCTGGTGGACACCAAGTTGACCGTGAGCCAGCAATGAGCTCTTGTGGCAACAAAGGCTAATGGGTGCCCTGGGCTGCACTTAGCAGACCATCTCCAGCAGATGGAGGGAGGTGGTCCTTCCGCTTTGCTCAGCACTGGTGAGACACACCTGGAGTGCTGGGTCCAGTGCTGGGCTCCCCAGTACGAGAGACATGTGGACTTACTGGAGAGAGTCCAGCGAAGGGCCACAAAGATGATTAATAGCTTGAAGCATCTGACATAGGAGGAGAGGCTGGGAAAGCCGGGACTGTTCAGCCTGGAGGAGACCAGGCTCAGGAGCATCTTATCAGTGCATAAAAATACCTGATGGGAGGGAATGAAGACAAGGCAGACTCTTCTCAGTGGTGCCCCGTGACAGGACATGAGGCAATGGGTGCAAATTAAAACACGTGAGATTCTATCTGAACACAAGAAAACACTTTTTTACTGTGAAGGTGGTCAATCACTGGAATGGGTTGTGCAGAGGGAGGTGGTGGAGTCTCAGTCCTTGGAGATACTCAAAACCCACCCAACTGGACACAGTCCTGGATAATCTGCTCTGGCTGACCCTGCTTGAGCAGGGGGGGTTGGACTAAATGATCTCCAGAGGTCCCTTCTGACCTCAGCCGTTCTGTGATTCTAAATACGTTGCTTTAAAATTAGTATCTGAAGTAAACTGGAAGAGATTTTTTTTTTGCTCTCTTCAGCTAACCTGTTCCTTTTTAATGTTGTTTTTAGAAAAATGCAAAGGAAATTTCCCATCTTTTTCTCAAGTTACTTTACCGTGCAGGGAAAAACAGAGGGAATATACATTCAAACATAAAAAATACAATTGCAAACCTAGAAAATGGGTAAGATGCCTCAGAAGGAAATGTGTTTTCCCAAATTACCTTGATTTTGAAGGTGATACTTTGTAACTAAATGTAAATTTTTTTCATCTCAGGATCTTACCTTACAATTAGGAAGCAAACTGTTCCTGGGTGGTGGTGGCAGCAGTTGTTACTGTGGTAGCATCTAGTGTGGGGTTTTAGTTTAAGGCTCTGTCTTTCAAATATTGAGTATATTCATAGTTTAATACATGTTGCCCCATGGGGCTTGTTCATATGCACTTTTGAGGATCTCCGGGAATTGCCCTTCAAATTCCAATATACAAAAACTCAGAAACAAATTAGTATTCTGAAGTTGAAGTCGTGGGAGGTATATGTGGAAGCCATTTCTGGATGCGTAAGTTTGCCAGCATTGTATGTATGGCCTCTTATAAGAAAGTGTAAGTGTTTGAACAGCTGTTTTTTTTCCTCCCCGCGCATAGATATGGCTGATTTTCGAGAAGTGTTTGCCAAAGCGAAGCATATCGCCATTATCACGGGAGCCGGTGTTAGTGCGGAGAGTGGAGTTCCTACCTTCAGAGGGGCTGGAGGTTTCTGGAGAAAGTGGCAAGCCCAGGTACGAACTGGTGGCAGGTGTCAGCGCAGCCGCGATTCTCGGTCCGTCGGGTAGGTGAGCGTGAAGAGTCAGAAGCAGCTGGGTGCCTTAGGGGTGGAGGCTCCCGTGGCGATATAGTGGGGACAGAGCTGTCCCTACGGTTGTGTCTGCAGCTCTTCCCCATGCCCTGGGGAGGCTGCTTTGTGCAGCTGCAACTTCTCTTCCGTTGTTCGGTTTATCAGTTGTTTGGGAAAAACAATGTTTTTGCAGGCAGCTCTGCGACTTTCTACTGTCCTTGATTTCTTGCTGCCTTGCAGCTTTGCTGAAGGGACTTAAAACTGAGAATTATTATTTTTAGGAACAAAGCTTTTTAAAAGTTTGACACCTTCACTCTTTTCCTACGTCCTGGGGCCTTTCCTGTTTTAAACTCTTAAGAACCTTTTATGAAAATAACAAAGGACAGAACCAACAATACCAAGTAGTTGTTCTCTTTTAATCTTGGTTTCTCATAATACTCTTTAAAAATGTTTTAGGATGTTTTTTTTTTGTTTAGGGGCAGGGTTCCTCACAGTCTCTAACCCTCCCACAAGCTCTGTCTCTCTTGCCGGTGTGATCTCGCCAGCGCTGGGAGCCGCTGGGGTGGGAGAGGAGGTGGAAGCAGACGCTGCGGGGTGGAGTGGTGCAGCGGCGAGCACCAAAACGAGCGAGTTGTGTAGGTGCCTCGTAAACCTGATCATGCGTGGTGCTGCGGATGTTTCAAGTAACTGTCATACTGCCAGTAACTGCTACCCCGAACACTGCAATCGCGTTTGCTTTCTTTATGGTTTTTAATGACAGCATTCATGAAAGATCTGATGAGGTTAAAAAGGGGTCAGAGAGATGAGTTTTTCAGATGGTTTGACTCTAAAGATGCATTTTTCCTTTCAGTGGTTATCAGTTCAAATAAAGCATGCGTGTGTGTGAATGCCTGGTCCTTCTGCACCAGAAAGCTTGCATTCAGTGTTTTTGTATCAGTAGAATTGTGCACTGAAGCATTAGACTGAGCTGCTCCTTGTTTTTAGAAAAGATAAGGCAAAATATAGCGTAGATTTTAGTGGCACATAAAAGACAAGATGTTAGACTTTGGTTTTGATGATGGCTGTAAAATTTGGCTTGTGTTACACTTAAATTAAGGCAGAAAAGAAATTGCTAGCAAAGGAAATACATCCACATGATGCTGAGTTTTATGGCTGCTGTGGAAAAGAGAGTTTTGAATGCCAAAAATTGTGTGCATTGAAGTATCTCATCTTCCTTTGTGCCATACTAAACTCCTAATGGTTTGGTCGACCAGCACAGAATAAGGTTTGAGTGTACTATGTAAAACCATGTACCACACTACTGGTATCAGTTATTTCCTCATTTAATAAGATACTTTGACCTGTCGTCCTCGTAAGGGCTATTGAAGTATATTCCTGTCAACTGCATCTGGTTATAAATAACCTGCTTTTGATTATCTGTTACGCTGGTAGCAATGTAAGTGGCCGTATGCTAGCGGGCTTCACCTGGGGAGGGGATTTTCTTGCCCTTTTGTTGGTAGAATGAGTGGTTTTGTCTTTTCCAGGAGCTGGCTACGCCAGAGGCTTTTGCGCGAAACCCTTCTCGTGTATGGGAATTTTACCATTACCGCCGGGAAGTGATGTTGAGCAAACACCCAAATCCTGCGCATATCGCCATTGCGGAGTGCGAAAGGCGACTGAGCAAGCAAGGAAGGAGCGTTGTGGTCATTACTCAGAATATTGATGAACTACACAGAAAGGCAGGCACAAAGCACCTCTTAGAAATTCATGGTAAGAATCAGCTTACCTGTCTGCTACAGGCCGGCAAAACTGGAGGGAAGAGAGAGCGGGATAAGTACTGGGAGAAAAGAAATTTGTCGTTAAAATGATAATAACTTGCATGAAGTTATTCAGAATGTCACCCTGTTCTCTTTTGGAAGTTGTTTCGGGTACTTCATAGCCTCCCTTTATTTGTCATCTTTATTTTTTAATGGCTTCTGGCAGTACACAGGAACTGGTTCTCCCTTCCCACTTGCTCAGTTTTGCCTCACATCCGCTTGAATACGTGTGGGTAGGGACACTTGGCTGGTTTCGCTTAGAAAAGGAGGAAGGAATCCATTGAGGACTTCTGCTCTGTGGTAGTGGTGGTGCCACACTGGTATTGCTGCCAATAAAAGGTGTATTGGCAAGACTGGTCTCGCCAGCCCTGGTGCTTTCAGCTCTGCTACCTGACGCTTTCCCTTGGTCCTGTCCTGTCCGTCAAAGACCCACCTGTGCCATCCTCGGCTACAGGAGGAAGCAGGGGCTGGAAACAGCTGAGATTCTCTTACCTTTCTCTCCTACACCCAGTGGCACTCCCTTTTTCTTCCCTGTAGTTGGGACATTCCTCGCTGCCGCAAAGTGCCAGAGGAGCACAACGCCGGTGCAGTGCACGGGGGTCAGGAATCTGAGGATCTGAGGAAATATACAGGGGTGGAGAGAACGAGGGTGAGGAGGCCCTTCTCCATCCTTTGAGGTGCCCCACTCCTCCTTCCTCCACCCCGCAGGCCCTGCCACAGAGTGAAGGTCTCCCAGGACAAAGTCCCATCCTGGTTCTGCAGCACTATGATGTTTCTTAAGAGTTAAGTATCACAAAAGGTTTAAATTTTCCCACCGCTGCTTTGTGATCTGGACACAGGAAACCTGCACAAATTGTTTTGCAGTTGTGGATCCAAGGGTAAAGCCTTGGGTGTAGTTTAATTTTGATTATCCTTATTCTTTACAAAATAGAAACAATTTTAAACTGTTGGTAATATTGCGCATCTCTACAGCACGTTAGTAACTCTACAAAAGCCTTGGGGTTGGGGAGTTTGCATAAAACAAAACAGCATTAAATACCTTTTTTTTTTTTTTTTTTTAGAAAACGTTTCTATTTTAAGGGGAGAAACAATAAGCAGAAATCATATCCCTCAGTAATACCTTAAATAATGATTTTCCTCTGAAATACTGTTGTGAGGCTGTGTATTGCTCATGTGTGAGGTAGAACAAGGTGACAAATCATAGCTTAGAGGGACTGTTGCTGTTGTTCACTGCGGTCTTGCAGCTGAAAGGGCTGTGTCTGTCTTTGCTGGGCCCGGTCAGTGCTTAACTATGACGCTGGTCACCTCGGGTTGCTGAACAAAAGCGTGTGTACGCGCTGCGTAAATAGCGTCTCGTTCATAATGCTGCCAGCTCTCAACACTTGGCTGTTACGTTCATGTAGTAAGTTACCCACAAGGTATAGTCTTCAAAGTCAAATAAAGGCCGTCCGGGATAAACACAACCACTTGCTTGTGCAGCCATGCCTCAGAGCAATCGCTTGATCCCTAATGTTTTCTCTTTGTGCATTTCAGGTAGTTTATTTAAAACTCGATGCACCAACTGTGGAAACGTGGCTGCGAATTACAAGAGTCCAATATGCCCTGCATTGGCCGGGAAAGGGTAATACGTCTGCCTTGTAAACGCTCTGTTTTCTACTTTGCCTGCTGTTCAATAGAAAAGGAACCATTTTAGGAGCATACAGGAGTTTCAGCCAAACACCTCATTTTCCTTTAGTAGTATTAATGCTTGAATTTTACACAACTGTTTTGAAACCTGAGTATACTGTTTCGTAACTTCAGTGAGAGCCCGTGATACCGTAAGTCCTGTGAATGAATAACAGTTAACCTCTAAGTTAGCACAACATTATATACGTTTTAATTAGAACAATTTCAGATGGTCTGAAACTCTCATATTGGACATCAACTAATTGTACTCTTTGAGAATTGTGTGTTTACTCCCATCCTCTTCACCTTCCAGGTTTTTTTATTAAATCAGATGCTTATTCCTTAAATTGGACTGTCATCACTTGATAGATGGATTGTCCTCTTCTGCGTCTCTTGAGCACCCAGTAGCTTTTGTCCTTCAACTCATCAATAAGATTCTCATGATTACAGGTCTCAAAATACAGATGTGTGAAACAATCAGGAGGGAAGCATCAGCTCCTAGGATTTCTGCAACATAAAAAGTTGCAGAAGAATCCTTCAGTCTCCTTTGTCTAGCCATCCTCTTTCGTTCACCATTAAAAAAAAGGGAGCGGGGGGACGGGACAGGCATACGCTCATAGATTTTTAGGGTTTTTTCCCTTTGCATTTCACCAGATCTTTAGGTAGCTATAAATATTTGTTGTGCCTTTGACGGACACTTTGACCAGCTTATTACAGCTGCTTAGCTCTGGGATAATTCTGGACAAATGCCTGCCTGCCCTCTGTGTGGTGTTTTAGGGTTGTAGCAGGTGTTGAAGTTGGCTGAAGTTGCAAAGATTCCTTGATTGGAGAGTGTGCTTTAGAGAATACTAAGTTTTTATGAATATATAAAGTGCATTTTGGATGATTGAATTTTGTAATTCAGGGCTCCAGATCCTGAAACGGAAGATGCCACAATTCCAGTTGAAGACCTTCCTCAGTACGTATGGACTGCTTTGTTTTTTGCTGTTACCTCTTCATGCTTTGCACATCTCAAAGGCTTACGTTACTGTTCACATAGTTTTGGAAGGACACGGAAACATTCTATGGGAGAAAAAGACGTGGGACTTTGCCCCAGAGAACTGAGTCTAAATCTAAACCTGGCATTACGGGGGACAGCAGACAACAGGAGCGTGTGCTAGAAGTTTACTGTGATGCTAAAGGGATCGCGTGCTTGTGTACTTGAGCATCAAGCTGAAACGTGCCTAAATTCATAGGGTTTGTAGTAAGTGGAGTAGTAGGAGAATTGCAGTAAGAAACAGTAAAGGTTTTGTTACTTTGCAGGTGCTACCTACTATTAGTCGGTCTGGAATACTGTGCTGGGGTACAGCCACTGCGTAGCTCCTTGCAGGCATTAAATATGCCACAGTGCTTTCTTGTAACGGCTGAAGCTTTGCCTTAGCTAGTTGCAGATGCAAGAAGCCACTGTATTTTTCATCTGGTTCCTAAGGAAAAGAGGCTAATGCAATGCTTCTGTCTTTCAGTTCACTTTCTCCTTAAAAACCTGTTGGCCAGTTTGTTAAAGTTGATGAAGGCAGAGGTCTGTAGCACATACTGTGCTTCCTGCGTTTCAGGAGCTGAATAAAGGAAAGACACAATTAAGTATCTGAGTTGAACAACTGTTCTGCAACCCGTTCTATGTGACCAGGCAGCATGTGTGTACTTCCAACACGTGTGTAGCACGGCATCAGCTGCCTTCTGTCCAGCACGTGGTAGAGGAGGGTGTGGGGAGCACTGTGGAAAAGAAGGAAGAAAGAGCGAGGGCAGATAAGACATGTCCAAATGAGAATGAAAAACTGCTTTGCTGTTTTGCAGGTTGAAACGTCCACGTCAGGAGCATAACGCTGTCCCTTTGTCATTTTTAAACAGGTGTGAGGAGGACGGCTGCAATGGGCTCCTCCGTCCCCACGTTGTGTGGTTTGGTGAAACGCTGGATCCCGACATTCTCACAGAGGTTGAGAAGGAGCTTGAGATATGCGACCTCTGCTTGGTAGTGAGTGACACTTTTGTTACCTAGCTTCGTAACCGCAGGGAAGCCACGCTAAAGAGGTTGCACCTCCTGGGTAAAGGAGGTGCATCTGCACTTCCTGAGGGAGCTAAAAGCCCCGGAGGAACTCTCTAGTGTCAAGGGTAAAACATTAAAAGACCATGAAGTTTGAGAATTTAGGTATACTACTCAGAAGTTAACAGGTTCAGTACGTGTGCATCTTGCTCAGCTGGCATCTGCAGTCTCATTTAGTGTAGACAGGTGTTAGAGGTTAGCTAATATTTCAATTTCTCGAACAGTGAAAAACAGGATTATTTGATGGTCAGTTTAAAGAAAAAAAGTTACAAAAAGTTGTAAGAATGTAGCTAGCTGTTATCATGTGCTGCTTTGTTTGTGAGGTTGTTTACATGCCGCGTAGGTTTTATATTGCTGACCAAAACATTTGCTGAGAATATTGTGTACCCTTCAGAAAACAATCTCAAGTAACAGAAGGGACATCTTGTGGTTTTTTTTTCCTGAAAGCAAAGTCTGCCATTTTGTTTCTGCGATATTTTTGTTCATCTACAGTTACAATCCCCAAACAGGCTTCTTTGGGTTGCATCAGAGAAACAATTCCTGCTTCTTACGCTATGTTAAATAGCTACCTATGCAGTGACACTAAATACAGATATTCATTTGGTTTCATTTCTGTAGGGATCTTCCACGCTTCAGTGGTTTTGCAGATCCAGTGTTCTGAGAAGGGTCCTTACCGTGTGGGTTGGTTTGGCATTGTGTTTAACTATGGGCCTGCTACACTCGTGATTTTTGCCCTGTCCCTGCAGGTTGGGACCTCCTCTGTGGTGTATCCTGCTGCTATGTTTGCCCCTCAGGTATCCGCCAGAGGAGTGCCAGTTGCAGAATTTAACATGGAAGCCACTCCTGCTACAAATAGATTCAGGTAAAGCTGTTTGGTCTTAAACTAGCAAGCTTTAGTCTCCTCCATCTTCATTATCTTTTCCATTGGATTGCCGAAATGCTTAGAAAATTTTTTAACAAACATGATCTAGT
The DNA here is from genome assembly GCF_964195595.1 of Calonectris borealis. Lineage (NCBI taxonomy): Eukaryota > Metazoa > Chordata > Aves > Procellariiformes > Procellariidae > Calonectris > Calonectris borealis. Next base: position 101,324,498 of record NC_134313.1, on the reverse strand, counting down.
TTCTTCCCTAATGTCTAAGAAATATTATTTTCCTTTAGTAAGTAAGAAAAGATGATTGTTCTTTCTTGGTGGAATTAACTTACACTGAAGACACAACTATATTTTTCCTAAGCGTGAAGCTGAAGCCTGTCCTTAGGTCCTAGGTGACCTAATCCCCCCTCTCTCGGTAGCAGGACTAACTAGCTACTTCCGTGTCAAACGCACTCGGGCACTGCCAGAAAAAAGCAGCGTGCGCTGGTCGTTGCCCGCCCTTTCACCGGGTTGCTTCCTTCCAGGTTTCACTTCCCGGGCCCCTGCGGGACCACTCTGCCGCCGGCGCTGGCCCGCCACCAGACCGAGATCATCTCCTGAGCACCTCGCAGCGGCCGGCGGGGGAGCGCCGCAGCCCGGCCTGGCGCCCGGCGGGACCCAGCGCGGCGGGGGCGCAGGGGCTGGGGAGGGGGTGGGTGAGAGGAGGCGGCGGGTCTCGCCGGACTGTCCCCTCCCCTGCTCCCCACGGCAATAAACGGCCGCCGCTTCCCGGGCCTCGTCTGTCTGCGCGCGCGGGGCGGGAGGGCGGTTACAAACGGTTGGGCGCGAGGGGGCGTGGCTCGCGGCCGCGCTCGCTCCCCGCGGCGGGGGGCGCATGCGGCTCTCCGCGGAAGGCAGGGAGCGCTTCCGGGGCGGGGGTCAGGCGGGTGCCGCGGGGGCGACGGCGATGGCGCGGCGGCAGAAGGCGGCGGGCGCGGGCAAGCGCGGGCCGCCCGCCGCGCTCCTCAGCCCTCCCTCCTCGGAGGACGAGGCGGACGAGGCCCCGGAGGAGGTGACCTTTGGCGTGGCGAGGGAGGCGGCCGAGACCGAACGGAAGCTGGTGGGGGAGGCGGCCCGGAGGTACGGACACCACCCTCCACCTACCCTAACGGCCACTCGCGCGCGAGCCGTTCCCCGTCGCGTGTCGTTCCCCCGCCCCGCGCGGCCGCCCTGACGGCGCCTCCCGCCTCCCTGCAGGCACCGGGAGCTGCTGAAGGAGAAGCGGCGGCGGCGGCAGGAGCTGTTCACGGAGCAGAAGGTACGGCGGCCTTCGCCCCCTCCCCGCGTCCGCACCCGGGGCCGGGCGGGCAGCGCCCCCGCCCCGCTAACTGCCCTCTCCCCCGCAGAAACGGAAGCTGCTTCCCGAGGCCGTGCTGCAGGAGCTGGCCGCCGCGCCGCCCGTAGGGTGAGGGGGCGTCGCGAGGCGGGTGGGTGGGTGTTTGGGTGAGCGCGGTGCGGCCCCGTCGGGTCCTGGCGTTGGGAGGCCGGAGTGGAAACGGGAGCTTTAGCAGCCTTTCAGTAAACGAAGGGAGTGTGAATTGGAAGAGTAACCCGTTGTCTTCTCCTTACTCCGCAGAGCCGATGGGCAGGCTGCAGCAGCTAACCAAGGTATGCTACGGCTCGTTTTGCTAGCACGGTGCTCTTCCTGGTGCCTCAGGATTTCATTCCTGTGCTAGAGCTGCAGTGGGGTAGCGCTCTGGTACGGAGACCTTTTGAAAGTCTCAAACTTGAATGGACTGGACAGATGGTCTGTTGTCAAGGAAAAATATCTGAGGAAAAATCTCAAGTATTTAATCTGATTCCCGTGCCTTTTACAAAAGTTGTTTGCTCTACAATGATTTCAGTTAAAATAGCTCGAGGTGTTTAAGGAAATAATGGGCAGGTGTTATAATAGAAAAAGCAAGGATTACCAGAGGGAGATTAATACTTAGCATTTGTTCAAGTTATAAAGACTATTCCTGGATAGAGTTGTTAATCACCTTGATACTTTACATCTCATAATATGATTTAATAGCATCTGTAAAAAATTAGGTAACTTTTTTTTAAATTCTGAACTAGAAAATCAAGAATCTAGAGTATCCATGACTGCTGTTTTCTAGCCCTCTTCATCTGTACTTCAAAGTACTTTACAAACAAAAATGTTTGGTTTTTTTTAAACAATTCTCTCATCTATACCTCACATAATTATATAGCTGCGTGGTGTAACTGCTACTTTTTCTTCCTTTTATTATTGTTTTAAAAAAATCTGTTGGCATGAACAAGAGATGAGCTCAGGATGATGCTTTGAATACTCAGTCTCCCTAGTACTTATTTAATGGTGAGAATGGAGCCGAGGCTGGACTCCCCTTTGTGCATTACTCGTAGCTGTTGTGTTGCACTGGATTTTTGTCCTGTGATGAATCCTGTTGTGTGGTATTGATGCTAAGGAGGGGGAAAGCTGGCTAGCGGTACTTCGGGTGGCTCCCCTGAGGCGTGCTTCCTCCCCTCCCTCTCACAGCCCTTCTGTGAGGGCAGGGCTTTCTAGCTCTTACAGCTTCTGAAAAATGCTTGTTGGAGTTGTTACAAAAGACATTTTTTCTTTTCACAGCCTAATTGTTGTTTCATTCCTGTTCCTCTTTCACTTATAGCTCTTGATTCATAATGTTTGGGAAGTTTTTTCTGTTTTCTACTTCAGGTGAAGGCTGTGGAGGTGGGGCTGCAAAGCAGAGGCAAGGCCAAAGGCAGGTGAAGACAGACAAGCAAAGAAAGGGTGCCAGGTAGGCTGCGGGAAGAAGACCCAGGGTGTCTGTCCCCTGTGGCGGCAGCGCTGCTTCTGCCTGCCTGGAGAGCGGGCTCCGCAGCAGCTGTTCTGTCACTGTATGGCTGTGCGCTCTTCTTCGCTTGATGTTCCCCCTGCTCTTCCTCTGATTGAAAGCGCTATTTATGTGTTAACAGCGCCTTTAATATGGTTCTGATACAGTATACTTGTAAAATATATACACATACGTATATATAAAAAAATCTAGAATACAAATAATTTTTATATATTATGTATATATAACTGCTATGAGAAAACTGGGCAGTCATAAGAACAGTAGTAGACGTTCTGTTATTTGCTGCTACAGGACTGGTTGCCGAGCACTGAATTCCTGCATTTCAGTCTTTTTTTCTTTTTTTTCCCCTTTTTTTGTTTGGCACTGATGTCCCTACAGAGGAATTGCACTAGCTTCTGGTAGGACTAGTTCAAGGCTCCCAAGGAACTGCTTGGGGCACATAAAGGCATGTGATGACAGGTTGAGAGCCTTGGTCCAATTTTTTCTTTTTAATACTGCTACAAAGGTTGGCTGAGCATCAGAATCCAGCACCGGCTGCTGTTGTGCTCAAGCAGCAAAGCATTGACTAGTCTATTGTTCTAGGTTCTGTAACTACGCTACAGGGATTTAAATCTCTCTATTTAACTAGGTCAACAGGAAACTATACGGCTCTGTGCTTAAAAGATCAGAGTTTAACAGGCCTCCACCAACAGCTCGCCAAAGACTTTTTAAACACTCATCTCTATGGACCAGACACCAACCGGGCACAGGGTAAGCAGTTTTCCTTAGGCAAGTCTGCATCTAGATTTGTCTGTGTTAAGCTTAGTAACTCACACTCATCTCCATTTCAGCAAATGAATTTTTTTCCCTTGAAAATAAGAAAAACCCAGTTAAAAAAGCTGCAGTTCAGTTTGTGGACAAATCTTGGGGTGAGTATAAAAAGTCAAAGTAGGTACTACTTAAAAAAATAAAAGCAAACTTTCCCATGTTGGAGGGCTGTATCTTGCTCCCTTCTAACTCAAAGAACCCAACAGTAAGGGAAGGACAACAGGGTGCTACAGCCTGCACGGGTGTAGTCAGTGCTCTGCTGGGCAGGATGTATAGGACAGTACTTGAAAAAAATCACCTCATTTTTGTTACATTAAGAAACAGCATCTGGGCCTAGAGCCATATTTACGTGTTGGAATAAATACGTTACTAATTGTTATTTCAGCCTGCAAACTGTCAGCTGTTGGAAGCCACTTCAGATATGTGTAAAACTTAAAGCAGGGATGCCAAGGTCCCAGAACTGTGTGAGCACACGGAAATAGCACCTATTTCTCCTCATAAAAAAATGACCTTACAGAAGTGAATGGGGACAGACTCACACATGCATCGGCTGTAGCCACACTCTGCCACTGAGTGACACAAGCAGAGTCTGTGAGGCTCACGAACACCGAAGGCAAAAGTTGCTGATGCTTAGCAGGCAGCCTGCTTTTCAGTTGTGCTTCAGAAGTGAAAGCACTGCTGCCCCCCCGCCCTCCTGCTCAAGGAGATAGATTGGCACAAGTTGGTACCTCCAGCAGCAGAAGCCAGCTGTTGTATGTGAACTATGATAGGAAGTTTATCAGCTTTCCAGTCAGTTGTTCTGTTCTGAAATGCTGCAGTAATCAATGGATTGCTGCTTCTCCAGTGGATGGGCAAAGAAAATGGTAACTAACAGCTTTTCTGTTTGTTTTGTTTTTTTTTTTTTAAGGGCAAGAAAAAAAGCAAAGAGCAACAAGGTTTAAAAAACGCTGGCTCTCAACACAGATTAAGAATAGAGTATGAAGACAGCTTTTTCACAAGATGCTACTAAAGACTTTTACTGAAAGTTAGTCTCTTGACACAACAAAGATGTTTTTTCCCCACTTCATCATCACTCTGCTTTCAGCTCCAGCCACCAGAAAGCACTAACCTTCACAAAGCTGTGCCTGAACTGACTTCCCTGTTCTCTTCCCTCCCCCTTGCAGGGGTGGTCAGGGAAGGCAAGAAGCAGCTGGGCCAGGGCCATGACAGAACAGCTGGTGTTATGAGCAGGCTTGTAGAGCTGGTGCTACTCCATGAGGCAGCTCCTCTGCAGAGAATAAAGATGAACAATGTTGTACTCACTGTTCTGGATGCTGTGTTTCTTACAACACTCAACTATTCCTGCTTTCTCAGTTATTTGCATCGCTAAAGAGAGGCTGTATCCTAATACCAGAATTGTTAAGTCAGTTCACAAAGCAGGGACACTACTGTCCAGACTGATGATTACTTTCAAGGAATAAGGTTTTTTCCCCCCATCTTCACTTCAGGGAGTACCGAATAAGCTTCCATTGGCACCTTGACTTTGCCCTGCTAGCTAGACTTGCTTCATGGCAAGAACACAGTTAAACCTTTAACTTCTGACAGCCCAACCGCTGCTGCGCTCTGATGCCGGGAAGTGGCACCCCCAGTTTGACCATTGAGCCGCTGTTCTGCATTCGTGGGTTTATGTGAGAACCACTGTTCTAGGATGGAACTCTAGAACCAAGAAAACGTAGCATACGAGTCCATGCTACCGTGTATGTAGAAGTAAGTTTTTAATGGCTGGTTAATTATGATATCACTACATTTTATTGCAATATAGTACTATTTAAGCACTTTAAAAATGCAAGGTGTACAAAGATTAAATTAAGACTGTAAATTGACTAAATATTTGGTTTTTATATAAATAGGTCATAACCACACTGTGTTGACATGTAATACTGTTATAATACAACAGTTAAACTGGTGAGTCTACACAACAGAAGCTGTCCGTAGTTAAACAAGGAAACAAAGTTGAAAAGACCATGTTAAAACAAAAAACTACTAAGATCAACAGGTTGGGATTGTAAGTAGCAACAAACATATTCACTCAGCTCCTGAGTAATTCAAGTTTTACAGTACACATTAAAAAATATCATTTCTTCCCATCAACACTATATATCCAAACCATCAGGTGTTTATGCATTTTGCAAATTACACTGATTGAACTATGTAACAATGGGGGTGGAGGTTGGCAAGTCATCCTGCTTGACGTTTACATCACCCACATGCTAATACATCCATCTTTTCTAGTCTTCCGTCCCACCACAAGGTAGCAGGATTTTTGGTTTGTTTTGGACAATCGTTTAAAGGATTGATACTTGTCAATTTGCATGTCTGGCATTATCAGTGATACTTTCAACTCTTAGTTGTCTAAGAGGTTTAAAGATGGAAATTTTCTCCTAACACTAAGTTAGAAATCATTTGCATCATGCTGTAAACTAGGAAGCAACATAAAGCGACAGACTTGTCCTTAGTACATAATTAAAATTCCAAATTCCAGTCAGCAGAGCTGGTCTACTTTCCATGTTGAGTATGCCACACCACCTTTCAGACCTTCAGATGCATAGCTAGTGTAGGTAGTCTTCCACTGTGGCGAATGCGCAGGATCCAATTCCTGATCGAGCCATCAATCCCAGACACTGTGACGCTTGTCCCATTGCTAGGGCAAGCGGTGGTTGCTTTGGCAGATTGTGAGTCTCTGAAAAAGAATCACAGTGGCACTTAAAATACCCCATTAATTTCATAGTAATGCACTGAAAACTTGCCTTTTAAGCTTGCTTAAGTCATTCATTTCAAAATTCGTGTTTACTTGCAAAGTTTGCTCTTGCAGCAAGACAGAGCAGGAGCAACAAAGGGACATTTTCAAATTCCCTGCATAGCACCATTATTGAGCAGGCCCACTTTTGCTTTGAACACCACCACCACCACGACAACAATTACATCTGTTACACTAATATGCCCCGAAAACTACCCCTCTCTCTTACTGAAAGAGCATACCAGAACACTGCTATGCTTCGTTAATCCCTCAGCCAGCCCACGACTGAGTCCAGCAACAACGCCTGCGAGCAGCAGTGCTACCTGTCTGGCACGGAAGGCATGCTGTGCCACGCGTGAAAACCACCGGGCCTTACTTACCTAGTATTGCACTATTCAGTACAGAGCACACAGGTTCTCTTTGTATCGGGTCAAGCTGCTTCCCTACAGGGCTGCTCCAGGGGTCTGAATACGCAAGTAAACTGAATGCATCCTGCGGAAAGATGACTTGTATTACATCTGACAGCTATACTCTACTAGTGAAAACGAGGGCTATTTTCTTCACCTATTTGGATTCAGAATCACAAAGGTGCTTGTCAGTGTCCTTCATCAATATGAAAGGATAAAAAGAAATTGTAACTTTCCTTAATGGAGGACTTGCTCCATTTTGAGCAAGCAGTGTTTTTCCCCACAGAAAGACAAAAGTTAACAGGATTTTAGTAAGTGATGGGGAAAGAGAAAACAGACTGAAAATTGCACGCAGCCAGTCTTTGGCGGGGGAATTCTTTTCCAGAGCAGTCGCAAATCAAGGTAAACCAATTAACACACAGAGTAACAAAGAGAGCCGATTTCAGGCATCTGTATCAATCCTCTTTCTGGCGGTTCATTTATCATTAGAGCTGAAAACGGCACTTTGATTCAAGAGGCCAAGCTACATGGTCAGAAATGAGATAGAGGGAAGTGCTAAATTCTTCTCTGGTTTTAATTGTATTACAGTATGAAATTATCTTCCCTGTGAATGTGCTACACAGACAAGACAGGAGACAGTGCTACACCACAGCTGAATAGAATACTGCTCTCAAACAAACAAAAGAAAAATCACAGAAGTTAAAGCAGAACAGTATTGCAATGCCGCATGCTGTGGAAAGTTTATGCTGGGCCGTACAGTTATTCACCTTAACACCACAATTTCCAGATTAAACATACCTTGAGCATTTTCTTATTCGCTGTGTTTTTGCCACATTCTCTTCTTAGTTGCTCACTCATTGCTTGCAATTCTCTTCCAAAATGGATCATCCTTTCAATAGCCGCTTGGCTGCCACCACATAGCTGACGTCTTAACTGACTTGAATCTACTTCTGCAAAAATGATACCGTCATCATCACCACTAACAGAGCTGACAATAACAGTCTATGGATCTAGAGAATCTGCACTGATTTCACTCAAAAGACATCTGCCTTCTCAGAGAGAAAGCGCATCGGGCCAGAGACCTTGGCATAACGTACTCCTACACCGAGCGCTCTTGAATTGCTCCTTTACGAGCATTGAGAGACTTAGGTAACTAATGGCAAAGGCTGTCTACACATGCTGTTTAGTTTAAAATCAACCATTGCAAAATAACTAGACTACAAACCAAAATCGTAAATCAACCCTTGGCTTCTCTGAAAGTTCTGCTTTTTTTAAATTTACAACTAAAGCAACTGGTGGAAAAAAAAAAAACCAAAAACATTTGTCTATTCCTTGCCTTTTTTCATTAATGGAATCAAGTTTTGAACATTTTAATTATGAAACCATTCTTCTTTCTGATTTTAACATTGCTATCTAGTGATGTATTTTGACCACTATTTCAAACAAGGATTTGTAAGTGGCCAGTTCACTTTTTTTTTTTTTTTTTTTAAGATGTGAGCATATCACCTCCGGGAAAAAATCTGCCTACTTAACATTACATACACAGCTCTAAGGAGAATATATACATATTTCAAAAAGCAGAAAACCACCAAAAAAACCACCAAACTCAAACTGTGGGGAATAAACAATGTAGGTTGAGGAGCCACATTTCTTTTTTACAAAGGTGAAGCACCACAAGTCTTCAAGCACTGTTGTTCGTTGCTAGCTGCAGCCCAGTCTAGGACATCACTTTCCAAAGGCAGAAAACAACTACGTTAAAAAAAACCCAAAACAACTCTGCGCCCTGTGCAGCTGCTTCATGTCTGTCACAGCAAGCCTCTGTGGAAAAGGCTGCAAGAGAGTAAAGAAGTGTTTTGTTTTTTCTGTCACAGAAATGACGCCTTGTTGTTATCCAGTTTCAGAGCATAATGCAGAGAAACAGCCTGGAAATTTGCATCTCCCCCCTCCAGAGCTGTAACAGAATTGTATTTGCCTTTCAACAGTTACCTAGTATTTACCAGCAAAGCTGCCTGATCAGCAGCAGCACACGCCCTCAGAACTGTGAAGCGTTCGTAGGCATCTCTAAGTACCACTGCATTCTGAAAGTTTACCAGCTATGTCAGCGATGTCATCAGCGATGATGAGTTTCACATTTCATTTAAACTACCTATTAATTAATGTCTGGTTAAATCAATTGTTTGAGAAGACAGTTCCGCAACTGCAGAAATGGCTGGGCTGGATTCCTCCCTTTCTTCAGACACGGCCAGCAATAGCAACCCTTGTCTAAGCTCCAGCCTGCATACACTTAAGTGATATGACTGCCTTTACTGGACAGGGACAGTTAGCACCGTAACTGACAGAATAAATGGTATCTTTATACGGTGTGCTGGCAATCAGAGGGTATTTAAATACTCGTTTGTTACTAACGTCAACAGGTATGACTGAGTATAAAGCAGGTTAAGTAAAACAAAGTTATTTTTTAGACAACTATGTAAAACAGGATTTTTTTTGGTGGAAAACTTTTTTTTTTAATCTCAGTTCCCAAATATAGTTCTTTTCTTGTGCATTTAATATTAGCATTTTGCATTCTTCAATACAAGTGATTTGGAATTTCTACTCTTACTGTCGAGTGCAAAAATGCCATGAGAACCATAAGTGGTAAGAGGACTCGGGGAAGAGGGAGAAGCAATCTGCCAACCCTAACCCAGGCGTGCTACACAATAGGATGTTTCTTCTCAAAGGTACTTCCTTAGAAATTGATGCTAGTTTCAATATCCATGAGTTACCAATTTCCCCTGTTCTCACACTGACATTGGACCACCTAAATCAGTGGTTATAAGATTTGCATCTAACAACAGCAAAACAAACAAACAAACAAAAAAAAGATTTGAGCAAATATCCCTAATTTTCAAGTTGGGAAGCATTGCAAGTAAAAACATAACCTTGTTGCCATCACTTAATAAAAATGTAAGAAATATCACTGCAGACCCATTTCTGTGTCACATTCTTCCATTTCGTGATCATGTTTAGAACTACCATTTAGGAAGCCATTGGATGAAGTCTCTGCAACCCCATTGGAGTAGTGATCTGTTTCCATGTCTACATCATTGCTGAAAAGAGAGTAACAAATAAAAGTTTTACTCATATGAAAGTACTTAGGGTTATCTTCTTCACAACTTCAGCACAGTACTTCCTCATCTTGGCTACTGAAAAGCTGCTTTTAAATATTGCCAAGTTAGACCACAGGTTTTTCCATAGCAACTGGTGATACCAGAGCACCAGGGAAATTTTAACGCTCTCTCAACTAACATTAGCATTCAGTAAAGTAACATTTTCAGATGCTGAAAAATTAAACGTGTCCACCATTATTCAGGAGTAAGTAGTATAACACTTTCTAAATACACACCAAAAGTTCTTACCTTCTTTATATATCTGTACATACACAGAGCTGGAGAAAATGCATTGAGAAAATATACTATTCCCACTTCTTTTTTTTTAAAGACACAGTTAACTTAATATACAGCCTACTTTGAGAATATCATATTTAGGTAAATAATTTTTTCAAAAAAGCCTTGATCTCTCATTTACTCTCAGTGGAATGACAGGGAAAAAGAAGAAAAACCCAAAGCAAATACTGAGTAAACCAAGACACTGAAGAGATACTCAGAGGCAAATCCAGAGCATACAACACTCCACCACACTTTGCTCGCAGCAGGTCACAGAAGCACTTTTAGAAAACGCCAGCATGGCTCTGGGGACTGCGCTTTGCTGACAGTTACACCCTAATCTGTTTTATTTCATCATGGAGAATGACAGCCTAAAACCTCTCTCAAGACCAAAAAGATTCAATTTAAAAGTTTAGTATCTTGCTTCTAAGCAACCATAAATACTCAGCTTCCTTTGAGGAAGGAAACCAAAAGGCCTCTCTAACTGGGCAACACTGCAGCCAAGGAACTGTCTTCCTCCTTCGAGAAAAATCTCGAAGTTGCCTGGACACTGCCAGGCTTTTTGGCAAAGGCAATTGCTGATGCAAATACAAATCATGAAGTTAAAAAGTAAATTGTTACTCTTACTTTTTTCCCCCCAATCATCACTATCCAACTGAAATACTCTTTGTTATCACCACCACATCATCACATCATAGTTTTGGGAATCCATCTCGGACAATGTGGCCGAGTACTGTTGTATTTCACATTAAATTAGGTTCTGCTGCATCTGTGTAACCCAGATCTTAATATTACTGGTTATGAATAACCATATTAACCCCGGTTAATACTTCTATTTTCATTCTCTGAATTGAATGTGTTTGCGCAAGTGACAGTGATTGGAGTAGGCAAACAATTCTTGTGTATGCAACGGAAGGGAGTCCACATTTCATATGCATCTCAATTGTGTTTACTTTGCAGATACTGCCACAAATGGAGAGTATCTGGAAAACTTTTCATTACCTACATGCAATAAGCTTAAATCAATGTCAGTGGCTTGAATTAAAATCCCAAGTGCCAGAGAGCTAGTTAATCTTCACTCTACAACTTCAAAACTGACCATAAATAGCTATAAGCAAGGTAATTTGTTTTTGACCATTGCATTTCTTTAACCAAACAGGAGAAATCATTCTGTTGAGCTTGAGAAGTTAAACCAAAACCACAGCGCACTAGAGTGATCACAGGCTGTTGGCCCCTTACACTACATGTTTTAACTGTCCTTGAAAAAAAATCACATCACAACCCACTGAAAACTCTTCTCTGCAATACAAGCACGTGGACAACACAAGCCTTAGTGTAAGTTAGAAGCATCTGAAGTTTATTCACCTGGAATAGCTGTTAACCTGCTGTGATCTTGATACATTTATGTTGTTGAGCTCTGGTACATTCAAGCTGGTGGTCATGTGTTTACTGTGACAGTAAGATTGATGCGCTTTATTTGATATTACTCCATTACTGCAACTACTTTCAAACCCTGAAAGAAAGTTTTAATAATTGTAATCATCTACAAATTTATTTGTAAGTACCGATTTATACAAGTGAAATAAGTATAGCTCAATTGTTCCTGGTCAGTAAACGCTGGATTTGCCAGACAAATAAACCCAAATACTTAGCCTCCATGTTTCAGGTATTTGAACCTCTAAGGCTTCTACAGTGCAGAAGTTAAGCATTATTTAACAAATACTAACACACACATGAGAAGGTTTTTCAGTTGTACTTATACACCAGTAAACCAGAAAACTGCATCAGCTTAGAATAATTTTTTAGAACTGATACATTGTTTCTGAAAGATCTGAAAATCTTTTCTAGGCCACTGTTATCATTATGAATGGAAGCAGACATGCATCTTACTAATTCTTAATCACATAATTCTCTTGATAAACATGCAGTAAAATTCAGCACTGAAAATACTTTACATATTGCTACACTTAAATACAACCTCCCTCCTTCCCCATATAATTATTTTAACTGTTAATATTGTGCTTTGCTAAATAAAATTACACCATGCTGTGAAATTATGATGTCTGGCTAAAATCTCTTCTTACCCTTCCAAAATATAATAAAAAACCTACGATTTGAAGCAAACATATAATTGCCAGTTCTATCAAGCCCAAAAGCTGGAGCTCCCTCATATCTTCTAATATAGAAACAGGTCACAGGAAAGGGCTTATTATAAACAATACAGTTGCCGCCATTCAGGAAATCCCAAACCGCCATTCTAATAATACATTCATCAACTTGCTTATTAAGTGGTGCCTCTATTTTCAAAATTAGAAAGTTAGAGGTACTTCCTACAATACATCCCAATAACCACCGGAAGAACAAACAGAAAATCTGAGTGGACCTCCACTCCCACACGTGATAGCACTGTCTCGACACAGAAGGAAGAAAAGCGAAGCTGCTGCCTTTCCAAGGGCAGCAAGTATTCTGGTGGTCAGGCCACACTGGCTTCCTACTCAATCCCACTGAGAGAAAAAAGAAAAAAAAAAAGGTCCCCAATCAGCTCCAGTTTGGATTTAAGAATGAAGCAGAAGTGAAAGCTGATGGCCTCTGCTACCGTAAGAGTCTTGGGTTCAAAGATGACACAATAACGTACCATTTTAACATGCCCAACTTCTCCGCAGGGGTGCTTCGGAAGGCACAGGGATCCCCCCCATAGGCACGGGGCTGCTCTGAACACTCGTGGCTTCCCACTGAAGCTTTACCACCACCTAGATGCTCTCAGAACTGTTTCAACTGTGCAGACTGAAATTTGGCTGCCAGCAGAAAGTCTTTTACTTAAGTCCACCACCTAGCTTCTGGTATTTCCTACACAAGAGCAGCTGTTCCTACTACTCCATAAACACCATAGGAAATGGATCGTATACACCACTTACTGGATTTAAACCACCTTGCCCAAGCCATAAATTAGCACCGAAAGGACAACAGAAATTTGTGTCAGAACCCTTCCATCTCCCGGAAGCAAGCATTTCTTAGAAATCAGTGGCAACCTACTTTGCAAACCCTTAGTAAAACCAAGGGCACATGCAAAGAAGATTTGATTCTATTTCTACACTTTCCATTTCCCCAGTGACTGAGAATCATGTATTTTTATCGTTAAAACTATACTTTTTTACAAAGCATCCAGTATCAACTTTTAAATAAAACAAATTGTCAGTCTGCGAGTATTTGTAACTTTTCCCAATACATAAATGTAAAAAAAGTCTACATGGTGTGGTATATCCAAATCTATATGGTATATCCTCCACATCAACTTACCAGAAAAGTGTGTGCTGCTCCCTTTGCCTGTTGCCAAATTGTGAATATTCATTCCATGGCTGGGACTCATGCTAGGACTACTGAATGATCGTGGGCTAACAGGGTAACTATCTTGAGATTTTGGACTGTGGCCTCCCAAACACCGCACTTCACTGTCTGTACCATTCACCATCTCTATAAACTGGCGCACCCTAAACAAAAGGCAAAAAAGTTAAGCTAATAAAACAATTTACACATTTCAATTTACCAACGACAGCAACGAGTTAATTTTAGTGTTAAATATACAAGAAGTCTGACTCAAGAAAATGCTGGATGTCAGTAACCCAATCATCAATAAGCTTTGGAGTATTCAGCCAAAAATACACAATTACAAAATTCGTGAGGGAGGAGAAGAGGAATATTACCCTTCCAGGACAGACTTTGTCAATAAGTCCTCAAAGTTTAGAGAACTAAACTATATTTTCTTGTTTTAATGGTTTTGCTTTATTGGCAGGGGCAAGGTTATTTCTTGAGAAGGGTATGTCGTTACGTTGTCATGTCTGTCATTTCTCTCAAAGTAAATGAGAACATAGTTTGACTGTCTGGAACAGTAAGCATTAAACGGTAACTCTTAACATTAAACATTTGCACTAGAAAACAGTTTGAAAAGCAAGCTCATATACAAACCTTCCCTTTAGAGACTGTTGCTCTTTGTCAATTTTATTTTAGACAAGGAGGTTTTACTATGGACTCTAAGGAAGCTCAGAACTACTGCTTTATGTTTTAGGCCTGGATAGCCTCAATAGCACAGGCAAAATTTAGACAGACAGATTGAGAAAAAAGATAACATACAGTTGACGTTATCGAGTGAAGTCTTTCATCAAAATGTTTGCATTTTGTGAATTCTGTAATAAGTCTGCAGTACTATCACGTGAATTCTGTTCAGCACTTGAGCTTGACAGACTTCAAACACATTCCAAGTTACTTAACTGAACATAAAAATTGAAGTGCTTTGTTCTTATAGGAGATAACAGATTTTTTTCCGCATTCAAACACTACAACGTGATACAAAATTCTGGAGGATCAGCGCAGCTGGCAAGTAAAAATGCCAGAATGAAGGTGACTACTGTGTGCCTGGGAAGCCAAGAGAACTCTTTGGGATTACAGAATTTCCACAGTATTAGCAAGAGGTTTCTAGTAAAGTGACATGGAGTGAAGCAGCTCATTTAAACTGGTCTTTTAAGTCAGTCACCCATTTGGAGGAACAGACCAACTTATGCCAACACGACTCTTAACCTTCTTGAATATGATACTGTATCAGATTACATTTGAAGTTTTACTTGACACCCAAACTGATTAAAATTGATTTAAAAAAATACAAAACTTAGTTCTAGAGAACAAGTCTACAGTGAGATGTGAATTATGCTGCAAAACAGGACCTTGATGACAAAACCTAGTTAAACATGTAGCAAATAATATAGCATAAAAAAGTGAACTACACACATTTTCTAAAAAATGCTGCTTAACTTTGTTTAAATTTCTGTGAAAGCTTTAAATGAGTAACTGTCTTGTCTCAGAAGGTACTGTGCCATCTATAAACACACATCTGTATAATTTGAAGACTCACTTTAATGCAAATAAGAGATTAGGATTTCTTTCTAGTAAACTTGGATACAACTGTTGTGTTGTTTCAATGGCTTCTCCCATTCTTCCTGCTAAAACCAATTTCTGAATTCCTGTTCACCAAAAAACAAATAAGAGATTAGGATTTTTTTCTAGTAAACTTGGATACAGCTGTTATGTTGTTTCAATGGGTTCTCCATTCATCCTGCCAAAACCAATTTCTGAATTTCTGTTCACCAAAACCAACATCAGTTAAATGGACAGCTTACGGATTAATACATGTAAATTAACGATTAAAAGACACTGCAACCATCAATCAACAAGGTTTTTTCCTCTTAGAAAAAAATAAAGAAAGATCATGCTTCCTTAAAATGTTCAATAGGAAAATTTAAGAACTGCACTCCACCTACATATACCTAAATGAGTACTCAGTATTTGTATTTATTGCCAGCATACAACTGCTTTGTACTCAGATTGCACATTTCGAGCTAGATTAAGGTTGCAGACACTCTTCTGCAGTTTAGTTCTCATTTTCACACCTTTATAAATAAGCACATACCAAACTATCGTCACCCAAGAACATCCAAATTGCATCCCGCTCCCACAGGTTCAATTTTGACTAAGGAAAACAAAATTTAGTCTCTCTCACCTACAACATGTACTTCCAGTCAGGTTACAGTTGACTAAACCTTTCCACAACAGTCCCTGCTTTAGTTGATGCTTCTGTTGCTGTAACCGGGCACAAGTCGCAAACAGCCTCACAGCTCTATCCACCAACAGAGAAATTGATCCAAATGAAAAACAGCCCAACGAATGGGTTATTTTTCAACCAGAGCAGTTTCCCCATGTGGTATGTCATGCAGTCACACAAATGCTTGTGGTCATACAGCAGGGATTTAAATGAAGGGGGAAGGCACTGTTTAATCAGGCTGCCAAACAGCACTGCCACAACAAGTTAGAACTGAACTGCTGTTAGTTCTCCTTGTCCTCTTCCCCCTCACATCTGTAAGCAGGAAAACTCAAATTTGATTTAACTTACAAAGCATTCTCCAAATTCTGCCCCTTTTCACAGTTAAAAGTCTAAATGTTTGTCAAGACTAAGTTTTATATTCCTGTTTGTGACTGATCATTAGCTCTCACAAACACTCGTTTAGAGACATTACACACATTTGTTTAAGACAGATCACAATTTTCCACTCAAGAGAAAGACAACAGGCAATTTACCGCATTCCGCTACACCAAACAAGTTCCAAAGTGTTAGTGCGGAAGTTCATCTTGACCAGCTGTTCTTACGTATGTAACTTTACATGACAGCAACGAACTGTACTATGGAGTAGTGTTGAAAGGAAATTCTACAATGATGCTTAAGAGAAAGTTTTATGTAGTATTTGTTTAAGGGAGGAAAAAAAGGATGTAACATGCTTTCCAGCCTTACTTTGTCTATTTTTAATGGAAGCTAATTCTTCTAGCACAGTCTGGTCTGTGGATCTGGCGAATGCCTCTGCTGTTGCACAGTATCCATGGTGAACTAAGTAAGATGATACCATTCTGAAAATAAACAAAAACAAAACCCAGAAACACTCATTAAATACAGGTAAGAAACCAAAAACTTCTGAAAAAAACAGACTGAATTAAAGAATTCTACTTGATATTCAGAAATTTCTGTACAAGTCAGGCAAAAGTAATTCAGTTAAGAGCCAGCATCTTCTCCAAAACACTGCACATAAAAACAATTAAAAAATCAATATATCATTTTATTATGATGAATTTTAATAAAAATGATTCATCACCCA
Organism: Calonectris borealis; assembly: GCF_964195595.1. Taxonomy (NCBI): domain Eukaryota; kingdom Metazoa; phylum Chordata; class Aves; order Procellariiformes; family Procellariidae; genus Calonectris; species Calonectris borealis. The sequence goes on along the minus strand of NC_134313.1, from coordinate 101,307,788 downwards.
AAGGTAGACTCAATTAAAATATTACCTGCTAATTAAGTTTCTTTTTTTGCTCATTACATACACTGAAGTGGAAATTTCTACATGCTAATTTTTTGTTTTCACTGAAGAAATAAAAAATGCAACGCCTCAACCACCATTTTTCCAAGTGAGACACTAACGAGCCACAACTTAACCTGGCACGCCCAAGTCTGAAAACGCGAACGGAAATCTGCAGAGCCCCAAGTATTGAAACCGCCCATTACAACCATGGCAATTTTTCTAAACTCCCCAATCCACATTAGATAGGTCAAATCGGAATGGACGGCTTACACTCATCATTAATGATGTAGATAACTCTTGCCCAAACATCTGTTCATGCTCAATTTTATACGTTTATCAAACTTGTTATGTTAACAAAACTGTTTGTGCTAGTTTTTACTATTATCTGTAATTTTTTGCACAAGACAATAGGTACAATGTTTAAACATCTCTGAAATCATGCAATTATTAACTTTTTTTTTTAAATGAACAATATTAAAAGTCTTACTTCTGAATCATTGTTTGCCACTCTCCTTCCCGATCTCCTATTGGAAATCTGTCAATCTGTGCTTGAATTTTGGTTCTCCATTCTCGCATATAGTCTTCAATATCAAATACAAATGGGTGTTGTCCAAAATTAGCATCCACAACCTCTCCTGGTGTTTGAAGCCCTACTGTAGGGTACAAGTTTGGCTGCAAGAAATTTTTAAATTAGTTTTCTCCTCTTACTCTAAATTCCCCACTTACTTTTTTTTTTCCATCTCTGTAGTAATATCCCCACTGCTACTAGTAGTGTGAAGAAGCAAGTACCTCTGGATCATCTGTCCAGCAGTTAAAGCAACTTCTACCAATCCAGCAATACAATGACTGATTAATTTTATTCCCAGTGGTCATAATTTTTTTATTTTGAAATAAGAAAGCCTTACTGATCATTCTCTTTCTAGTCAGAAAATGCACTTTTTAAACTGTGCTAAAGTTTACAACTTTTGGTTTCAATTTTACAAAATATTAAATACTAATTTTTTAATGATTTTTAAAGACCAGGATTAAAGTTGCTTTTAAAGAGAGAACAAAAATTAAACTTACAAAGTGGGCCATTTTCCTTTTGGGGTGAAATACTTAAAACATCGCTGAATTTTAGTGGTAAGAACTGACAGGATAGAGAACTCATTAGCCTCAAAGTCCAAGTGTAGTGCCTAAAAAGAACTGTAACAGTGCATTGAAGTTCTTGTGAATTCCTGGACTTGTATCTAGAAAAAGACCTTAAAGCATTTATTGTCTCAGTTTCATCTTCTGCTTAGAGATTAAGTCTCCATGCAAATTTGAAATATGCCAAATATGAGAAAAGTAAAATCTGCCTGTTGGGATTAAAGTAATTTACTTAAATGCAACTAGCATCTCAGCAATGGCAATGCAATCAGTTGGGGTTTTGGGTGGGTGGGGTTTTGTTGCTGGGTTTTTTTTATTTATAAATATACCTACATCATATTTACATTGCAATCAATGCTAGTATGGTATAATGGTATGCTGATCTACAGAACCATATGCTAAATAAATTAAAGCTATCAGTAAGATGCTATCAACATGCAGGTCAGTAGGAACACTGAAGCCCAGTGAAATTAAAGAAAAATACTCTGGTTGTTAAAACCATGCCCAAGCCGATCTTGCACCCATTTCCACTTCCCCCGCCCCCTTTTTTAAATAAACCTTGCTCATAGCATTACCTAGTCTAGACTAATCAACAAAGCACAAGCGTCAAATCTTTTAATGAGATGAAAACAATTGATTCTAATGAGGAGGGGTCCAGCTTCAAGCTTCAGATTATAGTGTCAGTTTTCCTGTGCTGGTACCGTGTGCTACAAGGAGCCCCACTGGCATCCCACAGGTCCGGGACAGTGGCAGTGGCTTCCTACACAAAGTACCCAACCCTGTGGCGGGGCTGAGAGGTGCCCTGAGTTACTGACTTCATTTTTCCTTAATATCTGTCCTTGCCTCCTAAGGCCACAGCAAATGGAGTAGCTGACCAGATGGAAGTGCATCACACACTGCACCCTAATCAGATTAAATCAGAAATGAAGTGGATGAGAAAAAAACCAAAATAAGTGCAGTATCATGCCTGTACCAGTGGCATAGGGAACACATTTATAATGATTTTAAGGAAACAATTTAATTGCCTGAAAAGCTAGAAGACTTAAGATATCTGCAGCTTTCTTTAAAAAAATTACTTTGATATGTTTGATCTTATGGAGTGAACTGTATAGAGAAAGATTTTGAAAATTAGGCATCAAGCATGAGTTACAGTGACCATGTCAAGGCAGCCAGCCTTTCTGCATAGGATACACAGCTGTACACACATGCACCGTGTTGGTGTTTAATATAGCTTTGACTTTGGATGCAAGGCCTGCATGTGTCAAACAAAGTATGTAATAACTACTTGTATGTATTATTTTCTGCTAAACTTCCATTAGAACTGTGTGTTAAAAACCTGAAAACAACCTGTAAGGATCGGTGCAAAACCAAAAAACTTTTTGCTTCAATTAATAAATCACCACTGAAATGGTGAGAAGTATCTGATATTAAATTGGTTAAGAAGATTTGTCATTGTATTCCAAGAAGCATAAGGTAAATGCAAGTTACATCTGAAACATCTGTTTATAATACGAAGGAAAGCTGTTTGAAAATGCACTTATCTTACCGGTAAATCTGTGAAAGCGATGCCTGTAATGAAGAGAAAATTAAGGTTAATTTCCATGTGTCTCGATTCTAGCCTCATTTTCTTAAGTGTACCATTATATGTTCAGAAAACTCACCCAAACCGTCCCAGAAATAAGTAGTTAAGTATGGTGACACCCATGATGCTTAGGCACAACTGAGGTACTTGAGTAATAAAGGGCAATGTTTGGCAAAAAGTAATTGTCATTTGAAAGTCCTCAATTTGCCCTCAATTTTTCAAAATAGAGCATAAGATTTAGCAAACATCATACAGCTATGCAGATTAGAAAGTATGAGAATTCTGGCTATAGATTAAAATTAGGAGGAAAAATAAGAATATCTCAAGATTTTTTTTTACTTTCATGTCTCGATGCTGCGACACCAGGATTTAACAGTGTCTTTTCTTGTTTGCTATTACTTTTCTTAGTAAGTACGCATTATCTTTACATGAGCAGCACATGCCTATAATACTCCAGACCAGTCTGGTAAATGTTTCATTCTAACCCATGCCAGGGAGTCTTGGTTTTCAAACCGAATAGCTTAATATCTTGTTATAAAATTACAAGCATCCATCTACCCATAAGACCAAGGCAATGATTTTGCTGTCTCAGGATTAGACAAAAATCTGACCTCTACAGACTTCAGGAACTTCACACAATTTGGAGGGGTGGGATGAGGAGAAAGCTTTCAGTTAAAAAATAAGTATCAGGAAATCTCTTATTCTCCTTCTGACAGCCAAATGATAACAGTATTTCATAATTTCCTTTACTGTTGCAAGTATTTCTTCAAATTTTTTTTTTAAAGTGCATAATGATTCAAATCCACTTATCCCTTCAAACTCTTATTTATTTTGTATCACTGCCTTTTCAAATTTAAAACAAAGCTTTCAACCTTTTGTCCTAAAATCCACCCCTGCTTTCCATCTCCATACTTCATCAAGATTTCAAATCTCAACAGCATTTGGATTCCTTACGCGCATCTTTGACACAAAAGAATAACACAGAGTGAATCTGTTTCCTCCCATCACATCTCAAAGCTATCATTTTATTTATTACTTGTTCACACCCTAACTTTCTCTGTTTGGCATATTTGGACATCCAGCTCACCCTTTTCCAAAATAACCATGCCAGTAGGCAAGATAGCTAAATGATAAATGATGACTGAGTGACATGTAGGTATTGTTTGTTTGTTTTGGTTGTTTGTTTTCTTTTTTTGGGGGGGGGTGGGGTGGTGGTGGTTTTGTTTTTTTTTTTCAACCCAGGATTTCACACGTGCAGAAATAATTGCTTAGCCCTTTTCGTAGCATCAAATCCCAGGCTGATCCAGAGATTTCCAATACTCTAGACTGCATCTGTGGCCCAGAGGACAAACATAAGTGTCCTCCAAGTCACGATCGTATAGGAATTCTGGACAACGAGCAGCAACAACAACTCAGCAAGACAGCCAAAATTTCTAATTTCTTTTTTCCCCTAAACACAGAATGAATTTTCCTCTGTCAGAAATTCAAGCTAGCAAAGCCCACGACAGCAGAACAGCTGTCAGGTTTCCTTCTGAAATTTGTAAAGTGTTTGTTAGACTGACTATGACAGATGACATTTTACTAGCCTCTCCTCACCTATGCCATTCTGTTCTCCTCTTTAAACAGATTCTAATCACTTGGAGTGTTGTTTCACAGTTGGCCTAATCCAGTCTGCTTTAAGACTTCCACTGAAAGAGAAGGTTCTGCTCCTCCCTTCTTAGCTCTTCCATGCATGTGACAGTAAGGGTAGTCCAACTTACCTGCAGGCACACTGTTACTAGTTCCAAAACGGAGTAAGGTAAGACTACCCTTCTCAGCTTTGACTCAGTTAAAGATTAGGGTAAACAGAACATGAGGCTGTTATCTTCCATTTTAACATATATCCTGAAACAGGGCCAAAAAAAACCCAACTACACAGTGCATGGTTCAAGCGTCCCACTGCCGCAGGCGTCAAGGTATTAAGTCCAGATATATAGGCTCATTCAATTTAGAAGAATTTAGAAGAAACATTAAATCATGATAGAATAGAATCACAGCAGTGATTACTTGGAATTGACCTCTGGAGGCGTCTAAGCCATGCTCTGAGTAGGGGCAGGAAAACTCCAAAGTTAGATCTGTTTGCTCAGGGCCTGAGCAAACAAAACAGGCAGTCTTCTGAGAGACAAGAAGAATTTAAACCATGGCCTTCCCCTTACTACTTTTTAAACCTTCCTCATGTTTGGCAATGTGAGAAAATAGAACAGCGACTTCAATAGTCCCTCTCAATAACCTCTTATTTCATTTCAAGCTAGACTCTTTTCCTTATCACATTTCTACCCATGACAAAAACCTTATTTCTCCTTTCTAAGCTTTATCCCTTGAAACTTCCTACTCCCCTCAGCACAATTCCAAGATCTCTTCCCAAGCCCTTGCTCTCTCCTTAATGTAGGAAGTAGATTTTTTTTTTCTTCTTTCTTTACACTCTGCTATCTTTGCTCATTAAATTGCATTAAGTAACTATGTTATTATATATATTGCATCAAAAATTTTAACTCTACCCCTCCTGACATCTTCAAACTCAAAAATCGTCTTGCAGCATTGCATAATACTACAATTTACCACAAGAATTTAATGGACTTAATTTTAGCACAACTTGTATAATTCATGGCTTTAGCCCAACTATGCATGACTCCAGACTGGGAATCCAAAAGACACTGTTCTCCAACATATGTTCAAAATAACACCCATCCAATGTAAGGTTTTAGTGAAGGCTAGGTGTCCCCCGTACAGCAGCAATAAATTTTAGCTATATCCATTTTCCATTTCTCCAAGTCTCTTATTATCTATTACCTTATAAACATCAAGTATTATTTGTGGATTTAGTGGCAGGGTTCATAAATGCAGGTCCTGTGGAATGAGATGCTATGACAAATCCTTCCAAATTCACAAGGAATGTTAGTGCAAGTGGCACACAAGAAATTATTCTTCCCAATTCTTTAATTAATTCATAGATTATGAGACTATCGAAAGAACTATTCAAACACTTTGCTCCTGACATGAAGAGAGTTTCAGATTTACAACAGACTTACAGACATAATGTTATCATTAAAGATAACGTTTCTCCATACCCAAGCTGTGTCCATTCTTTGTGTAGAAGCAGGTATTATTGATAAGGTTGACACAACAACCAATGACATCACCCGTAGTAAACGTTGGGCCGTAGGGTTGTCCAGTTCCAGAGGAACAGAACGAATGTCCATCATCTCCATGGTAACCATATGAATGTTTATCCCAACCTAGAGAACAAAAGCATTTGCAATTTATTCGTTTCCTTTATTATGAAATAATGGAAAGACTATGCAAAGTTAGTAGATTCTAACCAGGTTAATACGGTTAATTATTATGCTCAGCTTTCTGCTTTCTAAGATTTCTTATCTAACCAACAAATCTGTTTCATTTTAAAAAATGACAACTTCTTTTATCAAAATGGCTGAACAGGTAATTCCATTTGTAGTACATAACAAGTAATGCAAATTCAGATAACACATTTTTCTCTTTAAGTAAACACACAAAATTATCAACACCAAAAATATAATCAGCTACAATGTTGAAATTTGAAAAGCTATAAGCAGATCTGACATGTCTCAATAAAGCAGTGAAGATTCTCCTGTTCTCCCTTTCATCTTGTAAAACTATTGCTACCATATGTCATAATCAAATTCTTCCTGGCTAAAACCCAAACATGCATCTCTGGGGAAACACATTTTTACTCCTGATTATTCTCAATGACTATTCAGCAGCAAGCAGTCTCTGCATTATAGCAGAATCTCCAGACTACAATGTCACTAGCTTTGCTGCCCCTAAAGATAAAAAATAAAATAAAAAAAAATTTAAAAAGGAAAAAAAAATTATCAATACACATGAAAGTCACAGCCAGCAGGCAAATCATTATGTATGCAAATATGGTGCTAATTCTGCAGGTGAAGAAGCTGCAGAACCAGTTAAGAAGCTTCATATTGTTACACTACTCAATGAAATTCACAGCAAGCAATTTTAGTCTGAGCTCATTTAAAAATACCTGTCCACACTCTCTGCAATTCAATACTAAACAAAACACATAGAAAAGGAGTAAACTTTCAGGCACCACAAAATCTTCCTAACAGATCTATTAAATGCTGACGCAAAACAACATAAAGCATGATCTTTAACACAAATCACCAAATTTCATATATATATATGACATTCTGACTACAGTAATTTATACTGACAACTCAAATTATTTTTAAGGAGTAAAAGGTTGTGGGTTTATTCTTCTTTTGTCAAGCTGCTGCCTAACAGGTTAATTTGAAAGTATTTTCCATACTTAGGCCCTTAATCTGTATGATCAGTAGCTTCAGCTGGCACCACATTAAGCATCTCTCAATAAATTAATACCCCAAATTACTGCAGTTACATTGATTAGTAGTATCTTTGATAATTATTTGCAATGCATCCTAAATCATACTCAGAATAAACTTAATGCCACCCACTAATAATTCATCACTCTTAGTTGGGCTCACAGTGTAACTGGGACCTGCCATCATCATAAGGATCTCTACCAGAACATTCGGGTGTGAAAGTAATAATGCAAAAGAGAATACAGATACTCTAAGGTCAATTCAACATGATTTTATACTTGGCTAATAGTAACAATTTAAAAAAATCAGGGGGTTTTGGGTTTGGTTTTTTTAATAACATTTAAAGATCTCTTAAAAAACCAACATGTACACACACACAAAGAACTTCTTTAAATACTATACAGAGATACAGCAGACAATTGTTAACAAGAGAAGTGTCCCTGATCATGCAGGTCAATGGAACAGTCAAAAATTAAAACTATGCCTCACATCCTTACTATTAAGATTGGAAAGGTAACAGTACAGAAACTGACAGCAGGAGAGCTCACTCCATGTTTGACAAAGTTTTTATCATAGTATCTCATCTTTATTGCTAGAAATTCAGTTTACAGAGCAAGGAAATCTATAGCTTCATTTTTATCAGGAAACATGGCGAAAATTTTAAAACGTATTTGTTTGCCAAAAAGTATCTGTATAGTGTTATAAATAACACTAAGAGTTGAGGGAAGTAGTACAGGAGCAAATGTACAGTAAAAGCTAAACTTTTTAGCTGCAAGCTTCACATAATTCAGATAACAGACACAACACAGAGATGTCATGCTACACACTGTTGCTTACCAGAACCTTCCCATCAAGGTCAAGCATATTTTAAAAAACACAATTAACCAATGTAAGTAACTTATCAAACGTAATAAATACTGAAACATACCTGGTAGTCTGTTCATGTTCACACCCTGTGCCGAAAGCCCAATTCCCATGTAACTGTAAAAATGAAAGAACAAAAGAAATTGATCTGCCTCCTACAAAAACACAAATATATGTGGGATATTGCAGAGAAACACTGTGATGATTAATCATATACCAATTAAGCTGCTGAGAAGTCATTTAATAGTGGCATAACAGCAAGGGAGCTGAAAAATAATTCCTAGCGTATATGGTTTAATACAGACAGATTCTGTCCCTGCAGGAGGTAAGGACAACGTTCTTCATTTTTAGGCATCCCAGGTTATCAATGGAGAATACTGATACTAGCCATAAAGTTTAAAGCATGAACGAAGAAAGCCAAAGGCCATGCCTTATTTTGAAAGTAGGGGTAAAGCTATACACATACCAATTTCATCATCTTCAACATATCTAATCATGTTTTGCAGACAATCTGGAATGAGTAATTTTACAAAATACATGCAAAACTCTGCATTATTTCAGCAGCAAAATGCATTCTTGCACAGCACTTATGAAAAGATCACACTAAAACATTGAAGGCCTGGATCCTAGAGCAGAATGCTATCTTGCAAAATTTACCAGCAATGTTACTTAGCTGTTGGCAATCTGTTGGCAAACTAAAGAGCAAAAATATTTTTACTCTACTAACCAGTAATCTTAAGTCTAAACAAGTTACGGCTAGGTCAATGAAGTCCAAAAGTCAGTTTTACAAGAGGCAGTTTTAATAAAGTCAGTGTCCAGTACAATTGTTAACAATTTAACAGCACATACTGGAAAGTTGAAATGAATAATCTCCACACCCCCAAATCACACTATTTGAGGTTAGTAAAATCAATTTTGCTTCTGTTTTTTAAGCAAAGGTCATTTCATGACCAAGACGACAGGAATCCAAAAAGAAAAACAGCATAGTGAAAAGCTAGGCTTTCACCAATTCCCCCCTGCCCAAAATAAACCAAACCCCCCACATCATCTAAAGAAAGCATCCAAACATTCCCTAGTTTTATCAAAACATTCAAATCGTTTTGACACTAGTTCAAATTAGTTAACATAAATTTGTCATGAAATAATAAACTGTATGAAAAAAAAAATATTCACCCATGCCAATTTGAAAAGAGTTTAAGTCAACAAATGTGACCTTTGTATTCCCACCTCATAAAATGCAATTTTTAAGCAACTATTCTACTAGAAAGTACAGGTTAATCTGCTATTTTAAATACATTTCACATAGAATGAAACTGAGCAGCAAATCTCAGAAGTCATATGCTTCATTGTATACTGGGCTTTCTGCTTTTTCTATTGATCACTTCCAACAGTTACCTTACCTGCTTCTACGTTTGCTATTTACAAAGCCCTCCTCTGATAATTTCTAATGTATGATACCATCTTCCTCACCCTCCAACATACCAGCATGAAATGGAACCTCAGAACCATATATAGCAGATATTAGATTTAGAGATACTGAAGAGCTGAAGCAAATGGCAACAAACAAAAGGATTAGTCTTTGCTGCATTGCTAATTACATTACTGAGGCACCACTGCAGCAGCAGAGTCAACGAAACAATTATAAATGAAAGCAACAAGTGGAAAACCCTTGATTTTGTCTTAAATAATAAAGGCAGAATTGTTATTAGCATAGTCTAGAGTTTGATGCATGAAGGATTCTCATGTAAAGACTGAATATCTGTTATTGTAAAGTCTCCTGTTAAAGGAGAATTAATTAAAGGAAATTTATTTTTAAAAATACTTTCAGATAATTTAAAGAACTCCACCGACTGCAAAAAACCTTTCAACTTGAGTCATATTAAAAAACCCTTCATCCCAATCAAAGTTTCATTTCAGTATTCTTAGAGAAACAAGATTAAGGTTATACAAAAATGTAAAACGCTAGATAGAAAATCATCATCTAGGTAACATTTTGGTATCACGTATTTTTTCTCCCTCAGATATCATATCTTCTGAGGCTCCTCTTTAACTCAGTAACAATTGTAACGGACCCACTGTATTTACCACAGCTGGGAACAAGGATTCTTTACCTACTGGCAATGACTAGAAGGCACTAAGCACTGACACCATCTCAGTAAGAAGACATAGAATCACAGAATCATACAGGTTGGAAAAGACCTCTAAGATCATCGAGTCCAACCGTCAACCCAACACACCATGCCCACTACACCATGTCCCTAAGGGCCTCATCTACACGTCTTTTAAATACCTCCAGGGATGGTGACACCACCACTTCCCTGGGCAGCCTGTTCCAAGGCCTGATCACTCTTTCAGTAAAGAAATTTCTCCTAATGTTCAATCTAAACCTCCCTTGGTGCAACTTGAGGCCATTTCCTCTTGTCCTATCACTAGTTACTTGGCAGAAGAGACCAACACCCACCTCGCTACAACCTCCTTTCAGGTAGTTGTAGAGCGCGATAAGGTCTCCCCTCAGCCTCCTCTTCTCCAGGCTAAACAACCTCAGTTCCCTCAGCCGCTCCTCATAAGGCTTGTGCTCCAGGCCCTTCACCAGCTTCGTTGCCCTTCTCTGGACACGCTCCAGCACCTCCATGTCCTTCTTGTAGTGAGGGGCCCAAAACTGAACACAGTATTCGAGGTGCAGCCTCACCAGTGCCGAGTACAGGGGCACGATCACCTCCCTCCTCCTGCTGGCCACACTATTTCTGATACAGGCCAGGATGCCGTTGGCCTTCTTGGCCACCTGGGCACACTGCCGGCTCATGTTCAGCCGGCTGTCAACCAGCACCCCCAGGTCCTTTTCCTCTGGGCAGCTTTCCAGCCACTCTTCCCCAAGCCTGTAGCGTTGCCTGGGGTTGTTGTGACCCAAGTGCAGGACCCGGCACTTGGCCTTGTTGAACCTCATACATTGGCCTCGGCCCATCGATCCAGCCTGTCCAGGTCCCTCTGCAGAGCCTTCCTACCCTCCAGCAGATCAACACTCCCGCCCAGCTTGGTGTCGTCTGCAAACTGACTGAGGGAGCACTCGATCCCCTCGTCCAGATCATTGATAAAGATATTGAACAGGACCGGCCCCAGTACTGAGCCCTGGGGAACACCGCTCGTGACCGGCCGCCAACTGGATTTAACTCCGTTGACCACAGCTCTCTGGGCTCAGCCGGCCAGCCAGTTTTTTACCCAGCGAAGAGTGCACCTGTCTAGGCCGTGAGCCGCCAGCTTCTCTAGGAGAATGCTGTGGGAGACAGTGTCAAAGGCCTTACTGAAGTCCAAGTAGACCACATCCACTGCCTTTCCCTCATCCACTAGGCGGGTCACCTGGTCATGTTTAACAGTATATATTTTTCCCTGGGATTCACTTACAACTACTTGGAATGTTAATAGCATTTCATCCAGGAGTCTTGGTATTAATAGAAACTCAAGTAAAATTAGATTAAAACATTTCAAATAATTAATGCATTTACTATAGACATCTTTCAAAAGGAAAAAGGAATGTCTACAATTTATGGTGTGGAAGTGAGTGAAATTAAAGGCTCATCAATTAAGCTAATTTATTATTCGTTATAGTTGATGGATAGCTAATCTCATGTTCAACTAGATACAGCACACTATAAATTGAGGGGGAAAGCAGTACAATGACAGATAGGCTTCAGATGCTCTAAAATTCATCAACAGGAGTTGTATTTATGCCAAACCACTACATGTAAATTTTTTTTCTTTTCCTGGCACCTGTAAGCTTCATAGGCTTAAAAAGACTTTTTTGTTTGGTTTTTAAAGAAGCTTAGCCAATATTTAGATCCAGCGTCATTGTCTGCAAAAAGACTTGCTTCAGCGGGAGGAATTACATAAATTGTCCTCCTGTTTGCTTCCTTAAGGTTCACATACCACGCATCTCAGAATCAGAAGAAGAACAGTGGCACAGCTATGCATTTAAGTTTTCCTCCCTTAGTCCACGACAAAAATGCAGGGCAGCACAACAAGCAGACATGCTAGCACCCAGGTGCAATGCAGGCCCAGACTGTTCTCAGTCAGTTCATGATGCGCTTCCTGCTGTCCTGTCACATGAATGGGTTTGTTCTAGGAGATAGCCACAGACGGGAAGAACAGGTCCACCTAGACTATGTCTCACCATAACAGCAGCGCTGGGGAAACAGAGATGTCAACACCAGGAAGCAGCACGCTCACTCCGACATGTAGCACCTTCTAAAAACAGACATGACACAGCGTGGTTTAAGAGACTGGAGAGAGGGAATAATGGTGTGGTTCTGATGCCGCCTCCCTCATCACTTCCGTCGGAACGGTGCCTCCATCTCAGCTCCACACCCACAAACATCCCTGGCTGCTGCAGTGGGAGGATCACCTACCTAGGCAAATGGAAGGAAGTGGCCTGGGACCCTTTTTACTAACAAGTCCCTCTCTCTCAGCATTTCGGTCCCTCCGGTTGCTACTCATCACCTCATTAAAGTGCTCAAGTCTTACAAGAGCTCATAAAATCACAAACAACATGTAAAACCACTCATGGAATACATCAAATCAACGCATGAAAGATTGAAATAACAGACTATGGCTGAAAAGTGATTTAAAGTGCAGCCAAATTGGTATTAAAGACCAAGAAAGCAAGCGCATCTTACATACTCTTGATTTTTCATTTCAAATTGTATTTATTCCTGTTCCAGTTCATTAAAGATATAGATTACCATTTTAGTATCTCAGCACATCTTCTAGTTTACATTTCACAACTGCAAGTCATATAGAAATTTTTAGGAATAGTACAAAACTGCAGAGTTTAAAATTTGCTCAAGATTCAACTTTTTGCCACAAAGCGAAAGAAAAGTCAATGTCAAAAATACAGGGACTATGATACCTATTTTGTTCCACTAACAGAGACTGAAAAGCCTAGGCTTCTCTGCAGTGAATGTGTAAGAAGCAGCAAGCTCACAATAACTACTCTCTCCTCAAGCATCTTTCCAGTCAAAGAGCTAAATTGACACTTTTGCTGGAGCCTAAAGTTTCTACTGAAGTTTCTACTTGGATGCCTGAATAGACTAAGTGTGAGAAATAAAAAAAACCAGAACCAAATAGAAGGAAAAAACAGCAGTAAGAGATGATACACTACTGGAGACTGCTAAAACATAAGCAAAAAGAAAAAACCCCAGCAGTTCATACAAAAGATACACAATTCTTATTTTTATTTGAAACTGTTCTGTTAGATCTTTTAGACACTGTATTGAAGGTGTATGGAAGATCTTTCAATATGGAAGTTGATAATAATCAGAATTCAGCTTAATTATATCCTATCCTGCCCATTTCATAAAGAGGAATACAGAATCTCAAAAACTATACCAAATCACAGGTACCTCAGAAAGCTTATTAGTGGCTAAAGATAAATTTAAGTGACCACTTCTCTAGTTAAAAAACAAAACAAACAACAAATATTCCATACTGTATTTGTAAAGACAAGTAAAATAACCCAGCATATCTTTAAGTAATGAAAAAAACCGTAATAGCCTCCCTACTACAGAGATTTCATTAGCAACCTGCTCTCTGCAAAAAGTAAAATTCCTTCTGACTTTCACTGTGCCTACATGTTCGATTAAAGACAGTATAACCTGGGGAACTGCTACATCATGCTTCAAAATCCAAGCTCTTTTGGTGATGATGAAAGTAAATAATCAACCTGGTATCTTATCACCTACATGCTATACATTTAAAGAAAGCAACTTCAACCATACGGTGTTAAAACCTAAGTTGCCATAATAACTGTAAGGAACCTAAGTCCAAGCACTAACAGATGTTTACACCCATAAATAAGGCAACTGAAAACATCCTAATGTTTCGAATGCATTGATACTAAGTAGAATTAACACTCTGAAAAAAAATATAGGCTATACAACAGGTGCAGTTTGTTTTATTATGAAGTTTGTATCTTAGAAAAGGGTACGAGCAGAAAAAACTGCAACATATGTAAGAATTTTAAGATAAGTGATTTTCTAAAGGACCTTCACAACTGGCTTACAAGGATGTAAAAAGCTTGAATAATGTTCTTCTATAGTTTTCTACACTGTCTTTACTGACACTACACTGTAAGGTCAGAAATACAACACACTAAAAAGGTATCTATAATTTCAGCTTTAATACAGTTACTCTGCATTAAAATTTTGTAGGAATATGCTAATCCAAGATTCTGTAAGGTCAGAAATACAACACACTAAAAAGGTATCTATAATTTCAGCTTTAATACAGTTACTCTGCATTAAAATTTTGTAGGAATATGCTAATCCAAGATTCTTATTGTCTGCACAATCACAATAAGAAATGAGCTGTTAAATTTTTCTCTATTTAAATGTTTCAAAATATGCCATAGACAGTTTGAGTCTTTCATTTCAAATTGAAAACAAGTTTAATTTTATGGAATGTTTCCAAGGAAACAGTATTTTGAACATGATAAACCCAGGTTTCAGATTAATCCAGTTCTACACAGAGAGGAAAAAAACAAGTCAGGCAGTCATCTTGCCTAGTGCTTGAAACTGTTATTCCTGTAACATTTTGCTTGTGATTCCTATAATGTTCCTAGAAAGATTCTTATTTACTAACATCCCTCTCACTTCCTGAGGTTGCACAATTTCGTCTTGTGACACTTCTCCTTAGGCACTAAAGCCTTTTTGGGGACCATACTGTCAGAAAAGAATAGTTGCATAGACAATAATATAACGTAAGTCCAGACTGCAGTGAGATTATCATCTATGTATTTATGCGAATGAACCTCATAAGAAGGTTTTGCAAGAAGCAGGGACCAAGAAATTAAATATATTCTCTTGATTTTGTTTTAAAATTAGAAATCTTCATTTTTAGAAAACATCAACAAAGAAATAAAACTCTCTTGTTCCACTTCCACGTATTTCTAACCAGTTAAACACAAACCTCAAATAATCCTCTTACATATTTAGTTGCTGTTCATTTCTGTCAAATGTCTGGTCTCATACATTCAGGTAAAAAATTAATTACTGCTACAGTTTAAGAAAAGATACATTTGCTGATTCATGATCTAATCTTTTCTTGCAGCTGCTGCAATTCAAATGAAGACACTAATGCAAGAAAGCTACTTCAAACTTTATCAGATTCTACTCTATACTCTATTCTATTCTATACTCTATAGAATCTTGCGTAATAACGCCGCAAGACATCCTTATATGTAAATAGAGACTGAGTGAAGTTTGCATGTTGTTGTAACAAATAACTGCTGAGGACATACCAAAACTATAAAAATAGGTCTTAAGACTGCACAAAGTTTTTACATTAGATTAGCAGTGTACAAAACAAATACAAACAAAACAGCAACTGGCCATCTTCTGTATTTTGTTTATTGGTTTACGCTTTTGTTATGAACAAGAAAATGGGTATACTGGATGCTAAAGGAAAAGCCAACTTACTGCAACAGATACAATTTGCAATAAAAATGGTTTCTGTTTAAAGAGTTACACCATACATGCTCTAGAAGACAACAAAGCATTTGTATTTCACAAACATCACTCAAACGCACTAAACCAGCTCAGGCTAAGCCACAGGCATGGGTGTAATGAAAATTCAAACTTAATTCTCATGGTATTTTTGTTTTGGATCATTTTTCTTTTTTTATTTCTGCACCCACTTCATTGCATACATAACACATACTACAAGTCACTGCAAAAACAACAGATGACTGCTTGTATGGCCAGTGTTAAAAAACAGCCATAATCCAACAGGTGCCTAAAGCCTTATTAACACTGCTTTACCAAAAAAGCATACTGATTACTTGCGTGAGTTGCTGTAGTAACATTTTATTTTAGTGCAGAATATTTAGCAGAACTTACACATGCAATATAAAGCATGCCCATGAAGATCTGCATCAGTACAACCACACCACAGACTAAACAACCATGCTGACAGAAGTGTAAGCTAAATGCTACGTGCTAAAAGACTAAAGCCTTTCTAAACTTAGTTTTCATTTGTTCTTCTAGATGGCTTACCACTTCCAATTCTTGTTTTCATTCTTCTTTTAAAAAAAAAAAAAAAAAAAGAAAGCACATCTGCTTAGAGGATTTCTTCTTAAGCACACATCTTCCTCAGCTGTTCTAAAAGCACTAAAAACTGTCTAGAAGTAAATGGCATTGCCCATTGCTAGTAATTGTATTTACAAATCAATGAATAAGGTAAAGAATGGACAGAAATTCAAGACACCAAGGGTAAATAAAGGCATTTTCTCCGGGAAAGAAACAGACAAAAAGTCTCTCCTGGTCAAAGATTTAAAAAAACCAAAAAGCTGTATTTAAACTAAAATTAAGTAGGCATAAGCTGGTACCATGACCAAAAGTAGCATTCCTACCCTCCTGGGCCCAGATGCTCATTTCTGCCCCAAATTCCCCTCTCTTGTGCTACCATAGCTACTCATGAAGCGATACAAACAGCCATACTGGGGAACGAACCTGGCTGAAAACTAATTCACTCTTGTGGTCAACTGTTGGAGAATGAGCTACCCAGTCAGGTTTACCATGAAGCTGAGACAAACAGTCACAAACTGGGGCAAGGGAAGTGAACTCAGTGCGTGCTCAGAGACTGCTTCTCCTCATGGCCAAATCACCACAAAGTCTTCAAACTACGGTTTAGAGTAAGAATTGCAAACATTCAAAAACCATTGCCCTGACTGGAAATGAAGAGATTCATTACAAGAACCAACAAGCCTAAGACTGAAATTCATATAGAAATGGATGATCACTCAGTAAATCACACACACATAAGATATTTATAAAGTAAATAATGGAAGGTAGTTTGCTTCTGAAAGCCAGGTAGCCAGTGGATACCCTTGAGACAGCCCCTTGGAAAGTGGAGCCGGAGTATGCTTACACCCAGTATGAAATGCCAAAGAGTGCAACCTAAGGTTACAGCAAAGCTCACAGACTCTCAACTGAGAGAGATTATAGACAACTCTTCACCATTAAAGAAGGATGCCCACAGCAACAGCACAAAGGTATCGGACTTGTAGTTTACATAAACTATGACTGTATCATGCAAGTATCTTTAGTTGTCTAAAAGAAGGAAACATTAACTGGTATCTGAAATAAAATACTAACTGTGGGGCTGTAAGGTAGATGCATTACTGCTTTACACAAAGCGAGAGGACCTAAATATGTAGAAGACTAGCACAACTGAACTCAGTAAAAAGCAGCACAAGAAAACTGAAATCAAGATTTGAGAGAGACCGGAAAAAGTCTCATTTAGATATACTTACCTAGATAAGAGAATGGCCACCATGGTGGTCATTTTTGGAAAGTGAGGGGACAGTATAGCATTACAACAGATTTAGAGACTAAGGCTTACATCTCCAAATCACAAGAACAGGTCCATAGGACTTAGCACACTCTTGTTCATTCCCATCCTAGACCACTAATGTAGTTTGCTTTAGTTAAGCTCTTATTCTAGAAATTTAGATCAAACTAAAAATAGAGTTGTATGCAAAAGGCACACCATGCCTATCTCACTCCCTTGAGTATTGTATTAAGAAATTACAGAACAAAAACGACGTACATTACTTCTGGTTCTCTGATAGATCAATTTACAAATGAGGGCTGCATTAAGAGCTTACAAAGGTTTAATTTAAAGCTAAAACTATGTTTAGTTTCCCAACTACATCAGAATTTTTGACAGTACTTGCTGCAATACTTTGTGTTAACTGACACACATATTTATTTATTTTTAAATTAACCGGAGATTTCCATAGAGATGCAGATGTAATTTCTTGCAGTTAATACTCTCCTTCCTACCATGTTTTCTAATCATCACCTTGGTACTGTTCCCCATACATACACCCATTACTCATCTACTGTTATCATCTCCAATCACTCACATCACTGTCCACAATGTTCCACATGAAGCCAAACAAAACAAAGCAAAAGAGAGTATAAAAGGAGAATGTAAATAAATAGAGGTCCTCAGACTGCAAAAGGAGACACGAAATTAAGGAAGAAAACTGAAGAAATAAACAACAACAGAAAATATTTACAGAGCAACATGACAGCCAGTTAGCACTTTTAACAAGAATTTTAAAATATTTAAGATAATTATTTCACATATCTGTACTGTAGCAGTACATAAAAGATCTTAGGACTCTTCATGCCAAACACTGTACAAATACTAAGACAGTTTTTGTTTTAATGATATTTCAACCTTATTACTTTTATTAACCTTAATTCTCACTTCCCTTTTTCTCATCTGTTACCATCAGTTGCTGCATGGCCCTATCAGCCCTCATTGAGGTATCAAAAAGCAACTTCACTCTTCATCTGCTCTGCAACACCAACCTCTATACCCATTTCTTACTTCCTAGTAAGCCTGCTTTCATGCTTTCTTCAACGTGTCCATAATGCCTAGAAGTAGATCATCATGAATATCTGCAAAATTAACATATTATGCACCTTCAAATTCCTACTCAAGACTGTTACCCCCCAAATACGTAGATAATTTAATGACCTAGGTCATTAGTGTGACAAAACCAATGCTGTTCTTGCACACAGACAGCTACGACAAGCCATACTGGAAGTCATGCCACATCCATGCCTACTAAAAAGAGCTGTGCGCCTTCAGAGGAGGAGAATAGTCTTTGTGGTCACCCAGCAACTTTGAGATACACAAGCTCATATTCCAGAAGCAGTGCCATCAAGTGCTACAGTTGCACAACAAATAAATCTCCAAGGTTTTTAGTAAAGTTTTTTGATTATTTGAGGCAAGTAATGCTAAGTAGAGCACACAAGCAAGAATGCTGTTAGGCTTGCCCATATAACATAGTACGTGGACTAAATACTGTTAAGCTGAGTTTATTTAAAAAAAAGTAACCATTTAAATGACAAAACCTTGAAACACTTTACTCAAAGGTGTTTTTTACTTTTGCCCTGAGTGGCCTACTGAATTAGAAATTAGAAGGAGGTCTAAGGGAAAGTGTTAGAGGAGCTGTGTAAAATGACATCCACACACACGGACACTTTTTGAAATCCATCACTTCAAAAAAGCTGGCTTCCAAACTAAGCAGGCAGAAATACATTTCAGAAAGAGGCATGTGCTTCAGCAGCAAATCAAAATCAGAATCTCTCGTCAACCGATGGCAGCAGGGCAATTTTTTAAAAATGTTTAAGGAGTAAAAAACCCACAAAAGGTGTTCCTAAAATTGATAGCAAAATGTTACTTGAAACACTAATTTCTATCATCTCGATTTAAAAATAATTAGGTCTTAAAAATAATTAGTGTGACAAAAGCAACTACAGACATAAATTTTTCATAGCACAGAAACCTCCCAGGGATAACTTTTGGGAACAGAACCGATAACAAACTCCTAAATGCCCCTACAAGGCAGCAGCAGTACTGAGAGGCTATTCTTTCAGAATATCTCTATACAATACTATAAGCAAAACAAAAAAGTTTGAATACTGTTTCTGACTTACAGAAGGCTTACAGAACACTGGGAAAATGAAAGATAGAAACTACAGCAAGACAGATAAAGAAAAGACAAAAGTACTGAATTTCATCCAAAGAGCTACGACATAGTTTTTTCTCAGAAGATTTATTTTCACAACAGGACATAAGCATCTGCAACATGCTTGTACAGTACCTAGGACAAGGACATTCAATCTTGACTAGAACCTTGAAGTAGAACCACAGTATATACTACAGCATATTGGAAAAAGGCATTGCTTATGTAGTCCTACATAGGCAACATGATCAGTGTCTCAGGATCAAAACACATCCTCTACCAAAAGCAGTGAAAGATGAAAAGGAATTAAAGTGGTCTAGCAAAGATTTCATCAGCACTTCAGGACTTTCCCAGGTGAGACTCTATCTGCCTCAGAAGACTTAAAAGCATGGTATCACCTGTGCTTCAACAGATTCATAATTCAGATGGATTCTGGGAAGCAATAGCTGCACTCACTCATCAGCTCTTGTTCTTTCCATAGGGTGACAAGTTGCCAGCATATCTATTCAGAACACCCCCCTTTATTCTTATTACTGTTCACCAACAGGTAGCCTTAAGAATAACTTTCTGTTTTAAAATTGATACGACATCCATGAAAAGACTGCACTGAGGAGGTAAGCTGGTCTGCTGCACACCCTAAAGACTTCGTAAAAATTACGTGAAAGTCTGTAAAGCCATATAGTCAAAAACCAACACCTTTAAAGGTAAGAGCAGGGTCAAACTATGGTCATTCAAACCCTAACTTCTCTGTCAAGAGAAAATGAGAAGATGCTGTTATGGTATTTATTGTGTACACTGATTTGTGGACAATAAATACCACAATCAACTCCCCTAAAAAAACCAAGTATCAGAGTGCAACTTCTCGTTAATAAGGAATTAAGCTATATAAAAAGTGGTAAAATATGAAAATAGTTTTGATACCTAAGACATCTGTTGACTGAAAGAAAGATGATGCGAGACAGTATTTCAAGTAATAATTAATTAATAATGCACTCAATGCTTACCCATCTCTTCCCTTACTGACAATTTTAACTTCGAAATAGTATATGCCACAGGCTGCAGGTATAGGATGTGTAGCTCGAACAGAAGCAGCATCTTTTGGAGTTTTTCCATGACCTGAAAAACAATTGCATTCAAAACAACAAAAATGTATGTTAGATTGCAGAAGATGACTCAAAGGTATACACACCAACTACTCAGAACAGAAGGCTTACGTAATGAACAAACAATATACAATATTCTAATCAGCCTCATTTTTATGCTAGAATATTTTCTTCCAACATTAAGTTTTCATTGTAGGCACCTGTACTGCAACTAAGCATGCTATTAGAAGTTCTGGATATACTACTCTAAAAGGTTCTACAACTATTTGAAGGGAAGCTAGAAAAAACTTTCACCAGAGTAAGTAACATAATTGACAAAAGCCCACCTGGGTTTGAAAGAACTGTGTGATTTCTCAAGTGCACAGGGATAGACTGAAACATGATATAACAGCATTTAACCTAATGCTTCGTGCTTCTGAATCTTCAAGTTATTTAAGATACTTTAATTCTAATGTCCTTCAGAATAAACATCAGTCATTATATAGAACGTACGACTCATAATTCATTTCCATGTTTTGAATGTTATTTCAGGACAGCATTAAGTGTTACAGCCTGCAACTGAGCTAATGCAGCTCCTATCCCTTTTTTTTTTTTTTAAATAAGGCTCACTATGTATCAGCTCTGTCACAAGAATGCCCAATGCCAGCTCTTGTCTACTCTAGGGATTTTCAACCTAAACCGGAGAGCCACTTGCACTCCACTAAGACTAACTCTCTTGAGTGTGTCACCCTCTTCACAGCCCTTTGCTCCAAAGGCAACCTGGAAGCAGGCTTTTGGCCAGATGACTTGTTTTAGCAGCAACCTGTTCAAGCAAGCTCAATCTCTCCCAAACAGACCAAAATCCCTCAATTATTGTGTGAAAGTCACACACAGCATCACAGGACATAGAGTGAACAAAAAAAAAAAGGGTAAAAAAAAAAGTAAAAAAAAAAGAGAGCGCAAAAGAGCGCGCAAAAGAGCGCGCCAAAAAAAAGAGCAAAACCAAGGTAAAAACCAAGGTAAAAACCAAGGTAAAAACCAAAGGTAAAAAACCAAAGGTAAAAAACCAAAGGTAAAAAACCAAAGGTAAAAAACCAAAGGTAAAAAAAAAAGAGAACGCAAGGTGGCAAGTATATTGGATCCTGCCAAGAGGTATTTCAATAAGATGGCAACCAGGAACAGACTGTCGTTGCCATAAGAATAATTCACGCAGATCCCATGCCCACTCTCCGTGTGGATCTCAGGCATGATGAAGAGAGATGACTGTTTTGAGTGTGTTGTACAAATCACTTGGGCTGCAGCATTCCAGCTGTCATCTCCAGTCCAGACAGGGAGGCCTACTGCACCTGCATAGCAACTGCGGCATCTGCGTATGCCAAAAAAAAAAATACACACTTCTTCCAGTGGCATTAACACTGGAATTATTGCTCAGGCACAGATTAATCATGTCTCATGTGCAGCAAGTCAGGTCATACAGCAAGGAAGAAACTGCAGGAAAGTAACCCATAGCCAGCCAGAAAGATCAGACACAGCTGACCTGCACTACTGAACCTCTGTCCAGAGAGCCCTCTAGTGTAAATGTTGATAAAACAGTAAACGCTTATCTGCCTGTAGAGCTAGCACCAACCATCTCTTACCAAATGGCATATACTCAACCAAGGAGAACTCTCCATTTCCCCACGGCCGCATTTGTATCCAAAACTTTGCTAGCACAGCACGAATTCTTCACTCAGTGAGATTAAGTTTAACCTACACTAGTTCAACTCTGTGTGTTACTGCCTTAAGACAACTATCTTACTTTTCTGGGTGCAAATGCATTGGTCACTTCCATATGTCACTACTAAACATTTTATATAAAGATCCTTTGATCACCTCACAGGTTTTACAATATTAAGCGTATTACCTATCTCTGCATGTTGTTTTCAGAAGTCTCACATGAGGAAAAAACAGTAATTTACTCCTCCATACACCAGACAGCATGCATGTTTTATTGTTCATTACTTTTAAGTTATTTCCTCAGGCTGTGTCAACCAAGGTAATAACCAAATACATAACCTTAGAGCTTCCATAGGTTTGCTTGGTTTTCAAGTGCTGATAGCTCACTATTTAGCTACTATAAATTAGATTATCATTCTAAGTATGCAGAAATACTTCAGCTAAAAGGCACCCAAAACTTTACGGGCAGAACATTAAACTCCTGAGAGATCCCTTAAATTCAGATATCTCTGATTAAATGATGCATTGGGGGGGGGGGGGGGAGCGGAGCGGAGGAGGGAAGGAAAGATACTTTCTTTTTAAATGTCCTTAGGTTTTTTAAAATAGACTGCAAAGAAGTTCCCTTGGTTACTCTATGCACTTGACAATCTGTGTAGTTTCATTCTGAGTCAGCCTCCTTATTTGGGCAAGTCTTCCACATAGAAGACTAAAGTAGTAGGAACTAGCCAAATATTATTGAAAATGTACATCTATTACCCAGCAGACTTTGTTTTGTGAAATCACAATCTAAGTGTTTGGAAACAATACCAGTTTAAGGTATTCTTAGCACCTCTTCCTGAAACTAGTCCCCTTCTCCCACCCCCTCCCCAATCCAGGCAGCTATTTGCAAGGACATACCACAAACCAGATTGATTAGCTGATTGGGTTTTAAGAAACCTACCAGATTTTTTTAAGCAGCAGATGAGTTCCCTGATCCAGTTCACAACACAGCCACACACAGCTGTCACATTGCAAATAAGAGGTTGACACAGGGGCAGAAGTAACAGGATACCTTACCAGCATTGCCAAACATTTCATGTGGTGAAGCAACGTGCTTGGGGAAGTCAGTGCCCAAAACTACTTTCATCGCATTAAAACAGAAGACACCCTAAATTTAGAACTGCTGTCCTTTTAATATAATCTCCTATGAATCCCATTTTACTACTGCTTTTATTTTAGTTACATACAGTTATTATTTCTAACAGCAAATTCAACAGCATCCGGAAGTTAACTACTTTCAAATATTCCAAATACCTCTACATTGTCTCAACACGCTAGTTGAGACTTTCAGTACCACCAAGCTACATTGAATTACATGAAGAGTCAAGAGATACTAGTTATCAGCCAGCTTTAAAACAAGAAAGAGGCTCTTTACAGAGCAGGTAGTTGAACTGCAAAATTTCTTACCAAAGGATGTTATAGATGCTAGTGTTTAAGTGGACGCCGGGCAACAGAACAGAAATTAACTGAGAAACTGCCTTTAGCTCAGGATGTCCTTCAGCTTAAAATGGCTGGAAACTGAGAGGGTAAAACAAAGATATACCATATATGCCCAACATGTTTTTAGACTTTTCCGTAGGCACTCACTTATGGCCACTGTCACTGATGGGATACCAAGCTGAGTGGCCCATTAGCTTGACATTATATACTGCTGCCACATTCTTTGGTAACCTGAATCCCCACTTCCTTGCTTGTGAATAAAAAGGAACTTTGACACCCAACTCTGAACTTCTGAATTGGAGGTTCCAAACGCCTGAAGTAGATCATATGAACATTGCCCTATGTTCCCTAAAACAGACCTCTTTCATTGTTGCAAGCTATAGTTAAAGTATTTAAAAGAATACTTTTAAAGTATGTATTATTTAACACTAAAAATTAATCATTTTCAGTATTAAAAAGAGAGTTCTGCAAACAGATGCACTAGGGCAGAGAAGGGAAAATAGGTGTACAAAGCTTGAACATTACACTGTAAACCAGATCATAGGTAAGTTCAATTACCAGAATTGTTTTCGATTGGGCTTTCATTAGAAGTGTTTAACAATCATGAGTCAACGATGCTTAAGGAGTAAAGCTTTAGTTTATTCTTTAAGCATTCACACTGATTTTTTTTTACTAAAAGTAGTATCATCAGTCCTTTAGCGAAATTAAATTGAAATTAATCTAAATTTAAATTCCATCTACCTGAAAAAAGCCAATTCAGATAAAACCATATTTGGAGAAGCCATTTCAGCTTTCAAAAATATAATCTTTGAACCTAAATATAAGTATGTAATGCATATGCACCAAATAATCCAAAAGAAGTCTATGGGAGTGTCTACCTAGACAAAAGTAAGTGTGTTTATACAGTTTAAATCCTTAAATGAAGTTTACATAAGCTGAACTGCAGTTATTTCCAACAGGTGGTTCAATGACTTGCTCACACTGCCAAAAATAAAATAATCAAGGCCTAATCTTCTGTTGAATTCATTAGGAAAGTTTCACTGAGACAAGAAAAAAAAGATGTGTGCAAATTACTGATTTTACTTCAACTTTTTCCCCAGTTTAAAAAAGCAGGACAACTCAGAGCTACAAAGGTGTCCAAAACAGGCATACTGTAGTGCACTGAATGCACTTCAAGTATTTTCTGCCAGAAAAATTGACACCATCCTTGTATCACTGAATGACAACAAAGAACTATTAGTATAGAATCCTCTTCTGTTTATTATAGAAATTGGGATGCATAGTTTGCACTGAAAAACCAAAATAGATTTTTTTTTTTTTTTTTAAGTTTGGCACTAGAGACAGTTCAAAGGCAACTGCATTGTAAATAAATGTCTGGCTAAGATTTCCTGGCCTGTGATACATTAGAAAAAGTTCACGCAATGGCAGCTTACTCAAAATTGCATAACTTTCCTCAGCTTTTTTTGGACAATTGTCACAAGGCTAACTTAAGTGAAGTTACTATAGGACTTTCCATGATTTTAGCACTAATGATTTAGTCTGTTTACCTAATTCTGTATGTAGTTTCTTTCATGGTTACAATATGCATTGAGTATGTATTTTTATCTCCTTATACCACATAGCATAGATTATTATCTGCTGGAAACTGAACTTGTCTGTCTAGTGGAACGTTCATATTACATACAGCATTTATAAAATCTCTGTTTTTCAACAAGATCCATGTGTTAATTCTGAATATTTTAGAAATATGTAGGAATATTTTTAAAGATGTCTTACCGTAATAGCTTTGTGCGGTAATTGCTTTACATGTAGCATACAGTTGTCTGAACCCTTATGCTTTCTCTACTACTCACCTACAGCTCAGAGCTATTAATATTACAATTAAGTGAAATCATGTAATTTTTTTTCTGATACTGTTTTTTATGTCTCCCTTACATAGATATACCATGAACAACAATCACTAGAACAGTGTTAGCTTTCTATCAGCTTGCACAGCTAACTGGCAGCAACACAAATGTACGTCTGTCCATCTAAAAAACAGAAATACCCTTGGGGATAGTCTTTAATATATTACAATATCACTGATGCCAACGCATATGTACTTCATACCCAGATTTTGACAAAGCTTTCTGATCAAGAGTCAGAATTTCTAAAAGTATAACAGAATAGCTCACTGCAGAAAGAAATCAGCCTGTTCTGGTAAACGACACAGCAGTCAATGCATCTTCCCTTCAACCACCTCCCCATGTACGTTTTCCTTCTCTTTTTTAAGTAACACTATGATTCTGAGAGATAACACAAAAGAGCATTGACCCTCAGGTTTTGTTGACCCCCAACAAAATTTAAAGAGCTGTTATCCTGATGCTAGACTGTACTCCTTTCTTTAAACCTCCACTGCTTGATCAATGCCTGGTTTTGTGGCAGCTTTGATTTTTAAGCACTCTCTAGGATGCTTGCAAAAAGCTTCAGGTCCAGAAATGCAGTACACAAAGCATCACAGCTGCAATGGGTAGAAAGAGACATGTACTGCAGCTCATGTTTCCATACAAGTTGTGCATTGGTATGCAAGAAAATGAAAGGAATTTTCAAAATTACATAGAGAGGACCATCATTCCTCTCACAAACCAATGAAACAAAAATATCACTGCTCACAATACATCAGCACATTAAAATTATGAAGCTAGTTATATGAAAAAATGACTTTGAAAGCTTCTGTTCTGATTGTTTCCTCCCCCCCACACCATTTTTTTCAGAGGCAAGTATCCGCAACACATCCAGGGTAGAGGGAAAGCACTGATGTTACCACTTTCTGCCTCCTATCAGTCACAGACAGGAGGTAATTACTCCAGAAAAACAGTTCTATAGCCAGAAATCTACGGAGGCAACAGAGGAAGCTTAAGTGTAGAAAGTACCTATACTACAGTAATAGAAAATAGTAAGAATTGCTTTTCATTACTGGCTTCTTTGGACCGATCTGTCTTCTCTCTCTTCCCTGAGTATTTCGGTCAAGAATACAACAGATCTTTATCCATGCTTAATGTGCGATTCAAATTTCCTTTCAACAAAAACGTCTACCGTTCTTCCAGAACTACTTAGATAGCTTCAGAAGCACTGAAAGAGCCAATATTCCACAAGAAGATACTTTGAATGCTTTCTTTTGAAACCTCTATTTGCAACTGATTTGTAGAAACAACATTTCACAGTGCTAAGCACATTCTTACTTGCTATCTTCCCTTATTCTCCTCACTGAACCTCCTCATTTTCTTCCCTTTTATTGTATTCTTAGGGCTGAAGGATCCAGGAGGGAGAAAAGGCAGCAGATGTTTTAGTGGCTTGGGTTTTTTCCCCCAGTTCTGAGGCAGGAATGCCCTGATACCATTCATCGCTTAGCCCAGTTAGCAACTCCAGGTGCCAGGCTGGTAACATATCATAGGGCTGCCCTAATAGCCACCTTCATTAAATTACCAGGAAGAAAAGATGGGCCACTTAAGAGGCCATTCACTTCCATTTGCAGTTAGGAGAAAGAAAAGTGTATACATGTTATATTGGCACCTCTCGTTTTCACAGTCCTCTGGGCTAATCTAGGAACTCTTCAACCTTCATCACTTACTATTGTTTAAGAGCTAGAGTAAAGGTATTTTATTATTATAACCTACTAACTGTGCTTTATGACTTCTGTTAGAGTATCCACAGTATCTCCTATGTTACCTACACTTCAGAAACATGCTGAGCCTCTTGTAATTTCTTTGAGGTAATGAATTTCTTTTTTTAAAC
Organism: Calonectris borealis; assembly: GCF_964195595.1. Lineage (NCBI taxonomy): Eukaryota > Metazoa > Chordata > Aves > Procellariiformes > Procellariidae > Calonectris > Calonectris borealis. The sequence goes on along the minus strand of NC_134313.1, from coordinate 101,280,215 downwards.
ACTAAGGCAAAGGAGAGAAGTGAGGAAAAACAGGGATAGCGCAAAGAAAGCTTGAAAATATACTTCTACAATTACACTGACACAGGTTTCATCTCTAAATTCTAGTTCATGAGCAAAAAGAATTGGTCAAAACAAAACTAACCAGCAGAAGGACTTGATCGCCATAAAGCTATGATCATCTTATGAGAAAAAAAACAACCCGCAGCCACTAAGCACCAGAAAATACAAAATGCTTCTAAAAATATAAGGTCATAAAACACTGAACAAAAGCCAGGAAATTCAGAGTTGAGTATTAAAACATGTCCTTAAATCACTCAGTGCCTCCCAGAAACCTGCTCTATATTCGTCAACCTCCTTTATTTTCTTTGTATGGTGTATTAAACTTAGCATTTTTAACAGAGTATTTTGTATGCAATAATAAAGCCTCTCTATTAAAAAAAAAAGTCTCTGAGAGTACATTTAATCCTTTCATGGCAGCCAGATCGTGCCATGTGTTTGTGCTGCCGTTTTCCTCCTCCGATTAAACAGTAACATGTTTATCGAGATTTCACTTGAATTTCTCCACTGTAAACTCTGAGAAAGGGTAATTGCAAGGTTGGTTTTTTCCCCTCCCATTACGTTCATTTGACTACAGACTGACAAAAGATCCAGTTCTTCACAGCCAACTCAGAAGTGGTTTTGAATCCACACCACTTCTACTTTAGGACTTGGGCCTAGAACACCAGATGTGTCTGTGTTTTTTCAGGTCGGAGTGTACACTTATGTTTCCAGGTTTTATGACATCTCATAACAAACAACGCAAGTTTTTCTTCTATTGCCTCTTGCTGATTTATACAAAGGCATACTCTGATTTTTACATTTTCTTTGAAAATCAGTAACTTTAACTATGAAACGTCTAGGCAGAAAGTTATAAAGTCACCTTTATTAATGTAAGACCTATTGTCATTCCTTCCCTCAAATCACTCTGTAGTCTCTACAATAGTTAGGCAAGACTATTACCAGTGACTTTAATTCCATTTTTCACAGTTTAAAAATAAACCGTGTTTTTCTCTGTTCTTTCCCCTCCCGTCATTTCCGTGTTTAATAGCTTAACGCTTGCTGCTCTTAACTCCATTTAACCCTTGCTCTTCTCGAGAGGAAAAAAAAAGCAAGCCACTTCTTTTCTCGCTCATTACCATAAACAGGACACGTCATGCCGATTCTCCTTTATTCTCCTGCCTCAGACCCAAACCTTCTGGTGATACCTGAATCCACGGAGGAAGTCTCAGAGTTTACATAATGCCCACTCCAGAAGCATAAGGAGGCGAGGGCGGCCCCTTGCCCCCCCTCGCCCCCCCGGACCGCGACAGAGACGGGGGGAGGGGAAAGGAGAGAAAATAAAGCTAAAATAAGGAAAAACAAGACCCTGCTCTCCACGCTGCGGGCAATTCAGGGGATCAGAGAACACAGAAGGAGAAGAAAGAGGGACAGGAGCGTGTGTTATTTCCTGTTATTGTTACTCCTGTGCCCACTGCCTGACGGAGGGGTCGGGCCGCTGCTCCCCGGCCCGCAGCCCCCCGGCCCAGGGAGGGCCCCCGCGCTCCGCCGGGGCAGGGGGGGGTCGCGGCGGCCCGGCCCGGGCCGGCCCTCACCTTTGTAGTGCACCCGCAGGTTGTTCTGGGAGAGGCCGATGTAACTGAATTTGTCCTTCGGGCTCCAGGAGCGGGGCAACGGCGTCTCCTGCTCGTCCACGGCCGGGTAGAGCCTCTTCAGCCGCCGCTTCAGTTCCTTCTCCTGCTCGTTCAGGGCCGGGTCGCCGTGCGGGAACGGCGCCGGGGCACTACTGCCGCTGCTGCTGCTGCTGCTCCCCGCCGACAGGCCCAGCGCCGCGCCGGTACCGCCGCCCCCCGTCGCCGCGGGCCCGCTGCCGGCGGCGGCGGGTGGCGGCGGCGCAGCGGTGGCCGGCGGCGGCGGCGGCGGGTGGAGCAGGAGCGCGGCGGCCGGTGCGGGGCCGGGGGCGGCAGAGGGGATCCCCGGCGCCGGCGGGGGTGCGGCGGCCGCCAAGGGGAGTTGCGGCGGCGGCGGCGGCGGCTGCTGTTGCCCGGACATCCCGGCTCCGGCCTCCTCCTCCGCCGCCACCTCCCGCGATCGCGACTGTCACCGGACGGGCCCGGGGCGGAGCGACGGGCAGGCCCGGGCGCTGCGGAGCGAGGCGGCCGCCGGCGGCTCTGGCCGGCGGGTCACCCCCAACCGGAGCGTCTCGGAAGGGGGCGGGGTGGGGGGGGGGGCGATGACGACGGCGGCGGCCCGCGGGGCTACCCGATGGGAGCGGGGTGCGGCGGAGCCGGGCCGGGCCGGGCCGGGCCGAGGGAGCGAGTGAGGCGGGGAGAGCAGCGGCGCCGGGCGGAAGCGAGGCGGGCGGAGAGCGCGCGCCAGGCGCCGCGGCAGGGCTGGCTCCCCGCCTCCCGGCTGGCGCGCGCGCGCGCGCGCTCTGTCCAGCCCCGGCGCGAGGCGCCGCCGTGCGTCCCCGAGTCAGCTGAGCCCGGGTCCCTGCCCCTCCCGCCCCCTCCTCCCGCGCTCGCGACGGCGCGAGGGCGGGGAGAGGAGGCGGAGCCTCCGCCCGTCGGCGGGCGCGAGGCTGGGCGGTTGGGCGGGGGGCGCCCGCCGAGGCGCGAGGGCGGTGGCGGCGGGTAGGTGGTGAAGCGCTGAGGGAACGGGGAGGGGGGGGTTGGAGGGGCGTCGCGGCGGCGGTGGCAGCAGTAGCAGCAGCTTGTGTCGCCATCGGTGGAGAAAATAGATGGCGACAGGCTGGTCTCGCGCCTGGGGTGGCTGGGAAGGTGCCTCCTGTCAGGCCCGGCCCGTCTCTGCTGCCCGCCCTCGCGTCCGGCCCTGCGGGCCGCGCTAGGGCACGGGGGCAAGGGGAAGTGCCAGCGGGAGCAGGGCGGCCCACAGGAGGCGGGAAAGCTTGTGAATGTCTCGGCTGATGAGGACAGCAGGAGCAGACAGTTTTCCTGGGGGGTTTGTTCGGGGGTTTTTTTCCTCCTTTGTTTTGTGCTTTGAGGGATATTTTTGCCTATACTTAATGTCATTGATTAGTAAGCGATTGCCTGCACTGATATTTTCACATGGCAGCAGTGAAACATCTACAGGCAGGCAAGCATGACTTCGAAAACATTGGAAGAAGGAAGGGGATTTTACAGTTAGGTCCAGAGCCTGAAACGTTGGGCGCTTCACAAACCATTTCCAGCTGCCAGCATGCTGGAGAACAGGTACAGAAGCAGGAAATAGAGGAGGTTAGTGATGCTTCACCTGTGTGAAATGGCTGGTGACGTAATGCAGGTGTGACGCTCACAAAGGCTTGTAAGCAGCTACACATTTCTTGCCTGTAGTCACCAAAATATCCTGTCACATGAGACTGCTCCATGATGTCTAGTAGCATCCATGGCTGGAAAAAATGCAATTATCTAAAAATGCCCTATCAAAAGGAGCTGCAAACTATACAAGAGTAGAAATGCCTAGGATGGATGTCAAAACACATGCTGAATTGTGCCCGAGGGTCAATTACCCTGGCACTAGTATGCTATCTCCCATTAGATCTAAGTTTGCTTTCTAATATCTAGAGGTTGTTGTAAACCATGAAGCTTAGTAGTTTAGAGTTAAATTTTAAAAAAATTACGGTATTTGGCTAACATAAACTTTGGGGGCTATATTTGTTATGTTCATAAGTGTAGATGTGTCTTAACTCTTTTTTGAATTTCAAGAAATTTTTTTGCCATAGCTACTTCCTGAGTCGTGGCTCACTTAGCATTTGTGCAAAAATACTTCATGTCACCCATTTTGAGATTGCCACCGTCAACTTCCTGTTTCTTGTACAGTAGGACAGGAGAGCAGGTGTTTCCGAGCTTAATTCTTGACATTATTCCCTACCCTGATTGCTTTTATCCTGTCATGTACCACCTTCCTAGGATAAATAATCCAAATCCATTGGTTTTTATAAACGCCTTTTCTCCCAAAAATGCCTGCAGACAGACTCATCCACACTGCTTTTTCTGAGGCAGGATATACCATAGACTACGCCAGAGGAGAAAATAAATTCCTTTATGTAGAGGCATTCTAATACTCAGTATTAACCAGTACGTTATTTATTCCTCCTGTGTTCTATTAGCTTATTTGTTTTCTGACTACAGCTTTGTGAGGATTAGAGAGAGCACACATATTTACAGAAATGCCCAGTTTCTGCTTTTCAGTTGATGTAAATGAATTGGAACTTGTCAGATTTAGAAGCGGTACTCATGTTCCTTTCTAACATGCATTATTTTGCATTTTCAATATTGAACTTAATTCACCGTTACATGATCCATTCTATTTCTTTAGGACTTCCTCATCATCACAGTCCCCTCTTGTCTTGGTTAACTGAAATAATTGTGACAGCTGCAAATTTTAATATCTCACAATACAGTCCTCTTTCTAGATCAGTGGTAAATACAGCAACAATACGAGACTTGCTACAGAGCCCTGAAGCTGCCGGTCGTTAACCTTCCGCCATCACAGACACTCACTGTTGAATTCTGCTCTTTGTTTTCCATCTCCAGTTTTTGAGCCATGATAGTAATTTTCTCCTCGCCCAGTGATTACTTAGCTGCTTGAGTTGTCTCTGGCTTAAGGATTTAGTCAAAGGCCTTTTGAAACACTGTAAACTGTAAACTAGTCCACCGAAATCTCTTTGGTTTTCAGGTGGGGTTTTTTTGACACTTTCAAAGAATTTCAATAGATAGATCAATCAGAAATTATTTTGCTTTGCCGAAAAGCCTAGTTAGGCCTAACTCCATATGCAGAGATTTTCTTCTGTATGCTTGTTTTTTATTTATGTTTACTTGTAGTGACCGTTTCAACCAAATAAAATGCAATCCAAGCATTCCAGCAAGCGAGGGTATTTTTTTGGCCTCCCGTTGGACATATCAACATGGTGTCAACATGTCGGACATGGGTTTTAATGTGAGTGCAGGTGATCAGTTCCCTCGGTCACTCCAGGACCCAGGTCCTCCAGGCAGACGTGCTGCATGGCCATCAGCTCACTGTCGGTATGCCTGTCGGCTCTCCTCGGGGAACCTAGAGCCAGAGGACAGGGGAGAGCAGCCCCTGACTGACGCCCTCCAGACAGCATCGGTAAGAATAAAGCTCTCCTGATTGCACAAGCACATCCTCTTCTCACAACGGCGCGTTCTGCATGGCCTCGACATTGCTGAGGTTAATTTAACTCCTGGATCCTGTGTGTTGGCTGCTCTCTGTGTTTTCATTAAGAGTGGGTAAGTGGGCTATGGCCATCTGTGCCAGTGATGCCGATAGCATTCTGGCTGTCATCAAGACACAGAGGCAGGATTCTCCTTATGAGTCTATTTCTGTGCGTGTCCTTTGTCTCCTCTGTAGGACCGAGCCTCCCAGTCACACATGAACTTAGTATGTGTGCTTCGGCTGCCAGCCTGACAAATTTCCGGCCACTTTCTCTCTGAAATGTACTATCTCCTGTTTGTAGTGATGGTAACTGTTTGCTGTTCTTTTTTTAGTAGTTCTGGTTAAGTTTTTCCAATGCATGGTTTCTTTGTAACTGTTTTGGAATTAATTTTCCCTGCTTCAAGAAGCTGCTTGGAAATCAGCAGTGTGTTATTTATTGTTGTACCTACTGTGCTGAATTACTGGTCCTAATAAGAAAAGAAAACCACAAAGAAGTAGGCTATGATATTTCAACAGTGTTAAGGATAGACCTCTTCAAACTACCCGGAGATTTTTTTGCTGAGCCCTTTGCTATTTGGACTATTTTTTTTCCTGCTAATTTAATTGCTCATATATAGGATAGGCTTGATGAACTGACAAATGAAAGACTTGCCAAAATGAATCACATATGAATTATAGGCCATCATCAGCTATTAACTTGGTTGAATCAAATGGTAATCAAGTTGCAATTTACAGTATTACTATATTGCTGCTCACATATAACACAGTGCTTCTGCTTTTATAAAACTGAGCAATCCGCTAATAGAAATAATTTTGTTGTATGAGTCAACTATACCTGTGCCTATCTTAGACCAAGAGTGATTACAAATCTCTCGTTTGCCAAATCTTTGGTTGTGGTATTTTTTTATAAATGTGTGTGTGTGTGTATATATATATATATGAAAAACAATATATAGGGACAGGTATAGATATATATCTGTTTAGTTTTGGTACTTGAACACCAGCGTGTATACACAGCGGGAGCAGGCTTGTTCTCTATTCTGTTCTTACCTTTCTGATATGTACATGGGCACCGTGATCTATGGGGACCCCAAGTTTTATAGAAGTATGATCCACTCTTTGTACAAAATCTCACCAAATTTAATCTCTATAGTCCAATTTCTTTTAATTTCGTTGCATTTTGTTAATGAGTTTAAAGCTTATTCATAGTTAACTTCATGCTTTTCTTCCAAAGTATTATTCATAGCTCTTTACCATATCCTCTTTCCACACTGAAGAATTATTTTTGATCATTTTCTGCATAGGGTGGCGTTTTTTTGCTGAGTATTAAAAGGCAGTTTAAGGACAACTGAAAATCTGTTCATTGGGATAGATCATAAATAGAAGATTTTATAGTCTCCACTGTCTGGGCTACTGTACAAGCATCGTATTCTAACTGAAATGTCAAAATGAGCACAGAAATAAAATGCCCTCCAAGCTGAATAGAATGTGTTTTATTCAAAGACAAATTTATGCGGGAGCAGGATAGAAAATATGAGGAGACACGTTGGTTTATTCCTTTTGTGAAAACAGATATCAAACCATAACACTATTAGAGAAGTGATTCTTAGCTAGCGGGTCGAGATCCATTTCTGAGTCATCGTGAATTTCTGCTGAGGGTGGAAGCAAGTTGGCATGTTTTAAATGTTGAAATATAAGAAAAGCCATTGAAGACTGACTGAAAAAAAATCACAGTGGCCAGAATTTCTACAGTAAAAAAGTTTGTTTGGCCAGATCAGCCTGGACTAAAAAATCCCGATGCGGTATGTAACCAAGTGAAGTGAGGTTGAAGGACAGGAAAAGATGAAATGAAAGAAGAAAAGAGCTAATCATCCAGCCTCCTTGGACTAACGGACGGAAGCACACTGTGCTCCTTTTCCCCTTGCCCTGGCTGGGTGCATCGGCAGCCTGACTCCTGTGAGTGGCTGGAAGAGTTCCAATTTAACCCTTTTAACTAACGAGGGGCAGGTGGGTCACAAAACTGCCGAGTTTGGAAACTGCTGTGGGCTGGGCACCATAGGACATCCTCTTAGATGATGTTTAGGATGGAAATTTACAAGTTACGCACTTTCGGTAAACATTTTAAAGTACCCCTGGCAAACCAGGCAGCATTTTGTTTCCAGTCCGTGCATTGGTAGGGTGCCCATTACCATAGATGAGCAGGCTCAAAGACTGCAGGCTTTCAGAAACACATGGGATGTGTCAAGCTGACCCACTTCTTGAAAGCTAGGCTAGGCCTTTGTGAAATGTCCTGTACTTGTTAGATGTTAGGATGTCAAGAATGTTTAATTCTCCACTGACGAGATAATTATTGTTATGGTGTTTATAGAGGTGGGAGGGCCCAAAGGGAAAGGAGGCCAAAAAGGAGAATCAGGAAGTGAGATGAGTAAGGCTTCAGGAATTGCACGCAAATGGAGTTTCGTTGTGCTTTTTTCTTTAGCTCACTTGGCTCTTCAGTAAAATAGATGTTTACATATGAGAAACTATTTTTTTCTTCTCTGCATCTCTCATACCTACAAATTCAAATGTTCCACATGCTAATCTTAATGGCAGAAGTAGATTTTAAGTGGACTTGAGGAACGTGAAACTGTCAGGTGAAAACACTGAGTTTTAATAATTTTTAGTTATTGTAGCTGCTCCCAGTCCTACTGCCAATCTGTAGTTTGCCTCTTTCAAATCCTTTCCAGGGAGACCAGTCAGTATGAAATCCCAAATATCTGCTGAAATCTGAAATCCTGAAAATCTGTTGCCCTTGTTAGATAGTAGTATTTTACTGTACAGGACTGATCATTATGTTATGATTTATGGAATATATTAAATATACCAGAAGCCTGTAGGATGTACAGGCAGTTGCCTCCTTCTATTTTAAGAGTACAAAAACATGCATCTACAAAGCACATCATCTCACAAAATGCAAAATATTTTTCTGACTTTGTTCAGTCATGGTAACCTTGGAGAATACTTGCATGACAAAGCAATTAAAATATTTCAAACAAGGTCATGATTTTGCAGGTGATTGTTTCGCAGGTGATTGTTTTTAAGATTAACTTGCCATTATATATGCTGTCATGATTGCAATGTCTATGCTCAGAAGCTTGGAGGAAGAGTAGCTTCCTGTTCTAGTACATATTATTATGATCAGCAATTATTGTTGTTTGCCAAGCCACGCCTATGCTAACCTCTGTCATCAACAATATTGTTTGATCAGCTTAAAAATGACTGAATCTTATCTACTTGGCAACTTCTTTTAACCTACGTTATGAACTTACCTGTGTGAGGCTATAGAGTATGAAATGAACATCTTTACTATATAAAAGCTGCAGTATTGTCACTGATTTTGTTACAGCTGCATGGTACTGCTCCCCTTGGAAGTGTCTTAATAATAAAGTCAGTTTTCCTTTCTAGGAATCAAAATGCTGAGAAAGACTGAGAGGTTATCTATCTGACGTCATCTCCCTTCCATGGCTGAACCAGCTATTCCATGAGCATTCCTGACAGGCACTTGCTTAAACTCTTCTTAAAACCTCCTGCAACTGATACGCTAACAGGTTTCTCTTGAGTTTTGACTAGTAACAATGTAAGGGAATGCTTGAGTGGTTTGAAAATTTAATTTGGATAGTCTGAAAACTAAATGGAATACAAGCATTTCTGTTGCTTTAAAAAAATTTTCAACCGTGCTTTTTGAAACAGAAAATTTAAGTTTTGATCCAGATTTGAATTGCCACAGTAAGTGTTCAAAACTCGTGAGTCAATGCCCACCCACAAATGAAGTTGGCTTAAAAGCCCATTTTCTTAAAAATAAGACATTTAGAGAGGATGGGTAGGTGGTTGGTTATTTGCCATCTGTTTTCTGAGCTTTTAGGAGACCTTCCTTTCATATTTACAAGCTTTTGCCATACAGAAGAATTAAAAACTTGCTTAAAAAATACAAAAGCTGGGATTCTTATTGCAGTCCCTTGACTTTGGCAGCTGAAAAAAGTATTGAAGGATTTGCAATGAAATAATGAAAATCGGCAACACCTAATTTGACCTGGCAGCATTCTTCCCCATATTACAGCTTTGCAGAGGAACAAAGAGTAATCTGTATATACGGATTTGATATATTTTGAGAAAGGTTGAGGAAAAGTGTGGAGTGCAAATCTTTTCCATCTCAAAAAGCTCCCCACTGTATATTGCTAACTTCAGTTCACTTTTCTGTTTCTTAAGGTAATTAATGTATAATAACGCTTGTTAATAGGCAAATGCTGTCTGTACTCTCAGGCCCTAGTAGGTTAAGTCTCATGGTAGAGAGGAATTTATTTTTAAACATGAAGATTGCAGGAAACTAACAATTCAGTGTTGTCATGGATTTGTCACACTTGGCTAGTTCTTGGTAATTAAAGGAAGGTTTCGATAAACAAGTAGTTTGCTTAATTTTAATGGTCTGTGGTTAGGAGTTCTAGGATAAACTTGCTTGTTAGAGACTCCTTATTTCTTCTAGTAAATATGTTATGTCGTTGTGTTAGAGACTCCTTATTTCTTCTAATGAATATGTTATGTTGTTGACGTATGGGAAATTTAAATATGTGTATGGGAAATTTAAATCTATGCCATTTTAGTACAATTTGTGGGGGTTTTGTTTGCTTTTAGTGATTTCTTTTAGTACATGTTTGGCTTCTAGAGACAGCATATTGTTCAAAGCATGCTTTTGCTCTCCAAAGCCTCTGCCTGCAGCATGAATTCCTTTATTTGATGCAATTCAGCACAAGGATCTTCACCCGGCCCCTGTGGGTCCCATATGAGCTGTTAGGTGCCGCCAAGCAGCCTCCTGACACGCCTGGTCGGCACAAAGCCAAGCTGTGTGTGCAGCCCAACCTGGCACGCAGGTGGCCCAGCAGGAAGGGCAGCAGTGGGTATGCGCTGGCTTGCCGTCCCACTTCCCTGCCTGAGCTTTATGTCTGAGCAAGGAGAACAGGAGGTAGCACTGGCAAAATGCTGAAGAGGTGGGACCAAAAGCTGCTGAAGATGCGGTGCAGCTGAAGTGAGATGTGACTCAGTGACATGTCATCCCTGGCTCATAGGAAGAGGTGAGACAGAGCTTGGGCAAGAGGAAATACACTTGCAAAATTAAACACTTCAGAGGAAAAATAGCCTCTTCGCTTTGGTTACTGACATCTCAATTTTCACCGCTAATCCAGGAATTGCTGTACGTAGTATGAGACATTAATGCTGGCCCTAATTCTGTTGACTGCTCCTCATCTCTAGGCTAAGATTTGACCTTTTGCAGACTTGCTGCTTCTTTGCAGCATTTTCTCTCCACCCTCCAAACCTCAGTCTGTTTCCTGCATTGAACTTTCCTGCTCTGTATCCTTTCATCTCTTCTTATGCAGAAGTAAAAGTTCCTTGTGGGCAGAGATGCTTATTTGTCTGTTATAATTTATCCACTGTATGAGAATCATGTAGTTATATAAAGCAGTAATACTATTAATAGCAGAGAAGATAGCAACTTCTCTTTCAAACTTTTAATACAAATTCTCTATCAATTTAAATGGAAGCACGATCCATAATTAAAGTGGCACAGTCTTATGTACAGAAGGAATATTGAATCACGGTGAAAAATGCAGGAAAAGGAAGTATTATGACCACGTCTACCCACAGAGAATATAAATGCAGCCACACAAACCTTTTAAATGTTTCTTGGTCAGGTATGTGCTTACAGCTTGGTATTGGCTCAGGCATGATTGATCTGAACTGGAAAACAAAATCAGCAAACATTGCTGGGGCAACAGTGCAGGAAAAGTTTAGGACACCTCCCTGCTGTAACAAGGAACTAATCATTCCTCGTTAATGAACGGCTGGTAACAAATGTGTGTGACAGCAGTAGTTAAAAATTGGCCAGCAGGAAGTGCCAAGTGATGGTTAGCTGAGCTTATGTTTTCTAGCTCTGGCAACCCAGGGTTCTCTACATTTCTGAAGAAATGAATGCTAACGATGACATATCCAGCAACATCTTTTCAAGAGGTGGTACTGAAGATGGACATCAACGATGCCTGAAAGACAACTCTTCTTCCTTTTAATATGGGTCCTAAAAGCAGGAGAAGGTAGGAAGAGGAGGAAGGGTTGTATACAACTAGAATTAGCCCTGTATTTTATCAAAACCATGTATAGTTTCTAAGCCTGTTCAAGAATGACCTTTTACTTTAATTTTTAACTGAGAAGAAAGGACATACTGTACAGGTATAATATCTAGCCTCCAATGCTTAGTGCAGAACTTAAAAAGCATGGCAGGAAGGGGCCAGGTATCTACTACTGTATTGAATTTAAAGACATTGTCAAATTAACAAGGCCTGAATTGTTATTCTATTTATTTACTTATCATTAAGTGATATAACATTCTCTTCCACATCCTGAAGGTCATTACCACAGTATATTGGCTTCTCAGTGATGTTGAACATCCAGTACCGTGCCTTTTACAAACACATACACGAAAAAAATTTCACTAACTCATGCTCCTTCAGTGCTGCCAAGAACATAGCAAAGTGTAACCAAGCTGCATATGGTTTGACTGTGGTAAAATGTCTGCACCCTGCCTACGCTACAGGTGTAGCTCTACTGGAAGAAATATCCCAACTAAGTTTGAAGGGTTGGATAAAAGCCTCCTAGGGAAACTTGAGTGCCTGGTAGAAGAGCTGTCCTTAGCTGGCTCCAGTTCGATTCCTCTCTCTCATATCCTGTGCCTTAAATGAGAGTTACATTCATTGTTGTGGCGCACAATTCCAATCTACTTACATGTTTTCCTCCCACAATTATGAAACAGTAAGGAAAACAATTTGACCAGCAGTGCTTTAGTTACAAAATCAACGGATGCATGAGACAAATTCTTGAATTTGGCATTGCAAGATGATACCCTTAAAATACATATTAAAATATTAGGCACTGCACAGTTTTGCCTCTGTTTGTTGGGGCTCAGATGATGGACAAAGTATCGACTCTAATACTGCAAAAATCTCTGACTAGCAGCTCCAAACCAAAAGTCTTAGTCCTAGTCCTCCAATCTCACTTGTGCTAGCAGGATTTCCAACTCTCTTGGATTCTCACTGGTAAGTCGAGCTTCACATTTGTCCATAGCTTATCAGGTATCAAAGCCAGGGCCCCGTATCTGGACGGGAATGGAGATGTTCGCTACTAAGGGGGATGCAATGTTTGAACTATGCAGTGTGTAACTGAGGAAATAAACCTGAGGTAATAAAGAAAAGGCAAGCCAGTAGTAATCTGACTGATCCCCCTTTTGGGGGGATTTTTATTCATATATAGTTGAACTCCAAATGTGACCATCAGAGATAAGATACACTACTGTACAAGATTACTACAGTATCATGTTTATACATGTTATGGAGTTGAAAGAACCTTTTCCATAGTTGATGCTATTCAAGAAAATGTATTTAGTACTAATTTGAATTTATTTTTTTAATAGAAGATCATGTATAAGGGTGAAACAGGAAACATCTTTTAAAATGAACTCGTGCATCTCTAGCACAATTGGCTGTTGCGCTTGCGTCTCTTTAGAGACTCCTCTATCTGAGGACATGAAAGTCACTGCAAGACAGATTTAATCTGGCTGTTGGGTATTTTTTGAAGAGGCAGAGACTATAGGAAACTTTCCTAACTTGACAGACCTTCTGTGTGGAGTTCAGTGAACTCTCAGGCAGGACCAAAAAGCAAGCGTCACAGTGAGGCCTTCCTCTCAAATTCAGGCAGTTCTTCCCTACCAAGTCCTGGGGCTGCTGCAATTCAAGCAGCACCCTGCCTGGCTGGACGAGGGTGCACATAGTCACAGGCATAAGAAATGTTGCATTTATTCCCTCGGAGGCTGCCTTAAGAAAAAAATCAGAACCAATGAGCAAAGCCTGCACTGATTGTACATGTTCCAAATAGGTCACAAACATCTAGTTTAAAAGCTTGTCTCTATTACTATTGTGCCTCTTTTAAACAGGCTGAGGAAAAGAAACATTGAGTGATTGTCTGTTTTTGCCAGTTCTGTTAGAGGTTAATAAGCACTTTGACATGTGCTGGTCTTCAGGTTTTAATCTGTAGGAAAAAAAAAATATTCAGTATGTAAGTCTACTACATCAGTGAAATTGTTGCTGTAAACAGGGACTATGAACTATTTAGCACTTCATCTGCAGATCTCCATGTGCTTGCAAAAAGGAAGGGTTATTACCCCACTCTTACTGCTGGGAAAACGGTGGTGAAAAGGTGCAGTGACTTGGCCAGAAGTCACCCAGCTGGCCAGTGTCAAAACTGTGGATAAATTCCAGGACTAATTCTTTATCCCAGAAGCTGCCTCAAAATGAATAATACAGAGAATTGTGCAATGGAGCGTACTCTCGGGAACAGTGGCAGAACATGAGATGAAAATAGATACAACAAACTGAAATACTGGGAAGTAATTAGATTTAAGACAAGAAAATAACCATGGAAGTATATGTGAGATTAAACATTATGTTGTAAAGAAACTTTGCTTTGGCAAGGCAAAATTTTTATTATTAAAACATGCTACATTATGTCTCTCTGTCATATCTTTTTTTTTTTTTTAAATGATTGAGGGTAGCGACAATGACTACAGCCCTGAGAAGATAATTTCCTGAAACACAGCTTCTGGAAGTAGAATAGATATACATTTGCAGACTCTGAATGTAACTGATGGTTTTGACCTGTGTGTGCTAGCTAATGAGTTCTGAATCTTGTTTTGTCAAGTTATTCCATGCTCTCACCAACACAGCGTTCAGGTGGAAGTTGACCACTGCAGCAAGCATTATGGTGTACAGCCCTCTTGATCTACAGGTGTCCTGGGGCAGCCACAATCCAGCTGGACATCCCTAGGCCCTTGTGTTTGGGCACTACCGTGTATACATGCTCTTCGCTTTGCCTAGGCTGCGTGGCTGACCACACAGTCCTCAGACTAATGGTTGATAGACAGATTTCCTGCAAGCTTATTTTGCAGTGCGGGTATTTTGAGTACTCTGAACTTCATTCATCCCTTCAGAAAATCAGTGGAAGCAGTCAGTCCTGAAGGAGTCAGCCCTGGGCAGTAGAAGAAATGCACGGATGAAGATAAAGTAATTAACATCTACTTTCATTTGTCTATGTAATTTTTTCCTCACTACTTATCACCAGTCTTTTCCATAAGATTCTCTTGCAAACTCCTCTGAATTTAGGCTATTGCATACAATTGGAAATCACAGACAGTCTCTGATATGCATCCTGTTTCTTCTGTTTTTCTTTCAAACAGCCTCCAAGACTTTCTACTTGTCTCTTCAGGCCAGTCATACCTTTAAAATAACCTCATCAGGTGACTGAAATCCCTCAACGTGGAATATGTTGCTTAGCTACCTCCAAGCTGAAGGTCAGGCTGAAAACTACTTTGCCCTGGGTTGCAGCCGTCAACCTTTTGGGTTCAGTGTGAACCCAGATCATTAAGGTTTAATAACACCTGGCCAGCCCTTCGCCAGGAGCCCTTGGAAACGCAGCCCAGCAGGAGGTTGTACGCCAAGAGCAGAGTCACTCAAAGCAGAGTTTACGTCACACGCACACAGGTATGAAGATCCGAAGACTGAACGGGCTGGGATGGATTCCTCAAATCATTGCACGTGTTATGTCAGGGTATGAGGCCAGCTCCCTCACTGACCCTACCCCACAGCAGCATCGTCATGAAGCGCAAGTCGTTAAGTCTCCCAGGGCTATGCTCCCCTGCCCTGTGCTGCAGCAGGGAGACCAGTCCCTCTCAGAGGCAGTGGGACGGCCCTGCAGCAAGCCTGGGGGTTGCGGGGTTACCTGTGTGGAAGAGGGCTGGTTGCTGCCCACGTCTCCCCTTGCAGGAGTGGCAGGGATCCCGCTCCAGTGCGCACGTTCCCCGGGACGCCAGATGAATTATGGATGAGTCAGCCAGAATTTTTCCACGCGCTTCCGCTGCTGCATAGCGCTCATCGCCAACTGAACTGTGGTTTTCAACCGCTGTCTGGGCCTAATGGTTCTAACATTAAAAAAAAAAAAAAAAAGAAAAAAAAAAGAAAATTGCTCTCTGTTTTCTGACAGTGCTCCGTGGCAGGGCACGGGGAATCCCGACGCTTGTGCAGTGTCAGGCCCCCGTGTCCATAACGTTTTGCTGAATAGCCTAGCATGTGTTAGAAATCATTTGGTCCTTTCTGCCTGCTTTGCTCCTCTGTCCCTCCCACTAGCTGAGTGTATCGACAGAGTCAATTAGAAGAGACAGCAGCAATGCTGAAACTGATTTGAATTTCAACCAGGATCTGCTAGCAACTAGAGCTATGTACAGAGAGCTGAGGCAGGCAGTTACCCAAGGACCTAGCGACTGCCCGTGTATGCTAAAAAGTCTTTTTTTCTCCCACTTCTTAGCTAGATTCAGATTAATTTCTGTTTAGCAAATGTTGATTTCTTTTGCTCTTCTTTGAGCACATGAAATGCGTGTGGTCTTAATTTGTGGAAAAGAAACAGTCCAGTTCTGGAAATATTTGCTATGAGACAAAGCACAAAATCCTTCTACAACAGCATTTGATGAGTCTTCTCAGAAAGAGTGTAGCTTTTGTAAATGCTTGCAGTGATAAAGCAGCGCTGATGTCAAACTATACGGCACAGGAGACTAAGCATTAACTCAAGCCTTATTATAAATTTCTATATTATCTGCATTCAAGCTGCATCTAGAATTCCCAATCAAGACAGGCTTCAGCTGTGCTAAACACTACATCCATAGAAGTGACAGTTTGCGCTTTAAAGCACTTAGCGTCTAAAGAGACAACGTGAAATAAACTGGTGTGAAAGTCAAAGAAATGAAAGAAAGATCCCTACTGGCTCTTTACCTAGACATAATTAGGAGGCTACTTGCCTGGATTCAGAGAAGGCTGAACTCTACATTTGTCTTCAGACAGCCTGAAAACCCACTGATTTCAATAGGAGAGAAGCATAGGAGTATTTTTCCTTAAATACATGTATGACCCCTGAATCCAGGCCTGAGGAGGAGGAATTTGAAGATGGAGGACTTATTGTTTTAGAGGCTAACGTGGCAGAGATGGCACAGGAAGGAATACAGGATAATCACGCTTTTGGGAAGGCCATAACCAGCGTCTCCTGGAATTGCCCATAGCAGCAAAACAGTCCTTGATTTGCACAATCCTCCCTTAAGAACTATTCAAATGCAGATGTCCCAGTCAGCCCTTTTGAGTTCTCTGATCTCGGCTAGTTGCATTTGGCCCTATTTATGTAGCATATAATCTCAATTATTCATGCACACATTTCATGACACCTTTGCCATAGTAATTAAAAGGGCTCCTGTGGCTGTTAAGCCAGAATATGATCCAAGCACAATACTGTGATGAAATTAATTAATCTTCACCCTGAACTACTCTATCCACCTTATTTCTAGCTCTCACTTCCTGCCATGGGATGTGGCTCTGTCTTTGTCCATAGGATGACAGAGCCACTTGCAGTCAAGAACCTGCAGTGCCTACTGTTTGTCATCCGGTTCCCTCTTAGTCTTCTTTTCAATAAACTAAAGAGACTGATCGTAAGTCTCTTACCATAAATCAGCTTTGCTTAGATATCATGTAACTCTTATTGCTCCTTTGTGAAGCCTAAATTGTCAACATCATTTTTCTCAAGCGTGGGCACCAGAACAAGACACACTATTCCCTTCATGTTACCGTAATATCACCTCTTTACTCCTACAGAAGGTATTCTACGTCCAGGGATCACATTAGCCTCCTCAGTCACCGCATTGTTCTGGCAGCTCCTGTGCTGCAGGTTGCCCACGTGATGAGGTTTGTCGCTAATTCTTGGAATCCTGTGATTCATTCAAAGCTGCCTGCGCTGCTGCAGTAAGCGCGGGCCCTCCTGCAAGTGAGAGAGAAGTCATTTTAAGGGTCACCTTTCATTTTTTGCCTCTGGACCACATCGGCATAGCATCCGCTGAGGTGGCCACAGGCAGTAAGATGTGCAGCAGTTCCTCTGCAGACCACTATTTAAACATTCCTGTTGTCCTGGGGAAAAAAAAACACACACATTTAGTCACGTACAATTAGTTACTGAACAAATTTCTGTATTGGTCTGAAATACGTCCACTTTGCCATGCTGCAAAGGCGCCATAGCCCAAGGTTTCCTGCAGGACACAGTGATGAAGAAGAGGAGGCTCCATTCTTTAGAGATACAAGTATTTCTCTAAGTAAAGAGAGCTAAAAGGTGGGAATTAAAGAATAGTTGCCTATTTTCCTTTCAAAATGAACATTCAGTGCTGTGTTTAGAAACCTATGTAACAATGCAAGGTTTCTATACGCACATTTATTTACCCAGAAAATCTTATTCTACTATTTAAAGTTTAGACAAAAAAAAAAAAAAATCAAAGGATTACAGAAGTAGTTGTGTTGTGTGTTACAGGTATTGTAGCACAATAGTGAGTTTTTAATTACCAGGTTTGAAGACAAAATAGTTGTTCTCATTTCTCAAACATTCCATCAGATTTTCTAGCTTAGATATATGTTGGATCTAAGAAAAATTGGTTATGTTCATGCAAGATATAAATATATTGCAAAGGACTAGAGCAGCAATGCTGCCCTGCTTTTAACTTTTCTTGTCTGAGATTACAGAGCCAGGGTCCACAAAATTAAAAAATAACAGTTAAAAGACAGTCGGTTGGCTGTTTAGCCCTGGGAATGAGTTGCTGAAATTTGGATTTAGCTCTGTGCCAACAGATAAAGCATGAAGGAAAAGAAAAAAGGAAGACACACACACACAAAATGTATCAATGTAAGGTCACTGCAAGCCAGAGTAGAGAGTGCCAAAAGTTTTCTGAGGGAACTTTGTTCAAAGGATAAAAAAAAATCCCTCACTTCATTTACAGTAATAAATCAGAATACAAAATATGGCATAGCTTACATATTTGCATTTTAATAATAGTGCTGGAAACTGGAACATGTCAGTCTCAAAATAGGCATAAATTCATCTCAATTCAGTACCTGCTTATCCCTGTCCTGTGGTTCTGGTACCAGAGCCAATAAAATCAGGAAAAAAGTAACATGCTCTGGGTCAATTTGTAGGTGCTTCATCATGCCTAACTGTGACAATTTGGGGACTGTGCCTGTGTGTAATTTTCGTATTCTGATTTAAGGTAAGAAATTGCTGAGTTACCAAAAGTCTCAGTGGATGCGGAGCTGACCTGTCAGGCCCGTGTCACACAATTTCCGGAGACAAGAAAGCTGAGAGTTACTAAAACTCTTTGGAAAGTTACTAAAAATCTTTGGAAAGTCAGATAGCTGGAGGCTGAATCAGTCCCACCGAGGTTGCCCGATGGTCAGGAGTGAGGAATGGAAGAATGTCCCCAGGTGTGGAGCACGGACCAGCATTGAGCGTGGTGGATTCTCCAGTGCTGTGGGGTATGGCGTGATGATGCAGCCAAGCCCCTCTGACAGCTCTCTGACACCAAACAGGGCAGTCCTGCCTCCCCAGGCTGTGCTCATGGGATCCTGTGGTGGGATGGCTCACCAGCTAATCCAGCAAAAATACTGCTCACCTTCTTTGGCGGAGCTAGTTGTCAGCTAGTTTAGGGCCCTTGAAGTCCTGGCTGTGAGACAAGATGAGCTCCGGTGCCACAGGAAGGGAAGCTGCAGAGGTGCGCGGCGAGGAAGGAGGTGGAGTGGGATCGCCCCTTTTGGCAGAGAGTAATTATTGGATCAGGTGAGCTGAGCTGTCAGCCCACCGTGGGCCTGACAGGCTGGGGGTGCACTCGGAGGCACAGAAAGCTTAAGCAGGGGAACAGAAAAGACAATTGCCCTTTCATAGCACGTCGGTTTAGCTGTGAGATCCAACTCGCAACTAAAGAAGTTTCCTGTGACTTGGAGGAGAGCAGAAGGCTTCAAAGTCTCTGACCCCAGTCCAAAGAAAGCTCAGAAGATTCAGGCAAGGAAAAACACATAGACACTGGTTGTTTTGCACAGATCTGTATATTCCTGGAGCTGTGTCAGTAGGGCATGATCAATGCTAGCACTCCTCAAACGCAGGTGCCCAATTGCCTCCACAACCATATGTCCATGAAGACATGCTGTGTACTCAGTAACTCAGTGTTACTTTATAGGAAGGGAGGAACAAAACCTGTGCTTGAGCTAATGGGGAGCATAGGGTAAAGGGAGGGGCAATTATGTTTCAGGAGCTTGTAGGAGCCAAGCTATAAAAGGTCTCATTTCCACAGAGGGGTAACAGAGGGTTTCTGTGCAAGAAACCAAGGATAGAGCCAACTCTGTGAGCTGCTCAGATTAAACACAGTGGGAGAACACGTGGACCCGATACAGCAGGAGCTAGCCATCACCCCCTGAGAGCAGGACTGTGTGATAATTGCAGGGCCTAGCTCCACCTCTTTTTCATCATAATTTTTCCTTGGTGAAATATTCAGAGCCCTTTTGGTCCAGCCTACATCTGTACTTCCCGACTGAAATGAAATATGACCCCCCCAATTCCCCCCATCCAACAGTGCCTCATCTACTTTAGGGGGAAAAATGATTTGCAGTCACTGACCCTATTTTTCCCATTATGAAATCATTTATCAGTATGCTAGACTTCGCCTGCTGAGCTAACCCACATTAATAAAGTGAAATGCAAATGATGTGCTTGTCTCTGCTGACCCTGACTTTGAAAACTGGTTTTTCTTTCCCTGCTTCTCATCCTTGACAAAAGAGACGCAGGCATAAACTTAGAAATCAGCAGGTACTCTGCCTGTCTGTCAAGTGACCTGAATCCCACTTTTCATTACACAGACTTTCAGTACAGTGGATACTGAGAATTTGTGATGCTGTAGGAAATGACAGATGATGCCAATTAGGCTAATTAGCTAGTTCCATATTCCTCTACCAAAATCTTTCTCTCCTTTCCCTTAACTCTCTCTCCTTATGGTTAATTCTTCCCTTCCATTTTGCTGGTTTGTCTGAAAACCAGCTTTGACGCTAAAGGACGTATGTACATCCATCAAGTTTCAGACAGTGGAAAGAAAAGTCTCTGAAAACATCTTCCCCACCCATGCTGGTAAGCTCTTTCTCCTGTAAACTCTCTTTTACAGTGC
Source organism: Calonectris borealis (assembly GCF_964195595.1). NCBI lineage: Eukaryota > Metazoa > Chordata > Aves > Procellariiformes > Procellariidae > Calonectris > Calonectris borealis. Next base: position 101,259,868 of record NC_134313.1, on the reverse strand, counting down.
AAGACTGCGTAGACCAATTCCTAAAGATATTAAGACTCACATAATTTCTCTTTCACACGCCCTTAACACTTCTCTCTCTCTTGTTCCTCTGTCCTTCAGAGCCTCCACTAACTTTCCTCTAGCCTGCACACTGTTATTCTCAATATTCACAACATTTCCCCATTTCCTTGGCTCATCTCTCACCAAGACTAATACCACGACTCACATACAGCATGTACTTCCAAGCCTCTTTTCTACTGTCTTGCATTTCTGACATTCTGCTATCTTCTCTCATTGCACGACTGAAATTTGTCTCGTGACTTCTGCTTCCTTAAATGACGTTGTCTTTATTTATATCTTCACTGATCCCTGTCTCTTACTTTTGCCATCTCTCTGCCAACTTTATCTTTTCTCTCAACACTTTCTCTCCTTGGCTTTCACAACTGCATCCTCACCTCTCCCTTTTCACAGCTGAGGCTTCCTTTTCCATTCCTATTCGCCATGCAAATCTCAGCAGGCTTTCTCTTTTCTGCCTCTCCCCGTGGATCAGCACCCAGTCATGTTGGCAGCATTCTGCGTCAGTGATGAGTGCATTTATCTTGGTCTCTTCATCCATCCAGTCCTACATTTTAGCCACTATGCCTTCTCGGGGAAGTGTCTTTGCCAATTCGACTTTCCCATGGCTGCTGCCGAACTTCTGAAGAGCCCCCTGAAGTGCTGCTCCAATCCCTCTGCTCTGTTTATAAGCGTTGTCCTTCCTTTTCTCCTACCCTGTTGCTTGGACTAATCAAAGCCAGTCCTACCCCAAGGCAGCCAGACCATGTTCAAGCTTTGCAAACTTTCCACTCTTGTATGTTCCCTCCCTTTTCATCTCCCCTATATCCATATGGGAGATATCCGTAATTGCACCTTCCCCCCTATTACAAACCAAAAGTCAGTACAATTGTTCTTGCCTGTTTTCTCACCTGTTTAAATCCTTCCCCTGACTCCCTCTTTTACCATCATTCAACTTTTCATTCTCTCCCTCCTTCACAGTCACACCCTCTTCTGATCACTTTTACTTATCATGCCATGCATTTCTTCTTCTGCTTTATCGGTGATGCAAACATTAATCCTTGTGAAATTTGTTGACACTCCTTGTTTCATACTTCTTTTCATTCTGCTTGAATACCTGTACTACAAATCATAAAACTTGGGCAAGCTGTCTTCCCCCTCCACCCTGCCGCTTTCAGGTAAACTTGAAGAAACTAACTAAGAAACTGGAGTTAACTCCTAATTTAGCAGCCTAAAAGAAAGAAAAAAATGCCCAACAGTGATTAAAGAACAATTTGATAAAACAAAAAAAAAATGTTTTTAGTTGTTGGGGGTTTTTTTCTCCACTGAGGGATTAAAAAGTACAATGAACAAATAAACAGAAGTTGATGAAAGTCAAGCAATCACAAATATAGGAAATAATCTATTAACTGCACTGAAACAAATATTATAATATTTTTAAGGGCAATATGTGGGAAAGAAATTGTGTTTGCACTGCACTGAGAAAAGAAGAAAATGGATGAGCCTGACTTACCAGGCTAACAGCTTTTTTGCCCAGTCCAGCAATTCCATAGTCTGGTTGAATTTCTGCCTAGCGCTTTCTAATTTAGAGCTTCATCCTCTGAACAGTGCTGTTGTATGTAGCTCTGTTAATGCCAATCTAAACAGAGCAATTTTGCAGGTTTGGAGCCCTAGAGCCTGATACTCTAGATGTAGCTCTGCCACCTCTACTATAAGCCATATGAATGCTCATATTTGTGGGGGATAACCAGTCCCGTAAAAACTCTAGTGACACTTCTGCCTAATACTCAAAGCAATGAGTAAGGCTGAATACAAGTTTGGATACTCTTGAAGATGAGTTTTCTCTCCTTCAAATTTTTAAATCAATATCACCTCTGAATTCTGAGCAGAACAAGTGAGCTGTAAAATGTATCAATACAGAACATACCTGCGATCAAACACCGCCTTGGGCGCTGCGCTTTGTGCTAGCGGAGTACATAATCTCAATGATGGACATGACAGACAGGAGAGAATAAAACAAACCTACGCAAGGAAAGGGGCGCAGCAGAGAAGGCCTGAGTTATGGAAATATAATTATGTAGTTACTCAGTTTAGTCACGCATGAAGCTAGATAGGTTGCTTTATGAGTAAACACGCTTACTTGTCAAATGACTAATCAGCCCATTATAAACAAGAGCTTCTCTCATGTACAGAAAATAGTAGGACACCTGAAACAAAAGTTATGCGTGTGAAGGTTTTTCTAAAACTGGCCAGCAAAATTTCTCTTACCTAGGGGATTTTTCTCATCCTGTTTTTACACAGAGAACTCTGTATTGCTGCAACTACATCAATATAATTAAAACACCATGAATTCCCTATTAGGGAAGCTGATAAGGTGTATAAAAGGGACTTACACCAGCCTATTCTCATTGTACATTGTATCAGTGTAACAGGATATATAATATACACATTTTTATAGATATGAAATGCTCTACTTGGTGCTTGAAGATAAAACAGGGAAATCAAACACTGCCTCAGCGGGGGCTGATAGCATTGCAATGCCTGCAGGGAGCAGAAAGCTGCGCTCCCCAGAGAAGGGGGGTCCCGGCACAGAGAGGTTCCCAAGTACCGGGGGGCTCCGGGAGGCCCCAGCTACGGGGAAGGAAGCCCCAGCCCAGAGAAAGTGGGGTGGGAGGCAGGGGGACCCCCTGCTGTCAGCCACTTTCCAGGCTGGACCCCGGGGGGGAAAGCAATCTCACCAAACATCAGTGGAGAAACTAAAAAGCCTGGAGGGCATGTGGGGCGATGCCTGGACGTGAGGCAGGTCTGGAGAGGCTTGGCTGGAGAATGGTGGCTGGTGGCATAGAGGAGGCTAAAAGGAAAAGTTCCCTGTAACTCTCCCAGATAGCTGTGAGGTGGGGGCCCAGGGAACCAAGGCACTCCCTGGCAGCTGTACAGCTATTTTGGTCATTAAAAATAAATCCTGGCCTCCCCCTCCCCATGACACAGGCCAAGACAAAGTGACTCAGTCTCTCCCTCCAGGAGTAGACCTCAAATCAAAACATAATCTCATTAGCACAATAACCTAGGTTACTCATCCATAGTTTCTGCAGGCTCCTTCCAGATCTCCTTCTCTCTCTGGTGTGCCATTTATTTAGTCCCAGAATGCTTTACTCTAAATTAGGACTGCTGTCACAGCTATTCAAGAGACTTAATCTCCCCAGAGTTTGCATTCCTGGATTAAAAAGTGCTGCAAGTCAGCCTTTCTCCCCTTGTGAGCAGGGGGGAAGGTTTCAGCTCCTGCCATTCAAAAACCACTTTCTGATTTCTCACTAGGCACATGCCATGACAAAACAAAGTTACTTGAACCACGCAGGGAAGGGCTGGGAAGCCTCTGAAGCACTGCGCTACACTCAATCATATGTATTAATTGCTTAAATGAGCAGTTAAATCTGACATCTGGACAAGGCCTCTGAAGCCCACTATTTTTTCCACCTTGATACCTTCTAATAACAATGCTAGCACAATTGTGAGCATCAGCAAGTTCAAAAAAAAAAGAAAAAAGAAAAAAGAAAGGAGTACTTACAAATGATGAGGCAGGAAACAATGTAAACCAGTTTGACTAGGTGCGACTGAGCAAACATCGACAGACTATAGCAAGTTACTGCAAAAATTGTGTGAGACAAATCCCATCCCCTTTGCCACCGCACTGGGCAAAGTGTTGCTTTTAGCAGGATCCTCTTGACTCAGCCTAGGACTCACGCGGCCACATTATTGGGATGCAGGCCTTGCCAGTGGGTGTATTTTAGCCTTTTAATAACACATTTGAGGTGTTTGTTTTGAAAGTAGATCTGAGCTGCTAGATTGTAAGTGTACCGATATGTTAGGTTTGACCCAGTGTAAAATTTCTTAGCAGTTAAGCTGATGACTGGAGCTAATTCATTAGCCATCGTACATGTGCAACACAAGCTTTATTTTAGCCTCAGAACACATAAACGCAAGGTGAACAAAATCAGAAAGTCTTAAAATTAGGCTCCTCGGTTCCTCTACCAGACACACCCAACTAAATTAAAGCAACAATGTACCAGGAACAAAAGACTATTTTTCATCTCTTTTTTTGTCCAAGATACCTTGGACAAAGATCGTGTACAAAGAGCCTGTAAAAACTTCCTTATAAAATTACAACAACAAAAGAAATTAGGTCAGCTACTAAAGAGTAGGTTGGATATAATCAAGTTATAGCACCCCGGGACACAAAAGGTAGGCTTTTTGCATTTGCATTTTGTCAACTTACACAGCTTATTGCAGTGGGAGGAATTCAAGGCAAATAACACTAAGACAGGATTTGCCAAAATGTTGGAAAACTGTTTGATCATTAATCGTATTTGCTAAGACTGTGATTAGGGTAATTGCTCTGTATTTCTTTTCACAAACCCATTGTCCATGGGGGGATCAGGAAGGACTATCCCCTACCCCCACGAAGTGCAGTGCAGCTTATTTGGCTCTTTGAGCCTTTTTTTTCCCCCTGAAACATCAAATACTTGCCCCTTTCTGAAAAGGCACAATACTCATGGCTGGATACTGAGTAGACGAGTGGTAGGATCTAATAAAGTAATATCTGTTTCATTGTAATTGTATCTCATTTTCTTTCTAGGTGACTAGTTATTCTTTGGAGTGTATTTTCAAAGTGGTTAGCAGTGGGAACATTCAGCTGGGGTTTGGATGGACTTCCATAAAAGCTGAGCTTCTGAAATGCTACCTAGTATTTGAGAACACTTCTTTTCTTCGGTGTGGCTAGCCGCAACAATAACGTGCAAGGTCTCACGTTGTGTCAGTGGCTGTGTCACGAATTAATGCTGCCCTCCCAGTTTGGCTCTAGCTTCCTTTTTTTCTTACACAACTGCATAAAAAAGGTTCTTGTCTGAATCCGAAGCAATACTTGAAAATTCTGTTTTAATTACTAGCACATGCATTTCTGTGACACACATCCCTGTGGAATCTGGGCATTGCTACTTTAATTTAGAAGCACTGATATCATTGTAATGAGCATAATACAGACCTTAGACTACATAAGACAGAAAGAAGAGCACAGCTCCTATTTTCTCTCCTTGCAGATTAAAAACTCCCTTGGATACTACAGCATTCCTCTGAACAGTGGCTGTAAAGTTTTCTTGTGGTTTTTCTTTTTTCCATGCTTATTATTTCAACAAGTACATATAAAATATGCTCAGTTTACAAGAAAACAAAAAAATCCTGTTCTTCCTGTCAGTGCTACAGGCTCATCCTATGCTTCAGAAATCCATTGGATTCTTTCCCTCTCAGATCATCAGCTACGAGGGTTCTGTAGGATAAATTTATGCCTTGTTTACATTGCACAACAATACTGTCTTCAGGTTCTGCTCTCAGTGTGTGTGCACAACATGGAATTGCATCCAGCTCAATTGCTCTCTCTGTCATGTTGTTTCTGAAGAGCCAAGAGGATTAAAAAAAGCAGCAAACATTTGACGTTGTTATTAAACCCAGTTCATCTGACTTTAAGTAAACAAAGTAATAAATCTATTAAGAAATAAGATGCAACTTTTACAGTTACACTCCAGGAAAGACCCATGCCTTCAGGAAGAAAGAAATTGAGGAGTTTTATGCCGGAGGCATTCCTGAGAAAGGTAAGGAGGTATGCAAATAGAAATCTAATCTGGTTCTGACGTAGGTGCTTGGGCAGAAAGCTATTGTTAGACAAACATGTGGTTCCTGAGCAGCAGAACTAATGAAGCCTGATTTCCTATGGATTTGTGTCCTTTGTCCCACATCTTTTTCTCCTTCACCACAATAATCCCAGCTCTCCGATGACACTGTCGCTACCAAGAGACAACAAACTCTGGGACTAGTCTGGAGCTATAAAAATGCTCGCTGTCGGCACGTGTGTGCTGACTGGCCAGCTGGCTGGCAAGCAACATATAATGGCTGAGATCCTCTTGCCTTTTCTTCAGTCAAGGCAGTAACCTGACTCTCTGTCCCTTATCCTGCTGCCAGATTTTATGAAATGTTTAAAAGAAAATTATGTCTAACATTATCACTCTTCCAACTTTCATCAAAATCTGATTTGCCACAGGGTTACAAAATTATTAGGTACAGGACAAACACTGATTGCGTAAGCTTTGTTTCCACAAGAAACTAGATTCAGAAGTTCAGCTACTTTTCTCTTCTTAAAAAACACAAAACCAACAGGGTTAATTAGGAAGTTTTCCCACAATCACTTTCAGCTGCAATAGTTTGTGTAAGAAATGGTGACTGACCTGCTATCTCATGCTAAAAGTTAATGTCTGATTTATTTTTTTAATAAAGAAATGTGCAAAAAGCTTCTATTGCTGCTGCTAACACTGAGACCTTTTATATGGTTAAATATTTTCAGTCTGCTGCACCATCATTATTGCCCCTTTCCAAAGGAAAACATGCTGCCTCCTTTGAGGTCTGCTCCCTGTGCACCTCTCCATTCCCAGCTTTAGGAGAGCTCCATTGGACTGCGTCCGCACGCTGCCTGGACTTTAGACTACATTGAGCAATAAACATCGTCTGCTCTGAGTGCTCCCTCTGGCATATTTGCTTGAATCATGACCTTATGTTTTGGTTTTGTTGTTTATTCCAGTTTCTTCAATACAGACTCCCACTGTCGCTTTACCAAGCTGCCAATTAAGAACCTTCTTTAAAGGGCCTTATCTATTTCTCCCCAGCAAACCGAAACAAAGAAGTAAATGACTGAGGACAGGCAAGTTGAAAGCTTGCATCTCTCAAATCACTTAATTTCCTCTCCCCATCACACCTTAACATCTCAGTTACGGCAGCTCTTCCATTGGCTGAGGAGGGCACGATACAGCGCTTCGGGAACAGCAGATGTGTGTCATTTCAAAGGCGAAACACAGCATTGCCAGCAGCGTGGGGCTACAGAACAAAGCATGAGAAAACAGAGGCTTGCAGTGCAGCGTTGCAACATCTGAGAACTGGATGATGACCAGCTGTTGGAGTTGGTGAACGGAAAAGGAGCAGAGGTTACTTGTGCCATCAAGATACCAGGAAAGGTTTCCATTTTATCCGTTTCCCCTCAAAATGGCTGCAACTTCCTATCGGTCTCAGTTGGGCTGACGCCAGCTGTTGAAATACTGCTCCAGACCTCCAGCCAGAGGTCTTGCAGGCCCAGGACAGTGAGGAGCAGCAGAGGTAGCTCTGGGAGGTACCCAGACTGGAGGGGAGCTAAGGCTGTGATGAAATGAGTTGGCTTTTGCAGTTTGGGGCTGAGTAGGGAAGGGAAGGTGCAGATCGTAGAAGTAGGTCGAGAAGACTGTAAAACCACCAAATTACTTGTGGGCCTAGGATTTTGGCACTCTAAGAAATGGCTTTCATAACAGTGTGAGAAACTCCTTTGTGCATACCAGGACTGTGTGTACAGACGTAACTGTGTGCATAAACACCAGGGCTGGGCACAGTGACTGTAAAACAGGGCAGATGTGTTCTTCCTTGCCCTCCCTGCACGTGCGCACACATATATACAGACACTTACCCTTTTTCACCTTTGGACTTCTAGGAGCAGGACAGAAGATCCATTAAGGTGTAGTGAGGTAGAGAGCACCCATGGCAAAGACTTTTCCTGGGATTGTTCATCTGCCGAGGACCTAGCAGGAAGGGAGGATAATTGAAGTGCAAATTATCTTTAGCTATAATTAGATGTTCACGTATATTAAAAATATCTTTAAAGAAATTTAAAAGATTATTTGAAGATGAAAATAAGGCTTAGTGCACTTCAGAATCTAGATGTTTCCCCTTTCAAACTCATGCTATATTGAGGGGAGTAGCCCATTAGTGCTGTCTTGAGTTTTACAGTAAATTATCTCAGATGCATTGGCAGGCGATTAGAAGACTGAAAAAAAAACCCCAAACCAAAAAACTTTAAAAATCACATTTTTCATATTCATTGAACACTAGGGCATGACATGTGTTTTTTGATCTACTGAAATTATTGTAAAAAAATGCTGGCATAGACCTGACACTTGAACCAATGGATATAATGTTGTAGTTACAACTCTGGTAAAAGTTTCCAGCTAGCCAAAAAAGTAAAAAGCATTTCCCCCAGTGTTTATATAAACCTAAAACAGAGGTAAGTTCCCTACAGAGTCCTGTCTTTCCTAACATAAGCACCACACAGTAGAATGTGAACATGTTGGTTCATGCTAGTCTTCCAACCAGATTTCTTCTTGCTGCTTCTACTGGATCACTGTTCCAAATCCTAAATTCTCTGGTGGTCAGGAACATCTTTATAATTTCCATCCTAAGTGTACTTATGGCAAGTCTGTGTCCTTCACCTTAAATAATTCTTTCCTTTTTCTTGTGTTTGCTACTAACATAGTACCCTTGAGAGCACACCCAGAGTCAGCTTAGCTTCAGTTTTCATTTGTTAGGCTAAATAAAGCAAGTTTCTGAACATCTTAGTAACCTGTCTCCAGAACACTTGTAGTTTGAATTGGTCTTTCTTGAACACCAGCAAACGGAACTCTTTTTGTCTTCCCATCATAAGGTTACTTCTTAACAGCATTATCTTTGTATCTTCTTCAAGTTAGATTATGTGAACCTGAAGTCACGATCTATTACATCTATTGTGTTTCTTTTGCCTACAAAGTCTGTTACACAGTTATTACCAAAGCAAGCTGCCAAATTAGCCTGCCACAATCTACCCGTGGTAAAACTATACTTCTTTTCATGCAATTTTCCTTTTACATCTCCAAGTATTCTTTCTTTTATATTATTTGAAAAGCACCCCATACTACTGGAGGTAACAATCCACGGTCAATTAAGTTGGATGTACTAGGGAAAGAGGTCAGAGAATCATAATTGTCATAAAGATCAAATGTGGCTTCTTAAGTCTGTCTAGTTAACTAACACTGATCACATCCCAAAAAGAATGAAATCAAGATTCTGGCAACAGCCTATGCATCAGTGCAAGAAACAAAGTCTGTGTAATACCTAGCTGTACTTAGCCATATTTATCAATCTCCATCACAAATGCTAGTTACATATTTGATGAGCAGTTTTATTGATCTGAGCTCTATAGTAGCATAGACCACAAATAAAAAAAAGCAACCCACATACAGGCCTCTTGGGACAAGGTTTAAATAGAGCGAATCTATTATGCTGGCTAGCTAGGGACTCATTACTGAATTCACCATTCTTTGTCTTTGGAAAGGCTAGAATCCATTCTGGGAAAAAAGCCCTTCAGCCCTTGGGATCCCAGCAAAAGATTAGAGTCTCTTTTTATCATTCAACAGTCCTATTTCATCCCCACTGCAGAAAAAATTATGCCAAGGGCCCATTGTTTCCTATCCGCCGGCAGGCTGCGATCTCTTCTGAGAGGGCAGAATTTTTAAGTGCTTGCAGCCCTGGTAGGAAGTGCTATGAAAAATAGGCAGGAACTACCCCTCTGCTCTTAAAAGCTGGATTTCCCTGTATAATTATCCCAGTAGGAGCTGGAATTTGGAGGACTCATCTGAGAGTGGGACAGAGCGAGTCAAAGGCTGGGACTCCCCCCTCCCCCAGCCCTACGTGGAGCAGAAAGCAAGGCAGCTCCTTTCTCCGGCAGCGCAGATATCTTTCCCAGCAACAGAGTCGCTGTACTCTGCGTGCAATGATTTGACGCTGACATAATGCTTCCATATAATCTCTGAACATGGGAACTTCGGCACAGACCCGTTAAACCATCCTTGCCTACCATAGCTGCTGTCCAAAATTGCCTCGTAACTTAGCAACTAACTTGCTACCTGCTATCGCTCATAGGCCCTCTTTAACGTTACCACTTCTTGAGCTTTTCCCTTTCATTATATATTTCAAGTATTTCCCCTCTCTTTTGCAGTGCTTCAAGAAGCAACTTACTTTTCTTGGTTTTGGCCATCTCTCTACAGTAATTCCATCTCATGAACATCACTACAGCTCCTTCAGACTTAGAGTTATCACCACATCACCCAGCCCCCCTGTTACTTCAGTAAGGGTAATTATCAAGGAACAATCATCCTTTGGTAGTTTGCAATCAGGACTCAAACACAGTACGTTAGAGCAACATACACAGAGATCTAAAAAAACCAACCCCCACCACTTGCATTTAAGTTATGATTTTCCCACTAAGCCTAATTCAGCTTATATAAAACTTCACGTATTTGCAATAAAGCATTTCATCCCAGGACAACAGAAAAGCACAGAAAATAAGCCTCCATTTTCTGGATTAACACACCGCTACCACCAGTTAAAGGAACAGGCAGCTACACATGCTGCAAAGGCAGTTGTTAACCAACCGCCTGTCTCCATTGCTGGGTTTTGTCCAGGAGCAAAGAGGAACTGCATGCCTTAACCTTCCTTTATGGACTGAAGTAACCGGCTTTGCTATGTTTTCTTTCACTGTTGCTACAGTCTTATCTATTTGGTATCTTAGATATTTATACAGTACACAGTTTTCTAGCACCTTGCAATCCCCCCCCCCCCCCCATTTGTATCTGTTTATACATGATCCTGTGGCTTGTTTTATTCAGAGATATTTGAGTACCTCAAGGTCTTGTGGTTTTGCTGAATGTGTGATACACGACTAGTGTACAAAAATATTTAAATTGCTACTTGAAATACAATTTGTACAAAAACTTAAACAAGCATCAATCAGAAGATTGATCATGAAACCTTCATATAAATAAGCTTTTAACTTCAGTGAACAAGTAAGGGCTTGCAAGAGAGCCTTTGGTCATATTTTAATGCATTAAACACTGTTTCATTAAGAAATACATTAAATCCCTCATTAAGAACAAACTGAAAACGAACCCTACCCTCCTCCAAATCTCTCTACAACCTTAGGGGTGGGGGGGGAAAGCAGCTTGAAAACAATGTTGAAAGTACAAATGGCCAAAAATGTATTGATTAAATGACATATTGAATATCTGAAGTTAGGAACTGCAAAGGAAAATGAGCTAGGAGTGCCCAAGTACAGAACCATGCATTTTTTTTCCTGTTAGGTAACAGTAGAAAAAGAAAATATCTTTCAAAACATGGGCATTTATGTAAATGGCGACGAGGTTTCTATTAAACATTTACCTTTCACGGTGAGCACATTTTTGCTTTGTTAGCTGATGACTACCACTGTTTTCTCTATCAAACAGGATTAGCTTCCTTTGACATTCCCAACCCCCCTGTTAACCGCACTTTATGAATCATCAAATTTATAACTTGTCAGGCGTGGTCTGACACCTTATGGCAAACCGGGACTCTGTTTCAAGCAAGACAAATTAACCACTTAACAGCTTAGCAGACAATATACTGTTAACTTTTCTGAAGTCTTGGATGCATTTTTACTGAATAGCAAAAAGAGTAATAGCTTAGCATAGTTTTTTTGAGAGCTGTGGTCATGGGTATCCCCAATTTTTAATTTTCATTAAAAATGAAACAAGTCACACAGAGGAGCATGCTGCAATGTATAGACTGGAACATAGCGAGGAGAATAAAAAAAAAATAAACTCAGAAGCTTCTAAAAAAAAGCTTAATTTTTAAACAAGGCTCCTTTTCAGAAGAAACAAAAATACTAAATCTCTGCAAGAATTTTCCTATGGACTTGTGGAAGCGTGAGCCTTATTTTGCACTTTTTTCCCCTCAACTTTCATAGAATTCCAGCTCCTTCTTAAAAGCTTCCCAGAACCCAGTACTTCTGAATGGTACTGCAATGTGAATACATCAATGTGAGACAAGGTAACTAACTACATGAAAAAAAATACTGAATGAAAAATGTAAAACCCACATGCAGCATCCACACTAGATATGCTCAGTCTCATCTGTGCATCAGCAGTAGTTAATTTTTTAGTATAGGCTCATGCCTGTAGCTTTATTTGGTCTTAAAAGCGCAGTGAAGAGTTCAGTAGCTCAGACAAGAAGGCGGTTAGTGCCTTGGCCTAGCTGGCGTCTAAGGAACACACGGGAAATCTGCATTTGAATCACAAGGCATTAGAATTGACTTCTCTGAAAGCCAAGATATAAAAGATTATCAAAATCTCCAGCCAATATCTGGATCTAGCTGTGGAAAGTAGTCTTTAAAGGGAGCTTCTGAAGTGGCCTTTGTATTTATTAATTTCTTGCATCACTGGGAGAACTTTGTAAATATGTAACAATAGTACACCTTTCCAACAAGAAAATAGATCCTGGGTAAAAACAGGAGAATGACTGGGAGTGATACAAATTATTTTGGACAAAATCACAAAAGTGACATATTTAATAGTTGCCTATTCATGGAGTAACATGCATTGCTGACAGTCCTACGTAAGAGGACTGCAAGATTTCTGATAATGGAGAAGGACCAAAGCATGCTGGAGATGAAAGTATAAACAGTATAAACTCTGAGTTTTACCCTTCATGCTGAGAAACCTGCCCTGCTTCCCTTCCCACCCCCTGCCAACACAACTATTACTCACCCTATCAGTTCTGGAGCAAACGCTGGAGCCCTGTATAGAAGCTTGGTTTGACCAAATACAATTGCCTGCTCTAAGTATGCCTTTATTCTGTTCATGTACCATGTAGTTCTGTTCAAAGTTCTCAGAGAACACGTGCCACCCACCTGCAGGAAAAAAAAAAAAACACACAACCAAAACCACAACACACCACCCTTCTTTTTTTTCCTCACTACATTTTTACTCGTGCAACAAGGAGAGACTGTGCATGAGTAGTATTACTCATGGCTCGAATCAAGCTGAGACAATTTCAGAATACAACGGGGAACTGAATAAACTTCTAAGGGTTTGATAGGGTGCATATCAGAACAGCAAAGGGAGGTAGGGTATTTGAAATATTACAACACATTAACGTGCCTCACTACGGGGATAAACATTGGCCCAAGACTGATACTTGCCGCAATACTTTGTTACTCATTTCCAGTATTTTGTTTTTTATTCCACCTGGGCATCCTCCCAAGAAAACTGGAATCTTCTTTCTTGGAATGGACAGATTTCAAAGGAACACTATGCAAACACTGATATCTTCCCTCTATGATCTTTATCTAGTTACAAAACTGCATGTTAAGGATAAGAGGTAATTGCTCTGACGCAGAATTTAAGTGGAAAATAAAGAATCAACACTACTGCTTTAAAATGTTTTGTAAAAGGGTAAAAAACATGTTTTAAGCCAAAGGGAGCTTTCCTGACAAAGACACAGCAGGCTCCCATCTCAAAGAGTATATGCACTTGTTTCTGATTAAAGCAAACCCCAATATTCCATGCAATATTTGATTGCAAATGAACTGTCTCTTCAGGGGCTGAAGAAAACGAATTGCTTATACAGAAAGCTTTACTCTAAAAAACAACAAAAGCCTCCCATAAAAAAAACCCCACCCCACAACAAAAAGCCCTATAAATTCAAGCTACAGATACTGAAGGAAAAAAATGATTAAAAAGAAACCACCATTGTCAAACTAATCAATACTTATTTTCTGAATACAACTTTTCCCAATATATTAAAACATTTAAAATATCAATTTTATAGTGTACTTACTCATTGAAAAGAGACTTTACATAGCAGTTTTGTTAAATATTGAATTTTCTTGCAGAAATTATAATAAAGGCAGTTTACTTGATTCCTGAAAACTCAGTGGGAGATGCTAAACTAAGTCTTGCTCACACCTTGCAACCAGTAGTTCAAAGGAACTAGTCACAGGAATTTAGCTAACTTTGCTGATTAAAAAAACCCAAAAACCCACAAAAAACCCCACCAGTTTTCCTGTGGGAGGTCTACAGATGGTAGCAAGAGTAAGAAGAGAAAAGTCCACCAAAGCAGCATGACTCAAAATATCTACAAGGTAAAAGCACGCCTTCTCCAAAGTCAATAGGAACTGTTAATAGCTCCACGGAGCTAGGACTTCACCATTTGTGAAAAGGTCAGTTAAGTGAATATTCACAACTAGAATAAGTCTTTTTTTAGTAAACCAAAACATTTGTTGTTAGAAAAATTGAAGCAGATTTCATACCTACATTAAAAATATGTTTCCATTTGTCAGCTCGTGGTTTTAAATACAACTCTACAACATTCTGGGAAATGAATGATGCAACCAACACTTCCAACAGAGAAAGGGCTAGACAGCATGTGATTTAACAGTAATAAAATACTTGAAGCAAACAATTTAGCTAATACATGCCATGAAAAGGAGACGGCTCCCTTACGGAGGAGCCTTTGCTGTGTGAACATGAAAGTTCACAGGGAAAACTCACAACTAGTTTTAACATAGGCAGACTGCTACTCTTACATACCCTCAGCAGAGAGGGGCTCTTCCTGAAAGCAAATCAGAGCTGGAGCTCAGCTTTAGCTGCATCCTCTATTCTTGCAAACTAACTTAAAGAGAGAGCCTGAGAGATCTAACATTTCTAGATTGAATTTTTTCTTTTATACTTTTTTCCTGCCAGGCAGGAAATGAACAGATACATTTCTGAATTAAGGGCCAGCTACTGCATTTTTTCCACAGCTGAAGTGGTTTTAAGGTGAAACAGTCTCATTTATTTTTCACTTGTATCTTTTGAATGAGCTCTGCAAGTTAAAAATCAAAATCTGAAGCTAGAGACCTGAAAAGTATTTCTGTACATTTAAAATTGCTACCTATTCAAATTAAAGACAATATACAGCATTATACAGAGTGAGTCTTACAGAAAAAAATTTGGAGAATTGCCAACTTGGTCTCCTATTTATGAATTTAGCAATCATTTGACACTCAACTGTTGCTTTTCAAGAGATATTTAGTAGCATGTCCTGATGTATTTGCTTCTTGCTGCACCAAAAGGTTCATTCTTTGAGTTTAAATCTCTCTTTGAAAGAATTTGTGTTTGGAAATATATGGAGAGATTTTCTCTCTTTTTGGAATGCCAATAAATACATGTGGTACACATGACAGGACTGTGTTAGAAAGATTGCTAAACTGATCTTTAAAATCAGAGGAAATGGGAGAAGATTTTGCATATATGCACATAGGATAGGAGTAACAAGCTTTTACGTCACACTTCAAGACTTTATGGGCTAGGAAATAATAATGTTCTATTTATAGTGTCCTTTTCCTGAAGGACATACTAACTTTATTCCTTGTTTAGAACACTCACCAAGAAATGCTAGCTTTCCTGACACTTTGCTAATTCCAGGACAATGCTGCTCTATAATCTTTCACTTCCTCCCTCCACCTGCCCTGAAAAGAAATTTATTTGCATAGTATCTATTTTTAGCAGGATAGATCCTATATTTAAAATTAGTTCTAAATAATTATTTTAGCGACTATTTATCAGATGCTCAGGCATACAGGCAAAGATGTACTGATTACATAGACATATATAGAATCATCTGTCCTGGGAAGATAGGAACCAACACTGAAGTCATTCCAAACGTTAAATTATTGCTTGTCTAATTTGAGAAAGTGTCAAGTCCTATAAGTTAGTACAAAAAATATTTTTTAAACAAAAGAGTGAAGACGTTGAATATAGATTAATTCAATTTAAAGGGGCTGTTATTCTGCAATAATAGTTTTCCTTACATTATTGACTGTTCTTTTCTCTTCAGTGTGTTAGAGGGCTGTCAACTTTGCTAATTCTTAGCTTAAAAGTCCTGTTAGCAGTGACTTACCTTCAAACAAAGAGATTAAATTCAAATTAAAAAGTTGCATTTATAATGAAAACTCAGCATGCTCTATGAAATATTCAAAATTCTTTATTTCAGGTATAGTATTGTTACAGGCATGCATCTCTTCCTCCACACTTGCACGTGATCAAAGTTGGCACTCCCAACCACCAAAAAAGTTAAATGTTTATTACAGTACAGGCACAAAGTAGCCAAACAGCTTTACTTTCATTAAGCAAAGCCTGATTGTGCTCTAACAGCATTTATTACCAGTGCATAGATTGTTTTCTCTTCCTAAGAGCAAGCAAGAAGGGGAAATTTCCCTTAACTGAAGGAACACAGATGGCAGCTCTGCTACTAAAGCAGCCTTTTCATCAGTGCAAGAATGATAGATATCTGGATACGCTGGACGCCTTCCTTCACTGCTTTCAGTTGCACTTACTAGTTCACATGGACTTGCTCAGAACTGGATTAAACATCCTTGCAGGTCTCTATTACTGCTTTCATTATTATAATCACTATCAAAGTTCCACAGTTGAAGAACCAACAGCAATTATTTTTTTTTTTTAAGTAAAACAACAAAAAACCCATAAGACTGTTGGTATCGCAGTTCCCTCGCCTAAGACGCTGCTTCATAACCACTATTTAAAAATCTCTTTCCTTTCTAGAAGCATCGATTCCCCTCCATCAAGAGGGCAGCACCGGAGACACTGTATCACTTAACCATAAGTTAACACAACTAGAGTATTTTGCTGCATTTCAAACTTCCAGTTACAGTGGTAAAGTTAACAATTAGCATATGGAATGAGTATCAGATACTTACATGTACCAAAGGCAAGTTAGTCACAAAAATCTCTACAAATATATTACAAACAAAACTAGCAGCAAACACTGCTATCATTACACAGTACTCTTCCATGAAAGATGACTGATTGGACGGCCATCTGGAAAACAAGCTGATAACTGTAATGCTATAAAAATAGCAAACTAAATATTTGATAGTATGTACACTGTATGAACAAGTGTTAGAAGGAGGGAATTAAACATGATTCAGTTAACACAAATTCTACTTATACAAGAGTGCCTCCAAGCCACAAAACGTGTAGTTTCAGTTTTACATTAATAATCAAGACTTCAGTCTGATACGTGCAACTGACTCTGGCAAGCATGTCTGAATAGGCAATGGAACATAATTCCATAGATTCTTCTCTACAGCATGCAGCCCCATACGATCGGTATGAATGCTAGTCTTTGCTTATATCACACTTTGTGGCAGCAAGGTGTACTGCAGTTCGGAATGGAGGGAAATGGCAGAAATATGTATAGCATGCTTTCATCAGAGGTAAGTTTCAAAATATGCATGATATGTGTACAGTTTGTTTCTAGGCACGTCTTTGGTTACATTCTCAATACAGTCTGCTTTACAAAAAAAAACCCACCACAGTCAAGACTTGGTTAAAGTCCAGGCAAAGATAAAACTTCTTTTTTTCCAGAAACCAAGACAATATAAGGCCCTTTAAACTGATGTTTTATTATATCCATAAACGATAAAATCCCAGTGCTACAGTAAGGCATGTAAATACTGAACCTAAAAGAAAATAAAAATGGGGAGGAAAATGGAGACAACAAATCATTAGCTCTTGGAACATTTCTTCAGAAAGCTATGTACACGTCTTACTACAATACTAGAAGTGTAACCACCACCCCTTCCCCATTAAGAAAATAAGTTCATAAATTTACAACAAAATTTCAAGGTGGAAGGGCACAAAAATGACAAATAAGAAGGAAGGAAAAAAAGAATGCAGGAAAACTGGGCTAGAAAACTATCAAAAGGCTGAAAAACCCTTAGTTGCTTACCATTCCAAAAAAGATCAATATGGCAAGTTAAAATTGTAAAGTGAGGAAATGAATAACAGGATTATTAAATCACAGTCAAGTATTCAGCAAACAAATAAATGAAAGCTATCTTTAACGAGGCTTATCAGTTTGCTTTTTTTTAAATTTTTATCTAAATGACATCAACTTTTGGTTTCTAGATATACACGCAAAAGATTTTTGTCACTTTGCAACAGGACCACTTCAAACACAATGAAAATCATTTTTTTTTCCATGCAGAGTTCAACATGTTTTTGAGTAGGGATGGTGGGGAAAAGAATTCCTCTCATTTTAATAAATTGCCTTTTATTTTCCAGTAATGGTTCTCTCTAAAGGATATGCCTGAAGTACAGTACTATGAATAGACCTAAACGATTGTACTTGTGACAAAATCCATTGTGAAAGAATAATCAGAAAATCTAAATCAGAAGAATAATTTTCTACTGCAAACCTGCTCATTTAATAGCAGTGCACACTCAGTAGAAAAATGTCAAAATATTAGTTACCTAGGGCAATAATGTAGGCACACACACATATAGTATTTTTCTAATGTACATGCCTGAAAAATGAAAGTTTAAAGAACATGTGGCACTGAACAGTTAGAAAAGCTGAAATGTTCCATTTTGCATATAGATGTCCATCAGACAGATGAAGAAATCCTAGAAATGCATGCAGCAGGCTGCTTTTATAAATTAAGTCAGGCATACAAGAACTTTTTGGCCCTTGTTAACAGGCAGTCTTTTAGATTTCTCATACACATTATTATTACAGCATAAAGCAGGGGAAAAAACTAAAAAGTCATACAGTCATAGCCCAGGCAAAATAAAGTTGCAAATCATAGGAAACTTTATCTGGCTTAAGTACAGAGATAAGGCTGCTAATCCTGACTGAGACTATCTAAAGTTTTTTTTTTTTTAATCAGGGCCTTTATGAATACACTCAATCAAGAGTTAGCCAAACATTTAACAATGTTTAACAGTTTCACCATCAGAGACAACCATCAGATTCCTTACCTGCTAAGTACTTAATATTATCAAGTTTGTGCGATTCGAGCATTGTTTTCAGATCTGCAACTTCTGTGTCTATTTTTCTGTCTGTTTGGGTCAGAGCTCGATCTTGTTGCGCATGCTAAAAAACAAAGCAACAAAATAATGCAATTTGAAAAGTTTCTAGTTTATTTAGAAATGTAACCCATCCCTTGAAGTTGTATTTTTGGTTCCTCCTTAAATGTACGTTAATTTGAATTCAAAGAGAACAAGTTCCTTCCTATCTGATTATATCCAAGGAATTGAATAATTTGGTGAACTCAGGAAATTTATATGATTACACGTTCCTTAACACGTAATCTAGGAAGTGGCAGAACTGGATGCCTTCTTATCTCAATCTAGTAGCATAAACATGAACTTCAATCTGTTGTTTGGCTCACCGATATTAAAGTCACTGTTCAATTATAAGAGCTATTGAGAAGTCTAAGAGTCTCTTGTGACAAAAACATATCAGAGCATCAAGATTTATGGATCATTAGAAAAACCGAGAATTGGTCTTCTGATGTAAAAAAGCATGTCTTCACCTTGTAATGAATTCTACCACAAGAACAGCTACAGACAAATTCAGAATCTGATTATGACAGAAGACAGGACTTCTGTGAAAGACATGGGATAGAATTATTACACAGAAAAGACTGAAAGATCAAACTTGTAAACTGAGAACAACAGCTGCTGAGTTGCTGATATTTTTAAATCAGCACCTCTGAAACATTGTGAATCAGTTAATGATTTACTGCTACACATCTTCCTAGGGATAATTCCCTATACTACAGAAAGGAAACAAAAGGAAGAGGAAGTGCTTGGTAAAAACCTCCTCTAAAATGAAGCTAAATCAATCTAGCAATGTGTTTCAGTCTCACTGAGTGGGGGGTGTGTGTGGAAATTAATTTCACAAACTAACATTAAGAGTAGAATTCCATCTAGAGAAAATACTATATGCATGAAGTTTCAAAACAGAGTGACCACTGAACAGTTTATATATATTATTAGACCTTCTGCATGTATATATGAAAGCCTTTTTATTCTATTGACACTTCAGTTATCTGTACCAATACGAAAATACACAGGGAAATAATAAAGCACAACGACATTTTGTACATTAAAGTGCCTAAAGACATGAACAACTCCAAAAAAAATACCAGGTCTATAACACAAGTACAAAAAGATTTGCTGCTTTATAATCAGCTACCAAGTTCTTACCAATTCCACTATTTCTGTCCTCATTTCAAGTAGTTTTCTTTCATTAAGTGAGTACTAGAGGGAAAGGGGGGGAAAAAAAAAGATAAACATGATATTGTCATTAAACTTCTTCCTCACACTTAAAAGCACATTTCTTTGTTTCCAAAGAACTGTAGAACACTGAATCTGCACAAGATTATTGTCTGACAACACTTGGGAGACAGTATTGTTGGATAATTGCTGTCCTTCGGAAAAAGCACAATTTAGACAGGTGTTCATCCACACCTCCGAACTGTAAAGTGCAACAAGTACGTCAGACACTCATCTTCTGCAAAAAATGTACATATTAATAAGCAGTTGGAAGTAAGGTTGACAGATTTGCATTTCTGAAAAACAAAGACCTATGACTCTAAACAGTAAATAATTCTGGAACAGTTAACTAATCCATCAAGCATACAAGCACAATCAAGACTGAACCATCTACTTTCTTCAGGAAGGGGAGTACAGTTTTAAAACACCATATCAAACTCAGCTATCAAAGAAATGTTTAGCCAGCATTGCATGCGCTCAGCATTTGTATTGTTCTGACCATCATTTCATGATATATTTGTTAAATATAGAACATTTGTATCTCACGTTAAGCCATTAATTTGTGGAACATCGGAAATGGTGGCTTATTTTTAAGTTATAGCTATTTGGGTTCAAGGAAAGTTAAATCCAAATTAAAGAAGCATACCTTTAAGGCAGGTTACCTTTCTGACTCATGAACAGGCGTGATTTACCTTGACATCTATAATGGTTCCTGTCCCACTACTGGAGCAATTCAATTACTCATAGACCGCTGCTAAACGGCCAGTCTATAGCGCAGAGTATTAAGGTCATCAGGCACCCTCAGTTACACAGCAATAACCTCATCTGTTGACATTCCCATGAGGAAAGTTGCTTTATTTTCCCTCCACTCTGGAAGCTTATTCCACTTTAACATTAAACTCAGATTAATCTACATAAATGCCTCAGCACTGAAAAACCCTCCTTAAGGATCCAGAGCTCCGTTTGGACTTTTGACTGACCTAAAGATGAAGTTAAGAGATAGCAGGCTGCTACAAATGTGGAAAATTATATAACAAAGACAAATAACAGCATGTCTACAATTAATGAAACAGTCACTAGATTCTGCAAAATGAAGAGAAGGACAAAAAAAGAAATTCAGACATTTTATATAAATACATATTTTTGAAAGTGGTAAGATGGCAGAATATTTATAAAAGAATCTAATTAAAATTACGTTTGAGGTGAAATTTCACGTAAGAATTTGACCTCACATTAATAAAGTGATCATCGCTATCAGAAGAACCGTGACACTTAAAATAAACAATTTTATGGATTGAAATAGTTTGTCTGCTTTACTTTAAGTAGATGCTGTTAGCCAAATACACATTTTCTGAATAATTTCTATTCTACAAGCTTCTTTCTTGATGTTTGTATTGGGTTAAAGTTTTGCTTTGTGGCTAGAACTCTCTAGGTCAGACGCAATGATTTTAAACTTAGGTTTAAGACAGTGAAATACACCCTTTTACTGGAAGGCATCACCACACATCTGTAATAACATCAGTGCATAAAAAAAAAGGAGGAAAGAAAAGGTTAAACCCCCTCCCTGAAATTCAACAGGGAGATTTCCCCTTAAGTCCATGTTTTTCACAGTGCAGAAAAAATTCAGTTTTGTCAGATGCATCTTGAGATTTTTAACAGCAAGCTTAAAGGCACTGTGATGCATGAACACATGAATACATATGGAATTTTGTACCATACTTGAGTTTCTAAATCACATCCACATCATTGCAGATATAAATCACAGCATAAACAGATGTGCACTAAGGGACGTAGGATTCTCCAAGAAATGTAAAGTTGCATTCAACTAATTAAAAGATAAAGCATTTAGAGTTTGAAACGTTAAAGACTGCCCACAGCAGTGTTGACAAATTAAGAAATTCTCCTTTGGTACTTATTCCAAGCAAAACTAAAGGATAAGAACATTTTACTTAGTGCTTCAAGTTAAATCAATTTAAACTTCGGATATTTCTCTTCTGAATAGTAACTTAGTAAGAATGCACAGTAACCTTCAATTATCCTGAGTTTTATTCTCAGTAAGCTAGATATTCAGTCCTAAGTCACATTTAGAATCCAAGTAAATGATGCTCTGCCTACTATAGAAAACACTGGATTACGTCTCACCCCCAACTCAGCATATATGCTACAACCTGCTCCCCATTCATCTGCCTTTTTCCTTTTCTGTTCATGCATGGCAGAGCTGGCAGTTAAAGTGGGGGAGTGGGGGGAGGAAAAAAAAGAGCAATTTTCATAGAAACTATGAAATTATAGTTGCACAACAGACTACAAAGTTGGTCGACTTTCTTAAGAGAAAGTTGACATGCACAGTTTGCTTTTCCTTGGAGGCAGTAAAAATAATGTAGTGTTCTGAGCAACAGACAGAGTCCAGATTCCAGGATCCTACATAAATATACAAGAAAACACTAGTGCCTAATTTATCACTGGTGAAGTGGTTTTAAATAGGTTTTCTAAGCCCAAAGTATTGCAAAGCTTACGATCTACGCAGTTAATACACTTCATATGATACTTTTTTAAAACATTAGCATAAAGTATTAACCTTTAAACAAGAATTCTACCTGCTCAAGTTGTACTTTATTCAAGCGTCTACCTTGACGGGATATCCCTTGATGGGATAACAGACTGTTAGTCATTATACTAAATAGCTGACACAGCTGTTACCTAAACTAATCATTGTGAAAAGTTTCAAGGGGGCACATACAGAAGATAAATGATATCTACTTGAACAGTTCTTATTGCCTAGACTGGAGATAAATATTAAGTCTTCATTACACACTTGTGAAAAAGGACTGAATAAGAAATAAAATTAATAGAAAAATGTCATTAAAAGATCTTTCCATTTAGAAGATCCAATTTCTTTGAGATCCTAAAAGCTATTAAAAAAAAAATCTACGGGAACAGAACTGTATTTAGAGTGCTACATGTAACGCAAAAACTTGTTAATCTACTTCTTCATCTACGTTATTTAATTTAAGATCACATCAATTCAGTTCTACCAGATATTTCAAAGTTCAAAACAATCTGAACCAGTACCAGTTACATTTAAAAAAAATAAAAATAAATTACAAGTATTTTCACAATAGGTATTTCCTAACAAACTAGCTACATGATAAATTCTCTAGCTATAGGGAAATGAAACATCTTCAATGATGATAAATTTAATGAAATGTGTAAACTTAATTAAGTGTGAAAATAGAGAAAGAGATACAGTAAGAACATAGAGAACCTCTAGGCAGCTAGTCAGCATATTTAGATTAAATATCTAATAAATTTAAGTGTAATATGTTAATCTTGATATTAAAACAAATCAAAATAGATAGACATACAAAACCAAACATGGCGGCACCTTGTACAGCATAAGGATGAGTAACTTGGATCAATACCATCTTGAAGCTGAATGATACTATAAATTAATATGGAAATGCTTTTTGGGTAAGATGCTCCTACCCAAATTTGGAGATTACTCACTGTTTAGATGTTTCTAGAAGAAAGTAACCAAAACTTACCAATTCTTTTACTCTGCTCTTCTCTAGGTTTAGGTTTAACTTGTTATCTGCACGAACTTTGGTAATTTCATCCTAATGGGAAAAAAATTGATAAAGCAGCAAGCAAGATTTTCTGTTTAATCATAAGCAGAAAAAATTAGACAAATATATTGTGCCTTTCTTTACATATCTCAGGAATCAAGCTTCTCTCCAATTAATATACTTTCAAAAACTTTCAATAGTCTAAGTATTCCTATTCTTCCCCCGGGAAATACTCATGTTCTATAGTATGAATTGGATCTCAGAATCAAAAAACAACAATTGCTTTTAAAACCAGAACACTGAGAACAGCAGTTAATTGAGAGCACATCCTTCTACAAATGCTGGGAATGTTTCATATATCCCATAACCCTCTCTGATTTCTAGAAATCCATGCCTAGGTACACATGTAAGTTGGACTTCCTCCATGAAGCAATCTTGATCCACAAGATGACTTAAAAAGCAGCTTCTAACCTTCCAATGTAAAAGAAAATCTGTTTTTAAAGACTACATCTAGGGCTTTCAGAAAAAGCTACAGACATTTCAGAAGTCTGGAAATATTTATTATATTTTTAAACATCTAACTTTTTTAAAGGACCATAAGTTGTACACTTGCACTTTACTTCATCAATAGCTGTAAGTGATTCCTGCTTTTCTCAGTGACAGCTGCCATTTTAATGCAACCTCCTGGCAGGAATTCCAGCCAGCTGACAGTTTGTCATGAGGCAAACTGCCAATCAGATGAATGTGTGGGAGAAGCAAAAGATTGCTGATGCTCTGGGAGATTCTACTATTAAAAACAAGTAAGCATCTCTCAAGTAGGCCAATGTCAACTAGTCAAGAGTTCATTAAGTTAGTATGAATAATAATTAGACTCAATTGCTATGTTTCAATTTTTGAACTTTAACTGGTTTAATGAATCAAAAAATTAGAAATAAATTTTTCTTAAACTTTTATAACATTGTGTCTTCTTGTCTTTTAGAGGAACAAGTATGAGCAAACGTAATTCTCACAAGGGCAAGTTATTTTATATTTAGAGTTAAAAGTAAAATTTAAAGACATCTAGCTTTTAAGAAAAGATGACTCAGATCCTTGATCCTCAGATCCACTCTACCAGTGGATTACACTAACTTTATATGCAACTAAAACCATAAAATAAGTTACAATTCAAAAATCAGATGCCAAATGTATTTTAAAATGGTATTCTGAAAACCCAGATGCATTAAGCATTTCATAACACAATATAAAACATTCAGAATTAGCCTTGAGAAATTTATGTTCTCCTTTTGGAGATGACAGTGCAAAAAGAAATTGAAAAGAATAGGACAGAAATGGCAATGAGGCACTAGGCTGAGTTTGACCACATTGTCAGCTAGCTCAACAAGTCCAATATTCTGCCAGTTTCATGGATAAACCTGACAGAAAGAAGAATGCTCCATCTTTCCAGCTAAGAAGGACATCACAGCAGGAAACAGCAGTTCTCAAGTCAGATGACCATACTCTCCAAAAAACAGTTAATATTTCCCAGTTTCCAATCTTAATCACTGTTGCAAGAATGTTTGTTTCTGTGCAAAGGCTGCTTATAACTCCACACCCATTGAAATAATAGATTTTGAGACAATCTTGTTTTTGATGGTAGTTTTGATGTTTGGAGTGTTATTCAACACAGGCAAACCATAAAGAACAGAAACACAGCACTGATGCTTAAACCTGATAAGGATAACAATCTGTATGATCATTAACAGAGCTACGTTTTCTCCAGAGAGTCTGTTTTCTTGCAAAGGTCATTTGCTCCCAAACAAATGGGACCAAACATAACATAATGGTCCCAAACGTAATGGCCTAAAGAAGTAATTTAAAAGCTATTTTAAATTCTGGACAGCTAACAGATATGTCTTCAGACAAAAAAAAACCACACCACCAAAAAACCACCACCCAACAAAAAAAAAACCCAAACTGTTGCATTTTTACATGTAACAGGCAGCCCTAAATGCAGAAATTCACTCAGCCGTAACCATGACATGGCAGTTAGCCACTTTCTGAATCTAAATTAAGGACATGCAAGTAAAAAAATCTTCAGTTACATTTTTCTTCAACTCTTGTACCATTCACAGTTCTCTGTCACCATAAATGAAGTATGCATGGAATTGTTTTTGCTGCAGCCCACAGCATACCATCAACTGCAATCTCAGTATCCTATATATCACAACAATTAAGCACAGCTTTTAAAATAGTCTTGAAAGCAACAATTATTTTTTATTTAAAGCAAACTAGACAGGTGTTAACTCTTAATTATATGGGTATGGTATCTTACCATGACTTGCTTCTTTATCTGCTGGAGTTCAAGTTTTATTTTCTGGGAGAGTAGAAAAAAATTGTACACTTTATTAGTATATATAAACACACATAATCTAGAAATACTAATGAATTTGCATGATCAGTAACAATGACTATAATCCATAATGTGAAAAAGAAGGCAAAATGAGTGTGGTTTAACTCTACGTCCTCAGTATGTGTATAGATATATGCATGTGTATATGCATATATGTATAGATATATGCATGTGTATACACATGCATGTTTACTCAATGCTGTGCGCTTCCAAATAACAGCACAAGACAGAAGCTGGCAATGTCCCACAGCAGTAGAAGTGGCCAAATGCATAGAATGGTATGAGCAAGAATAAACCCAGCAGGCCAAGGGAAGTGATTATTTCCCCATATTTAGCACTTGTGAGCCTGCACTGGAAGTGCAGTGTCCAGCTTTAGGCTCCCTGGTGGAAGACAGATGCTGACATACTGGAGCAAGTCCAGGGAGGGCCATGAAGATGATGGGGGGCTGGAGCACACTATGTTAGGGGTGGGGGGATGAGAAGGAGACAGAGCTGGGTTTGTTCAGCTTTAAGAAGAGATGGCTAAATGGCAATGATACTGCAGCCTGCAACTACCTAATGTTCTCTAGAGGCTCTTTCTAACTCAAATTATTCTATTACTTTACCTCTTTCAAAAGATACATGAAATGGGTATAGCTGTAGCATCTTCTCTCTGGAGATCATCCAGTCCTATCCCCTGCTCAAAGCAGGGGCAACTAGAGCAGGTTGCTCAGGGCCATGTCCAGTTGGGTTCTGAATATCTCCAGGATAGGGACTCCACAGCCTCTCTGGGTATCCTATTCCAGTGTTCTACCACCCTTACAGTAAAAAGTGTTTTCTTATGCCTAAATAGAATTTCCCGCGTTTCGGTCTGTGCCAATTAACTATTGCTCTGCCACAGGACAACACCAGGAAAGAGCCTGTCTCGGTCTTCTTTATCCCCTCCCTTCAAATATTTGTATACATTGATGAGATCCCCACTGAGCCTTCTCTTCTCCAGGCTAAACAGTCCCAGCTCTCACCGTCCTTCCTCATATGTCAGGTGCTCCAGTCCCTTACTGATCTTTGTGGACGTTTGTCGGACTATGTCTGGCATGTCCACGTCTCCCTTGCACTGGGGAGCCCAGCACTGGACCCAGCACTCCAGATGAAGTCTCACCAGTGCCAGGCAGAGGGGAAGGATCACCTCCCTTCACCCACTGGCAGCCTTCCTAACACTGCCAACGAGGCTGTTGGCCTTCTTTGCCACAAGGGCACATCGCTGGCTCACAGTCAACTTGGCGTCCACCAGGACCCTCAGGATCTCTTCTGCCAAGCTGCTTTCCAGCTGGTCAGCCCCCAGCCTGTCCTGGTGCACAGGGCTATTCCTCCCCAGGGGCAGGACATGGCATTTCTATTTGTTCAACTTCCTGAGATTCCTGTCATCCCATTTCCCCAGCTTGTTGATGTCCCTCTGAATGGCAGCACAACTGCCTGGTGTATCAGCCACTGCTCCCAGCTTTGTATCATCTGCAGACTTGCTGAGGGTGCACTCTGCCCCATCAACAAGGTCATTAATGAAGATGTTAAACCATAGTGGTCCCACAGCCAACCTCTTGGGTACAAGATGCGTTTTTACATCGTTAGAAAAAATAAGCAAGTGCTAGAATAGCACTTTCCAAGATAGTGATTTTTACCTCATTTTCTGAACGAAGTGCTGAAAATTCACTTTTTTCCAAAATAATCATGTCCTTTTTCACACCACCAATATGGGACATTACTTGCTGAAGTGCAATTTCCTTTAAAAGAGGGGAAAAAAACCCTCAGAACATACTGTAACTATAACGCTTTTTCTCATCTATGCCTACAAATACGATAGGCTATTTTGGTACCCTGAAATTTTTAATTCAGCAATTTCAGACCGATTATCTGAGTTTCAGAAAGTAAGATAAATTAAGTGACAGAATAAGCAAGTTAGGCTCAAACGATGGTAAAGTTTGACAAAATTAGTAGTGCTAACACAGATCAGAACAATTCAATTAATAGCCTAGGAAATAGTTTCTTCCAAATCTTCAAATTCTTAAGCATTAGGGAGAGAAGATGGGTCTCTGAGCTAAATGAGGAAAGCTGCCTTTCAGACCAAAACTCCTCAGTGCAACCATACTCTTTTGTAATTACCTCCTTTTTTACCTCCCCCTGCAAGGGGGCTCACTCTGCTTCACTACTCAGAATCATGCACTATACTTATACTTTTAATTGCTCTTCTCAGTCTGTTATACTGAGTTGACAGAAGGCAAACAAGAATTCTCTGCAACCTTCAAGGATGGAAAAGTCTGTAGACGTTGTTCTAGATCCTACACTATCCACACATGCAAACAGGGACTGCCTCCTCTTCGCTGAAGATCTCCCCCTAATAAGTAGTCCCTTGCTTTTGATTCTGGACTAAGAGCCCGACAAATCTGACACAGCACTCTAACTCCACTTTCATCAGGAAATGCTATTCTAACTTACAGTGCTATATGTTTAAGTGGCATCTGGAGACGCCACACCAGGCTATCTGACCACAACACTGAAAAAAATGTCTCAGTGTACTAGATATGTTACAAAAAGTCTACAGAAAGAGTATTGCCATGGAAACCTCCTCTCTTACTCCCTGATGTCTCCAGCTTGCTTTTGTTCTCTCCCCTCTTCACTGAGCTCAGTAAAACAGAAAACAGACTCTTCCATATTCTCTCTCTTCATCATCTCTATACATACCCACACACATATTTTCCACTCCCTCCAAGGTTTTATCTAACCAGTTAATATTTCATCTTTTACATACCCAAACCAGGGCCTAACGGCGATAGCTACATCCACAACTTTTCAAATCCTCTTCCAACTCATCATTCTCTTTTTGCATAAGCTCTTATGTATTCAAAGACTATAAGGAACTACAGGTTCTATCATATTGCCCAGAGTTCATGGCATACACACCTCCTGAGCTGCTTCTATCTTAGCATGCCATACAAACCTGCGTATTTCAATCTTAATGACAGAAAGTCACCTGAAGGTGGAATCTACCAGTCAGTCTCAGAAAACATCTACCATCAGGAGCAACAAAGAAAAACCTGTCTGTTTTCATTCAAAAAAAGCTAAGCATAGAAGGAGGCAGAGATGCAATGACTGCTTACTGTGAAATATAACCAACCATGGGAGAAAGGGTCCCTTTAACATAGCATTCTCTGATTGACTGTGGAACAAGTTCACCACAGGGGGAGGAAGCTCACCCACATCTGCTTTGCCTGGAATCTAGGTGGTAGGAAAGATGAGCTGAAGTCTCCCTGAATGGAAGGTGGTGCAAAATCCAGGTATTCCGCTTCTTAACGAGATGCCCTATTGCCAAGACTATTATACTACGGAGACAGCAGCTGCTGTTTTCTCACGTTTTAAGACAGCAGCCTTATTACTATGAAATAAGTTAAAGCCTGTGTTCAGAAGGTGACTCGGGGCCATGAATCCCAGCCTCGCAGAGCAGCCCAAGAGGTTGTACTTCAGCTATGCTTCTTGTCAGCGTTGTCTATTAGCTTACGTGTCAGGGAATTCCAGCATACCAGATATTGTGAATCCCATTCAAAGATGCTTAAGTTCCACATGCAGTGAATCATGTCTTACTCTGAATTTCGGTTTCATTTCTGGAGCCAGATGCCTAAGAGCTCAACGTGGCAATATTCAACACTGTCATGTCCAATTCCTTACATGGATCTCCCTTTGTATGACCTGACAAAGGGCCTCCAAAAAAATCACAGCCAGTATTAGAACAAGAACCATTGCCTCCAGACACAATTATTCATTAAAACAATCATTCCCTTACAAGTCAAAGCTAACTATTCAGCTCAGTTGTACGCAATTTCCTGGTAGCCAGGAAGGATCTCTGTGGATATTCAGCATTATCAGTCTATTTCCAAGCAAGTTTTTTTTAACCTCCTCGCACCAAAATGTATATGCTGGCTAGATTTAGAGGATACCATGAACAATGTATGCATCAAAGGAAAAGGAGATAGATTTCAAGATCAGCATCCAAACTATACATGTTCCTATATGTTACCAATGTATACAACCACACCAATCATGCCCTAAAAACATTATATAATATAAGAAATTCAGCTCAATTCTAATCCAATATAGATGTCATTGTGACACAAAGAGATAAATAAAAAGGTACAACATAACAGGGTGGTAAATCACTGAGGGAATCTGTACTTCCTTGTTACAAGTCTACAAAAGAATATATGAAGGAGCTGTAACTATTCAAATCCATGCATTAATACCTCCTATGTCTGTCTAAAAGCCACCTCAGTAATTCTATTTCATGCTACAATAAGGTTGAAACCCAAAAACTACCTGTGGTTTGTGTACCAGCTCACAGTACCTAAATCTCAAGGTCCACCACAACACTTTGATAAGTATTTGATAAACTCAAGACGATTCACTAGCCAATAAAGAGGGATGTTTGTGCTTCACCTTCAAACTTCTAAAATACAGTGTCTAACAGTAATAAATAGCAACATATATTGCATTAGCAGCATACTAGGTTTTGATTTACTTCAGCCTCACCGTCGTCTTTGAGCTAACCTGCTGCACTTTGGTGACCATATCCTTGTAAATCATATCCAGGTTGGTGTTCATAATTTTCACTAATGCAGATACAATGACCTCCGACTGCTGAGTAGTGAACCCTAAGCAAAACGAAATGCAACAACATTCAGAGAGAGACCTAAATCTGGACAGTTTACAGAAATGCCAGTTGCTAATCAGCACCAAGTTAAAACAAATGTCCGTTATGAAAGATAAACATAATCCTCTTGATCCAGCACTAACAAAAGAGCACAACCAGTCAGTACATCCAAGTTCCTCCACCCCAAAATTATGTCTCTGACACAGTATAGTTGCTTCTGTAGTACAGCACTATTACAGTATCAGCAGGATATTTTCCTGGAAATTTTCTAGAAGTATTATGGAATGTCATCTCTCACACATGGTTATTTCTATGAGTAAGAATTCTGATCCTGAAAAGCAGGGTATACTTTCAGTATACTATAAATCCTCAGAACCACTGAAGATGTACAAAACTCAACAACTGAAAACAGAGCTAACCACTCTGATTTTAGGCCTACCAGCCTCTGAGTCCCTATTAAAAACCTTTTAAACTGAATATATTGGAAACTATCGTAAAACATTGTACCTAGAAATACTTGTCAGCTTTTCCACTTTCAAAATGTAGGAGTAAAAATGTCATGAACAAGATTTAGAAATACTTGCAAAAGCATGATTGTTTCAAACTAACTAGCAGCAGTGAAGTGTTAGAAAGCACACATGTGGTCTGAGAGTGAGTCGCTTTCAATAGCTGAGCTCATGTAATAGTTTGCCACCACCAAAAGGAAGAGATAGCCCTCCTCTCTCTTTTCCTATCCCTCCTCCTGCCAGTTTGTGTGTGTCCTGGTGCTCTGCTCTGTGAGCTCATTAAACTAGCGTCTCCAAATACTAACCAAGCAAAAGAGCTACAGAGTTTTCTGAGAATTAGGTTGGCACATGGAAAGAGATGAAGCCACATGGCAGGGAAAAGAGACCGGGACCTCCTCTTTTCAGGGATGGAGAGCTGTCAGAAGTCAATTCAGCTGTACTGCACTTCACCTTAAGGTACCTTCCCCACCTCGGCAACATTAGCATGAATCCAAAATAATCAATTCCCTTATCTATGTTTTAGCATAAGAGCAGCCATATTTTATATAGTATTCTACATTATATCCTAAAAACTACATTTTACATAGTAGTCCATATTCAATCCTATTACAACGCATTGTTGCATACTCAAGATGCTATATACTAAATATGTAGGAATCCAGTTAATACATTTTAAATCACTACCTTGACAACTGTTTTTTGCTTTCAATTCTTAAAATCTAATTTCTCTTTAGCATTTTTTAATTACCAATACGATAGTAAATTATTCCAATCAAAGTTATATAAGCTCACTGTCTCCTTTTGGAATTAGAAAAAACTTACATGTCCTTAGCCAGTATATGAAAAAAAAAAAAATCCATAAAAACGAAGCTGTAACATCACATGTCAAGGAGAAGCAAGTAACAAACTTT
The DNA here is from genome assembly GCF_964195595.1 of Calonectris borealis. NCBI lineage: Eukaryota > Metazoa > Chordata > Aves > Procellariiformes > Procellariidae > Calonectris > Calonectris borealis. The sequence goes on along the minus strand of NC_134313.1, from coordinate 101,227,977 downwards.
GTAAACTAAAATATCACCCATGAAATCACATTAGAAATAGCTACCCATTTCTAGCAAATTACCATTTTCTTCCAAGAGGCATACCAGCGCATGAGTGTCAAAAAAAAGCTTCCTATTTCCCAATAAGGAAATATTCCCTGTGCTTTGTAAAGATGATGGTGCAGAACTGCTTACATCTGAAAAAAAGATAAACAAAACATATGTTATTTTTAAGAAAGAATATTTAACCAATATGTTTGCTTTCCAGGAGTTTCCTTACTACCCCAAATATGTGCCATTTATGACAAAATATTAGATTGTGCATTGAGATTATCGCAGCTTGCTTGAAACTGAAAAGGTATCTGACTAACAAGTGCTATGCACAAGAGCTTTAAAACAGAATACAATGCTACTGCTGCACTTCCGAGATGCTCTCCAAGAATATCCTGTCCTGGAAAAATCCTACCAAGTGTCTGGGTCTTAAAATTGGTCCTTTACAGTTACCAGCATAAAATGTGGAAGTTGTGAGCAGTTTGTAGCTTTGAGGACTAAATCCACAGACTCTTTCCATTCTTTATTAGAGAAGCAAACCTTCATTGTTGCCCTTTAGACACTAAATTGCTATTAGAAGAATTACTAACACATTCCCCAAATATCAGTACTACAGAAATCATGCATTCAGGGAAATTTAATACCAGTGCATAAACTAGCTGACAGAAAGAATGTAAGATGCAACATGAGGTAAACTGTCAGGAGGCAGAATTCTCTGTCTTCAAAGACATTATATTTTAAAACATTTGGGTGGGCAGAAAATACAACAATGCCTTAGCTGTCTTACTTAAAGATCAATAAAGGGTAACCAATTTAAGCCTTCGGGGGGGGGGGAGGGGAAACAGTCCTTATTAGGACTGGCCCTACGGCCAGGTCACAAAGCTGCTGCTGACAGGCCCTTGCAGGCCCCCACGCCACTGGACTCCCGGGGGCGGGTGAGGTGACGGGGGCAGGGGTACCGACCCCCTCACCCACTCTCGCGTCTCTCCGCGCCACGCTCCCCCTCCCAGCTCTCACCCCGCTCCCCGCAGCGGCGGCGACTCTCCCTGCCGGTCCCGCCGACGCGCCTTCCCCACCCCGCGCTGCCGTTAACGGCCGTAACGGCCGTCCCGGAGCCCGGCGGCGCGGCCGGGCGCTGCCAGTCGCCGAGGCAGCGGCGCGCGGGGGAGGGGGGCGCGCGGCGGTCACCTGAGGCGGCGGCGGCGGGCGGGAGGGCGCCGTCCGCGCCGCGCGGCCGCAGCAGCAGCAGCGCCCGCCTCCCGCCGCTCACAGCCGTGGCGGCGGCCGCCTGACCCCTGGCCATGGCCGCGCCACCCGGTCCCGACGAAGGAAGAGGGGGGAAGGAGGGAAACCGCGGGTACCGCCGCCGCTACTGGAATGCCATTGCTGAGCACGCGCCGCCCCGGCGCCTACTCTTCCGCTACAGGCGGCGTCTCACTTCCGCCTCCGGCACGTGGCAAAACACGCGGGTGACGCCGTGAGCGGTGGCGGTTGATTTTATGGCTCACGCGGCGGTCGCAGCGAGAAGAACGGCGCGGGCGGGCCGGCTGCGAGGCGGTGCCTGCGGGGGCGGGGCGGGGCGGGGCGGGGCGGGGCGGGGCGGGGCGGAGGCGGGCGGCGGGGGCCGGGGCCGGGGACCGAGGGCATCGGCACCTCCCGGCCCACATGGGCGGCGGCCCTGGCGTGCTGGGGTGCCGGGAGTTAGCCGTTGGTGGCACAGGCTCTGCCAGGCGTCGCGCAGCGGCGGCACTGCTATTTCCATCCTTTATTTAAGTGAAAAAAGAGAGTATTTTGGGAGGGAGGTTTACCCCGGTGCGGCAGGACGGGCACGGTCCGGTGCCGGCTGTCCGACCTCGGGCCCCTTCCTGAATAACGTTTTTCTTCGTTCTGGGCGAAGATAGACGTTTAGTGGAAAAAAGTGCATTTCAGACATAGCTGTCATTCTGTAATGATGCTGAGATGTTGGGTTTCAAAGTTACTAACCAAGTAATGTGCAGAATTAGGCAACTCGGTGGATCTAAGGGTCTGGAGCTTTAGTCGTTAAATAATTGCTGTAACCATTAGGGTGGGTAAAGTCTGCTATGCTTGCAGTTCTGCTGAAAATACGGGTGTACTTTTTCTTTACCTGCTCTGTTTCTAAAACAAAAGTGCTTAATATTTGTAGGGAATTAATATGAGACGAAATCGGCTCGGCCCATTGTCATTTTCTCCAGGCAGCACTTATTTCAGAGCAAGTCTATTTTTCTGCTGCGTACATGTTCACAAAAAGCATGCAGCACCTTTTCTTCTTCTTACCAGAATCAATAATTACAGTATATCAGCATGAAGATGGAATCATTCAGATGTATCTATATAAATGCAAAGGCAGGTGAACCACCATGGCACGTAGCAGTGCCACAGCAGCAGAGCTTGTCACCGCAGCTGAGACAATGCGTGTACAGAAGGCCAGCGTCTGTAGCAGCAATTCCTTCCAGCTGCTGTGATGATAAAGCAGAACCTCTAAAGCTAGAAGCCATCGCTGTTATTACAAAATAAACTGTAAAGGTTATTTCGTATATCAGAAAGATATTACTATACTCGCAGACCTACACGAATAGCTGTTTCTCAAACCACTTGCCCTGTACGAGTGGGCTCACTTGCACTGCCGTGTTTGTTTTCACTGTGAGGAAAAGGAGAAACTTGCCTGACGTGCATTGCATCTTCTTGGCTGTCGTATCCACATTGCCTGGCATTAACACGGCAGTAATTCCTGACATTTGTGAGTATGCAGGCAGTTGTCTTTTCATCTACAGATGATTCAGAAATTGGTGCAGTGTATTTTCTTTGATACTCATTCTTCAATGATCCCTTTCAAAGCCTTGCACTCACTACAGCAATTGAAAGGCAAAATTGTGACTACTGAAGTATCTCCTTTTATATCAGCTGCTGGTTTGCATTTTGCAGTTGATTTCTGCACGTGGATATGATGGCAGATAATGTATGCAAGAAGTGCTGTACAGATGGAGGCTGCAATTGCAACTGGAGTCAGCCCATTCGGGGTCAAATACACCCGCATGTGCTGGCTATCAGTGCCCATTTTCATCTTCTCTAAGGGAAGCAAAGTCACTACCGCTAGCTACAGAGGTCTCCTGGCACAACTTTCTCTGTTTGTGTCAGAGGTCCACTCGTTCATTTTTTTCCCTTTCCAATGTCATCTTCCAGATCCCCTGTTTCTTCTCCGTTTTGAAGATTGCTATATACTAACCAGCAGGCAGATTCACTGAGCTCTGGAGGCAGCTTCAGCAGGCTGCAGTAGCTTCAGAGCCATCCGTTTTGCTAACTGGGCGTCAGGGACTAATTCCTGCACGAAGCGCCATAAGCAGTGTAGTCGCAAGCCGGGAGAGGACAGGACGAACAACTTTCTGCTATCTCGTGATTCTAGGTTGCTTAATGCTTGGCTTTAATCTGGCTGTTGCCCCATGGAAGTCGTTAGGTCCTACTTAGAGACTATAACTGAAACAAGCACTGAAGGTTACATGCTTAGTGTCCTGAAAACTTTGTCCCTGCAGGCGCACAGTGTTCGCTGATCTACGGAGTTATAATCCCCTTGGTTGTAACAATGAAATCTGTAGAGAAGGATTAAGAAGTGGTGGACGACCTTAAAAACTGGGGTAACGGAGATAGTGAAGTAATGCGAAGTGCAAAATAAGGACTAATAACAATATCTGCTGTACTTTTAGGTGAAAACTGAAGAGGAAATGAGCTCTGAGAGGTATCGTTGACCCACCAATGTGCTACAGCTGCAAGGAAAGCAAATGTAACCTTAAGGTGTATCAAGTAGGGTATTTTCAGTGGTTCACATGGAAAGTTTCATTGACCTTTCAGTATAATGTCATTTCAAATACAAACTACAGTTCTGGTCACTCCAATACAGGAAAGATTAATTCATATTCAAACTGGCAACCTAGTGTCAACAGGATAATTAAGGGGAATAAAGAGTCTTTTCTGTCGCAGGTGATTAAAAAGAGATTGGCTTGTTTAGCTTAGCAAAACAAAGCTTGAGAGGGGACCTTGTTTCCATCTGTAAACAAAATAGGAGTGTAAAAATAGGCAGAGAAAGAAAAAAGAACCACTGTTTATGTGAAAGAACATTACTGATAAAGGAACATTTGGTGTAAAGTGGCCATAAATAAATGTAGATTGGAAATTAAAAGGTTTTTACTCAACAGAACAGTCCTTGTGAAAAGCTTCCAACAGGAATGAAGAAGGATCACAAACTGAAATCAGTTTTTAGATGGATGTGGTTAGCTTGTGAAAGGGATTTTACGATCCAGTTACCTATAATAGCAAGGGACTGGTTCCTGTGCCCTTGCATTAATTTTCCACAGTGGAGGTTTTTCACTTTCCCCCTCAAGCATCTGGGATGAGCCAGTGTCAGAGAAAGACTGATGAGCTAAAAAGACCACAGGTGCAATCCAAAATAGCATTGAATAGTCCTGTTACTTATTTCAAATGTTTTAACACAGTGACTGTATAGAGTTGAGGGGGATTAACAGCTATCAGGGGTGATGAAACCCCAAACTGCTCTTAATTCTAAATGGGAAAAGCTACAAAACTCCCAGGCTGGAAAAGAATGAGAGTCACCAGTGCATGGATGCTTTCCCACTTTGAAGGGACTTAAAAAAAAAAAGGCTATAACAGCATTCAAATGAATATGCAAATGATAAGGTGCATTTGGAGTCATTTCAATGCTGTTATATCAGGGATGAGTGTGTTTCAGTGGTATTAAAGCGAAGGTGGCACCCAACATGCTGAAGAAGGAAAATAAAGCGATGTCATTGTTTTCCTCATCTACGGCAGATAATAATTTTAAGTGTTCAAAATCTTCTCCCATTCTTTTCAGGTGGATGCGTAGGTGAAGTCCTTCCTCTGTTATTTCGTTTCCTTTTTAGTGGAGAAATCAATAATGACTGTGTCATTTCTTCCATTATATTTGTTTATGTATGAGAACGGGTATTATTTGTAACGAAGAAACAATCACTGAGGAATAAAGCTAAAATGATCCTACCCATAGATGGCAGTAACTGCTAATAGTGCTGGCTGTCAGTGCCACTCCAGTTCAAAGGACCCAGACAAGGTTTAAACCAGTTGACCTGGTCCCCTAAGTTGCTAAACAGGCACTTCAGGGATCTTAAAATGGGGTCATGCACCAAGCTCCCTGCAGGAACCACCAGCAGAACGTGTCTCCGTGGAAGCTGGTTCAACTGTCAGAAACAACCCCACTGTGATTTCTTGAAGGAAGGAAGTATAATATTTATTCAAGTGCTATGGTTGATAGCAATAAGAAATGGCATTTATATTAGAATATTAAATCCTGCTATGTTCTCATCAGACATGTTTTACCTGTAAGATGGACAGATAAATATGATCTGTGTTTAAAGCTATCAAAACGGAGTGCCTTACAGTGGAGAACAGTTTGGACCAATATCCCTTCCCGCCAACCCAAGAATTACCTTGTATACAAAATATTGATGTATTCACCACCTTTGACTGAATAAAGGCAGGAAGAATCATTCTCATGGCACAATAGAGCAGCAGCAGCTGCTCCTGATTGCTGTATGCAGGAAGACAGAAGTAAGGGAGGATATTGTCCGTAAGAGTTCCTTATTTTCTCTTTATCTTTACACATAGGGAATCATGTAAGTTGCAAACAAGAATTTCATTTCCTCACAACCGTGGTCTTATTTCTTTCCTAAAGAAGTCCTGCAGTGGGGTTGTCAGGCAGGACTTTCCTTGTGGCTTTTTAATCACTCCTTGGAGATCTGACTCATACTGACGGAAGATTTGGAACAAAATTTCTGAATTTCGGAACAAATTTCCAAGCAACAGGAAAGGGGAGGAGTAGATTGGAGTTTTGGGGTCATCTCTACAGGAAGGAAAGAAGCTAAGGATGGTTGTGCATTGGCTTTTTAATTTTCTGGAAATGCATTTATTATTTACATTGTTCCCCAGGTATCGCAGGCAGGGCAGTGCAAATATACAAGTCAAAGTCACCAGCCTATGTGTGCTTTTTAAGAAGGACATAATATGTTGTGAAGAGAATTAGGATCAGGAGCAGTGTGATGGTATGTGCGAGGACACATAAGCAATCCGGGTGTGTTGCCAGCCGTTTTAAAGTTTTACCACTACCATATGAGGGGTAGTAATACTGTAGTGGCCTCTGGCGTGGCAGCCATTGTATGCAGTGCAGAGGGCGTGGAGGCAGAGTAAAGGCTTTCTGGAGTAGTCCGGGGGGGTGTTCCAGGCATCAATGTGCGAAAGATTACAAGAGTCAGTAGGCAAAAACGTCCATGGAGGGGACAGACATGAACCTAAGGGGTGAAAGGAGCACAGAAGGGATGAGCATAAAAGTTTAAAATACGGAGACGGCATTGTGAATATACAAGAGAGACGGAGCTGACGCTTGGCAGGCTCTGTGTGATGCAGCTGGGACGGGGAAGGACACTAAAGGGGGCTGGAGGCATCAGAATAGGGGCCAGGGGACTGGTGATAGCAGTGTCATTTTGAAATGGGCTGAGGGAGTAAAATGGGTGTCAGGAAAGCTTCGGGTTGTCATGTAAAGAAAGGAAGAGGCTGATGTAGGGAAGGGAAATGGAGGTGAAAAGTGGATGGCCGTTACTTGCTCTTCATTATCCTGTGGGACAGTTAAGCAGTGAATCAATTATGATACCAAGCAATTGTGTAGATAATGAGATAAGCAATGAAGCAGTTATACAGCAAATCATTTCTGGTATTAAATAAAAATGGGGAGAATCAACAGCCATATGAATCAATTATGCAGAGAACTGTTACCAAAGTCAGTCAGTTAAGTAGAGAAACAGTTATACAGCAAGAGAATGAATAAATTAATTAGGAAGTGGGACCGTTATGATGAGAATTAATTATGCAGAATCTTCCTTTGTGATAAGGGGCATGTCTGAGGGAGCTTCACGCACAGGAAAAAAAAATCCAAAACAAAACCATAAAAATAGATGCAAAACTAATGACGACATAAGCCCTGCGCCAGTTCTCAGTCACTTTGCCTGTGATATCCTCTCCCCTATCTCTTTGGGGTAGACTCACCCATGTTGCCATAGATGCTGAAGCCATTGCAGAAGCAGAGGAGAGGAAGCCTGTTTCTCCACTGTGCGTTCCTTCACTGGGGACGTGGAGGCGAGAGATGACTTTGTGGCTCTGACAAGTGGGATGTAGAAGTAGTCTTTGGAGCCATCTAACCTGCATGGAGATGTGGTTGGATACCATGCCAGCTTTTTTCTATTCAGCCATGGTAAAAATGCTGTCTACTACTATACTCACCTGACAACAGAGAATGTTAACTTCAGCTCTTAGTATTTGCTCATATCTGTGGCTCTCTGTCATCATTTCAGTGCAGCACGTCAGAATCAAACCTAGCACATGCAGCCAGTATTAATTGCACCACATAGTCACGAAGGCAATGTAACAAGGTCCTTATGTTGAGGTTCAGGGCTGTTGAAGTTAGCACTGCCTTTATGAGGACCTAGCCATGCAATTGGGAATTATGCAGATATAGTATACACATAAGAATGTAAAAATTTCTCTACAGAAAATATCCAGAAATTATAAAGGCAAGAGATACAATTTCATCTGCATTATTCTGCAGCTTGTACTTTTTTTATTTCGGAGGACTATGCTGAAGCAAAGCATAGAGGAAAGTTTAGAGGAAACTAAACATTTCTTTTTTTTCCTCTAAGATATGAGAACTGGAAACAATATTATTCAGTCAGTCACACAGGCACTTCATGCTGGTCATTGCACCAACATAGATAATTTTTATCAGGCTCGTCAGGTCTCTAGGTTTTCTTAAAGGTTCCTGCAGCCTTTCCAGTCCTGTTTCTTTTTTTTCCAGTTGCCTTCCAGCTGAGGAGAAGGCAGGTGCGCCAGCTAAGATGTGCTTTGAGAGGTTGCATGTCGGTGCCTACATCTCCCTCAGATGGGCACGCTTAGGAGAAAGAGGTTGAGGGAGGTCCTCCTGGTCCTCCTTTCTCAGCTAAGGCAGAGGGACATTTGGGCCCCATTGGGATGGCCAGGATCTCCTGACCTCCAGGAGATTGCCAGGTTCTGCCTGAACTTGCAGAGGCCCAGTTAGTGTTGGAGACACTCCTCTTTTTATCTCCTAATGACTGCCAACGCTCTAGGCCTCACCCCTTGAGATTTCTTCATGAGATGGGGAGAAAGATTTTTCAGTGCATGCTGACTTCATTATTCTGCACAAAAGTCACATTTCCACTTCAGCCAGAAAGTCGGTTTTGGGGAGTAGGGCAAACCTGTGGCATGCTCTGTGCAAAATAGCTCAAACTGGCTGTTTACTCTCAAAACAGGCCTTCAACACCATTAGTTTGTTTCTTTCACTGCTGCTCCTTCCAGACGTTTCCCTCCTAGAATTATCTTCTATTAGATCTTTGGAGTCTGTTTTGCTGGATTTAATCTCATGTTATTGGTTTAATGCAATATTAATGGTAAACCCCCTTTGTTTCTTATTCCCTCTAAGGATTTAAGATGCTTAAAACTGAAAGTAATGTATATACCTCAAGACAAGGATGCAAAAGTCCTAAGTGTCTGCCATCGGAGTCTGAGTTGTAGGGACATCTGACATATTGTATATAACACTGTTGTTCTCTGTCAACACCAATCAGTGTTCAAAGCCTTTTAAGGCTGTAGTGAGGGGGAGGAAAATTTGCCAACATGAATCGGGAGAAAAACTCACATTACAATCATCTTGTTTACAAAAATGTAAGCAAGGAAGGATAAACAACCATGTTTCCTTTCCCATAACTGCTGTGTGTTTTTTTTTTCCTCTTGGCATGAATCAATATCTTTGACTGTAGTTGCAGTTTAGGAAATTGCTGACCTTAACTTAACTCTAACCTGCCTCCTAGCAGCCTCCAGTAGTGGCAGATGTCTTTAGTACATCTAGATGAGAGGCTGGCTCTGGACCCAAGGCTTTGTGGTTGCTAATTTTTAGTATCTTGTAGGATACTGTTAAATGTAACCTCTTGTTTGATCCAAATGATTCTTTTTCCTTCCATGGGAAATAATGCAAACTCTGTAGCCTGGAGGCGAAGGGTTTCTCTTTTGTGTAACACTCCATAGGAACTGTAGGTTGACCAAGCTGGTTGTGGAGATATTTTCTGTACAACTGCAATGTTTCAATTCAGAAAACTTTAGCTTATAGGCAGCTGCCTGTTAACTGACACTGAAAAGCCATAAAGACACTGCCAACCCAATGGCCTTGAGGACATACAATCAAACACCTTCTGAGCCTGAAGGTATTACTTGTCTAGGAATAACCAATGACTCTACAAAATCTGAAAAACTCTGAGGAGGTCTGTGGTGTACTTTCAGAAACAGTCAGTTACCTGTGAAGAAGTCACACAGACCTAACAAGGGCTCAGAGAAGACAGTCCTTCCAAGTGGTGGTGCATAGGCAAGACAGACACAAGCATAAGCTACTTTAAAAAATCTTAGATGTTATCTAATGCTTTGTTTCTTCTAATCATCACTTAAATATGAGATCTCGTCATAGACTCCCCAGGGGGATGACATAAATGCCAGAAACTGACTGAGCATCTGGGCTGAGGCTGGTTGCTCTGCAGAGCACTGTAGACTCATCTAAAAATAGGGGACTTTCACCTCTACAGCTGACATGCAGAGTGATCCCTGCTGGGGTACACTTGGAGTGACTCACAGGAGGACCGAGATACAATTAACTTTATAACCATAAAAATGACATGAAAGCAATGCCCATTTAATTGGAAAAGCATTAACATGTCAACCTCACCTAGAGCTTTCCAAAAATAAATATTGTGAAGCCGAAAGACCTGGAAGGAAGCATCTTTAAATTGTGATAGATAACTGCTTAACTATTCAGAAAGAGAAAGGATATTACCAACCTCCGTTTTTTTAAGATTTCACTAGACCGCAATTCCTTTTTAAATGAAATGCACATCTCGCAGAGAACACAGCTTCTCCCCTTTACCCCCAAGTGATTATAAATGAATACCGTGGCTGGAAGAAGAATGTAACAGGTTTCCTTTTGTTAATGAACAATGGTCTAGCTTATAGCATTTCGTAAGGTTTCCAGATAGAAGAAGGCAGTCCAATAAAAGATTTTGCATCAGTAAGGTAATTTGGGGACCACCATAATTATCTGTGAAAGACATTGCATTTTTGGCAATATATGAAAAAAGATTACAGTTCTGGGTGCCTAGTTTCTTGTGGTTTTTTGAGATGGGTCCTGCTTGTGTAGAAACCTTTCTCCCCCGCACTGTTCTTTAAGTGTCAAATTTTGTTGCATTTAAGAAAAGTACACATCATAACAGATGGCAAAAATGCCATTGAATAATTTTAATAATAGAAGAAAACTAATTGCTTGTCAGCAGAAAATTCCTTTTCTAGAACTGGCAGAAACCATGCAGAATATCCATGTTGTTGCTGAAAGGCTCAAGCTAGTTGATTTTGTAAAAATCTTACAAAAGTAGTCTGTACATTCATGTAAATATATTTAGGTAAGGTACAGCTGCTGAAATGAGTACCTAATTGATGTGAAATGCTGCCAGTGTGCCCAAATGAAATAACAGAATTTAAGAAGATGAAATTACTTCAGTTGTGACTTGGCCATCAGAAGAGGAGAGGTGCTCTGGCTTTTGGAAGAGTTTTGTATTAGTTGATACACACTGAAGACTTTTAATTGAGATTATTATGTAGAGATGTACTCTGCCTGCTAAACATTAATGAATGCTCTTTTTGGCACCACTGTGAGAAATGGCAATATTATTATAATTCTCATATTACAGATATAAAGCCCCTAAGTTATAGTCAGTGACTGTTTTTTGGATATATTTTTGTTAATAAGGACAAGTCCCTGCAATTCAGCCGGGCAAGTAGAAACTCATTGTATGTTTAAGTTATCTCGCTTTTGTTAAGGTTACTGTGAATGGCTGAAGAAGTTTGAAATTTTTTGCTTTATATGCTTTTCTCCTGAAGGAATGCCAAACCCAGCCTTTAAACCTCATAAACCTCAGTTCAGTTCTTTAAACTTTGGACTCACCCTTCTTACCATTGAAATGGGACTTGATGCCATTTCTGGGCACTGGTTCGGTACCGGCGCAGGTTCCAGGTGTGGGATTTTCGGAGCTGTGAAGTGCTCCCAGCTCCTGTTGCCCCACCTCCCATACCATACCTGCTGGTGGTACCCACAACTGTTCAGTGCTGACCTTGAGGGGATGCAGTGGGGTCTCTGGCATCAGCAACGGCTCTGCCTGGGTTGTCCTGCTGAGCATCTCCTCTGAAAGCCAGGCTGAGCACATCCTTATTGAAGCTCATGACATCTTATGAATCACACCAGTAAGTGAGACAGATGTGGATGCATTTTTTTAAAAAAAAACAAGGTAAAAAGGTACTTTATACCTAAAACAAAACAAAAAAGCCCTAAATACCACTCCTAAGGAGTATCACTCAATTTGCAGTGCCTGACAAAACTAATCAGCCTGAATGACTAAGCCGTTACATCTTTCCAGAGTACAATGCTGTGTTCACAAAGAACATCACCCAGAAGATGATTTTAAAACTTTCAGCAGAACTAATTCCATAAAGTATTTAGATTTTTCATATAACTGTAATCCAAAGAAACACTTTGAAGTGCAACAGGAACAGATAGCCATAATTTCTGTCTTGGGAGAGACCCTAACCTAGTAACGACCCAAAAATTTTTGCTGAATCTTTACTTTCATACAGAGCTGTTGATGGGAAAATGATCTCAATATCTCATATCCAGTGTGAGTCTTTTGATATAATATTGGAGACACGAATAGCTGGAAGAGTAAATATAATTTATTGATTGATAGGAACACGGAAGAGCAATATAGGGAATCTCATACACACTGATACCACCCCTCTTTGCTGTGCCAAGAAAGTCGCTTGAAATCCCAAGTTCTTTCACAGAGTTTACGTCTGGCCTTCAGACTCTGGAACTCATCGAGTTCTCACAGTCTGAAAGAGCTCATCTCTGTTCACTCTTGTGGATTCAGTATAAAGATCCTCATTTTTCCCTGAACATGACTCTGATGGGGGCAGAATCTCACTGGTACAGAAATGTCATCCCAGCTTTTCATTTGCCAAGAGTATTTTTAACTACTTATTTTGAGTGGCTGCTCCGCACTTTGGTTTAGTGTTATTTTTATAAAGATAATTTGTAGCTGTGTAAAAGGTGCTGAGGGTGCACTTCCAGAACCCTTTCGTACATATGCAAAAATAATGAATAAATAAATAAATGCTCCTTTCACATGACCTCATTAAGAGCAAAGCCAAATTCCTGCAAGAGAAAGCCAGCTAAGCAGAATTTTCCAAGTGCCTTTATTATGATATTATTTCTATTCCCATTGCATCTCAGGGTCCTACTCACAGACCAGGACATTATGATGCTAAGTACCACACAAAAATGAAAAGGATGCCTTTGCTCCAAGGGGCTTTTATAACAGCAGTGATCGAAACAGAGCAATGTCTGCCAGTAGGACCCAGCAGCATTTTTCTGAGCGTGGAAGTGTGTATCAGCACTTTCTTTTTACGCAGGCTCAAGGACAGATGGGATCGGTGTGATGACATCTGAAGTTCCATTTCAGCTACTGTGTATAAACTCATAAATGCTTCAGAAGAACCAAGCTGTACACTTGCTGTACTTTGAAGAGGTAAGTTAAAAACCAAATGCTAATCAGCCGACTATGCAGAGATGAAGCGGGGACAGTCAGCTCAGGTTTTCAAGTCAGCATTGCTGAGGGATTTTGCTTATGTAAACACTTGCGATCATGTTTTCTATGTCTACAACCATCTGAAATTTTGCATAGCTGCAGACTGAACATCTGCATAAATCTGAATGAAAGATTTAGAAAACAAATAAGAAGATTATGTAGCAAAACTGCATCTTTGTTGCAGCATTTTGGAACTCAGACACAAAAAATCAGACACATTATATGAAACCAACAATAGGAAATTGTGTTTTCAATACATATCATCCATCTGGACATTAACTTTTATCACCTATACCTTCAGGTTTGAGCTGAAGGTGACACACTGCTGGGAGCAAGGAAATCATTACGGATTGTGAGGCTAGTATTGAAGACACTGCATAGTTCCAATAAATGGACTATATGGACACATATTTGTGGAGGTAAAGGCAAATGGACTCATCTCTCAAATCTCATAGTGGTGGTGATGCAGATGAGCAGTATTTGGGCTTCACTAGTCCAAAAGTGACAGCTGTGCTTTCATTAAGAGAAAAGGATTTAGCTCATGGATCCCTGTGGCAAGTGACAGCTCTCAAATTTGCAGGAGTGCAGGAGACTTCAGGGTCTTATACGTTGAACCTTTATTCATGCATCCATGCCCTGGCCATGTCTGCACCTCAGGTCTATTTTGATATCCTTCCAGGCTGCGATGGTGCCCTGCCACGTGCCCTTCCTCATGTACGCAACATGAAGTTAGAGAAAGGCATATGACCTGAGGCTGCAAAGGAGGAAAATAAGCACATCTCTTCTGTATCAAAAGGCAAAAAAAATCTCTATAAGGTGATTTTACATATTGATTATCCCTTGGCAACACACATGCGTTGTTAAAATGACAAAATCACACCTGCCATTGGCTCCCACAGCCACCCAGCTAGGATGTACCTGCTGGAAAATAACCTCCCCCCCTCCCTGTGCCCTGCTTTCCTTACCTCCCCTGAGTTTGGGGGAAACACATTAACGGAGGGGCAGAGACACAAGTCTGGGAGCTGGGAGGCTGGAGAGCAAGGAAGGACTAGAAAGGGAGCTGCAGCTTTAAATGGCTGCCTCTTCTCTTTTCATTACTAGCACCTAAAGTCCTAAGTGGTGTCAGACCCCGTTTCCAGAGAGTACAGCTAAATGCAAAGACAGTTTCCACAAAATCTCAATTTTCACTCAATTGGGTAAAATGGAAATATTTTTGGATTGACCAGAATCAAAACTTTTTTGTTCAACTGAATCGAAGCATTTCATTCTAGATCAGAGCAAGACAAATCTGGGCTGTTAATACTGATGTTCTGCATCAGCTAGTTTCTCTCTAGATCAGGATCTTTGCCTAGATTAAACCCTGGTACTATACCAGAATTTGCCTGTAGATTGCACCAGCCCTGACAAGTTCGTTAGCTGGAGCGTGTGCGGAGGGAAGGGGGTGAGGGGAATGAGGCCCTTGGGCAGAACAGCGGTTCAGGTGGGCACTGTTTCATTTCGGGAGTGTTGAAACTTTTCAGTGAAATTAAAATGCAGCTGGAATTGTTGTTTGAATGCTAGAAGTGCAGCTTGGAAATAACTGGTGGGTTAAAACTGCAGATGAAAAGCCGTGGGCATTTGCAGCAATCAAGCAGTCTGGAGTCTTTCAGAGAATGAGCAAAAAACCCCACATTTTAAATACAGTGAAAATACCAGGCAAATATATCTCCGTAGCTTTTTCCTGGCACTTTCTTTCATCAACCAGCTAGTAATACTAGTGTTCATAGCCTACATATAATTTTTTCCCAAGGATATTTCTTTAAAAAGAGGTCGTGTTTAAAAATATGGTTGAAATGAATGACTCACGGGCAAATATCAGCAGGCCCCTATTTCAGGGTGTCAGTTAGATGGCTACTTTTGTACTGCTGGGGTGGATGACAATATGCAGTTGAAATCACTACTGGCCTCCTTTGCTTCTTCCTCCATTGTCTTCTGTTGTCTTTAACGTAAACCTCAGTAATTCTTCCACTGGTTTGAATAAATAATAATTACAGTTCAGTAATCCTTGTTATAGCATAGCGTAATTAGTCTCTGTAGCTGACTGAAGCTTTTTAATCATGAAGATAGAAATGAATTAAATATGGGATAAACAAAAAACCCCCACGAAACAGCTTTCCCTCCAACATCATAAAAATGTTTCTCAAGGAACTATGGAAAAAAAATTTACTATTTTAAAAAGCATTTTAACTTCTTTTCCTGGGTGACTGCCAATTTGTAATTTGTTGACATTTTTATTTTGCTCTCTTGGGTCTCAGCTGGAAGATGGACCATGACTTGAAATGTAGATAACATTTTTATCCTTAAGTAATCTTCTCCTAGGAATGATGCTGCCTGCATAAAACATCTGACATACAATAGACCAAACTAAGCTCTTGTACAAGTCTATTAAAGTCAATGGAGTTACACTAAGAATGAATTTGTCCCAATGAAGTATTCTGGAGAATAATGCAAAGCCTATCAGATTACGTACAAGAAAATAGAATACCAGAGCTGCACAGTTGGACAATGTAATCCTATTTTCATTTCAGCTGGAAAGCTTCTTGGTTGCTAGTTTCTGTTCTGCATAGGTTTTTGTACTGCAGTCATCACCACAATATCCAAGTACCTTCCAAAAATGCATTAAATAGTGTGACTAACATCTGGTATATGTTTGTTTTCTCATCTTCTCCAATGCACTAGGAAGTTCTATTGACAATGAATAATTATCAGGAGGAAAAGGTATTTGTCCGTTAAAACTATCAAAAAAAAGGAGCAGCATTTTTTACACAGAGAATCAAATACTTAGGGGGAAAACACGATTCTTTTCTACACGTCAGAAATACAGCTTTAGACTTACAAAGTTTAAAAAGTACTTTCTGCAGATGTCTCAGAAAGAACAGTTTGCAACACGAATACATTCATAATGCCTTTCTATACCCAGAATTGTTCCAAGGCAAAATCTTGTGAGAAGAAGCTGAGTTGTCAAGTCAGTAGAAATCAAAGTGGCTCACCTCCCTATGGAAGATGTGTGGCCATTTCTGAGACTGGCGAGTTGAAAGCAGAGCAGGAGGGGAGAGTTTAAGGCTTGGCTCATGGGGTGCTCAAGTGCCAGCTGGAGTAGACAGCAGGAGTGTGAACGCTGCCCCTCTTCATCCAGAATGGGAAGGAGTTGAGTAACCCATTCACACAATGAAATCAGAAATAAAGGAGAACTTGGGATTTGAGCAATCCCCCTTATGAAGGAGTAGTGTACATTGCTCAAGACACAAATAGAAATCTTAAAAAATGAAAAAAAGAGGAAGAAGTGATCAAAGAGAGCAGAAGTACCATGTTGCATTAAGTGGCTTAAAGCCATGTGTGCATTCAAGGCCCAGGCTGAGTTCTTTCGATACATCTAACAGATAAATCATACCGTTGTTTGATCATCTACATTTGAATTTTATACTTCAAATTCAGATGAATCCTAGCAAGCACAGGAGTTGTTACTCCCTAATTTGAATTCAATTGAGTAGCATCTGTGCACAGAAGCTAATTGCACAGATTTTTCTGTGGTCTTTATATGAAACATTTCCTCTTTTCCATTTGAGAAACGAGGCTTTTGTTAGCTCTGCAGATAACCACGGTTCAAATTCATGCCTATCAGTAGCATCTTCCTCGTGTTTTTTTTTTTTTGTCAGTTGTTTATGTGAGTTTGATTTCATCTTCTTACACAGGGTTGTGAGATAACGCCCCTGGTTTCTCCTAACAGTCGTTTCCTTGGGTAAGAGTGTTTCTGTTCCAGCTCTTTCACCACGCACTGCCTCTCCCGGCAGAGCTCAGGTCCTCCTATGAGTCCCATCTCTGTTACTGTGAAAGTTTCTGTTGACTTTGGGTTCTCTTCAATATGATTTATTTCAGTAAGATTTTTAAAAGACAGTAATTAAAAAAAAAATAAAGGTAGAAGAACTGGGAATCTGAAATGCAAGATGAAGTTGCCTCCAAACTAACCCATCTTGGAAGAGTGTCTGGGAATGGTTCACACCACTCCGATGAGCTGTCTTCTCGGAGGGTGCATCGATACCAAGTTTTTTCATCTGGCGGTTTACACTGAATAATTAATGGCCCTGAAAACCTGTGTGTGTGCTCTGCTTGCAGGCAGAATCAGTCTAGCTCCTGAGAAGGTGGTCAGCGGGTGAGGAATATTGGCATCACAAAGAAACTGAAGCTGATGAAATAAAATTAAGTTAGTGGCAGCAGTGGCTTTCTCCCTAGTGCTGAAGAGAAACCATAACCTCATCTCAGTTACACTACTGCAACTCCAAAGATGCTACAGAGCACAGAAACTTGCCGAATGACTGAAATCTTGCAGTCAGTACTTCCAAGTGACATATGCATGTACTTCAGACACACTGTGATTTATTTCAGTAGTACCTGTACCTTTGAATCCTGTATTTTGTCATTGAACCAATCTGCGCGATCAGTGTTTATAAACATTTGTGATAACTGCTATAAATAGTACATTAAAACGGGACCAGAATCTGCTGTTGGAAACATGAATCTCCTCCTCTTCACTCGTGAGGGAGCTGCAAATACAGAAGAACACCCAGCTCAAACTGCCTTTCTTATTCACTTCTGGCTTGATGTGTTTTTCCTGTTTATTATTCTCTCATTTGTGTTAGAAAGGAAAATACAATCTTCTCCTTGCTCTAAGAATTACATTGATTATGTGTTCTAGATAGAAAGAGCCACTGTTGCATCTTGCATTGTTTTAATCCCGGGAGTTTGCTGGTGAAAGAACCAAACCAAATTCTTAAAAATAAACTGAATTCAGAAGTATTGAGCTAAAGGCAGGAGCATTTCAAGAAACAATTAGAACCTGTTTTGAAAAAGCAAAGACATAAAAATAAAGTAAAGCAGACAGACTAAATTGGCTTTTATCACCTGTGCTCCAGCCTCTGCTTTTTGATCTGTGACCCTTCAGTGAGGTAGAGGAAACTTTTTATCAAAAATATCCCTATCATTTAGGCACTATAATAACCTGCAATCTATAGGCTTTCAGGACTCGGAGAGGTTAGGCAACTGCCTTTTGTTCAGATCCTCATTCTCTATCATTTTCATTCTAAGCACCTAAGACAGAATGTCACAGAAATCTATGGGTTGATTTCTATTGGAGCTGAATTAGACAATGCAAAGTGCTGTAAACGTGTCTATTACTATCTTTAAAGATCTCCGTAATGAGCAGCAGTACATCGATGATTTACACCTCTTCTGTTACCATTATCCACGTTAATAAAAGACTCCAAGATCATCTCTTGTCAAAAGCATTTTGTTTTTACACGTTCCATATAAAATTTGATGATGAATTATAAAAGGCAAACAAACTGTGGCCAGGTAGATAGATTTATCTGGTTGTAATATTATGACAGTTTACTTAATCGTTTTATTGCTTGAACTGTGAAGATTGTATTGTGCCACTGCAGAAACACAGCAGAAAGCTGTAAGATGGCAGTTAGTACCTGTGGAAGGTAAAGATGCTTCGTATTGCTGTTGTAGTCTTAAGGGGGAAAAAAGGGATGATCTAAAAAATCCCCCAAAGATTCATTAAGAAGCATTCTATTTGCACATTAGTGTATTGTGCTAAATTTACTTGCTAATTTTGATGTCAACAGCGACTAGTACTAATGAAAAGCTTATGCAACATCAGAGAGTTTAGTAAAATAAAATAAAAAAAAAATCAGTTTAAAGAGTTAGATTACACCAAACTGTGATTACTAGTTCAAGATTACACAAAACTGTAATTAACAGTTCAGTGTTACAAACACGAACAAAAGGCAACAGAGGACACATTTAGAGTATGTACAAACACCATTGCTGGCAAGGTTTTAATATTATGTGTTTTCTCCCTTCTACTAGTGGTTCAAATGGCTTAGATAAACTAGACGCCAGTAGGGAAATTTGGCCAGATTAATGTTATCTACTGTGTCCCAGTTCAAGACAGATCTTAAGCTGCTGCTTAAACTCACCTCTCTCTAAACATATGCTTGACAGTAGCATGTGCTAAGAACACATTTCTTACAGCAGCACACCCAAATATTTTCCTGACTTAGAGCCAGAAGGATATAATCCTCATTTTAAACCCTTCCAATCACGGCAAGTTAGAGTCACCTCACTTACAGGAATGTTATAATGTAAACCACACTTCTCTCCAAACCAGATCCGATAAAAGGAAGACAATTCGTATTCACGAGTGGTCAGGCCCTATGGGGAGGAGATTACTATGAAGATTCAGGGCTGATCTGGTGTCTGCAAGGTTGTGAATTTCACACCTTTTATGGAACTCTTAATTAATTGCATTTAAAAAACCATGGCAAGGGATACCAATCTTAACAGAGGAGCACTGTGCTTGTATAAGCTGGACAATAAATTTGAAGCGAGAGAGAAGCTCATCAAAGCAAAGACAGCTGGAGGCCAACTGCAGGCTTATCTAATGTAGTAGACTGTGCAAAACCCAAATTCAAACAAATATTCCAGAGGGAAATGCTGACTCTGAGGGATTCTTCCCATCAAGAGCGATATTCATTTCCAACCCTTTTCTAGATCCCGCTGTGGGCTTTCAATACTGCTGACCAATGCACACTACCGTTTTGCCTGAGAGAAGTGGCAGGGCATGCGGACAGATTCAGTGAAGTAATTTAGAAAGATAAAAGCGGTGCTCAACAAGGAGAAACTGCATCCCCGCTGCTGGAGAACTCACCGGTGAAGACTCACAGGACGCAAATCTATCTCCATGAAGACCCAAATCTGTCTCCCTCTCTTTTCCATTTCTCTTCGCAGTTTCAGGGTGAGCTGGCCAGACAGCATGGGCTAAAGCGCTGGCAGCAGAAGGAAAACCATTTATTGTATACGTGGATCCCCGTTATCAGTAAGGTTCAGCTCTTGTGTGGGATCGGCTCATGGGAGAGGAATACCTGAGTAGGACAGATCCCATGAGACTGGGCAGTGTGAAGCTTTCAGGGAGGATCGTGCAGCTACAGTGCTGCCTTCACTGATTAACAGCTCGTAGTGTACAAGTCACTGGTCCTAAATCGCATCATTTTGCATCGCAGCACTTGTACGTGTGCGTTGCTGCATTATGCTGCAGCTTTTGTACTTACTGTTTTCCGCTGCTGCTGGCTCAGAGGTTGCCCCATTCTGGTGGGCAATGACCTGGCTTCAGCCGATCGTACCTGTGTCGTCTCTCCATTGAGAGACCCGCCTGATGCAGGTGGGGAGGCAGCCATCGGTGCTTGGGAAACCTCCTTAGGTTGTGACGGGTCTGTGCTAATACAGCAGGAACCCTCAGGAATCTAAATTTTACCTTCCTGCAACCCTCAGCTGCCTTCCCTAAAATACTATCCTGAATGTTGGATTTCCAGATTTACCATTCATGCACTCCATGGTTTATGCTAACTGGAAGTTTACCCAAGACCGGTTTGTTGAGGTCCCTTTTCCAGCACCATGGAAGTTTCCCAGAGCAAGACTCATCCGGGTGGGAAGCAGACCCTCTCCCGCGCCTCCTTCTGGGATCTAAGAAGCTGATCTGGGAAGGCATCTTCCCATCCACCGCCTTTGTATTTCACCATTTGCTGCTGCAGCTGCAAGATGCATTTCTTTGACTTGTCATCTTTAACTTTCTCGTAATCTTATATGTTATGCTTATGTTTTAAGAGCATGCTGGTGGGTTTTCATTTTCACCTGTTAGATGTAGCAGGCATCTGATACATTCATTCCCCCACCCAGAGAAAAGAAATGAGAAAAACCCATCAGCAACTTCAGTAACACCAGGCACTGCACGTACTACTGGAAGGCAGGACTTGGCGTGGTGGTGTGCCTGAGAGCAGAGGGAGCGTGCAGCTTTCCACGCTTGAGGAAGCCCTATGCCCCGCACTGGTCTGGGGAGCGTTTCTCTATTTGGGAGTCCTGCAATGATGGGGACCGGAGTGGTTTTGGTACCCATACCTGCACTTTTGATATGCTAGTTTTGATTTTTATTCTCTCCATGTTACCCTGCAGTGTTCCCTGGAAGGCTTCACGCTATAACAGAACTCAGAGGGATCACCGGTCCTGCCTGTATCTCCGCTCATTGAACATAAGCTATCATCTCTGGTTTGCAATTAAGGTGCTGTAGTGGGACTAATAGCAGGAGCTTCTGGCACGCTGAACTACTGAAGCTTTTGTCAGCTTGGGGAAGTCAAAGGCGAAGTCGTACAATAAAGCAACTGGAAGAAAAAATACTCATGAAAGTCTCTTTCAACAGTTGTATGTTAAAAGGACTATGTAAAGTTGAAAGAAAAAATTACACACCTGAAGTATTTTTAACTTACTGTTTGCTACTCACAGTAGATAAATTGGTAACTCAAAAGGATTTTGAATACACTAACAACACTGGTTTGATATGCAGTTTTTGCTTTTCTCTGTTCCCTCTGGTATTCGATAGTGGAAATAGAGGAGTGAATTGTGACTTGCCTGCAGATAAGGTACCTATCAATATTTTTTGCACAAGCACATTACTGGTTGGGATGTCCGTACTGGGGGCAGGGGGAAGCACTCGTTGTCCATTGTAAAGACTGAGCTGTATTCCCCATGCAAAAAATAATAGACCCATGGATCCAGAAGAATGTCACTCATATCAGGAACTTAAAAGAGGGAAATATATTGCCATCCTTATAAATATACTTTTTTCAAACCAACCACATCTGCCCTCACTGTGTCCTTTAATGTTTGAGACTCTGTATGGTGGCTTTAAATGACTTTCAAAATGTAATTTTCACATTCTTGTTTGTTTTGACTGATTTCTTAATACAACGTAAAGTACTTGCCAGAAACAATCCTTCTCTGTCAGACAAAGGCACCAAAGTAAACATTGTTTGATTTGTCTTGGCAGCAGTTGAAGAAAACCCTTGTCAATAGGAAATTTCTCTTACTGCTGAAACAATTGGTTATTAAATAAATCTTAGGTGATTTTTCAGAGGCATGCAACTCCTACAGTACATTTTTTCTAGTAGATTTTTCCATTTATGCTTTTACCTTCACCTTGGCTTTTTCCTTTACCATAAAGAATATGGAATTTTTCAATAATTCAGAGACAAAATTGTGGTGGGAGCACTGGGTAGCCCTGCGTCCACCTTCAATATGTACATCCTGAATGCCAGGCTGGTTAATGCAAATATTGGATCCTGACCTGGACCGGGATATTACTCTGGGTAACCCTGCTCAGTACCCATTCTGATCTCCATTTGGTTAGTCATCCTTTGAGGATCTTGAGTATAAATATCTAGCTTTGCTACCCTTCAGTAGTTTCCCACATTTGTCTTCTTTGTTTATGAGATTATATATATTTCTTTTCATATGAGGTAGTACCAAAAACTGTACCAATATCCCAGATGTAGGACATTTACTGTTTCTCCCTTAATGGCAAGACCCATTACCTTGCTGTAGAAGGAAATTAGCTTGCCAGGATTTGCTCTTGATAAAGTTGCTCCCTTACTCCTTGAGACCTTCATGCATTCAAGTGGCTTGATCAGGGGAACCGCAGAGAGCTGCAGACAGCTGATGAGTCAGTAATTCCCTGCTCCTACCCACTCCATCTTTAAAAAAGGAAGCATACATACCTGGGTTTTTTTCCTTCTTCCTGGTATTTCTCCCATCCTTCCTGAATTTTTGAAGAGGACCGCTGGTAGGTCTGAGACAGCTTTAGCAGGATCTTTAGCCTAGGAAAAGCTCATCTGACATGCCTGACTGGAAAGCCTGCAAGCTAACCAATGATCGCCTCACTTTTTCTTGCCCCATTTTACCTGTCACTGGTATTAATTTTACGAGCCGTTTGCTCACAGCCAACCTTTCCTTAAGGAAGACTGATGCAAAAAGAGTCTTTCCAGAAGACTTTCCAGTTCAAGACGGGTCTTGAGTTTACATTAGCCTCCCAGTTTTGCCTCCCCACCCTGCAGCCTTCCCTGCTCATTACACATCACTGTCCCCTCTGGGGACCCCTGCTCCCACTCCCCCATTTCCCTTTGCTTCCCTGCAGACGCTGCCCTACTCTTCCCAAGTAGCGAAGCGCTGGAGCAACAACATCCACGTTATCCTGTTTGCTCTACCCTGGTTTAGAAACCACCACTGACCAGCATGCAGGGAGGTTTGAGAGAGTTCGTCGTGTAGTCTGGAGGTGAGCTCACGAGGAAGAGCAGCGCTTGTGGTACAGGCTGCTGGGACAGCCAGCCGCAGAGGTGGCATGGGATGCATACCTTACTCTTCTTACTTTATGGTGTCCAGAAACCTGGGGACTCCAACTGTGTCAAAATTGCAATTTTTTTTTCTCTAAGAATAATCACTCACATTTCAGATAAATTTGCCCCAGTCCTACACATCCTTAAACAAATCTAAACTCTATGCACAAATGTTTAGGCATTGCAAGCATTTGTGCCACACGCTACCGAAGATACACCACCCCAGCTTTTTTGAGCGATTGCAATCCACAACACTGTTCAAATTGCAAGCATCTGTCATCACTCCACTGAGGAAAATCTTCAGAGATATCAATTTAAAGAAATAAACAAGAAACGAATTATTTTCAGGAAACAGCAACCTCTGTGACAGTGCTCTACAAGCAGGGAAAGGCAAAGTCTAAATTAATTGTGTCAAGTATTCTGTTTGAATTAGTCTAAGTATAGTATTTCGTCTAGCGATTTGGGGGTTGAGCCTTGTGCAGAACCATAAGGAAATACATAAAAGCAATACAAGAAGTTGAACGGCAGGAGCGGAACCTGGCTGCAACATTTCCTTAAGGAACCCAGCAGCGAGGCAGGCAGGGGCAGCAGAGGGAGCCGGGGCGGGACAGGGAAGGGGAGCTACGGGGCTGGTGGCCGGCGGGAGGACAGGGAAGGGGAGCTACGGGGCTGGTGGCCGGCGGGAGGACAGGGAAGGGGAGCTACGGGGCTGGTGGCCGGCGGGAGGACAGGGAAGGGGAGCTACGGGGCTGGTGGCCGGCGGGAGGACAGGGAAGGGGAGCTACGGGGCTGGTGGCCGGCGGGAGGACAGGGAAGGGGAGCTAAGGGGCTGGTGGCCGGCGGGAGGACAGGGAAGGGGAGCTAAGGGGCTGGTGGCCGGCGGGAGGACAGGGAAGGGGAGCTAAGGGGCTGGTGGCCAGCGGGAGGACAGGGAAGGGGAGCTAAGGGGCTGGTGGCCGGGGGGAGGACAGGGAAGGGGAGCTAAGGGGCTGGTGGCCGGCGGGAGGACAGGGAAGGAGAGCTAAGGGGCTGGTGGCCGGCGGGAGGACAGGGAAGGGGAGCTACGGGGCTGGTGGCCGGGGGGAGGACAGGGAAGGAGAGCTAAGGGGCTGGTGGCCGGCGGGAGGACAGGGAAGGGGAGCTACGGGGCTGGTGGCCGGGGGGAGGACAGGGAAGGAGAGCTAAGGGGCTGGTGGCCGGCGGGAGGACAGGGAAGGAGAGCTAAGGGGCTGGTGGCGGGGAGGGCCGGGAGGAGCTGCTCGCTTGGTGCCAGGCATGTGCAGGGCACGGGGGAGAGGACGGGCGGCTGCTGGGGCCGCCGATGCCCGAGTGCAACTGCCCTACAGCTTTAATAGTTGTGCAGCACAGAAGAAGATAAAGCTGCAGCAGGCAATGTGGCCTCTTAAGGAGAAAGCTCTCATCGAGCCCGATCTCGTGACTGCAGGTTAGTGCTACACCACCAGCACACAGTGCTGCAGCAGGGGAGAACGCTTCATGCAACGCGAGCCACTTACACCGGGTAAACGCACGCAGTGCTGTGCTGGGAATGAAATGCTCCGTTCCTCTTCACGTTAATGGGAACAGGGCTTCTTCCCTTGCTGCTGTGTAAAAAGTACAGCCCGTGATACCTACAAGGCTCTTCCTCCCAATTCTCCCTTTGAGGCCAGCTCAGATTGCTCTATAGGATTTCCCAGAGGTGTCTGGCACCGAATGGCTCAGCTGTTATCTCCTTGGCTCCAGGAGACAGCCATAATTCACGTTTCAGGCAAGCAGGCACAGCCGGCAGGTAACATCTTTCAAGAAGCATCTCTAAATGTCGTCATGGTTCAAGGCCTGGGAGGCGCAGCCTTCCCGGTCCTCCCCACCCGGCTGCTATCGGGGCGTACAACCAGGTGATGCCGAGGC
Source organism: Calonectris borealis (assembly GCF_964195595.1). Classification (NCBI taxonomy): domain Eukaryota; kingdom Metazoa; phylum Chordata; class Aves; order Procellariiformes; family Procellariidae; genus Calonectris; species Calonectris borealis. Next base: position 101,202,977 of record NC_134313.1, on the reverse strand, counting down.
ACGTTCCCCTGCTCCTACCAGAGGCTCAGTCCTAGGTCAAAACACCAATGGCTCTACCAGAACTAACCACTGAATAATTTGCCTTTTGAATGAGAGGGGATTGACTGGGGATCCAATTTGTCAATGGCAAGAGGAACAGGTTGGCATCCCTTTGTGATGTGTAAGCAGCTCCTGATATTTTCTGTATTTAAAGAGGGGGAGAGCTTTTAGCTCTAACGTTCAAGAATCTGGGTCTAAACTTCATTTGTTTTCCTCTTTGGAGGTTCCAGCGATGCTAAAAGCTCAGCAATTTGGATACCTAACAAAGCTGCCTCTTCTCCCAAAGTTGTTTTAATGCTGCTTTTATCAGTACAGTTCAACAAACAAAGAACTTCCAAGCGAAGATCACGCTCTCTCTCATTTGCTTATGTACTGCACTTGATTTCCTAAACCTATGCATTGGGCTGTGTTGGGAAGAAACAAAGGAAATATCTGAAATTCTGGTGTGGTAAAAATGAAGCTGAAAAGAAACTTCATGTTTGAATTTCCTGTGGTAAAAACAAATGCCTAAATTTTAATTTGAGCTTTTATTTCTACACTAGAGAGGGGGAAAGATAGTACACCTCCACCTTTTTCCAAGGATGGTTTACTCTCAGCTAAGAGTGGGTTTAGCCCACAACTTAGGGTTCAAATATCTACCAGCTTAGAGGCTGATGAGATCTGGAAATCAGAAAGCGTACTGGTTCTGGGCCATTCCTCAGTTTAATAGAGAAAAAGGAAGCAAAGCATGGCGGGTGAGGTTTTGCAATTTAAAAAATAAAGAAGCCACTGCATGAGTTTTATATCCAACCATCCCTATACCAAAGTCTCATCCATTCAAAATGCAAGTTACACCAGTGGCTACCTACTGGCTAATATGAATAAATCTTCCTATTCTACCCACTACTACAAGATTACATATTGCAACCCTGTGAGTTGTGCGCCTGTATGGTCCAGCTGTGCCTGAAGCCAGCAGTTACACAACACACTCGCTCCTTGTAGTCCTGCTAAAAGAAGGAGTAACTCATGCTGGGGGAGCACGCCTTGGCCGGGCAGCTGCACTTCCCCGCGCGCACGTGTGTGCAGATCACGCCCACGACACCCGTGACCAGGCTCCGCTGCCGCCTCTCTGATAACATGAGGGACAACCTGCAGCTTGCAGCCTTCGGAAGAAGCAAACACTGGTGGGCTCAGGTTTTAGAGATGCCTGTACTAAGGGTTTCCAGGCAAGAACATCCCTCTCTAAGCCTGGAATTAGCCCTGTGTTTTTCATAACAGCCAGTGGGCAAGGTCAGCAAATGTAGGAATCCAATGCAAAATGCATGCTCCAAATTACCTTCTGGCTGCTACCTGGAACGCTCCCTCATACATGCTGTCCCTTTATCTTAAAAAGACGTGGTTGAGTGATCATCTAGAAATCTGCCTAGCTTTTTTTTTTAATTTTTTGCAATCTTCCTTTTCACAAAATACTTTACATTCTCATGCAGTAAACAGAAATGTTTTGTCCTGTTTGGTTAAAATACTGTGAAATACTATCACATACTCACCGTCAGTCTATTTTTTAAACTGTTCCGAGGAATAACAGGAATGAAATCTGAAAGACCTCCAAATCCAGGCATTAAGAAATATGCTTATCATGACAAATCTTTACTGAAAAATTAAATTTTTATTGAGTGAAACAATTGCTTTTACATTAGTACTTCATTATTTCAGACAGGAATAGTTTTACTTCTGCCATTTGTTACCATGTTATAGTTTCTGTGTCTGCCAGATTACGTTGTATTTCATTGTTCCACTCCTGAAATAAAAACAAACAAAAAGAAGTCCCCACACTATGACTTTTCTTCATAAAACTAAAAAAGACAACTATAGAAGGCAAAGTTACAGCAGTCAAACTCCTCTCATAAAACTCACGTTACATTTGGTAAGCCTCAAGCTGATCTGGAATTTGAAACCAGTGGATTTTAGGAGACAAAGTATAAAGTAAAGCCATATATGCTTAAACCTTTTGTTTTTTTCAGTTTCTTGGATCAAGAAGTACACACTACAATGTGTCAATAATTCACTGGATCTGGCACACATATTTTTCACATTCTACCTGTCTTCGTACATCATTTTTGCAATCTCTTGTCTTGTCAAGTTACATCCAGCTGTTTGCCCTCTCCACCCAAGCCCTAGAGTGTGATTAAGCCTCTTTTTTCTTTTTCTTTTTTTTTTTTAAAAACTTTTTTTCCACACTTTTAAAACCTACTTGCGAAGTTTCATTAAGTATCTGCATGATTTACACAGCCTCACTGACCTGGTTTTATTTAGCATGTTTCATTACCAAAACTAACAAAAAAGTCATCAGAGATTTGCAGCTGACCCTGGAAGCTCCACAGAATTCCTGAGTTTCGGCCCCAGAATTTTATTCTTTGCTGAGAGGAAATGAGCCCTATCTAGTTTTAATGCAATAATAATGCCTTTTTACAGTCACTCAGTTTTTCTAAGAAAAAGCAGGAGCGAAGATGGAACATTGATGTAAAGAGCATCAACGTGAAGAAGTCCTCCAGAGGCTGCGAGGAGCCTTCGCTGGGGCCCGGGGCAGCGAGCTGCTGAGCCCCCTGCTTACATCCCTGGGAGCTGAAGGCAGAGACCCCTAACTGGCAATGTGAAGGAGCAAATGTAAAGGGCTCACCCTCTAAACAGCGTTATTATTATTATTTTTATCTGCCAGCATCTCCTCTTCTTGGAAAGAAGAAAGGAGAACATGAAAAAGGCCATAAGCCTTGAGGAAATAAAAGATTAAGTAAAAGACGTAAAAAAAAAAAAGTATTATTGCAATGAAAAGCTCTAGGCTGTAGTTTGGGCTGGGCACAGCAAGTGGGTGAGGTAGGCGCAGCGCTACGGCCGAGAGAGAAGGCATCTTACAGCGCTTGCTGATGAGTAGCTGCTCAGTCCAGCAATGTCAGGCCACGTGCTTCATAGAGCTAAAATGTGTAGAGTCTATGCCAAGATTAAATTAAATATTCTCCTGGAATCTACCATCTCCTGCACCCAGGTGAACTGGACAATTTAAGCAGACAGATTAGAATGGGATAAATACATGTTAGCAAGTTTATCAACGCACATGTTTTTGCCCTCCATATAATGCATGATATATAAACTAACAACAGTCAAGTGTAACACCTCAGATGTGCTGTCAGGAGTGATACCAGTGACAAAGTGATTTCAGCGGCTGTGGGAGTACAGATGTCTTACATCGTCACACAACTTACTGACACTAATTAGAATGTATTTCCGAGTGCTTCGCCCCACCTCAACGCAAAAAAGAAGTAGCAGTAGAAAAGGTTCAGGGAAGTGCAATGGGTGGTGTCAGGCACGGAAAGGCTACCATCTAAGGAGAGATCAAATTGACTAGGATCTTCAGCTTGGAAAAGAGGCGGCTGAGGAGAAGCATGAGGGATAAAATCCAGACGTTAATATTTCTAGAGAAAGATGAAGTTCTCAGAGGTGCGGAGGAAACAATGTGCAATCACACCTCGGAACTGATTTTCCTCTCAGAAAAAGTAGGGGACACGTAACTAGTATCTTAGGAGTTTTTAAGACAAAGCAGACCTTTTCCACAAAGTATATAATTAAATTACAGAACTCGCTGCTGTGGGATTTTATAGATGCCGAGACTATAAATGGGTTAAAAAACAACATTTAAAGGACATAGGCAAGAATCAAACCCACAGATACAGACATAACCTCCATCTCAAGAGGTGTCCAAACTGCAGATTGCTGTAAATGAGGAGGTATATTGGAAGCTCACCGTCCGCGTGGGCCGTTCATGTATTTTTTTACATGCACCCACCACCACTCACTGTTAGAGAGACCCTTCTTGAACCAGCAGACCGTCCACCTTTCCCAGGCTCAGCATTCTCTTATAAAGCATAGTACCGCTTTTTAAAGTATCTTTTGAACGCAAAATCATATGAAGTCCATCTGTCCACCTAGGGTTTCCGTAGTCACACTGCTCCTTCTTGTCATTTGAGATAGGCAGAAGATTATCTAATACGTTGTAATTAAATCGGCAATGCACTGTCTCTGTTGTCAAGAGATGAGTCATTTTTTCATGCACAGATCTGATTCCAGCGACACAGTTGCGAAGGCATCTTTTCAAACTCTTCTCTTTAACGCTGGATTAAATTTTTCTTCTGAGCTAAGCTGTCAGCAAAAACTGCTCTGCAGTGAGTGGCAATCAATCCAGCCTTGTCTCTCAACAAGTTAAGAGTTTTGACATAGTGTTGTTCTCACATAGAGGTTTGCTTATGAAAAGGACATTTAAATGCTTTTTAAAAGCGTACTTTTATTAAAATCATCCACTTTTAGAAAGAAAAGCTCTATCTAAAGAAGTAGGCTGTTTGCCTCAGCACCTCTTGAAATTTCAGTAATATTGCCACGCATGCGCTTGGGAAGACGTGTTTCTTCAGTTCCACTTGACATTTTCACTCCCTAATGCAGAAAGAAGTGTCAGCCAGGCCTTGCCAGTAACTATGTCTACTGGTACATGGCACACCATCTCAGTGGAGTATTAGCTGTTCAGCAACTGGTTGCTTATCTCTTGCATTACTTGAACAACAAGGATTATGAATTATTCAGCTATGGGATGAAATGGACAAATATGATACATTTCCCAGATTTCATAAAAGACAAAACAGTGGGCGCAGAATAAAGGGATTACATTATGCAGAAGAAAAAATTGGGATCAGTACGAAGAAAACGTTTCCTAACCAAGATGCCTACTAAATGGCTGAAAAGTCCCTTGTAGGAAGAGGTGGAGGCCTCATCACTTGAGATATTTAAAACCAGAATAGACAAATTCATCTCTACAGGGGCAGACAAAATGGATAAAATGACTTATTAGGCTTTTTTCTACCCATCTATGATTTAATACATTTTTAAAAAATGCAAACCACATTTGTATAACACAAGAAAGAGAGAGAAATACAATAAAAGGATTTGTAGTTGTAGTGTTGCCCAACACAATGAAACTTGATTTAAACTGTAATTTATGCTAGCAATTCAGACTGCAAGATGACTTCTTTGTTTAACGTCTAGCACTGAAAGCTTTGCTACTGCCACACACGTCTCTAAAAAGATGATTTACCGTCCCCAGACTGGGGATTTATTCTCTGTGCCAGAACTCTTTATAAACTGTGACGGTTCGACTTTTGACAAGGGGAGCTGATGCAAAAGGCAGAATGGTGCTTTACAGAAAAGCACTGGAGTATGGGCTTTGTGCCTAAGGTCTGGCAGACTTATAAACTCCCTCAGGGATCTCCAGCACTAAATATTTACTGATGTCACTCAAAGGATAACATCTAATCTGCTAGTATGAAAGTAAAAGTAGACTCTCAGAACAGTCTCTTTCCATCGCTTTGGATATCTTAAAATGATTTCAAAATTCTCAGTTCTTCTTCTTCCCCCCATTTTTTTTTTTATCCTTGAAGGCACTGCTCTATTTAAAATAAAGCGCACTGTCTGGCTTTTGTAGAAACATGAAGAAATCCAGAAAGAAACCCCTGAGAAACCTTAGGAGCCTGTTTAAGAGCGGAACACTGTGGACCTTTCACTACACCCATCATCCACGCAGGAAGATGAAACCATGATGTACAACTGCTGTACAAGAAATCAAGCTGCACAACTGAAGTGAACTGTCCCCTGTAATGCAGGGGAGGGTGTTGAGTCACGGTGGTCCTCAGGCTTGGGACAGCCTCTCACTAGTTTTGAGCCAGCCAAGACAAGGTAGGATGTAGCCACGTTTTCCTTGCTTTGACATCAAAACTATTTTAACAACCTGCTGTCATTTCACCTCTGCACCCTGTTCACTCTCGCATCCCGACTGCAATTTGCCACCTTTTCAGTATTAATCTTGTTTTGCTGGACTGAGCTGCAAACTCAGTGTAGCAGAAAAGGTTGTTTTATTTCAAAATACTGTTTACCCACAGTTCCATGTAGCCTTGACCCAGCAGAGGGGACAGGAAAGTAATGGGGAAAAGTGAGTTGAATCTACCCCTGGAACTGGTTAGAACTAGGAAAACCAATGGCTCTGTACCCTAATAACAAGGAAGTCCCCCAAATGCAACATCATCCACCTTCCTGCGAACCTCCTCAGTTCCCCTTCCTCCGGTTGAAGTGACGTGTAGCCACGTAGCTGGAAAGCTGTGTTTTCCTGTACTGCACTTGCCTATTTGGCTGTGTGCTGTTGGACTTGCCTGTATCTTCAGGTAATAAAGTCCATCGGGAAGAGCGTCTATTCTTGGATACATTGTAAAATGCTGGCAACCCTGAAGTTTGCCAACAGTGTTATCAGGACAAGAGTTCGCCTGTTTTAAGTGTTTTATATTAGCCTATACAGTTTTGCAGGCTTATAATCAATATAGTAGGACAAAGCTCACAATGCGGCTAAATCAAAGACATCAGCCCTTAATTTGGTCAATCCTGTTTGAAAGATCGCAGCTTTAAAGAGTTAACATAATAGAGGGAGTATGCCCAAATCTAAGGATCTCTTTAAATTGTAAAGTTCAGTACTTTGCCATCTGGAAAGTAAAAATACTCAACTGTGGTAGCAGTAGCAAATGACCTTCAATTACCAAATGAATTTTAAAACCCAAAAGGGTCAGTATGAAAAACATTAAGCTCTATTCGCAGCAGCTCTACACCAAACTCCTTATTTAAAACACAGCCCCTTTGTCCCAGACCCAGACCCCTCTCTGCTTCGCTCAGCTCCTCAGCCGCAGCCCACCCCCAGCCCCGAGGCCCCACGTCCTGTTTATGGACCCACAGGCCCTGCTTTCCACATAACCCCCTCTCTGTTAATTGCCCTTTAGGCTCTGGGCTCAGGCCGCGCTTGCAGGAGAGCTTCATCCCTCGCTGGGTCCCGCTCAGAGGACGGTCCCGCTCAGCACATCCTGGGTTAAAAACAATTACTTCGGAACAGTCATTTCCAGTTGCGCCCAGCAACTACGACTGCATCATCCTGCCCCAGCCCTCAGGGGATACCACTATATCACGCTGTAAACCAGCAGCCGGGGAGGATACAGTCCGCATCCATAGGATAAGCAGGAATCAAAACCAAAAAAATCTCATTGGGACTAAATTAATCCTGTAGTAACCAATTTATAACACTTTGTACCCGGTTGAGTCACGTGTCTGGGCAAAGCAGGAATAAAATCCTACTGAAAGGGAATTGCCTCGGTGTGCAGGCAGTATTTTACGACCACGGGAGCCATTACTCTCCAAGGAGAGAAGAAAGTCACAGAAAGGGAAGGAAATGCAGGCAGGCAGGTATGCAGGACTTGATTCTAGCCCCATTTACACTGCCTTCAGCGCAGTTATTCCACTGTGGAGGACACGAGAGTTTTCAGTTCTAAGTCTTAAGGATGGTGGAGAACAAAAATAATGAAAGAGTAATATGTGAAGTTCTTCTAGTCTCAGTCACACAGCAAATACCTTCTCCACAAATAACAGAGATTTAGACCTCCTAGCAATTCTCAGTGGCCATATTATAAGTCATATAGGAATTTTATGAGACCAAAGCTGTAATAACATGCTCTGGCTGAGCAGCAGAATAAGCTATACAATCAATATGTTTTTGCACGCTTGCATTTTTCAGTGGATTAGTGTTGCAGCACAGTCTAAAATAACAGCATAAATTTAACGGGCTGGCAGTCTTAAAAGTAGTGAAGTATAATAACAGGTGTACTTATTTGTGCTGTGATGTGTAACTGACACCACTTTAATCCTGGCAAGACTAGGCTCTGTTTTAAAACAGAGTACAAAATACCCGGTGCTGGAGCTAAAATAATCTTAATCAACTGAAAATCAAAAGGAAAAGACAACAGGTAGCACTGTAGACATGTTGTGCAGAGGTAATACATGTATGTCACACATTTGCAAAACCTACTTCCTCTATTAGCCAGCCCTTTATTAGAGACACTATATTCAGACAAAGTGAACAAATCCTAAAACATGTAAATCCCTAACACTACAAATACATCTCTTCCCAAAGTTATGAAGTACTATAAAACCACATAGGTTTCTATTTTTCTTGCTTTTTGACATGATTATTGTTGGATACTTAAAATTTATGAGTTCATAGATGAGTCAAACCTTGCAGTATACCAGAACTGGAGATGATACCTCTTCTAACTATATGTGCTTTACCACAAACATTAAAAACAATTACTTAGGAGTAGTCATTTCTAGGAATCCTGAAAATTTTAGTTATTATTGTTATAAACTTGTTACAGAAAAGTCTGAAACATTTCCTTTAATCATTCAGTACATAGCTCCATAACTCCATACACTTGAAAACTATAATTTCGCTGTAAGTTTTCTTCTTACATATGTGTCTATATGAACATACACACACATATATATGCACTATTATAAAATGAGTGTCAAGAAAAGCAGGACCTTTGCATTTCCACATTTTTCCCTATGTTTGCAATAGGAATGAAACTGTAGATACCACCTGTGCCATCTACAAAAATTGGATCAGCTTGACTTCAAATCCTCTTGACAGACCCAACAACCACTTACGCTCTGCTTTTCCCATCGGCATGTTTCATTCTTACCAAAGTCAGTTTGCTCTAAGAATATAGTGTTAGGCCATACATTCAGTCTTCATGCAACAAACTCCTCTCCCTCTTACACTGCCTTGAAATTACTAAATCTTGTGCCTGACGTAAAAACCATGCTTGCACTGCTCAACTCCCCCTTCTCAGTTTTTACCCTGCTGTGCACAGGAAAATGAGTTTGCAACTGTGGTGTTTACTAGACCTAGTTATACACATAAACTTTAAATATTTCTTCTTTTTGTGCTCTTCCAGTAGTTCAAAAACTAGCCTAAATCATGCAACATACAAGCAAGCCTTACAGGGCCTGATTCTATTTGTGGAATGATAAATCATCAGTAATTCCTCTGAACTCAACTAATCAAGACATGCTAATTGCCACATCTAGAGTGTCATCAACTCACAATGGTGACAGAGGAAGCTCAGAGTATCAAACATTTTGAAGGACTACGCGTTAAACAGAAACCTTCCCAAAGTCATAGTACCTCCTTACAATGCTCATTCTGTGAACTCAGAAAGCAAAAAAAAAAACCACCCAGTTAACCGTTTCAGATATTTTCTGAAATTTGTATTAGTTGATGGAAGGTCCATTTCCTAATGGTTGGGAATAAAAGTCTATCCCGATAGTTAAAGTCACATAAGCCAAATTCTCCAGTGTAACTACCACAAGGTAGATGTGCATGAAGTTGGTCAGGCAATTTGTTAGGAGGACTAATGGTATGGTGGTGGAAATGCGGGAGGGAGGGTAAGCATAACAAAACATAGTTAGAGAAGTCTGCAGAGCTCTGAACCCTCAAAGGGAAGCCTAAGGTGTATGCACATTGAAATAAGTGCACCTAGAAAAGAGCAAACGTGTGGCTGGGTCCCTGGAAGTACTCACTAGCAGAAGTATCTCGGAGGGAACTGCAACTATATGACAAGTAAAGTGGGCTTCTGTTTGGGCAAAGTGTTTTGGAGACATGTTTTTAGCATGGTGAAAAGAAGATTCCTCATGTCGCAGAATGCAAAATATCTGTAACCATTGGCCTCCCACAAATATTTTTGCTATAACAAGAATTGAAAAAAGCAATGGTAGCTTGTCTTACTCTTCTTATAATATTAACTAACAAAGTTATTTCATTTGCTATAAATGATCATGAATGATAAATAACAGATATTCCAAAGCATGAGATGCTTTGGATGAAGAGATGCTGTACTTTGACCTGGAAGGTGCCTATTATACTAATTTCTTCTAGGGTGGATCCTGCAGCCTTGACTGACATGATCAAGCCAATAGAAAGCAAAGGGCTACTCATTTGAATAGTGGCAGCAGCAGCAGGCACCAAGTTTGGCAATTTTGCTTTATCCCTTTCTAAAATCAGCATGTAAATTTTATTTCCATTATTTAGCTTAAAAAAAGGAGGGGGGGTGGAAATCAAATCAAGTAGAAAAAAAGGACCATATAACTATGGCCACTGCTTCTACTTAGTGGGATGGAGAACAATAAGAATAAATAAGAATACAAAGACAGGATAAATCAACTATGCTACACATGTGGCAATACATCTTACTTTACTGTATTTGTTATCAAGATGACATGCAGTCTAGAACTTCATGGCAAACACACTGGCAAAAGCCATAAACCATGAGAATAACAAGGCTCGAAGGAACAAGGCTTACAAAGACAACCCCAAGGGTGACTTTCTTAGATACCAGTAAATAAATCCCTAAAGGCAAGGAACTAAAGTACAGCAACCCTAGCAACCACACTAGTACCCGAATTGAGGTCTGGAAGAGCAAAGATGTGCAGTTCCACACCGTCCAGTTGTGGGACACGGTTGCAACAGAGTCAAAACTCGTAGGCCTGTAAAATTCCACCACAGGGGTTGAGTTCAGAGTCTGGGGACTTTCTCTTTGTACTTCCATGATTGTTATAACCAGACAATTAGAAGAGGTGTGAGAAGGGCTAACCAGAGATGCCAATCTTTTGGGAGTCAGCAACAGTTCTGTTGGGTTGTCTGGTAGGCACTTCTTTCCCTTTCCCCCACAAGCTAAATTCAGAAGGATGTTGTTGTCATCAGGAAGACTACTAACCTCATCGTCTGGCAGGCATGTTTCAAACCTGCAAAATGGGCATACTATGACTCCTTGCGGGGAATCACCGAAGTCTATGATCTTGCAAAGGCATTTGGCACATACTCTGTGACAACACTCCAGCACTTTCGGTTTTCTCTGTCGCAGGTTATAGCGGTTGTAACAGATCTTGCACTCAAGCTCATCAGAGCTTTGGGTCTCCACAGACTCCTCTGGTAGTTGACTGGTCATTTCTTCTGATGGTTTTTAGACTTGCGGAAACAGGAGTCAAGGGACGAAGAGGTCACTCAGGCTTATTTTAGAACTTTTTCCTGACGATCATATCACCCATCTCAAACAGGAAAAGAGGAGATGATGTTGTCGAAAAGCATCAGTAGGCATCATCCATTTTCAGCTTCTGCTAGGGGTTGTGCACTGCACGTCCTTTACTCTGAGCCAGGCATCCATCTGAAAAAGATGACGTGGAATTTTTCTGGAAGAAAAGGAAAGAAAAAGCTGTAGCAGGTGAAATATGCAAGTTCCACTTTTTACAAGCTTAGCTTTCTTTGCTAAAAATACCTCTAAGGTAGTTTTTTTCTCTGGCATATGGGGCCTATATAGCAGTCATGCTGATAAAACTGAGTATCACGCTGCATGCATTTGTTTTAGACTTGTAACTTTGACTGGCTCAGCCCATGAAGTTCTCAGCAGAAGCTGCAATCTAATCACTGATCTGTGACCGTTTGTTTAAACCCTGGTTTCCTAAGGAAATGAGACCTGACCCCTGGAGCTTTTCGTCTTTCTCGGTAACTTGTGAACCTCCTGTCCCATTTCAAACAAATCGCCAGAGGGGCAGCAGTACTGAAGATAACTAAGTTTCTAAAAAAGTAGTGAACACTATTCACTACTAGTTGGGTAGAGGAGAGGGAGAGGTATTTATAATAGCTACCATTTATCCTGGAAGGCAATGGTCAGCCAGCACACACCCACCCAGCCTCTGCTCTGAACAGGCAGCATGCTGCCTATTGCTCAGCCAGAGAGGCGGGAAACACAGGGGGGAGCTGGTGATACTCTAGGGAAATAGAGTTTTGGGGAATGGAGTGGGTATGGAAGAGGGCTGAGGTTATTGTAAAGAGTTATGTGCGGACCTAGGTCAAATTTGGAACAGATCAGGCTTTATTAATTTTGCTACTTGTGGAACAGCTCATTTCTCTGTCTCCACCTAGCTGCCAAACACAGATGACAAAAATGAGGTTTCTTTAGCTTGCAACAAATGTGTCCTTTAATGTGTGGATGCCAGGGTGAAGGCTAATGCATCCCTCAAGGGCATTCACCAGATGCACTGTCTTTCAAGTGTTTCATGGCTGCGACAGCTGTTTCACACCTCAGCTAAGGAGAGGCCCCTGGCATGCTTGTGCTGCTGCATTCCCATTCCGCGCAGCACTTTTGCCACCAGACCCATCAGCCTCGCTTAAATGAATGTATGGTCATATTCGGTAACCGTGCATTTTCACAACTTCAGGAAACAGTCCATGTATTATAAACAAAACATTAACCAGGACTATGTACTCTGGGGACCAATAATTACCAGCATTTACAAAACCAGCTCTATCTGCCAGAAGATAAAAACTTCTTCCAGATTCAGGCATATGCTTGCTCACAGAGATGGGTGCGGCATTGCATTTTGCAGGCTTTCAAACTCACCCTTCACTGCTAGAGTGAAGCAAGGAACTTGCTTCAGAGTCAAATGATGGGGGTCAGCACTTGTGTCCAGCTGCCTTTTGCATTATCAATAAATATCAGGCACACGGAATATGAAAAAAGTGGCCTATTTCAATAAACTTGTATCTTGACTATTAGTTTTAGTAAATGTTTGATTCCTTTCCCTTTTCCTTGGGAAGTTTTTACTCACTCCTAGCATTCAGATCTTTGTCCTTTTTTTGAGAACAAGGCAGGAAGTTCTCTCTTTTAAGCAATGTGCTCTTTCTGTCAATACATTTTACCTGCCAATCATCAGGTACAGTAAAGTCTCTTTCATGGGCCTCTTGTTCCTACCTTAATGATTTTCCATTCTCTCTCTTAACTTTCTGCACAATATAGCTTCTATAAGTAACATAATTTCTAAAACTCATCTTCTGGATTTTAAAACAAAGATGTAATACTTCAGTCAATGCAGTAATGAAAATAGTGAAGAAAAAAACCCATTTCTCTAAGAATTTAAAACAGACATGGCTCCCTCCCCATTCAATTTTCTTGCCTTTTCCAACTTATTTCTTTAGTGCTTTAAAAGTTTTCATCTCTGCCTAACTGTTATTTTTATTATTTGTACTGTGACTATATTTGTGGTGTGTTCCATTAGGCAAGGCAAACATGAGAAGGTTGATCCATAATTTTCAGAGTGTACAAGCTAAACATCTTAAAAGAGACAAAAAATACATGTTTTACAGATATTATAACCTATCCTTTATCCTTCATTACATTGTGTGCTTCCTTATTCATTTCTACTACTCTTTTTATTTCATTCCAGATATCATCTTCTAGATGACTTTTAGGCATATATAAATGTCAGGAGATGCTAACTTTCCAAAGGATGAAGAAACCACAAAATGGACCTAAAAAAGTGAAATGCCAGCCTACAGGAAGGCAAAGCACTGCTGAAAAGTTAAGAAGCCAAACAAAACAAGCGACGGTTTTGAACTTTTACATCTTGAGTATCATTCATCTTCTGTACCTGAGGTGAATTAGGATTACTAACATGTTCATGCTTCACTGCTAAGGCTGGCAAATGTTGTCCTATGACATAAAACTAGATTTCTGATTAACCAAAAATATTCCAGAAAATGGAAAAATTCTTCTCATGGAAAATTGCGACCTTTCTCTGAAAACTCCCAACTAGAAAATCTTTGTATTTTAGTATTTATCTTTCTAATGAATATTTCCAGGTTTTCACAAAAAACAGCCCACTTTCCAACCAGTTCTATTCAGACGTGGATCACTTCTGCTTGAATCAGTTTTCAAACTTTCCTGATTCTATCCCCTCTAAGTGGCCAAATTTAGCATTAGTACAAGGAGTAACAAGTCCCTGGGACTAGCAATGTTCCAGTTGCTAAACTGGGACCATTAGCTTCATTTCCAGAACACAATGATCCTCCTATTGTAGTTTCTGTCATGAGCTACTCTACAAATTATTTTCAAACTTTTTTTTCATGTACTATACAAGAAAGAGCTACTTTCATTATCTTTCTCCCTTCACAGAGCCTCTTCAAAACACATCCACCAGTAATAAAACATCATTGATTGTTTTTTCTTTGGCTAAGTTTAGATGTTGAATTTCTCCTTATGTGTTCTAGTGTGATTACTGCTTACTACTGTTCTTCATTTATACATCTTTTCCTTTCAAAATTAAAATTTAATCACTAATTCCTATTAATGCTATTCATACATTTTTTACCTTCTCAGCTCTATGGTGGTTTTAGATGCTTCCTCTGTCTTTTTTGCTCTCCTGATTTCTTAGGGAATTTTCTATTATCCCATCTCAATACCCACTTTCCTGCTCATTTTTTCTCTGCTGAGAACTGACACCTTTTTGAGCTTAATTAATGCTCCCCTATTATATACACCACCTATACTAAAAGTTCTCTGATCAGAGACTTATTAAAAATATAAGAAAACTGAGGATTTTAAAGAAATTTGACTTCAAATCAGCCCTATTTCTTGAGAAAAGGAGACATTTCTTGAGAAATATGGCCAGCTACTCCTTCAAGCAACTTCTACTCTATGTCAAAGATTTTCTAGCTTGTCTTTTGCATGTCTCTCAGGTGGGTATTTACTGGAAGCAGGCAGAATAAGGAATTAAAGTAGGGAATAGATTAATGCTGCCCCTCTGAATCCTGGTTCCCCACCAAAAAGGTGGCAATTCACATACCTCTGCTTGCTGTGTGTTGAACACAAGAGAAGCTGCAATACTATGTAGAAAAAAGGGATTGTGTCTGTGTGTTCGCACTTTGTGCTCTTCTCTTTGAGCCACTTTTTTAGATGCCATGAGAAGGTATGTCCCTATTATATGTTCCAATACTTCATTAATGTTTAGGCTTTTTTAAAAATTGGGCTGCAATCTGCATGTTCTTTCTGACCTTGACATCCAGAGGGCAGTCAAGTAAAAACTCCTGAGTGCAAATCCTATGAGTCTAACCTCTTTCACTTCAAGTACAAAATTGCTATTGACCTGAGATCAAAGTGAGGTCCCATGTCTATTTTTAAAGCACCGTGTTTATTTTTATTAATTCTGATATTTTTCATGACTTTAAACTACTCCTTATGTCCAGTTTTCCACTTGAGCTTATTTATTTTTAGATAGAGGTGTCTCACCTGCTTGTTTGATACCAACAGACACAAGTTGTAACTAGGGAAATTTCAATTAGGTATTAGGAAAAAAAAAATTTCAAAAGGTGGAATAGGTGCCAAGAGAGGTGGAAATGAAATGTCCAACCTTACAGATATTGAAAACTTGACTGGATACAACCCTGGTCAGGCCACTCTACATCGGAATTTGGCCCTGCTTTGAGCAAAGGGGACTGGACCCTTGCTAGAGATTCCTTCCAACCCAAATTATTCTATGATTCTATGTTTCAGTATCCTGAACTCACTTTATGTGGTCTGTTTGAGAAGCTTTGTCTTACTGAATAAGGAATCAGGCTGACAATTGCTTATGTAGCTAAACATCTCTCCTAGATGATAGTTCTTTCATTTAATATATGAATTCCTTTTTACAAGAAAGCCTAGACACCTTCTGCTATTCTGTCTTCCACTGAACCTATCTGATGGGATCAACATAATCCAATTGCAGAACTTTTCATTCCTGTGTCTATTATGTAGTGCATAGCTGCTTTCTGAACAAAATATAAACTACTAGACACATACAATGATAACAGCATCCACTGCAGTTTATCCAAGAACAAGCACATCTGTTATACTATGACAAGCACTTGTCTTTTGTAAGAGTTCTGTCAAAGCACTGCAGGAGTGAATCCTGTTCACGTCACGTTCCTGCTGCTGCTTGAGCTCTGACTCCCTCCCTTCCCCTTCCTGGTGCCACCTGTCCTGTACCTCGCAGACTCCTCTACCTGACCCTTTTACTAGAAAGGGAGAAAAGCTGAAGACAGAGAGGCATCTTCTGGATGGCAGAAGATTGCCAGAGTCCCCACAGTGCTCCAGCTGACTGCTGGAGGGTACACCCAGAAGCAGAGGGAATATCCTCCCTTGAGAGCAAGAGGAGGCCACCCACAGAACCAAACTGAATAAATAATAGCAAGCTCTTGCATGTGACCCCAGGCATGGCCAGACAGACTGCAATGGACTACTCCAGCCTGAACAGGCCACTGTCTGTTTTCTACTAATCAGTTTTCTACTAATCACTGCTGGGTTGCAGACTGCAGATTGCAGGCTTTCATCCCAGGCGTGGAAAGAAAGGTGAATGGGTTGTACAACATGTTACAGCCCTCTTTGCACTCATCTATCAAACACTGCATAGACAAAGTGTTCTTATGAGGGGCTAGAAGCAATTAGTTGTAGATGAAACTCTCAATATTGGAGCTCAGTCATGCTGACAGGGCAAAGTAGATGGGAAATTTGTGCTTCTCCTCCCTAATGAAAGACCATCCTTGCCCAGTTTATCAAACCAACCTTTTATCATTCATCTCACACTTTTTTTTCTGTGAAGAGAATTTGCCAATACTTCACATATAAGCTAAAACAATACATGAGGTCAGTAATTAACTTCCATAAGATATCATCCATGGAGCTACCCAACATGCGATATTTTCAAAGGTTTTTGAAGTTTCCTCTAAATGCAAGCCAAGGGTATTTAGGGAATAAGAGAAGGAAAAAAAAATATAGAGATAAATAAACACAGAGAAACTTACTTTCCAAGAAAAAGAACTTGCAAAGGTTCACTTGCAGGGAACACAAGAAATGCCTATTCTTCTCCACACGGGCAAAAACTGGTGGAAAGGAGGGAAACAAAATTAGTAGAGCAGGAATACAGCTAGGAGACGTTTCAGTCTGTTTTCTCTGAAAGAGAAGTAGTCGTCCAACTTCTCTAGTTTGGATGGAAATACCCATATGTTAAGATTTCTGTTTAGATAAATATATTGGGTGAATCCCATTTACTAAAATTATTTCTGTAAAATAATCTAGAGTTATCTCTAGAGGTCTGTTGTTGATTTTAAGCCTCTTTCAATATTATGCGCTAAAGACACTGAAGTGCTATCTCTTCTAGCAACCACATATTCACAAATATTAGCAATTCACTCAAAAAAAACCCCAAAAGCAAAGCAGCTAAAGAGATAAACTGTGCTTTGAAAGAAGAGTTTCAAAAACGTATCAAAATACTTTCCTCCACATATCTCATAGAAGCTCTTTGATCACTTCTACTTTTCCAAACAAACTGCAGTCTCTTCTCTAGACCAGACCAGAAAGCAACCATCTCCTGTGGACCACGGCATTCACAGTCGCGCAGCTTTGCTGCATTCTGACTCAGCAGGAAATGACCATCGCACTAGATTTTTCCAGCTTGTGCTAAGCACAATGCAAAAAACCCCCCAAACCGCTTTACTAATCTGACATTTGAATAGACTACGTTCAAAGTGCCAGCAGCTATTACATGTTCAACCTGTTTCATGCCACATTTCTGCTAACATTGGATGGGTTTTAACAATGGGCATTTCCCTGTCGACTCTAATCAATGTGAGACTTTGCAGAAGAGTTGCAGAATGTGGCGTACTGATCCATGCTCGGTTTATGGTCAGCTGTATAAACTGCTATGAAAAATGCCTCAATTCTTTTCACAAAAACATGGTTTTCAGTGGGATAGGTAATGAGGTTATTTCTCAAGTAACTATGCACGGAAGAGAAACCCTGCAACATACACAGCAAACATTTGTGTGTTATTGACTGCTTCACAAGGGACTAGTATCAAATAGAAGTAGTTTTATCAGAAGTTATTGTTACAATATTTACAGTCCTTGCCTGATCTCTCTCAATCCCCTACAATACTATCACAAAAATACAAAATACAGAAAATCATAGCTTTTCATATTCAAAGCGGAGTTCATGGGTCTCTGATCATTTAGTATGAGAAGTCATGTAATATTAATGTGCCATCTTATATTAAAAAAAAAAATCAACAGTTAATGTTCTTTTTTTATTATTATTTCCCCCCCTGGTAAGTAAGCAGGGATATTTTCATCTAACACAGGGTTCACTTTATTCAATATTGTGACATGGCTCTGAGGGTACTTTCTACATCCTTTGCATGTGCATATTCAATATCACCAGACTCCATTTCCTCTTAACAATATTATTTGCAATACTTTTTTGTTATTCCAATAACTCACATTATGTGTCAGGTAGTAGTGGAAAATGGTATGAATGCTTTATTGAAACCCTACTATCCTCAATGACTTTCTTTAGCTAGAGGCTACTACAGTATTGATATGAATCTTAAAACTGACTATGATGTAGAAAAACATGTTTTATTAGTTAGGCTTGTAGACACAAGCAAAATCTCTTCCAATATTTCTTAAGAAGGATTTTTCCCTCATATATAATTCATGAGCTATTTATATAGCAATATGCTAAATGACTATTTAATGTGACATACGGCTGTGGGTTGCTTTGTAGCTGTTTTAAGAATAAAACTAATAAAGGACAAAGGATCTGATTTCTAATAGCTGTCTTGATTTAAACAGACTATTAATTACACTAACTCGATAAGTAAAAAGAGATGGCTTGAAATCTGTATCTAAAATGGTAACTTTTAATTTTGGAAATACATTAGTTAAACAGAATTTGTTCCTTTTAAAATGATTTTTAATTTTTTCACAACCTGCTTACTTGGGCTGTTTTTAGCATTTTCTCTTGTACTGCTTTCTCACTGCCAATGGCTTTTCCTTTATGACTCTGAAATCAAGAAATGATCTACTCCAGTAAGAATATATATTTCACGATAGAACTCATGACCTTACTATTATTTTAGCGAAAGGTTAGACATTCTCCTCTTTGGTACTAGGGGTGGTTTTTGGCAGCTTTCTCAAATAAGATGGAGTTCTGTTTCATTGCTTTAGTGTTTGTGTCCTTTAGAAGCTCTTCTGAGAATTGAACAGACTGTCAGGACATTGATTCTAGAATATGTCTTGAAAAGATACAGAATGATAAATAAATAAAAAGCTTCCCAGTGTTTCTTAATATAGGCATAAATGTTTAATCATATGACCTACAGATACATCTAGCATTTATCTTTAAATTAGGCATTATTAAAAGCCAATATGATTTTGTATTAAGTGTCAGAATACATGAAGATAATACCATAGAAATTTACCTCCTTGTTTTGCTCACTATTGTATGCTTGAATGTAAGTAATCAAAATAAGTCCAGAAATACAAGCAAATAACTTTTTCTTTTTTAATAAAAATGACTGTTGTACTGGAAGATATTAAGTGACATACACAAAATGTAAGATCCCCAGAATTCTTTTTCCTTGTATGTATTTTCTATTTTATATAATTTGGGAGGGACCAGGTGAGACAAAATTATAGAAAATTAATCTTGATTACATCATTCAGTAAGAAATTACTCTTCACACAGGGGAATCATTTTAATGCATTATAATAAGTTCCAATTAACCTTCAAAATAAGATTTAAACAGAAAGTAAGTGTTGCATTGGCTTTGTCCTAATGGATCTGAAAATAATCCCAGAATAGACTAGAAATGAAGCTGTACTTCTTGCTTTTTCTATTGTCATTAGGAGTGATCCATCTAATACTTAAGTATGTTTAACTTGGTTCATTCTCTTTCAGACATTTTTGAGGACATGACTATGTATAAAGATTTTACTGTATTGTCTGTTTTATCTCAATAGTTCAAGGTTAGTGCAAACAGAAAATAAAAGGGGTGGAGGATTATACAGGGCAGTACTGATACTGAAGTTTATGTATTGTTTACATATATTTGGTAACAACGTTTTCTTGTTTTCTGCTTTAACTACTGCTCAGAATTTGTGTTTATCCTGTGCGGAAAGGAAAATAGTAAAAAACAACTGCAGTTACTTCAGTCACAGAATGTTTGAAAACCATATGTGAAAATAATCCAAATCCAATACAGATTTCCACTTATAAACAACTTTTCCAGTCCTGGTCTTCCACCAGCATACCCTTTTTGAAAAGCTGGCAACCAAAATCTAATCTAGCCGATGTTGCAGATAGTCCCAACAGCTTGAAAAGAAAAGGAAGGGGTCTGAGGAAACAATACTTTAACCTGGATATACTAAACTGTATATTAGTATTTAATTTAGTTCACTTAAAGCACACATCTAAAAATAGTTACTGCTGGGATCAAAATTATTTTTATTTTGGCAATATAGCAATAGTTGGCATATATTCCTTCCTCACTGGACATTATTATATATGAGCAGAATTGCAATGATGTAACTAAGAAAAATTTTGTTTAAAAATCTTATTGATGTACTTAAAAAAGAGTAAACACAAAAAAACCCAGATGTGATGAAAAATAATATTACTAGATCTTGTTGACATGCGGTAAAGCTAAGTTGTATGTCTTCAACTGCATTCATGGGAACTGAATGATCCCAACAGACAAGTGTCAATGAGGAGACATTAACTTTGACTGTAACGTGTATTGCCCTCTTACAAAATATTTGCAGGAAAAAGTCCATTTGGCCTGATTTATATACAAGGGAAATAATTTTAGAATTCATTTTTAACTGCATATTTTTTTTTCAAGCACTTGTTATTATTACCCTGCACCAAACAGCCTTATTTTTAGGCTAACTTTCAGAATTATTTTTCTTTGGCAATGAAAGATCCCTCAAACAATAAAAAAGAAAACCATCTTGTTAGGTTTTTATACTAACTATAAGCGAATTACAATCTATGACCTCTATGGTCTTAAGAAAATACAGAAGAAAGTTATCTGTTAATGGTTAATTTTTATTTTTTTTTATCTGAGTGCTTCTGCTGAAAATGAAGCAGCATTACAATAACTCCACAAGAAGCATCACAGCAACTCTACTTCTGTCTAGCAGGGCTTCACAGTTGCATGGCTGCTGCATGCAAATAACTACAAAACTACAAAGAACAGTTACTGCATGCAAACCCTTCATTCTAGACACGGGTACATGAAATAAAATTGCATATATTTAAAAAATAGATGAAAGGAGTTAAATTAATTTGTGTCAAATGATATGCACAGCTTTTATTTTATGCCGTTAAGGAATACAGGAATCCTCTTAAACAAGAGCAGCTTTAAGTACTAGTCTGGAGGTATCTTTATAACTACTGTGAATGATCTGGAACCATCAGAGCTCCATAAGGTGCTACACCACTAGACCCAGAATCGCTGGAGTGTTCTGATGGCGACATTTGCTTAACTCAGATTAATGCTTATAAAGGACCTAAACTTCGGGGAGACTGATATTAATTGCTCTGTTTTTAACATGTTATTTAGCAGTGAAATGTGATTTTTTTTTGCCCATTGTGAACTGTCAGTGAGAGTTTTAGTGCTACTGGATGGAGTACTTCAAGCAAAGGACAGAATCCTCAGGGGCTGAGACTCTATATACAGCAATAATACAGAGACTACACTCTGTAAGGAATCAGTTTGGTACGACTGCTTTCCCAAGAGAAATCCTCTCCATTGGTAGTCTCAATGTCTCCTTGAGAATTAGCTTTGAAGAGGTAGCCCTCACCAGTCGTCAGACTTTGGGTCAAATTTTCCTCAGCGGTCAAAAGAAAAATCGGCTCTACTTACTATGTATATGTCATCCCATCCTACATCAGTCCTAAAATACACAGGAATCTGCTGAGGATAAGCTGAAATAGGATATCCTCTGGGTATTTCTGAAGGCACCATGGCCACCAGGGGTTGCCCTGAGACTAGTGCTACTTCTGGGAGCATGTTCAGACGGGGATGCCCTTCAGACTGGATGAGAGGAGCAGAAACAAGCAGGCAATTTATCCATAGCATGTACCAAGTGCAGTTAAGTATAGAGTGTATCTCCCCCACATGTGTTTCTGATAGAAATATACTGCCACAATGGCAGCTAATCCAATCAAGTTAAATCTAATCAATATGAATCTGGAAAGCAGTTGGAAAATGTGTTTCAGCAAGAGTTGCCTAATTCTATTTTGGGGCAAGGACAACCTGGACTTTCCAAATTTTCCATCATCCAAAAGAGTTACACCGGTCAAGTCTCACGAACTCAATGCACGGTATGAAATTGTCTTTGCTTTAAGCAGCTACAGCATTTTTATGTCATTTGTAGCTGTAACAGTTGAAAAGCTAAACTAGAACAAAATGTTTGAAGTGTGCCAGTTGAGCATATTTAAAATACAAAATCCAGGAAAGGAAAGCATTGCTTCAGAAATTTTGGAAGTAATCAAGACATATTCAGAAACACGGCTTGTCTATTAAACTAATTAGAAAAAAAACCCAAACCCAAAAACCCCAAAACCAGCTAGAAAGAACATAAAAGGAAATTTTAAAGGCTTAAGAAGCAATAAAATCCATAGAGAGTCATTACACTTGCCTATTTATCTGGTTTACTGTAAATTAATAACTGAGACCAGGTATTAGTATCTTCTTAACTGGTAATAATGAATGGGGATTTTAGTTTAAGTGTTTTGCAACATATTGTACAAGACTAGAAAAAATAGAAAATAGAACACTAACAATTTTTGGATTTCACTTAATGTAATATAAATCCCAACATCAACACAGCAGCTTTTCAGTGAGTATTCCCGAGGATATCAGGTTTTCTATACAGTACCACAAATGAGCAGCTTGGCTGAGGCTTATGGAATAAAGCAGGAAATGAAAAACATTTCTTGCCTTTTACTAACTAAGAAAATTTTTTTTGATAGAACAGAAATATAACCAAAAGAATCTTAAAATACCAGATGTTTTAAATGACAGTTTTCTTTAAAATATTTTAAATAATGAATCTCCTCTGCTCTGCTTTTACTTAAGCAAGTGAATAGAAGGCTTCTGAACGGTCTACTACTTAAGTCTCTTTTCCAAAAAGGGATACTAGAAAGATGAGTTAGTAAGTGACCTTATTTACTAGACATTAGAGGATAACACATATTTCACTATGGCTTCATTTCCAGTGTGCTGAATGCATACAATTTGCAAAGAACTGAAGATCTAGAAAAAGAGATTATAGAATTGTACTATCTATTCGGAAGCTAAGAAGCATCGGTTTTTACTTATGCTATTACTTTTCCATGGAAAGCTCCACGCTTGAAGCACCAGTACAGCATAGTGTTCTTTATAAACTGTGGTCTAGCAGGCTAACAAAGTTACAAGTATTGCACTAATAATCAGTGCAAAAGGCAGCATAGCATCCACTGTGAATCTATGACTTTTTCACATCTCTGCAAACACAGACCACATAATTTGTAACAAGTTAAAATATACCTTTTTCCTTGGGCTTGGCTTCTTGACAGAAGGAGCTCTCTGTGAAATTCAATAAAATCCAGTTCTAGTCTCTTCTGCAGAGTCAAATGATTACAGTATTCCTTGAGGACTTCTGAGCTCATATTTGTCCTTCTCTGCTTCTGGAGGGCTCTCTCAGAAAGTGCACCCTGAAGGGCATTTCCCATTAATCGTGGTGGATATATTTTGCAACAGTGAGTACATCTACACTTTGCAGTGCAGCATTGATATAATCGAGCCAGATCTGGTACTGGAAGCAACCTAGCTACAACAACATGTAGTTCTGGATGAGCTAAGTTAAGCTGGTTCGTAGGAGATTCAGCCAAACTTATGTGCCCTTTGCCACTCCATCATCCTGTGCTAATATGCTGAGGTTTGTCTACAGCCTGTGCCAATATCTTCCCTATCTGTAACCAGTCACTGTACGGTGTTAAGCTACAGAAGACTGCATTTTGAAATGTGATAGGAGATATCCTAGAAGACAGTAAAAGTTTTACCTTTCATTCTCAGAGTTTCCAAACTGAGATACGTCTCAGTTTGAACTAGGTATCTCAGAGGATCAGTAACCACAGAAAATGGAGACTTTCATCTCCACTTAGTCAAAACTTTATGCAAATGTTGCTATTCACATCATGTCTGGCTGTGTTCCTCCATACAGATGCCTTCTAAAGTTTTGTCATGCCCATTAATGTCTTGCATGTTTGAAGCAACAAGGCTTGCAGTAGAAGGTTTGAAAAAATCTTAACTTTTGTGATTTTTCCCCTGAGAGACTCCTGTTTCTGAAGGGCCTTCACAGAACACTGCTATGTGGACAGATCATTAGACAAAGGTGGATTGAGGGAGAAGCAGCTGCTCAGATAGTGAATTTTATGTTAAGTGGATTCACCAGACCAAATGACTGGTCTGGTCAAAAAAGCCCATCACGCAGCAACAACCACAGCTTTACATACCAGATCAAGTCAAATGACCAAACTGTAAGCATGGAATTGAAACAGAAGTTTGCAGAATTAGTTGAACATGCTCACAGTTTGTCGTGGTTTAACCCCAGTCGGCAACTAAGCACCACACAGCCGCTCGCTCACCCTCCCCCCCGATGGGATGGGGGAGAGAATTGGAAGAGCAAAAGTAAGAAAAGTTGTGAGTTGAGGTAAGAACAGTTTAATACTTGAAATAGAATAAAATAATAAAAATAATAATAAATTACAATGAAAATTAAAATGAGAGAGAGCGAGAGGAACAAAACCCAGGGAAAAAAAAACCACAAGCGATGCAACCGCTCACCACCCGCTGACTGATGCCCAGCCCGTCCCCGAGCAGTGATCACTGCCCCCCGGCCAACTCCCCCCAGCTTATATACTGAGCATGACGTTATATGGCATGGAATATCCCTTTGCCCAGTTTGGGTCAGCTGTCCTGGCTATGCTCCCTCCCAGCTTCTTGTGCACCTCCTTGCTGGCAGAGCATGGGAAAAGTCCTTGACTCAGCATAAGCACTGCTTAGCAACAACTAAAACATCAGTGTGTTATCACATTCTTCTCATGCTAAATCCAAAACACAGCACTATACCAGCTACTAGGAAGAAAATTAACTCTATCCCAGCCAAAACCAGGACACAGTTACGGCTTTAAACAAACAAACAAAAAATTCTACATATACATCCAAGATTGATTTCTAAAGACAAAGCTGCTTTCTTGTACCAAATACACTGTGTGTATTCAGGTAAATGAGAGCCATTCTCTGTAGTCTCACTGGACTGAATGAGAGTATCTGTGAAAGGACTGCCAGAACATGCCTACCCCTTGGTGAAATTCTTTTGACTGAATGATTCAGACTGAAATTTCTGACTTACTTAAGCCAGTCCTAGTGGCAATTTTGCCTTGTTAATGAAGCATTCCTTTTCTACAGCAAAAGGTGATAGAATATCATGCTGTCTATGCCCAAACCTCTAGCTTTCAATGATCCCACTCAACTGCGTAAAATAAAAAGCTCTAGACAGCATTTTCAGTGATGCAATTTATGGTATAGTACAGCAATAAAAGTATTCTTTACTTTTAGGCCAGAGTGGTTAAAAGCCTTTTGATTAGCAAAATGGCAATAGGGCATATTGATAATTCATTAGACAAAGATACTGTAAACTAGATCCTCTTGTGTAAATCAAGAGTGATTCAACCAAACGAGATGCAACGCCTGCAAATATAATGTGAACAAAACACATCGGGTTTTGTTTTAAAAAAGCCCTTTGTTTGGGGAAAAAGTCTTCCTGTTGCTTTCCTTATGATAGCCTGTAGTTCTAAAGATGTGTTAAGAAAAACTTAACTTGAGGGATTCGTTCATCAAATCATCTCACCGAGATTAGCTTGGAAAATGACAGCAGAAATTAAATCTTGGATGCAAACATTTTCTTAGGACATACATGCAGGCCTGTCTCAGGCAAAGTTCCTATTTATTGGAGTAACAGGGAGAAAGCTGGTAGAATTAAGCACCAGAAGAATACTGTATGCTTTTCTTGGTTCCTGTTTCAGAATAAAAACCTTTTTGATGTTTCTAAAATTTGTTACTGCCTCATTTATTCAGTTCCTAAATCTGTAATCCCTGCTAAGGCAAAAGTCAGATTGAATTGACTAGGATACTGACACAACCAACCATAAATTTCTCCTTGGGTCTGTTACGGAAAAAAATATATTTGTGTTTAATTGTCACATTATTAAATCTTGGAAACTACTGTGCTTCATAATATGTAACTCCAACCAGGGAACATCATCAGTAAAGAACTATGATGGCAATCTAGTAATTCATAAAAACTGCAGGATACTGTCCCTACCCAAAAAGATAAACTTCTTTTAATACACTGGGTTGTGCAGAAAGGAGCAGACAAGATCTCAAGGACAGTGTTTGTGAATACATGAATTGTGGCAGCCCCACTGGCAGGATATCAAGTCTGAAGGACTTGCTGATCAAACGTTATGTGAATGAAGTATTTGATACACTCACACAGACTTGGTATCATGTCCAAATGAGACATTACAGCCTCAGATGTGTCTCATATTCTGTGAACATACCAGGTGGAACCACTGGCTTATTACACCAGGGGCTCTGAAGGAACTTTAGATCCTACTCCACTATCAACAGCAATCCTTAATCATTTCACTTGATAAGATTTCTCAGAAAAGGAAGCTAAGCACTATGCATTATTATTGTCTTTAAAGACTGTAAGACATCTTGCAGTGACACTTAATAACAACGTCATTAAGCACTAGATTTAAATGGAACAAAAAAGGACCTTCAAAGTAAATGCCCACTACCTTTTCTAAGCACTCTGCAGTAAATCTTACTCTTGCTTATACCTGTGCAAAGCCACTGAGCTCAATTGAGTTACTGATGTTGCATGAGTGTAACTGAGCACAGAATACAATTTACAAGATTGCTATCTCAGATTCTTGGGATCCTTACAGAAGACAGTTTTGAAACAGAGAAAAGAGAGGGCAGTGGTATGTTTAATCTATTTATTTATAGCATGGACAGAGGGAAGTAAGTGCAAGTGAAGAAAATTTAGGAAAAAGTTTCTAAATTGGCATGCTAAGGAACACAGAAGAAAGCACATACAGGGGGAGAAGGTTTGAATGTAATAAAAACAAGTCTGAGTTGATACACAAGGTGAATTTGTGGGGAGTTTCAAAGATGCAGAATGATATGTTTTAGGAAGATGGCCAAAAAAGATACAAGGGGTTCAGATAAGGGGAAAGGAAGCAATGCAAGTGTCAAATCAGCTAGGAAAGAGTAGGTTACATGTTATATGTTACAAATTACAGGAATCAAAGTAAGAAAGTATTAAGGCATAGGCAGAGGTAGAAGGTGAGGAAAATTTTGTGTGTTATACAAGAATAAATGATAGGAAAATCTGGTACTAATCTGAATATGAGAAGAAATGGAGAAATGAGATATAGCTTCTGTTGCCCACCACGCTGATGAGAATGAACATCATAAATAGTAACAGAATGATAAAGCAGGAGAGGATGTAGGAACAAAACGTGGAATTCATTTTGATACTGGATATACCAGTAAAATAGCTACAGTGAAATGTTAGAGAACCAGCTAAAGCAAAATTCAGGTGAAAACTGTTTTGTTTTGTTGTATAACCAAATTCTCTCACTATCAAGCGCAATCACAAGTGTTAGTAGCTATTAAAAAAAAAGAAAACACAAACAACAGGAGAGATTGGGGGAGGGAGGAGAGTGATGCAGGGAAGAGATGCATTCACAACATTTACTCCGAGTTGTCAGACCACCAACATGACAAATGGCTTGGTTCTTTTAACAGGAAATTCTGTTGAGGGTAAAGGCTGGACAAGGATGATGGGCTTCATAGCAGATCCTTTAGTGTTTTTGAAGAGGGAGTATTTTCTCAGACAACAAGCAAACCAACAAGCACAACTACTGGTCTGCAGTGGACAGACATGCATGATTTTGAGTAACATGCCTTCATTCTATATATACAGCAACATTACAGTAGACATGAATGAGAGAGATTATTTGTGGCTCCAGCCTCATACAGTCAGCTCAGCACAGTGAAGAACATTACAAGACAAGGTCTGCAAATTGGGGAGTTCAGTCTGGGCACTGAATTTTTTTTAAATGGATACATAATCCTCATTGTTTGTGATTGATCCTGTCTCAGTCAATAACTGAGATGACATTTCAATCCCAGCTCCCTGAAGTCCAGAGGTTTACAGCCTTCTGATCAAAAAGATACACTGAATGGCATTTTTTCAAGTGCAAGATTATTTAACAGATGGTCAAAATAACCTTTCTTGGGTATATGAAACTAACTTTTATGCTCTGAAAATGCTTCATTTTTTTTTTTTCCTTGTACCTGGGTGACGCAAATCCATTTTTAAAAAAGAAAACAAAAAACTTTAATCCTTACCTCTGAGGATGTGGGTAGTTGGAATAAATGAAGACAAAAATGTAAGATTTAAGAAAGGACTATAAAACGATAGTAATCTTACGTCCTGTGCAGTTTGAGACCACAGAACATACCCCACTAATTCCTGCATTCAAGTGACAGAATCACAGAATTTAGATTGGTAAGAACCTCTGGTCCAAACCTCACTTCCTGAAAAATCTAGAAAACAATATTGCAACTCTGTGTACCAACAGTTTAACAGAGTTCAATCTGAGATCTTAACAGAACGGGAGGGTACTGATCTCACTCTAACCCATGTACTCACAAGCACCAAGGCACATATAACCAAATAGTCTGTCCAGCATTCATAATGGAGATACATTCCTTGCAATGACATGGCGGACAAGGGATGCCAGCTATCCAGTCCTCATCCTAACTTCTGGTTTCTTTTTAGGTTGGCAACCATGTACTGCTGCTGGATGGGTCTTTCTGTTGTCTTCTGTTGCACCAACAGCAAACAATCTCTTCATCCTGTCCCACCTCTGTGAGTCATCAGGATTTCCTCACTGAGCTGTCTCCTGATGCGGGTGTCCTGAGAAGCTGCAGGTAGATGTGTGCTGTTATCTTGATGACCTCCTAATCTGGGTGCCATCAACAGCCATTCTCATAGCCCTTCCCATTCACACCAATCAAGGTTCCCATTGCGATTCTCAACAAAAGTAGAGACAGGTCTGAAGTTATATTTGCTCAGGGCCTTGTCCATTTTAGTTTTGAATGTCTCCAGTGATGATGGAAGGTCCACACCCCCTCTGGGCACCTGTTTTAAAGCCTGACTCACGGTGAAGAATTCACTCATATCCCACTTGGCTTTTTCACTAATTCAGGGGGCAGATCCAAGGCAACCTCTCATACCATGCACATTGCTACCCCACACACAAAGCAAACACAAAATGATGAGGAAGGTCTTCACAGCCACACAAGGGACAGTAAGTTGAGTAGAGTATATGAGAAGTTTGACAAGCATTGACATCTACCTCCTATGGTCAGTACAGATCACAGTGCTGCTCTGGAGAAACAAAGCTAGCTTAATACCCCCTCACCTTCTGTAATCCCTAACGAAGAGTATACCTGCTTGGAAATGTTGGCTGTTGCTATAAGATTTGTGAAATTCTCCTGAGTCTGTTTGGCAGATGACATTTTACTCCTTACCTATATGGAGTTGCCAGCTGGGTCATAGCTTGGGGTCTAGTCATCCCTGAGGGTGGCAATCTCCCCTCTATCTCTAACATGAGGCTGGCCATTAAGGGAGTGTCCTCAGTTTTTGCAAAGACACTTAAGGCAATTTCCGTATGCCTGTCTTCATCCATGGGCTTCTATTCATTACACATTCATGGCGCTGTGAACAAACATTAAAAGAAACATACAAACAAGACTGACCGTTGATTACTTTTACTTGATTCATGTATGAACTGCACTATCAAATAAAGATAAATTTTATATGTATATATTTTTACATGAATGGTCACATTTTCAGATAATTTTCTTTGTAATATATTACTTTTTTGATGACTCTGATTTTCAAAAGCAGGTCTAACATACAGTGCATTTTCCAGGAAGGGTTACAGAGGAAGGAGTGTGTTGCCTCACACACTACGCTTCCATGCTTCTAAACACATTACTATATATTGGGGAAAATACAGAGATATGTGATACTTCAGGATAAAAACTGAAATCGCAATTTTCACATTGAAAATGAGCGTTACTATCTCCTCATAAAAGAAGCTACATCAGATAGAATACTGTTGCTAGTGACTGTTGTTCAACTGGAATAAAACACTGCATTTCTGAAAATGCAAAAGAAAAGTAGCTCAATATATTTCTTTGAACATTACATTGATAAATTCATGTTTTCATCTACAAGGACCATATGTGTACAAAAATATTTAGCTAGATGATTTTATCTGACATTTCAAGAAAAATATTCAGTCATAGCTGTGCTCTATAATCAGCCGAAACCAGGACAGTACTCTAAAGGGATATTGATGGAGGGAGAAAGAGTAACACACACATACAAACACAGACATTCCCCATTCCCCACCTCTAAGCCCACTTCAGCCAGAGGACACAAGATGTCTCTATTTTAAATGCTGATTCAAGACTGAAGATTTAACAGAATTATCAGGGAGTTATTTAAATAAAACAGAAGCTTGGTTTAAACAATTTAAAGCTGGGACACAATGCCATTATCACATTGCCTCGTATTAATTATTATGTTTGCTCTTTCCGGACTGTCACAATGATGAACAATAATGATTGCACAATGCTAGATATTCATCATTTAGCTAATTCACTCAGTCTAGGCAGGGGATCAAAGATGTCTCTATGCTCTTCTATTCCTTAACAATGTCCCTTTTTGGTTCCAAATGTAATTGAGAGAAACTCTAAGACTGGTGTGACCTGTGCATATCTTGCCTGTTATATCCCAGAGCCTAAAAGCCAGCTGCAGGAATGCAAAGCCCACAACTTTTAACCTTTCCAGGGCAGCTGGCACTGCGGAGAGGCAGAGCAGTGCTATACCGCTTCAGTTCCCTTCCTCTCAGACTTCCAGAAGACCAAGGACCATCTCTGGTGCGTCAGTGGCAGTGCCATTCTTTGCTTATGTGAAAGAAAAATTGGGGAAAAAAAGGTTCATGGACATCTGGAGCTGCACACGCGAAGTGAGCTTTGTCAGTGTCCTCGCTGGAACCAGAGGGTTTAACGGAACAGACCCCCAATCTTTGCCCATTTCCTATCAACACAATTCCCTGTGGTTTTCCCATTATAACTTCGCTCATCAGTGAATGTATGATGCTTGCTGTTTGCTGCCTGGCACACTGCATTTCTGTTTGCAGATGGGTGAATAACCATTCATATCTCTGACTAGAGTCTTTCTTTTGCTAGAGATATGCAACGGGGTTTGTGTGGGGCAGCTGCGCAGTATTTGTGTGCCAGTCTGAGTGGCCGAGTATGTCACGGTGGAAAAATGACGTCATTTCTGGAGCAGGCTTCACAGGAACTGTGCCACTGCTTAGTGCTATGAATGCTGATGAAATTGCTTTCCCAAGATTTGTTTCTTCTCTCAGAACAATATGATCTTGCGATATATGGGTTCAGTTTGATTTTTTTTCTACAAGTCTTTCAGACTTTGTCTATTATCTGAGTGCTCCACACTCCTTCAGTGTATTCTCTAGAAAATTTGATCTAAACATTGCAGTGTGTACTGGTAGTGCAAAGTTAGGTATTTTAACAGGCATACTGTCAGGATAGAAATTCATTCTCATCCACACGCCAGTCCAGAAATCCCACTCCTAATTCATATTTCTTCCCCAAAAACCCGTATCTTTCATCTCTCCTACCGTAAAAAAACCAAACCAAACCAAACAAAAACCCACACAAAGTCCAGCAAACCATTCCAATCCATTTCAACTAAAAAGTTATGCCAAATAATATTAATCTCTTTCTCTGGAATTTTCTGACACATCCTTCCCGCTGCACTTCTGTCTGTTTAGACGCTAAATTCCGCACAGCAAAGGCTGTATTGCACCCTGTCCATCAAAGATATTGCTAACGTTTTAACAAATAATGAATCTAATCCATCAGCTATGTGCATTATTATAACACACACATACACACTTGAATTTTAATTTTATGGATATGCAAACATCAAAGCAAATGCTGGTTCAAGCCTCCTCCTCCAATTCTCCAAACGTCCCAAGACAAATGTAACTCTTCAAACATGATCAAAAGAGTTCTGGGCCAGAAGTAATGGAGTAATATTAACTTTACTTTTCAATACACACAGTCATGTGCTGATCACTGTACATTTTTTTTTGTTTCCCAGGAGTTATTATTTGTCATAACATTATTTCATGCTTGTTTTTGCTCTTGGTTAACATTGCTAGTGTGTTAGCAGCAAAATAAAACATCTAGGATAACTCTTTGAAACACCTTTTAAAAAAAAATCTGTGTTCCAATGAGGTTGGCTTTTCTGTACCCATACAGATAAGACCATAAATGAAAAAAAGCTGTGACAAAACTAAGCATAAAGACACAACACTGCTATTGAAAGAGGTGCAGAGTGAAGCAGTAAAAAGGAAGAGGCATCAAATATGCAGCAGGATTGTTTTTTCCAAGTTACTATTTTACAGTCAGTGGATAGATACTTCTTTTTTGGACACCTGCATAGAATTATGTTCACAGCTGCTCTTTACTGATCATATTGTGTGAAATTGTTTCTCTTCCTTGAACAACAGGCAAACAAAAGGTGACAGGGATGAACTTGTTTGTATGGTAATTTACAGCACTGTATGTAGGCAATTTCCACACGTGTATCTCTGATGTCAATTTACAGCCTTGGTCTATCTGGCAAATATAAACATACATGTGTGCATATTTGCATAATTTAAAATATTATCGCTCTCTTGAGAGGGTAGAATATATAAATATGTGTGTGCACACGTGTGTGTGTGTGTGTGTGTGTGTGTGTGGACTAGAACTACAGAAAAGCTGTTATCCTCTCAAGAGACCTACAGAATTTCAAATACACACACACTATATGATCTATCTATATACATGACAAACAGTGAGTCAAGCATCATATTAATGTTATTAAAACTGAAAACAAATTACAAGACTGGCACTACTGACATTTCTTTTTATGAATAATTTCTTTACTGTAACAGAAAAATAGGCACATGACAATTTTTAACAGGGAACAAAGTTCAGAAGGCTGTTCAACTTAGTCATAGCCATATCTGAATAACAAAACTGCGTTAAAAAGAACCCCAAAAAGTTTCTTTCTACATGTTATTGTGACATGCCTCCCTCCTCCCTGTCCCAAAGTCAATGAGAATTCATATTTTAAGACTATGTCAACATGCATTACTGAACACACTGAAAATTATCCTCAGTCCCTAAAAAACATACTTCAGCATGAAGCAAATGTTTTGGCCATGTTACAACAAATTCATAAAAAGAAGCTTCATAATACAAATGTTGCCAGATCCATAAGCACAGCACACTACTGTGGGACAGGCTATCTTGGGAGATATACCAGGGGAAGGTAGGAAGACACCATCGCACTCCATGTTTCTCCATTCCAGGGTTATAAAATGCTTTAACTTGCCTGTCAGATGGTATGGTCGGGCAAAGCAGTCATGTAAGAGAGTTTCATTTATTCTTAAGAGACAGATGACATAAGATTTACTGGAAACTTAGTTCATTTGGGATTTTTGTGGGATACATCGATATGCAATATTATTACTTCATTTTTACATCACCTGCACACCATTAATTTTCAGCTCTGCCTCGCTCTAGGTCTTGTAAGAGCTGTCTCTCTTTTTTCCCATCCAAGAAAGCATCCTTCTTCAGATCGCTACTTGAGCACACATACAAGTATGTACATGCTTAAGTTCCACTGAAAGTAGATGTATGCTTAAGTGTGATCCTATTGTCTTAAGAAGATACTTTATATTCCGGGATATGATTTGGCAAAATACAACATGTAAAATAGAGATATGATGCTTGAGAAAGCATTTTGGTGAGCTTCCAGGGACTTACCTGCCAGCTGCCAAGCTGACTTACAGCTCTGGGCTCGATCTATTCATCCATCCATCACCGAAGTGTCTGAATGACTGATAACAAAAACAGATGATTCATTGTTGGTATGTTCTCTGTTCTCTCTTCGTCCTGTGGAAGACATGGTATTTTACAATTAAGGTGTTAATATTTCAGGCTAAGAGAAACTTACAGTATAAAGAGGGCAGTTTTTCTCTTACTGGATAGATACCTGGTCCTAATTTTTAGAAGACAGAGAGGGACGGAAATTAAATTTTTCATTGTTAGCTGATCTTTAAATGAGCAGGTACCCATGCCTTTCTTTTCAAGTGTAAAATACCACCTAATGGCCAATGAAGAATAACATAAGCTATACAGTCAGAAGGCGCTCTCCTTTTTGGTCTTTTTAGATAGATCTGGCTAATAAGATCATATTTAATTTCCATTTATTTAACAAGCGTTATTCAAGGTATTGACCTTGAACTTAATAGCACAAGCATCAAAGACTTATCTCAGAGACCTCCAGGGAGGATAAGACAACTTCAGGTCTTCCATGGAGGGAACAGAAAGGAGAAAAACATTAGAATATTCAAACACGCAGAGCATGCTTCCACCTAACAACAACTTTGCTCAAGTGATACAAACAAAATGAGGAATTAACAATCTTTAACATTAAAATACTTTCTAGTTGCATTGTTATTGTATCAGATTGCTACAGAGAAAAGTATGACTATTCCCAAAAGCTGGGCACCTAACTCACACTGTGAATGAAGCATGTAGATTAAAAATTTACAGACATTTTTCCACTAATGCCTGCCAGAAGGGGTCATCAAATAGGCATGTTTTAAAGAGGGAGGCTGAGGACTAGGCTAGTAAGTGTTTTCACCAGTGGACTTGAAGGAAATACAAAATAACTTCTGATAAATTGTATGGATTGCACAAAGATTTGGCAGAACAGTAAATAATTAAGAGGACAGGATTATTTGGCAAACCAGGCTCATTCAAACAGAATGCATCTGAATACGACCAGACACAGAGTCTCGAATTATCAAACCAGTCCTTGAGAATGGGGAAGTACCTAATGGAAAACAAATAATCTGAAAGAATATAGAAGTCACAGAGGACAAGTCACTGAGTATGAGATCTTAGCAACATGGATTTAGCAACATGGGATGGGTGAGGAGGAAAACACAGCTGGTTTTTACCTCTAGATACCATTAGCAGTTATGCTTTGGTGAGTGTCAAACTAAGATATTTTGTACAGTTCTGATGTTCTCATTCTATGAAGGATATTGAACAATTGGACAGTTTCTCACAGAAACAGTGAGATCAGTCAAAAAAAATTTATTCAGGAGCTGAATAAACTCCTTCCAGTGAAGGCTTTAAAGAGCTCAATCTGTTTAGTTTATCAGAGAATGAGAGGCAACTTGATTACAGGAATAAAGCATCAGGTACAAAAGCGCTCTTTGATTTAGTGGACACAGTAAAATATCTGTAATATACTGAAAGCAAAGCAAAGTACAAGAGAGTTACAAAACTTCAGCTTTCTATTGTATATATGTATTACAATACAGTTTTAGTCACACAGTCACACATCATTTTCTTCCACAGGAAGCTTCATTGAGCATGTGGAATAGTCGGTGGTTATTTAGTGAATGCTTTGTTTTATTCTCATTGTTTAATTTGTGGCCTCACAACTTACTCATTGTACACTATTTAAACCTAGCACCAAACACAGCGCTGTTTCTTTCTTCATTGGTTTTCATTTGGCTGTCACTTTAACAGCATATGAGTGTAATTCTGTGAACCGAAAAAGATACAGGAGGATAAAAGCCCTCATTACACATGCATGTTATACAACACTCCACCTGGACAAAGGGCAATTCAAACGCTACCCAAAAGTTCTGTTTAAGGTGTTTATAAAATTCTAGTTAAATAAGTTAAATATTTTCAATAGTGGTAGAAGCACCGGCAGGCCTTTTCAAGCTTTTTTGAGAGTTATTTGTAGGAAATGTTTAAAGAGTGAAAGGCCAGTATCAGCTTGAGGTTTGAGTAGGTTTGTTTCCACCACAGAATACGACTGTGGAGATACTCCAGGTCCCCCATTGTGTATTAGGAGGCAAATAGCTTCTGCAGGGTAGCTCCTCAGAAGTCAAGCCACACTTTCACATAAAGCTATTCCACAGTAGAAGCTTCAAGGTCAGATGCTTTTTCAAGCAGACTCTGATCAGGTCACTGCTTGTGAGTCACCAAGGGGGGAATATTTCCTTTCTGTTCACAGGAGCACATCTCCTGCCTGATATTTACAGACTGGCTATCCATCTATCATCTGAAACAGGAGTTTTCTTTCTTTGCCATGAACTGCCTGCCAAGATGAGTTCCCCTGCCTGGAACACCACCTGCCCTGAAACTATTATGGAAAGGTTTGAGTTTCCTGACCAACACCTTTTGCCACAGATATTGCTGATGAAGCCTTGAAGGCTTACAAAAGGGGGCCTAAAAGAAGCCTTCAGCCCCTAACTGGGCCATCCACTGGGAGGAACTGGAGCACACAGTCTAATACCTACAGATTTTCCTGGCCGGGTCTCCACCAGCCTGTCCTAGTCCCAGCCCCATCTCAACCTAACTCCTCACACCGGTCCCAGGTAACTCTCTCCTACTGAGCCCCTTGACTCCAGGGCTACGTCTCCACCACGGGCTGCACATCAACCCCCACCTTGTTCCTCCCTGCAGTCCCATACACCTTCAGGTTTTTTCAGGTTTCCCTACAGCTATTCTCAAGCCCAGATTGTCACACCCCTTTCTTTCTGCCAGGCTGCCATTTCTCCTAATAACTTCGGCAACTCCTACTTGAGGCAGGAAAGCTGAGAGATAAGACAGTCCATCCCCACCCCTCCCCCAGTTTCCGAACATGGCAGCACCAGCAGTAATAATCTTTATAGATGCTACTTTCAACATGCAATACGTATCTACAAAACACTTGTGAACCCGAGTCTTTCAGAGAACCACAACTTTGTTACACTTTGGCTAAATTTCCTGGAAATGGCAAGAGACATCAAGCAAACCCTTAATGAATTTCAAGTCTCTGCTCAACACTTTAGAGATGCTGGAGCATGTCAGGTTTTCACACTATCTGGACTAGTCTTAAATTGCTGCTGTGTAATTTAAACTTTTACTGAATGTTTGTCTGGAGAGTTAATAAAGACTTCCATCTATTTGGAAATTTACCAAAGTTAAGCCCTCACATGAACATCCCCGCATTTCAAAATAATTTAGCTGTAAGCCACCATCAGATCTGAAAAATTGGATTTGTTTGTCTACAGTGAAAAAGATAAAATGGGAAAAGGAAAGGTATACTTAATTATGGCATTTATTGTGCCTAAACTGCTGTGCTGCATCATCTCTGCAGGAAAACCAAGCTGAATGAAACCACAGAGGATTGAGTTTAAAAAATTGTAGAGCTGTAGTAGGTTAAAAGCTGCATATCTTGTACTTCTTTATGTGTCTTTGCAAATGAATTTGAAACCTAAGGTATGTTTTCAGGAGGCCTGAGCTTTTTGCAGCTTTCTACAGCACTCTCACACTTGCAAATGTTTTCTTTATACTAGAAAGTCACAACTATCATGTTACACTACTCTAAGGTACACATCTGCCCATACTATATTACTGTCAGAACAGCAGTTTACATTGGATAGGAAGCGCCTCAGCACACAACGCGTGCAAAGGCCACAGGAGAATTTCCCGAGGTTTGCTCTCCAAGGATCCCTAACACTCCTTAGCAACCTTGCTGGAAGGACTGAAATCACAACCTCTAGACAGCAGGTGGTTGGCTACAGCAAGCACACATACATCTCCAGAAACACATTTAACACAGAGTCATCAAACCTAGGATATAGACAAATGTGTTAAACTCAGACTGATTAAAGCAAGAGGAATATTGGCAAGCAGACTCCTGCAGTGGCCTTATATCACTGTACAGAGTGCATAGCTTTAGAGGATGCTTTCATGACAATTTGAGAATAGGCTTCCTATAAACCTAGTCTGGACTGAGAAGCATCAGAAAGGTGTGAAATGACAGTCTGAGAAGCTGTGATCTAAGTGCTAGAACTGTTTAGGCCATTAGAAGCCCTTATACATGTCAGGCTATATTATGGGACATATTTACAGCCAGCTATCTTGTGCTTTCCTGGTACTGCCTCAACTGCTATGTTGTTTTTTCCTCTGATAAACCTCATCAAGTGTTTCACATGGAACAATTTCAGGACTGAAATGTCACATGGCAGCGTAACCATAAATATTTTGCCTATCCCTTTAGCTTTTAGGGCAAGTTCATATTGAGTTCTGATGTTTCTCATTCTCTGCCATGCAGCTAAGGAAATAGAAGTCCCCAGGTCTTTATTATACACAGCTGACCTTTTATTTCCTGCTAGGTGCATTCAATTTCAGATAGCCCAGAGTATGGTCTTGAAATACTATTTTCCATCACGCTAAACTAATCTGAGGTCTCCATTTTTACACATTTAGTAAACTCAAGGGTTTGCTTTTCAGTGTTGCATGAAAAAGAGAGGTCGTTCAGAAGGTTATAACTTTTTCAACAAAACAACTGTTGTGACACTTCTGAAAGAAGCGAAGGACAAACACTTTTAAACACTGGGCAAAACACTGCAACCAACATAAGTAAGAAATTCCACTTTTTTTGTTGTTGTTGTTTTTAACAAACTAGATCTGAATTCCACTGCATCTATTGCTATGATATTCTCATTTAAATTGTATATTGAGAAATATTTAACCTTGATTAACCCTCATTTAAAACTTAATTTCAGTTATACATCTCTTGCAAGAGAAGCCTGTCTCCATTTTATATGCCACTTGTATTCATGATTGCTGAAGAGATCTGTATCTTCTCTTTCCAACCTATAAAATGTTTTCACATTGTTTACTTAAACGGTATTGGTAGCTCCACTTTTCATTTAACAGTCACTATTCTTATATACCTTTCAAACTTCTTCCAGTCAATACTTAGCCTTTGGGTTCTGATACCCTGATATTACCTTACGTATAGTGTTTTAAATCTCAAATAATCTGATATTTAGATTACATATTACTTAAAATTGTCCACCCACTCAATAACGATGATAGCCACACTCTTCTCATCTCACATACTACTTCCCTTTTTTTTCCTGTTCACATCCAAGAAGATTCCCATCTAGAGCATCCTGCTGGCTGCATACATGTCACAGAACAATTTTGCCCTAGCCCATCAACTAGTTTATTTCCAAAATCACTCAGCAACAAACCGTAATGGCTGCTCCTTAGGACCTCATCATGCAAGGTCAGCCGTTCTGTTATTGGAAAGTTGCCCTGAATTTTAAACTTCTGCTGAAATACATGGTTATTCATACAGCCACTACGATTCAGACGTTATTCACACAGCCACTACAAACGATGCCCAGGCAACTGTCCTGCTAATGACCTTCCCATCGACCCCCTGACACCAGTATCTCAAGAGCTGAGGGTGGCTAATTCTTGACTAACCTTGGTTGCCCGAGATAAGCAAACGTGTTATGTTTTATCATCTCTACCATCTTATCTTAGCTCCGTCTTCTAATGAGCTAGGCTGACTCTGAAAGCTACAGACTCATTTCGCATAAAACCTTTTGGTGCACTTACTCCGAAAAACAAGCAGTAATTTCTTGATTACTCTTCAATACCAATGCTTTAGAATTTTTTTTTTTTTAATAAGTAGCGCATTTTAAAGCTATCATCCTATTCAACATTACTTTATAAAGCTGAACAAACTACACTTTGTAACCCCAAAATTTCCAGGGGGGAAATATTTTTATAAACAACAACAACAATAATGATAATAAAATTATCATTACCAAGGGTAATCTTAATTGACGAGGGGAAGCGCTGTCCCCGGCGGAGAGGGAAAGCCGAGCCCACCGGTTGCAGCCCAGGGCGCGGAGCCCGCCCGTACCGTTCCCCCGCCAGCGCAGCCCTAACGCCGCCGGCCGGAGGGTGAGGCGAGCTGACCCGCCGGGCCCACCCGGCGAGTTCTCCGGGAGCTGAACCGCCCCTGTGCCCCCGGCCCTGCCGAGGCGAACTCGGAAAGGGGCCGCCTCGGGCGTACCCGCGGCACCGCTCCCCGCTTTCCGTCAGTTGCCACGGACGCGCACGGAGGCACGGACGCGTCCCCCTCTCAACCCGCCCGCCGCCGCCCCTCAGGCGACGCCCGCCGCCCCCCAGCCGCCCCGGGCCGCGCCTCAGGCGACGCCCGCCGCTGCCTGGCCCGCGGGGGAGCCTCTCCCGCGGCCGACACCCGGCGGCAGGTCCCCGAGCCCCGCCGCCTGGCCGGGGGCGCCGCAGCCGCATGGCGATCACCCAGCCGCGGCGGGGGCGGGCGGCGGCCGCCGGGGAGCCCCTCGCTCCGTACCTCTCTGGGGCGCCGCAGGCGGGCGGCGTGTCTTCGGGAGAGGGAGCCTCGTCCCCCCTCAGCCCCGGCCCGGCAGCGGGCAGCCGGCTTTGTTACTACTCGGAAGAGCCGCGGAGCAGCGCCGTCGCTATAGAAACTGGCTGCGCCTCGAAGCGACACCGGCGAGTGGCGGGAGGGAGCCGGGAGCCGGGAGCCGGGCGGAGGTGTGGGGTGAGGAGGGAGCCGTTCATTCAGGAATATCCCGGCCTCTTCCTCCTCCTCCTCCTCCGCCTGCAGCCAGCCCCCGGCACCGCCCAGCCCGGCCTCGCCGCCCTCACCTCAACCCGCTTCCCCGGGCCCTCCGCTCAGAGCCCGGGGCCGCCCATCGCCGCCGCCTCCTCAGGGAGACTTCCCCCCAAAACACGCACAGGGATACACTCCACTCACTCCCTAGCTCGCCCGCTCTGAGAGCGGACCTCAGGGCAGCGTGGTGGGGGAGTGCCCACACCACGAAATGGCGGGGGTTGACCTGGACTCCTACTCCTGCCCCCCTGCTTTTGCAGCCCGTTTGGTCCTGGAGCATCACCACAAAAAAAACCCACAAACCCAGGACCAAACTTTTTTAGCAGCAGCGTTTCATTTTGTAGAAGTGATTTAGCTCCACGTCCTCTGGTGAGGAACTGCTTTCGTGTGGGAACTTGCTGCTGGGACCCCTCTGGACAGCAGCTCGTGGTCGCTGAAGCGAGATCCAAGGGCGCGTTTTTTGCCTGCTGCAGTGCATTTTGTTTGATGCAGCAGGCCCTAAGGGACAAGGAGGAGTAGGGCCCGTTGTCCTGGGTGCTGTGCAGGCAGCAAATGGGAAGGGAAATGCGGGTGGTGGGAAGGAAGAGGAGGGAAAGGTTGAGAATGGACCAGGGTAAAGCGGCCAGGTGGGTGGGAGATACCGTTGCGTCCTGACGCTTAGGAGATTCAGGGTCTCCCTTGTGTTATCCTGAGTCTGGGGGATGGCATGTTTTCCTACAGCAACAGCCTACGGCTTGTCACGGATGCCCATCTTCACGTCCTTCTCCTGATTGGCACAACTGACAAAAGCTGAGGCAGTCCCTCCTTTCTTCTTTCCTCCTCGTCCACTGAAGGCTCAGTGGTATTGGTTTGTTGAATGTGTTCTCTTCTAATTTCTCTCCCTGAAACATTCTTATTCTCTCTCTCAATAGTAGTAAAGTTGATAAAACAACCTTCAAAATGCAAGATGGATCTCTCCTTTTCTCTTTCCCTGGTTTATATTGATTAAATTGGCCTTCCAAGTTTGCCAAGCAGAAGAAACGCAACGTGCAAGGCGCAACTCAGAGGCTGCATTATCCGTCTCAGCTACTGCCACTGCTAAGCTACAGGGGATGACTATTAAGTATCGGCACTGCAAGTCACTGTGAGCTGACAAGTCTGTGCCAAGAGCTCCTGGCACACTGCAGAAAATACTCTTTAGGAAGAATTTGCCAAAGACAAGAAAGACCCCCCGCAGGAGCTCTTCACAAAACAACGTGGCTTACAGCAGAACTGCTGGCAGACCGTAATACAGCCAAATGACAATGATGGCACCAATGAGGGAGACAGAAGGTTGGATATGAAAGACAGGGGGTCACCATGTATTTATCTATCTAATTTGCATGCTAAATAGTAATTCTAGAGTTAAAAAAAGAGAAATCCAGTCAGAGCATAGCAGAGCTGAATTAACTTTTTTGTTTTACCTCATAGAGAATTCGCTTGCTCTGAGGTTGGAAGAGTATCATTAGAGAAGTGAAAGATCTGCCACATGCTGGATCTTACAGCATAAGAGAAATTCTCATTTTTCTGGTATATAAAAGAATGTTTTCATCCTTTTAGTCAAATGGAGAACAATATTCTTAATAAATATAGTTCTTTAAAGAAACTGAAAGCTGGAAAGCAATTCATATTCTAAAACTTTTTGGAAGAGTGAGGATGCTTTTTAACTTAAGATGTATTTAGAAAAGAGGGAGTTTAGTGACACAAATGTTGCAAAAAGAAATGGTCATTGTTTTGACAGCAAGAAACACAATGCTGTTGCTATGATGCCTATTCATTTTTCTTACAAAAGAATTTCATAACGCTTTCTCCTGGGTGGAAGTGCAAGAAGGGCTAGAAAAATGATAGGAAAGACTTACTATCTAGTCTTCACTGATAAAAAGCACCTGAGTACTGATATTATTTCCTGTGTTCCTGGGGCTTTTAATCTTCAATGCAGTTTTACAGACAGACTTCTGAACACGTTTCCCTCTCTAGGCTGAAGGTGAAGAATAGCATTTCCAGAAGGTGCAGTTGAGACAATTGGGTGATATCTTAAATGACTCGCAGGCAGGCACAATCAGATGTGTCTTAGTATTGTGCAGATATTTGTGCCTTCTAGATTACTTTTCCTGTCAAGGTTACGATGATATTTTACTGACAGAGATGAGCCATTTTTGTAGATGGGTATCACCTCTATCTTTAGGACAGAGCCTTAGCCAGTTCACCGTTCTAGTGCTTGTAAAGTGTTTTACTGTTTTTTTCTTTAAAGCTCTGCTTGAAATGCTTGAGATGTATTTAATTTTAACTAGCCTAATGTCATTTGGATCCTAACTTTTGTAATAACATTTACAAAGTAGGGCACTAACTGCAAATGTGCCAAGTTGGTGCTCGGGCTGTTTGCAGTCACAATATTTCTACAGTTATAGTGAGGGGAATGAAACATAAAAGATATTAAACTCTCGCATTGCGGTAACAAATCAGTATTAAATCAGCATTGCATTTTGTAACATTTTAACACTAAGCTAGCCTGCCTTTGTGTTTTGACGTTTTGTCCCTATTTCTCCCAGTTTGGGTTAAGGACAAGACTTCTAAAATCTAGAACTGGAATGCCTTCTGGCAACATTTTTTGGGGTACATATACTTCCTTAGGTGAGGGTGACAAAAAAAAAAGAACATTTAAAAAATCGTGTGCTGATATGACCATTGTCAGCTTCTGACTCAGCAGTGACATGTGCGTCTTTCTCAGTGTGCAGGATTTTTTCCAGTAACTCAGTGTACTGAAGGAGTCCATCGTGGAACATTAAACAAGTGTTAACATTCACGTGGAGCAGGAGAACAGCTTTTGATGGTGTCCCCTCTCTTTTGCCATTTGTCCTTACTCCAAACACCATTCATCCCACCAAACACTTATCCTATCTGATTATTTGTTCCCTGTAAGCAGAGCAAAGTATCCTTAGCACAGCACTGAAACATTAAATAAGGAATGCTTCAACTGAAGGAATGAAACACATTTTTAGCATGTCATATTAAAACAAAAGAGGGGGGTAAGCTGTGGTAAAATTTTAGTAACAGTATTTAATACTAATATTAATTATCACTACTACTGTTATTATTAGGATTGTGGTGCAGCCTCTAGGCTGCACCAGCGCCAGGCACTGTTTTCCCACAGAACAAAAATGTAGGTAATTTCTGCCCCGAGGAGTTTACCTTAGAATTAAATGTTTTTCCTGAGGGCCTGGAATGCCATCAGTTACACATTTGGGTAGTGGCGAGCGCAGTGGGGCCTAATTTAATTGCAGCCTTTTAGATATGTGTAATATAAATTTTAAATAATGTAATAATTGTAATAATAATTCTGTCAGGAGACAGCGCAAAACCATTTTTCTGCGTCTATAGGCTAGCAGTCCTTTCGGAACCCGGAAAATGAGTTGAAATGATAATTGAAGGAAGCAATAAAACATGAATATGCTAAAATAGGGGATGAACTCCTAGATTCTGGCTTTGTAAAAGGAAAATATGCTTTCCCCAGGGCTATCTTTCAATTGCGTTTCCTCAGACATATCCTCTTTTTTTTTTTCTTTTTTTTTTTTTCCCCCCCTTGGGCAGAAACGTGTATTTTAAACCTTTGCTTGAGGTTTCTGGATGTCCTGCAGAGACAAAGCTACAGCAGTACAAAAGGGACCGGAGTGCCAAATGGGCACCGGC
Source organism: Calonectris borealis (assembly GCF_964195595.1). NCBI lineage: Eukaryota > Metazoa > Chordata > Aves > Procellariiformes > Procellariidae > Calonectris > Calonectris borealis. Next base: position 101,158,870 of record NC_134313.1, on the reverse strand, counting down.
CCTCCCCAGCTCTGCCAGCTGCTTCTCACAGGCGCCTCCGGCTGGGTAGAGCCACCACAGCAGTGGCAGTGGCTGGAAGTGGTTTTTAGGGGTGAAGGACACGAAAAGGTTGTTGAAGGGAGGAGGGCTTGAGAGGGAGCACTGTAGTTACCAGATCCATGGTATCTGGGGTACACTCTTGGATTCCCAGCCTTTTTATTTCTGTACCTTTTTTTTACCACGTTGGGGAGACACTGGCATAAGGAAAATCGAGTATGTATCAATTCAAACTTGCAGCTGATCGTTTAACAAAATAATTATCAGAGGTTTATAAAGGCTCCTATTCAAACTTCTGGTGGGAGAGAAAGCACTGCTGAGCATTCAAAGCTGTCAGAAAGCAAATATTGCTACTATGTGGTTGATACTTCAACGTAACCAGGCTCATGCCTGCCCTTCACCGTGTAGTGCCGTGCTGAGATACCACAGTTACTCAAAACAAGGCAGTGAAGCAGCCTGCTGAGAAACAGGCAATATATGAGTTGAAGTGCGGTGCTATACCATTACAGACATGCTTGACCGTGTTTGTACTCACTGCAGCGTAGATATATCCCACGTGTATACACTTACAGGCCTCCTGTGACAGGATGGCATCTCAAGGAAACACGTGTTAAAAGGGCACGTTAAAAATATTATTGATCTGGAAAGGGGTAAAATGATGTGGCAACATACAAAACACATACCATTATTTAATTTTGCTTACTGTAGAAGAGCCTCAGAGATAGTGAAGAGAAGCCTGGCCTAAGTAGCTGAATAAACACCACAGTGGCCAAAGGGATTAATGCTAGGAAAGTATAACTCTGGATGGTGTATTTTGTGTTATTCACACAACCTACTGGGATCTTAATTGAGTGCAACTGCTTAGAAAAAAAGATCCTGGCATTACTGTGGAAAGCTCGGTGGACAGCAGCGTTGAACAAAATGCTAGTGGGAAAGAAAAAATCAGACTGGAAATACTGTAATTCCCAGAGATGGGTTATTTGTTACATCTTGAATACTTTGTTCAGTTCTGGGAACTCGACTGCAAAATAGATATAGCAGATACAGAGAGTATCTGGAGACAGGCAATGAAAATGATTAGAGGCTGAGAGAGAAAATTTTGTATCTGGAGAAATGGAAAAGATTAGACCTGTTTAGGGATGGCAAGAAGAAAGGACATGATAGAGCTTTACAAAAAATAATGAATGGCACAAAGAAGATAAATCCTGCATTTCTAGTCACCTTTTTTTCATAATTTAAGAACAAGAGTTCATCCAGTGGAATTAAAAAGATATAAATTTGAAAGTGATGAGAGGAAATATTAGCTATTAGAGTGAAAGCATTCACTGTTACATGAGGTAAAGTTTAAAAAAACGGATTAGATTGTATAAAACGTGTGAAGGGATTGAAACCTTTATATTTCAGCGCATAAGCCTGTCATTAAGCCAGAGATAGAATGAGCGAGAGGGAAAGGAGCATTAACAGAAACTCCTCTTTGGGCAAATTATTGAATTTCTTTAAACTTCTGAGGCGTCTGCTGCTGGTGATTAGGGGGAGAAGATATGACAACAGATGCTACTGGTACTCATCTGATGTGCAGATTCACTTTCTCCTCCACGCCCCCCCACCACAGACACCCATTTGTGCCTGAGCGAACATCCTCTCCAATTGGACAGCACTGGGTGTTTCTCTTTCCACAGATCACCAAGGACTACGTTGCTGGGGAATTGCAAACCCTCCGTTTTAAACTCCTTTGCAAATCTGGCCTTTAGGGACTCAGGTATCTAAAGACACATCCATGTGACAGGCGTAGTCCGTGCTCTAAGTAGTCCTGCCAAGCACCAGCTGATCCCTGTCTGAAAACCTCTCGACTACTGAAGCTAGTGACCCGCTGTGTGGTTCATACTTAACCCAGCTCAGGAGTAGGTTGAATATGTGACCGTTAATGCTTCTTCAAATAGATGCAAACTTACTAGGTGAAAACCAACAGAAGCTAGGTACTTTGGAGACAAGCTATTTCTAGTCTTTTAATATGTCACAATCCCCAGTCAATGAGTCACTTTTGAAATTTTCACCTCAAGCCTTCCAGTCATTAGTCATACAAAACTCTAAAATCTTAAAAGAGGCATTAGGATTTTTAAAAAATTATTATTATTCTTACTTTTGGCCATAATAAATTAGCTTAACCCATTTTGTATATACATTTTTCATATAGTGGGAATTCAGTACAACATACTAAATGTGCCTGGCAAAAAAAGTAGGGACTTCATAAGTCTTGGGAAAGATAATAATGTGACAAGACCACACATATCTCAAGATGTTCAGCCAGCTGAAAACTACTTATACCTCACACACCATTACTTATATATAAACTTGAATCATGCTTAAATTTGATGGTGAATTATGATGCCAGTAGTGCAGAGCACTACTACACCTATTACCGTCTCACTCTTTTGTAAGCTACATCACCCAAACAAGTCCTCTGGCTGAAGCTATCTGTTCCGTTCACAGGAATCATCATTTTTCCACGCTATTTGTGCGTTAAACCAGCCTGAGATTGTTCACGTAGTTTGACCAACCTGTACTACACTTTAACAGATTCAAAATGTGCTCATCTTTTCTTGCCTCACACAAAAAAAAACCAATTACTGGCTCACAGCTGGAGTCTGCGCAGTAATTTGGTACCAGCAGTGGCTGTTTCCCTTTGCATTTCCCATCCACATCACAAAACATGATGGCACAGCTAAAGCAACTGCAGAAAAATGTAACAATTGCATTTCAGTAGTCATTTGCCATCAACACTACCTATATAATGTTTTTTTCTGTTTTTTTTTAACCCGGGATGAATTTCCATAAAAATGTTCATGAACCTTTACACCTGCAACCCCTGCCCCAAACAACAGTAAGGAAGAAAATACCAGTCTAATGGGAGCTGAACTTTCCCTGGGATGTGACTCTGTGTCTATCAGTGGCATGAAATTGGTAGAATTCACATTATGTGCTAGTGTCTTAGTTTTCTTGAGGTATACTACTTCCTAGAGGAAATACATATTCTGTGTGATACAAAGGAGTTTCTAGGGTAATGTTAATTACATTGTGAAAGAATATCAGAAGCCCTAATGCTTACAGCCTGTCTAATCAGAGTTTGCTGCTTCTTAAGGTTTAAAAAAATGAAACCAAAAAACCCCAAACCTGCAGCTTTTAGGTTTAAAAAACTAAACTCGAGAAGTTGAAGTAAGGCACTACAGCTTTTCCTGTCAACTTCCGCTTTTCTTTGAATATATTCTTTTCTTGTTCCTTGGTTAACTGCACATAAAGGAGTTAATGATGCATATAGTAAGAAGGCCACTGCAGGCAGAATAATGTTGAATAAATGTTCCTGCATCACTAAGATCTGTAAGCCCCAATATTAATTTCAATATCTGAATCAATGATTTGTCATTAATTAACGATTACTGTTCTAAAAGCAGTTTTGCATATAATAAATTTAACTCTTATGTTAAATATTGCTTGCCTTGTGGAAGAAAAGTCCTTAAATTGTCTTATGGTAAAAGTCAATTAGAGAACCAAAGTGAAAAGTGAACACAGAACAAAATTTTTGAAGAGGCAGTAACTCTGGGATTTGAAGTGAATTTGAGGACAAAGGAAGAGTTTGAGAGAGGTAGGCTTTGGTTAGGAAAAAAAAAATACAGTTTTGAAATAGAATTTGTCAATGAAAGAAGTCAACTGGTACAGTCTACATTTAATTTGGAGTCTTCCTTTACTCCACTTTTCATCATTTCCAGATTTACCTGATAAGCACAAAATGTAAAATCTGTTCTTATTTGTATAATCAATAAAAGTCTAATAAGGTTGGTTTAGAACTTCACTCTTCTACAGCTTGTGGAGAGAGTATAGTGTAGATCGACTATAGAGAGGCTTTACTTTCCAACTCATCTGTAATAACTAGGGTAGTATTTAAAATTGTAAATCACAGTGGAGACTTGTAGTATGGAAGGAAATACAGAGTAGCTGTTTGAAAGAGAATCACGTGCAAACAGCCAAAGACCTCCTTCTGGAGCTTGTGCCATTGCCACCGACAGCTATTCTATTCCATGATGGTGGTGCTTTGCCAAAGAAAAGTTGAGTAAACCTGGTAGAAGGTAGAGCTCTTGAAAATGTGATAACTATTTTGCCGAATGAAACTTAGTTTGAAATGGATACAGCTCTGGAGTATAAACAGGGCATGGAGTGACTTCCTTTAGGTGGGTCAAAAATACGGAATCTACACTTATGGGGAACATGGACATTTGGTTTTGTTTTGAATGTTGTATTGTTTCCCTTATTGATTTTCTGGAACTGCTGGTAATACTGTAAAGAATGACATTTCATATTGCACCCAAACAGCAGCAAACTGTTTCATTGCAAACGTGAGTGAGTTTTGTCTAGAAAATAAGATGCTTTAATCTGTACAAAGTAATGTCTGACCCTATTTGAGAAAAAAAAAAAACCCCAAAATGAATAACAGAATATTCTGAAAACTATTTTTATTACATGATGCCTCATCTTAAAACATAACTTGGCATCTGACATGTCACTTACGGTTTTCATGTTTCACTGGCTGATTGAACAGACAAGGCTATTTTTTACAACTTCATGGCACTTTAAGCTTAGGTGTGATGTGGTAGCTTTTGATTACTGGATCGATTCAGAAGTTTCAGGAAATATTTCAATCATCAGTGGGAAAAACTTCATTGACATGGATGAAAACTAGGGTGGAGGGATGCCCAAAGGGTAAAGAATGGTGATACAGACCCCCACGGAGTTTTATACTGAAGAGTTAAAGAACACATGATTTAGCAGCTAACAGTCCCTACAACTTTAATTCTCGCTGCCTGTAGTCACATTGATTTTGCCCATGTCAATACTGGATAAGACCGTGGTAAGCTGCTAGCATATGTCCTACCCAGCTGTATCTGGAAACCCACTGGGCTCTCAGCAAGCAATGCGTTTCCCCACATTTGCAGTAGGGACAGCTAGCATTTGCAATGCACTTGCTAAAATCCTGTGATCAAAGAGCCAGTTGATGGCAGAAAAACACGTTAGTCTCAAGACATTACTCATTTTTTTTTGGCGCTGTAACACAGTTGTGTCCAAAATGTTGACACCTTAAAAGAGGAAAAAAAAGAAAGGAAAGGATTAAGAAATACGAGAAGGGACAAAAATTGGAAGGGGCACACAAAGCTTCTGGCATGGAGGAAGTGTGGATTTCTAGTATGGAGTCCCGCAGTGCAACACAGATCTGGCATGAAGGAGAAAGAGAAAACCACAGCTTAAGCAACGTGTGAAAGGATCTACAGAAACAGCGGTATGGAGAGGGGAGGAAGGGAACAGAACCAGGTGGCAGCCTGATGGGACAAGCCCGAGTAGGTGAAAAAATGGTGCAGGGATGGTTAGTGCAGGCTAAGCTTTTTGGGAAAAGATGCAGAAAGTGACACGAAAATACCACCTCTAAGGAGAGAGTGATGTGAGCCTACTCTGGCGTGAGAATGGGGACAATGGGACACCTCGTATGGGAAGCAGAAAGAAAATTATGAGCATGCAGGGCATATGAGGGAAATGAGGGCTGCTAGCATCTGAAAGCAGAGGTGACACATGGGACACCTGTGGGGCGACAAACAGATGTGAGAAGCCGTGTCTACCTCAGATGCCACAAGGTGAATGACTCCTGAAAATAGCCACAGTAGTTGTAATGAAAGTGTCACTTTTTGTATTTGAGGGTTACCGCGGATAGTACGGGACCGGTGTTCTGGTAGCTATATATGATGATACTTTATCAAGAGTGTCCTGTGCGGAAGACAAGTTGAGAAGGATCTCAGGGCCTGTCCAAAATGAGTCTTCAGTGCTGGTGTACTCACCTGTCACACCTCAGCTCCTGGGGTGGTATACATGCCTCTGAGTAAGGGTCCTAGGACCTCGATACGAAGTGTGGGTGTCTCGGAATACAACTGAAAACACCCACCATGATAAGCAGCATTGTTTTTACACAGATGTGTCTTTTTAGCACAAGGAAACTTGAAGAACAATATATTACGATATGTATTTGGACAACATGTCATAGATACAACCAATTTTTTCAACTGTGTTTCCATTACTTTTGCCATCGTGTCCCCACTTTTTGAAAAATGTATAGTAAAACTACTGCTTGATTGAAAGGAAGAAAAACTAATATAAATAAGCATTACACAAAGTACCTTGACACAAAGTACCTTAAAGGGGTAGTGAATTCTATTTTTCCTTTTTGGGGCACTCTCATCCCCAAAATGGGGTTTTTATATTCCTAGTAGGAATAAATCCTGATTCATTTATACATATTTATTTAAAAAATCAGTCTACCAATTTTATAGCGGATTATAAGATAATGATTTAGAATACTGTAAATCTGGAAACCTGATTCAGTATCATTTAAAGGGAAATTCTGCATTTCAGTAAGAAAGGAAGAAATTGCTTCCAGGTGATACATTTTTAAATTTTAAAGGACAGTTCTTCTCTTTGAAAGCAGCTTAGAGGTTTGAAATACTGGAAATAGCCCCAGAGGAGATTAATTGACAACATGCAGGTGAATGGGTCAATTATACAAAACAGCTGATTTAATCACAGGGTTTCACAGCTTTGTCACTTTGACAGAGTAATAAAGAAGTTTATTATATCCTGTAGATACCATCAGACACTTTGGCCTTGCTACAAATATGATGTCATCACACTTGAAAGATTTTCTGTGGTCATTATTAGTATATAGTATGGTTACAGTTCTTTGCTGCAACGGGTAATCAAAACTAGTATTTTTTTCTCTGCTTTCTCCCTATGCCTATGAACACATCAATAACAGATTTAAATATTTCAAGGGTCAGTGAAGTTAACAGTGAAACTGACTTTTGAGAAAAATGCGAAAACACTGCAGTTCATCATACTTGTAAAAATTTTTATATCATGCAAGCGTTTGCTTATCTACTGCTAAGCCCAGGAAACTGGATACGTAGTGAAGAGGGAATGAAATAGGGCATTACGAATCTCCTGGCAGATAAGACAGTGTTTTACACAGAAGATGTGGCAAGCATTTGGTAGGTATCTGTGTGGCTGTTTTTTTGATGAGGTGATGAAGTGGCATTGTTGAGTGAATGCTGCAGAGCTGCAAGTGTACATACCCACCTGTGCACTTTTACGGGCATCATTACAAATTACAAAAAAGGATTATACACACGCTTCCTGAGATTGCCCGTCCAAGCAGGATAACCAAAAGAGAATAGTTTGCTAATTTTCCTCTGCACACCTGCAGTATTATGTCTACAAAATGAAAGAGGCAGCATCTTATTCAAAATAGGTGTTGAAAACCAGGTCCTCTATTACAATGAAAACTGACAGAATCTGGAAATGTTTCTAGCAATGTGCAGCTGGTGCAATCAGCTGGAAAATTTTCTAGAAGCAGTACTGAAAATGCCATAATTTTTTTTGCCTCTGTGTAAGCAGCATTGAATAGTCTTTGCCTGACTAGCCTCTGGTAAGGCTACGCAGCGTGTTGTTGCCACCTAGAGTCAGTTCATCAAATTAGAAATTCTGCATGTCTTTTTTTCCTCTCCACTTAAAGAAAAAGGAATCCTCCAACATACCCAGACATCTCCCACCCTGTCACTTAGCGCCGGTTTTTCCACTACAAAAAGACCAAAGGCACATTTCCATCTACCTCTATGTGAATTCCTGGAGAACGCAAGGCAACCTGTAGCCTTACTTTCATTAGGGTCTGCAGAGGGACCACTTGCATCCATTAGTGATCTTGACCTTCGGCGGTGGAAGCACAGCTCTGGCCTCTTCAACTAACCCAACAAACTCGGGTGCGTGCGGCGCGGTGCCAAGGCTGAGCTGTGGCTGCTGGGGTGCTTTACTGGTGGATAACCTGGATCTAGGGCCCCCACCCCATCTCCCCTTTTCTTTCTTCAAACGACACAGCTCCCGCATCGTTGCTTTTGCTCACACAGTGATTTGGATACGCGGCAGAGAGAACCAGGAAGGAAATGAAATGTAGAAATGAAAACTGGTGGAAAATAAAATCCCAGTGAAGATTCAGCAATTGGTGTGGATTCACAGCTCTTCTTTTGTGTAGGTGGAGTATCCACTTCTACACTGGACAATAAAACACTTCTGAAACAAAATCAGTTTATCCACTTCCATATTTTTTCACATTTTATACCCAGAGTAACTGAAAACCAGAAACTGAGCAGAATTTAGACTAAGATCCCAATATTGTTCTCACTGCTCTCTCTTGCATCAATTTTTAATAAAAATTTAGAAATTATTTATACTCAAATATCATCTTGGGGAATCCTAGAGCAACTACAACTAGTGAAATCTTCAGAAAAGAAAGAAAAAAAAATTTCTCTGTAATACTTATTCTGAAGTGCAACTATTCCTATGGCAGAGAATAAAGGAGAGTAAAGGAGATTAGAGATACTTAGGCCCTTTTCATTGACTGCCTGGTCCCTCTCATGTCCCATCTCTACAAGATAAAGAGCCCCAAATATCACCTTTTGTAATCTATAACTGCTTGAGCAGACATTTCACAAAGATAATTCCTTGATTCAAAACTTCAGAAAAGTGAAATATCAGGACAGGTAAGAAATGAGGGTGAAGTGGTAGTTGAAAAAGTTAGGAAGTCATCTCAGGAGAAACTCAAATCTTCCAAATGCATGGGAAAAATATTACAGATCTGTATTTAGAAACTGTAGATGAAAGGAGAAAAGCAAGGGCTTCTGAAAAATATCAGTTCCACCAATTTCTTCAGGCTGAATATGCTTTTCAGAGCAGATTTAGAAGTCTGCTAGAATAGATTTCCCTCTAGGATCACTTGTTTTTGACATTTATCATTCAGAGCCATCAAGAATGATTTATAATATAAACATTCTGCTTCCACTGTCAGTAGGAAATGTCTCAGTCTCCACGGCATATGTAGCTATGTACTGAAATGTTTGTGGTATTTTTAAATTCATATAATTCTGCTTTTTTGCTGAGGGAAGTTGCCATTTTGGTTGGCCACTTTAGGTAGACAGGAGACAAATGCTCTGTTCTCTCCTGGAAACATGGCCAGGCTTCCTGTGACTTGTTATTCCCCACCTTAATTTAAGAAAAACACTCAAACTGACCAACTAACAGTTGCTCTGTCTTTGGATGAATAGCAATAAAAAGCTCTTCCTGAAAAAAGTATTACTTTCTCCTTCATTCCCCCAAAAGCTGCCCAGTCCCTTTCTGAAAATGAACAAACTAGAGTTTTAGCTTAAGATACAGCTTACAGAATAATCTGTAAGTAGACATCATCACAAACAGATGACACATCCACTGCTTGTTTGGGTGGCTTTGGCATTTTGAACGCTTATGCAACATCGATTTATCTTCTGCTTTTGAAATACATAGACTAAGCTGTAATACTCAGACCGATTCAGAGGGTGAGGAGGGAACACAATGAACTTTTCAATAATTCCTCCTAGCCATACGTGGTGACAGATCACAGCTTTTATTTCACCAACATGTTTTTACTACTCTGCTTAGGGCCAGCATGGAGAGTTTTGAAGAAATGATTTTTCCCTGACATAATTGGCACAATTCTCTGAAGTAACCAAGCCTCCCATAGAAGAAACAGGGTGCTTGTCCTGGGCATGAACACCATCATTTTAAGGCCAATGGCAGTAAGATTAGTTAAATGAGGTGCTTTACAATACGAGTACAGTGGCCCACAGATACGACAAAGCCATTTCAGACTTTAATTGGAAAGAAGCTCAAGTCTTGCGAGAAATATACTTCTCAGCCGGGCAGAACTGTAGGCATGGCTGGTAGTGGAAACAACTCAACTTGTAATTCTGGCAGTGAAAGCTGCCAGACCAATTTATTGGAAGACTTGGAATTTTCCAAATTAAATAATACTGTAGGTAGAAAACCAGATGCTATCCTCTGCAGGCCACTAAAGCAAAAATTTTCAAAACATATATTTCAATAGTTTGTAAAAGTTTAAATAAAAATAAATAAAAATAATTTCTTTACAGTCTACTTTATAAGCCCTCATTACCAAACGTGAGAAACCATGTCGCTGGCTGGCTTGCTGCAAAAGGTTGACCTTTGGCTCAGGTGTGCTCTCTAGAGTGTGTTTAATCTGCCTTATAGGAAACATTCAAGCAGCATCTGTTCTTTTTCAAAAATACATGAACAAGTAAACCAAAGCTCAAATCAATATAAAATGTAGATGTCTATATTTTAAATAGTCCTAAGGAGAAATTACTCACAAATGTTTATATCTAAAGCTTGAACTTCCCTGAAAAACAAATACTTACATGAAGCAATAAGGCTTTTTAGCTATTGAGAAGCTCAGCATCAGTAAGAGCAGCAATCTCCGCTCCTTCAAGTCTCAAGGTACAAGAAGGGAAAGGCTAACATGGGAAGTGGACAGAGTGAGAGGGGGTTTAATTTATAAAATGTTGGAGGGGAGAAAGATGATAACTGCAGCTTTGAAAGATCTGGAACTGGATGTGCAAAGCAAAACTTTTAGTCTCTGCAGAGTATTTATGCAAGCCCTCCTGCCAAGTTCTGACCGTGCAATCACTCCTTCCCAGAGAAGACCATCAAGGCATGAAGTCTAAGCAATGGCCACTTCTTTCTGAGCTCCTTTAGCTTCTCAGGCTGTTAGTGAGGCAGACTTGTGTAGAAATGAAACATAATCCTCATACTAGAAGCTATCTGCTGGATGTTAATGTGATTTAAAAATCTGTGTTGCTATAAACTTGAGTGCTTTCTTAATACAATAATGCTTTGCGTCTGTCTCTGTCAACATCCATACAACAACCTAGCTATTCCTAATAACTTTTTAATCCATTGGGCAATTTCAACTAAGATTAGTAGAGGAAGAGTGGTTTCAAAAATATTAAATTCCTACCAGTTTTGTGGAAATAAGTGGCTAAGGAGGGGAAAAATACTGCATTAATGCTCCCCATGGAAGGGAAGAGGTAGAAGCTCACCCTTTATTAAATGGTTGATTATCTAACTGAGCAGGAGCCGTTAGTTGTGATTCTCCTGGGGCTACTTGCCATTTATTAGCAACTCTTCCTAGCACGTGCAGGGATCACTGTAGTCAGAGCTAAACCAAATCTCTAGAAGCAGTGCAAAGCTGGCACCAAGTATAAGGCTGGCATCTTTTTGGCTCTGCAGTGGTAATTTGCACTGTGGTTATCAGAGCACATGACCCAGGTAACAATAATGGATTTTGGTCACAGTGGATTAAGCTTAGTTTTGCAACTCATTTGCTGGAGTAGGTTTTTCTCTGTAGTTCCTTAATATGAACAGAGATGATCAAAAGTGTCAGTCTTGGTCAATGACATTGTCAGGGCCCTGCCCTGCCTGTCCCTGCCCGGGCTGCCCTGAGGCTCCCCCCACCCTCCCAGAGCAGGGACCAGGACCCCATTTCAACTCCCCAGGGCCCCACCCCCACCCTGGTCAGAGCCCAGGACCCCATTTCAGCCCGCCGGGGCTGTGAATCCCTGCCCCACTGATACCACAGCAGGGCTGGTCTCCTGGGCTCCAGGGCTCCTCACAGCCCTGTCCTGCCTGGCCATGGGCCCATCCCCATCCCCATGGAGCAGCTGGGGCTGCCTCTGCCCAGGCTACCCTGGCTGCCAGGTCCTGCCCTGCCACCCTGGAATTTCTCCCCGGCCCTCACTGCAGCCTGACAGCCATGCTATAAAACCACCAGTGCTCTTCTCTGAACCATGTCAAGGGATTACATCCCACCTGTGCTACTCGGTCTGGCACTCAGCTCCCTAGAGGAAAGACAACAGACCAAAAGAACAAGCTTGCAGGGCTTTTGAAAACCTTCTCCAACGCCTTCTGCAAACTAGGGCAACAAAGGAGTTTGTGAAAAGCAGAGAAAAGGAGGTCTAAAGACAAGCAAATTGGCTAAAATGGTATCAAGGCTTTCCTGGTGCTCTCTTGGCAAGTCTTGGTGCTTGTCAGATTAGGCTGTGATGGTTCAGGAGGTTTCTGACCTCAGCTGGTCACCTATTCAACTAAACCTGATAGGGATCAAGAAGGAGATCCCTTGGCCACCACAGTCCACATTCTAGTGAACTGAATTAGCCACAGTCACCTCAGTTTACGTCAATGTATCAGTTTGGTGCCTATGGTGTGGGCATACCGCTGTTTCTGACAAGTGAGTGATGCGGCAATAACCTCTGGCAATGGGTGGGCAACTTGGACCAGCAGCTTCTTAAAACAACCTCAGCATGAACCCCCAGAGCTTGAGAGTCAGGGCCCTCAGGGCATAGGTCAGTTTAGTATCTTCACATATTTGTCACTCCTTCCTCTTTTAAAAGGCCACCAAGTTGTCTCTGCCCACTCTGCCGTCTAGTTCCATTACACTTAGAAAAGCTATATTTGTCACAGCTCTAGCGAAAACTTTCTATTTTTCATTTCTCCATTTCTCACTGCTCATCCTCCCACCATGCGTCACCTGTTTCCTCAGCCTCCCCCTCGAGAAACAGTGGTTCCCCTTTCCATCTCTCATGTGCATCAGCATGGTTACCAGAGGTTTTGCTGACAACAGCTCGTGTGCAGAGCCCTGGGCTGAAGGACTGAGGGAGGCTGTGGGAGCTGAGGTCTGGGAGAGCCCGGTATCCTACTGTTTTTAAGAAAGTGGTTCCCAGGCACTTTATGGGAACTGAGATGAGCGTGCTCCCTTGTCTAGTTGTCCTGGTCCCTCGTCTCCAGGCAGGCTGGGCTCCGTCCTAGGCTACCTCCCATGAAGCTGCTGTTCCAGTGGTGATTACACAGCTGGTGCTTCACAGTCCTTTGGGTGTTGCTGCTCTCCGTTTTGCTGTTGCCTCCTGGGTCTTGTTATCTTCCACAACTGTGGAGCTCTCAGGCAGTAGATCTTTGCTTTGAAAGCTAAAGAAGAATGAAGGACCAAATGTCAGTATGTAGAAGAAATGTAACCAAAAAGACTGAACATATTTCAACCCCAACAGTGCTTTTAGTATAAGGTCTCTTGTTTCCATGTCACCATTTTTGACTCCTGTGGAATGCCTCTGCTCAGGGCAGCTGAACTGAAATGTTTGTAAAATGTCCTTTCAATCTAAAAAAAGGAAGATCCAAAGCGTACCTGAGGGCAAAGCAACGTAACATACATATAGTTACCAATGGCTATTTATTTCAGCATCGCTTATACTGTGCTTTTTGTTCTCACTTTCCGCTCTCTGGATGTGAGTGACAAGGAGTAAGAGAGAAACCAAAGACTCACTGTGGGATCGCAGCAGGTCCGAAGGGGCGGTGCTGGGTGATCTGCCAGAGGGGAAGTTTGCCTGTCTCCTTGTTTTATGTATCTGAATGGATCCTCCTTCAGGGACCTGTGCCTGGAGCTGGGGATAGAGCCCATCAGAGCCCTCCTAATGATAAGCAAACTAAAGCAGCAGCTGGCTATTTAAATAGTGAGTGAGCGGGCAAGGAGTCCTCAGTTTGCTCCACCGAGCACTATAAATCATTATCTACTCAGTTCATAGGTAACGACTATGTGTATCCAGAGCAATTAGCCCAACATCCTAGTCCTTGAGGCCATGACACCTGAACTAAAAGATGTCAGGGTAACAGACAGATGCACTGACAGTCTCTTTAGGATCATCACTGAGCAGTCTTACCTCCGGGCTTGTATAGCCTCCATGCTGCTGAGGTGGGGGAAGGCTTTGTGGCTGGAAGTATTATCCTGAGCAGGGGGCAGATCTCACAGCTTGAGGCCACATACGCTTTTGCACTGAGATTACTCTTCAGATCCCAGTTTTCAGGAAGATACAGTGGTAGAGGGACACTGATGCTCTATCAGGCATACATCCATGCAGTTTTGTGATACCAGAAAGGACTGCACGGTGATTAGACTGCTGGATGCAATACCTGCTTGCTGGATAGTGTGGAATACCTGGGCAGGCGCTTGGGGAAGGCTTGAGGGAGCCTTTGGACACAGTGTATGGAGCAACGACCTCGGGAAAGGAGGACAGGGTTTCTGGACGCAAAATGCATGCGGTCAGATGGTAAGCTGGAGGCCAGGAGCTCCACAGTAGCTTCAGCTGGAATGCCTCCAGGGCTGAATGCAGGGCTGAACTGAGAGAAACACAGACAAATTCTCCACAAGTGGCTAGGAAATGCTTGAAGACAAAGGATTTGAACTTGTTAGAAAATGGGAAAACTTTCAGAACTTATGTAGTCAGATTCAGGTAAACTAAAATGAAACCAGTGATGGCATTTAAAAACGTGTTAGATTTTTTTAAATTGAAGGATGGGAGAAGCTGACAAGTGCTAAAACATGATTCAGGATGGCACGTATTCAGAGCAGGAAGTCAGGCAAATTTTATCCTCCAGTGAATAACAATAATTTGGTGAAATGTAGAAAGAAAGAATGAAGAATAATCAAACAAAAAGAATCCCATAGTATAGAGAGAGAAAAAGAAAAGATGCTGCTTTAAAAATTCTAGAAGTCTAGCAAACAAGATGGGGAAACAAAAATGCCTGCCTTTAAGCAGGGGTGATCTCATACTATGTATATCAGAAACTTGGGAAGAAGTGGGAAGAAGGCAATTGATCAGATGCTCTAGAATCAGGGTACAAAGTATAAAAAAAGACAGAAGAGGCAGCAGCAATAGAGAAGAGGTAACATGTATTAGAGAAAGCTTTGTGCCAAATCAAAGTAACAAGCTAGTTGTGTTTCCAAGCAGCTCAAAACCTATGTAGCCTGACATTCTTGGCCTAAGTCAGAAATATGCTATATCAGGGTTAGATCAAATGTCTGTATCTATTACATGCTGAGGGAGATCAGAGTTGCTGACAGGGCAAGAAATTCAACAGTAACGGCAGATATCAATTTCCCACCTGCATATTGGGCAAATGTCACATCAGGGATTGATGCTGCAGAAAAAGAAAATAGTGTTGCTGCATGAAAGAGCCTACAAAAGAAGAAGAAACTTTTATATTAGCATTGAGCAACACGCAGAACCTGGTTCAAAATGCCCCTGCTCAACATTCTTGCTTAGGGAACAAAAGCCAAAAAAACCCCAACTACAATAGAATTACATAGGAACAAGAAACCTCCTTAAGAAGAAACTAAAATGGATGCCTGAAGGCTAAAATGTTTGCATGGTGACTATTTAAACATAACGTGTAGGAGTACATTTGCTCTAAATCTCTGTGTATGGACAAAGGCTTTGGAAAGACCAAAAGGAAAGCTGACATGGCTAACAGCAGGATAAAGGAATTTATTAGAAGCAGACGACTTTCTTCAGAAAACAGAAGTTGTGTCCAAGAATGGAAAATAGAAAGGATCATAAACTCTGGCAAGTTAAATGAAAACCACAACAAGGTCAGCCATATAGAATCCCAGCAACAATTTCCAAAGACATAAAGGTCCATCAGTAACGTCTCTGAAAGAAATTAAGGCACCATGGGACAAGAGAAAAAGTCTTCATGTGAATAACCTATTAAAAGAGGAGGATAAATGGCCAGTGTTCACATCTGAGGGAGGTCTCCAGTGATGTTTGAGGGGGTTTTGTTCCTGGGCTCCTGCTGTTTAACCTATTTATAAATGAACTGGAAAAGAGGGCATATGGTGAGAAGACAATTTGGTGAAGGCACAAAGTTATTGCACATAGTAGGGGCGAGTTGCCTTAACTCTTTTCAGGTTAGACAAGTTTTGTGTTGAAGTGTCAGTATATGCCTGCACTGATCTTTTGCTCTTTGAAAGACCTGGCGAAAGCCAAATGATCACGGGGGACAACAAAGAGAAGAGAGGAAGATCAAGGTCAAAGAGTCAGGAATGTGTAGATAGGGAACCAGAGGTGGATGCGGGGCACACCACCCTGAAGACATCTGAGGAGCCAGTGGACAGTGCCCACTGATGCCGTGCTGGGAGACCTGAGAGGAAAAGGGAATGGATATAGGCCCCGCAGTCACCAGGACCCCGTCACCAGCTTCCTCTTTCTGTTGCTGGGGATGGTGGGGGAAGTTGATCAGGAAGTCCCATGACTCAGTGGGACCTCAGACGGGGAAGGTATAAAAAAACCCACCCCACACAAGAGGTCTTGAAGGCACCAGGAGAGGAGCTGCAGCTTGGGCACAGTTGGTCTGTGTGCATGGTCGGGTCCTCAGATGGCACACAATGGTCAGGGCACCCTGTGAGACCTGCTGTTAGCACAGGCTGCTCCCAGGAGGATTTCCTGACTTAGATTCCTGGTGGGCCACGGGATCAGCTAGGAGTACAAAGTGATCTACTCAGATCCTTCATTCTCTTCCAATGTAAGAAGTCCCATAACATGCGTGTCTGGGGAGGATGTATAGGCAAGAGAAAAAGAGAGAGGAGCACCAGGAGGAGTATTTCCACAGCATGATTTGGGGGCAGACCAGCTGAACGTTATATCTCTACTAAAACAGTGCCTGGCCAGGTGTGGTAAGGAGATGCAAGGTCCAAGAAAGAGGTCTGCAAGGCTGGGACTATGTGGGTAGTACTGTTGCAGAATTCAGTAGAGACAACAGGCAATAATCTGGTCCTTACCTTCTGGAGAAGGCAGCGTGAACAACCCCACATGGAGGGTGAGCAATGGAGAGTCCACTGAAATCTGCAAAGTACGGTCCAAGATGTCCCTAGTCCTGGTGATGCCAGCACCATCCAGCATGCTGATGATAAAAGAGGAACCGGGGACCTGTTAAAAATGAGATTTCAATGCGCACCTCCAGCAGACGCTGCAGTTTGAATGCAGCACCTTGGTCTGCTTGGCTACCTGATAGCTCCCTGCCTGCTGTTGGAGACAAGATGCTGGACTAGCTGGAGCTTCAGTACAGCCTTATTCCAATTCTTACAGTCACATGTGTAGACATGGGATAAGTTCTTGCTCCCGTTTGCTTAAAGGCAATTTCTAAACTCCAGGCCAACAGTTTCTAAAGAGGCTTCTGATTTTGGATACCTCAGTTTTGAGTCTGTATTTTGGGTCACACTTCAATTTCTACATGAGTATGCTTAATCACTACTTTGACAAACAGCACTGGCCCATCTCAAACAGCTCACTCCAAAGTCCAGGCGTTTTAGAGGAGTGGCTGTTTGTTTATAATTAATTGGTTTCTCAGTATTGCTGGATTGCCACTGTTTAAACAGCAAAGGCAGACCCTGACCCAACATCTGCTATGAAGGGGCAGAGAAGAGAACTTTGTCCTTAAACTTTCCTAACTCCAGTTTGTGAGTAATCTATGTACCTCTCATTAGCTGCAATCTGGAAACTCTCGATTGCTTTTAATTGTTGGTGTGGTGACTGTCAAGATCCTAGCATGACAGGAAAGTAAATGCTGTGATTGCAGCTCTGCTGGGCCCCTCAAAATACATGACTACTCTGCATTTGTGGCTGTGGATTCTTCTGTCACTGTTCCTTCAGCTGACAGTGCCACATTGCACACAGTATATTATTTAAAAAACGGTTGTCTATTAAAACATAAAACAAAAGCCTTCCTGGTTTTGTCAGTTGAACTGAAGCAGACAGTTTTTATTGCTGCACAGGAGATCAATAATAATAAAAATAAATAAACACACCCCCCTCGCCAGCGGCTTCACAGTACACGAGGCACATGGATGGACCTTGTTCAAAGCAGGAACCTAAATGCAGTGGAACAATGGATATTTGTTAATCATATCCCAATACAGAAAAATCTGTGCCTTGCCAGAAATGCTAAATGCTGTTTTGACACCTCTGTCTTAACCTTTGATTCTTCATTGTGGAGAGCTCTGTACTCCTTGTAGAGACCTAAGGTTTTGGGTTTTTTTAAATTCTGTGCTTCCTGATGAACGCTGGCACTCAGGGGCAAATACATGAAATAAGAAAGAATCTTACGTATCTTTTGCAGCCACACACTGGAATAAAAAATAAGAAAAATCCACTACCTGAGTATCTGAGGGAGCCAGTACTACCTGGTTCAAGGAAAAAGGATATGATTCCATGAACAGCATTCTCAAGGCTCCATCAACACTGCAAAAAATATACAGTCTTGACTTTTTCACCTTAACCCATGAATCCATCCCACATCCTTGTGCTTATAGCCTCATTTCCCACAGAGAATGAAATTTCTGTGATCATGCCATCTGGCTGTCTATCAGCCGGTATGTTCTGAACCTGCTTTCTATCAAACTGACAGAGGGATCAGGGCTCAAAGAGAATTAAGTGCCTATGAAATGCATGAAAATCAGCAGCTGGGTCAAAAATGGAGATCCAAATGAGTGCCCTTGCTAAGGGAAAGGTAGGCAGAACGCAGCCGTTTTACACGCTGCTTGCTAATGTCAGTCATCACGTGCGGCTCTGGACTCACCAAAGCAGATGGTGCTCCTTGCTCAGTGAGATCGAGGGCTTACGGTTGGTGTAGCGAGTGGTACAGGGAAGGGAAGGAGAGGGAGAAGCAATAGGACACACCTGTAGGAAAGGAGGTCTCATTAGGTCCACAGAACAACACGCTTAACTATAAACTTCCACTTACTCACATAACCGTGCAGCTCTTGCGGTTCCAGAGGGCCCTGCAATGATGTGGATCTGTTTCTCACGGAGAAGGCTGGCAGGCAATCACTGCCTCTTCACTCCCACACCCGAAGCCGTCCCGCTGAGCTCCCATTGCTTCCACTGCTCAGGACTGGAGTGAAACTCGAAGCAGCTTCCAGGGCTCTGGAGATAATAGGCTTTCTCTTTGAAACCATATAAAGGGTATTAAAAGTTATGATGGAAAGTACAGCCCGGTTCAAAGTTTCCCTAAAGAAAAAATCCCAACCAGGGAAAGTTTAAAAGCAAAATGATTTCTCCTCCCCCAGCAAAGGGAGTTTCAGTTTTTGTTTTTCATATCTTGCCCTCTTGCTTCACATACTGTGCTGTGGAACAGCAGCTGAGCTTGCGAATACTTCTGGAGGAAAAGGGCTGTTTTGCTTGAAGCTATGCCTGTCTTAGAGGGAAAAACCCTGTGTTTTTAAGAGTCCTAACTCCTGTATTTTAACTAACTGAGGAAGAATGTTGTTTAACATCACCTTGGCAAGCGTGTGTGGCATGTCGTTTCCCAGATCGAACTGAAGCCTGACCCTTTATGCTTACCTTCGGTGCACTTCTGTGTGGGCAAACTTGTGAGCTTGGTCTTAGGCGTGCCACAGCCCCTCCAGACTACATCTGGTCAGCCGCTTTGGGAAAGATTGCTGTGGGCTGACCCGCAGCAGGGGCAGGAGCTTACTGTGGTTTGCTCCCTGGGAAACCAGTTTCCCCACAATGAAAAGGGACGTAGAGAAGGTTTTTGCCTCTTGACGGGTTTATGAAGGGTAAATACATAGCTCTGCAGGACTCACAAAAAGAGGCACTTGGGTGAAAGCTGAGTGCCCTTCTTGGAGGTGGGCTTGATGTGTGACTGACTCATAGGGGCAGGAGAGCCATCATTTTAGTGAAGAACAGATGTGAAATATATTAACTGGAGCCCTCTTCTCTCCAAGATTTCCTTCAGCAACCTCCCCTCACTTCTGTCTTCTCAAGGACTCTCTTATTTCACACAGGAGAAAGAAGTGAGAGTTCAGGATTTTCTCTCCCTCTAGAGAGATCCACTGGGATTTACATTTTACTTGTACCTATCTTCTAAGTAATGGATTGAGGTCCTTGAAAACGGAAAACACTAAGAGAAAAATAAAGCTTAGAGCCTGTAATATTTACTATGTCGGTCAATGAAGATAGAAGCAAAAAGCTTTAAAAATAAGTAGCCTATTTCAACAGTGAGGCCCCAGTGAAATTGCTCTCTGACTTCCCCCACAGAACAGACTGGAGTTTCCGAAAGTGTTACCTACCCACGGCGTTTGCCCGCCTGAGTTGGACTGTTGCATGCCGAGGACTTCTCCTCACAAAAATTTCTAGAGGTGATTTGGCTTTAGGGTGCCCAGCCTGATGTGGCTTCCAGGAACCTGGTTTTCAAAAGGGGCTGACCATACACTCTTCACCCATCAAAACTCGAAAAAAAACCCTCCTAAATGGCTTCTCTCCATTGTGATCTCAGTAGCCTAAAGACAGCAGCCAGAACTGTTTTCCAAAAATAACATGTCAGCAACTTTCTGAGTTTCATGATTTGTAAATGCTTCTATGATCAACCTCAGACTTCCTCAAAAATTCTCCAGGGGGAAACAGCTCTTACAGATTACAAGGAAAGGACTTTTTTTCTTTTTTTTTTTTCTTTTTCAGATATCTACAGGGGATGTCCAAATGATCCCTCTTCTGGGAGCTGCCTTGATATTTTTTTCATGAGGAAATTTTCCAGCATAAATTTGGTAGAATTGTGTCACTCCAGCTGCCCTTGCTTGTCTTGAAAATGACAAAATACACTAAGAAGAGATGCTGCTTCTACATCATGAGTGCCTACATGGGGAGTTACACGTGTAACACTACAGAAATATAGTTTGTATTGCTCAGCCATGCTGTAAATTCCTGCTTAGCCCTTAGACCCACGTCACAGTGTCCTCGTGGTGTTACGACCTGAGGGCTTAAATGTGGTTTCAGAAATGTCGCTTCATGTGGCCAACCTTTGCACAGACACTGTTCTGTTGCAGAGAGAAGGTTGAGAGGGGATTTTGGGAGGCTGACAAACCCTTTTGCCTGCATTTTGTCACTCAAGAGAGAGAGTCTTTCAGTGCTGATTTTGATGCTCTTCACACCGACCCACAGTGCCCCACGATCAACCTTACTTCTCTTCAGATCAACACAGAGGGGGAAAAAAAGAGAAGAAAAAAAGGGAGGTGAGGTGCTACCAGTGCAGGCAGTGCAGAAATGGGAGTGACCTAACAGATTTAATGGGAGGAGCACTGGCTCCTACACGTAGGGATTTTCCCTGTGACGGGGAACTTCAAGATAAGCGTCCGGGGGATTCCCCAGTCTGCCTCCAGAAATACCACTCTGGAAGCAGTAGCAGTTTCACTCTGCTCTCACAGTCCGCCCTGCAAAGAGGCACGCTGTTGCTGCTCTGTGATTTGAAGCAGCAAAAGCCATGTCTTCGGTAGTCTACGCTCTGCTCATCATCCTGTGGAATGGTAAGAGGGGAGCCTTGCCTTTTTCATTCTGGACTTTCACATTTATTTTGAGGGGATATGTTTTGGGAAGACAGGGAGGATTACCTAGGCAATCTCTTTTAAAGGTGATGTGTACCTGTGCTTTGCAGTTTGGTGCTTGATCGGTGGAGCTTCTGTGGTGGTCCCAGATGTTGCTGTGAGATGTGCTGAAGAAGCGCTGCTGCCCTGTAAAGTTCTTCGGGACTCCTCAATCACCTACCAGACAGCATCTTGGTATAAAGTAAGAAAAAAGCCCAAGTTACCTGAGCAGTCTGCTTTGCTTTCCTACCTGATACTGGCTTGTCTTGTACAAAAAGGGTTATTTTATGAAGAGGCATCTACCTCTCAGTGCAGCAGAGATAAGGCAGCAATGAAAGCATTTGAGCTGGTCATGGAGAACAGGCATTTTCCATGTCATTGTAGACACACTATTTGAGCGTGATCCCTGAATTGCTCTTGGTCTGCTTTTCTGTCTAACTATCACTGGCTTCCAGGGATCATAATTCAGGTGATGCCCCATGTACATATACCACTTCAAAGAGGAGTCTTTCCAGGACTTTACTTCCAAGCAAAAATTTTATTTAAACCTTGCAACATCAGTGATGTTGTGCCTTGGTTAATCTCCCCCCGAACAGGAGCTGATTTTTTCTTTGAAATAGAAGAACTAAACAAGTACTTGCTATTCTTTAGGAAGATTTGGCTAGTGGAGGTGGGCATAAGGGCAGGGTATGCAGAAGGCTGATGGAGAGCTAGAAATTCTGAGTTATCTCTTTGCAGTCACGAAGTAAAGCTCTAATCTTGGCTGCCCAAGTTCAGAATTCCCATCTCCAAAGCAGGAGAGCCCTGCTGATCACCTATTTGCAGGAAGGCTACAAGGATCAATTGGCTAACGAGCAGTAAGTCCTTTTCAACACTTTCAAGATGAAATGTCTCATAGAAAGAGAGGCAGAGTTGCACAGCGGTTGAAGAAGTGGCTGTTGACTTGCTGTATGGCACCGTGTATTTGCATCTCAGTGCATAGTTTCAGCTTATGGTGTGAGCCAAATTAACAGGAAAAAAAGGAAGGTTTTGTTCTCCCCCATTCCTCACTCCCAGGCATGCACTCCTGGTGCTTACCATGGGTCAGTCCTGGTGGTCCTCTGGTTGCCTGTTAAGTCAACTCGCTGTTGCTTGTTGTAATAGTGGAAAATCAATCTGCAAATAAAGATTTTGTGGGTTACGGAGTTGAATTACTTTCCCATGTGATGGGAGAGCAGCGGAAGGGAAAAACCCCTATTTTTGGTGGGCAAAACCTGTTAATTTATCTCTGCCAGAACATAAAGCCACAGCCTTGGCTTCCCCAGCAGTTTGGTCAGATACAGTTTTAAAATTATTCCCTACAGTAAACCAAAAAACAGTGTTATTATATAGGGCTTCTGTGGTGGAAACTTGCAATGCATCTGAGTTTCAGTGCTGGTACAACAATGAGCAGCTGCCTGCTGACTAGACGACAAGTGCAACCCAAAGGTACCTAGCTCTGAAAAAGCTATTTCGAACATCTGGCTACCAGCCCATCAGCAAGTGCAGCATCTATAGTCTCCTTTCTCCAAAATGTTGAACTAAGTGCAGGTGGGAGACCGAGAGGAGAGAATAATGCATTTGGTTGAACATTACTATGGGAGCCAGGATAGGTGTTAACTTATGCTTTTTTGCTTTCTGTTTCAAAAACTGGATAAGGATATTTTCCATACAGATACGTGCTAATTATTTAAGACCCCATGTTTCCCATAGAGTCTAGGCAGGGCAGGGAGCTCATTGCAGGCAAACCATGCAGTCTGGTGGACCTGGAGGAGTTGAGCAAAAGTGGTAGGGGGTGGGGGAGGAATAAACAGAGAGGTTGACTGGATCCCTGAAAATTGTCCCCCAAACCAGTGTTGGAAGTCAACAAAAATGAAAACAGTTTCAGCAGGCTGAAGTGTGGGGATGCTCCAGAAGCATGTCCTTCTGAGTTCAGTGGCAGCTGGGAAGGCCAGGCAGCAAACAGGAGCCAAAAGCCATTGCCCTGATGAAAGAGTGTAAGAAAACCCTGTAGACCCAATTCTGTGTTGTCTCGTAGCTCTTTACAGTTCCCCCTGGGCACAAAACGGCTGCACATGCAGGGGAGGGTGATATTTGATGATGCTTTTGTGTGTGCCCCTTCCTCGGCAGCCCTTACTCCTGCTGCTTGTCGGGCTTTGCAGCAGTCGGGCTGTTACAGCCCAGACTGCCACTGCACCTCCCCTGCCCTGTCCCGCCGATCTCCTCTCCCTCCGTGGTCTCCTTACTCTTCCTGCTTCATCCGTTTCGCTCAGGAAAAGACTGTTTTTCCAGTGCCCAGCATGACAGAACCTCATGCTTTTTTTCTCTGCTGGCACTGCCGAAACGACAAGAAGTAACAAAATCTAGCTATCTTCAGCTCTTGCCACCATCCTCAGGGGCTGATGGCACCAGCCGTGGTACTGCAGTCTTCTGGTTACTCATCCCAGGAGAGAGATGGGAAGTGGGGACAAGCAGTTAATGCCCGTCTTGCTGATGCTAGCCCAAGCCACAGTCACAGCCATATTAGGAAAAGCACAGCACCAAAGCTAAAAAGCCTGAATCTCGGCAGGAAAAAGTAATTTAGGCTCAGTGTTTTGTGCTGAAGAAGCAATACTTCTTCTACTTGTGGGGCTAGCTAAATAGGCAGCAGCTTGAAGCTCTCTCCTCTCCTCTCCTCTCCTCTCCTCTCCTCTCCTCTCCTCTCCTCTCCTCTCCTCTCCTCTCCTCTCCTCTCCTCTCTTCTCCTCTCCTCTCCTCTCCTCTCCTCTCCTCTCCTCTCCTCGCCGTGGCTGCGTGCTGCTGTTCCCACCCAACGCTGCAAAAAGAGGGTGGGGGAATGGCAGAGCGTGACTGGGTTACCCAACATAGACAATTAATCTGTTATTTAAAAAACAACTACTGAAGGATTAATCAATAAACACCACGTATACCCCCAAAGGGCTAATTAAAAGCTAATTCCAACAAATGGTATGAAATTTCAGACTGTAAAGTTCAAGCAACTGTTAGGCTAAATGTTTTGTATGAGGTCACTTTGAACTGTGCAGTAAATGCAAGCAATTAACCTTTGCTTCTGCTGCTTTAAAAAAATGATGGCGACAACGTTACGGTGCTGCACATGCAGCTGTTTGTGCAGGGTGAACACTCGGCGAACAACCCCCTCCTTCCTACTGGTACCTCTGCATGCTCTGACCGATTAAGGGGTACTTTTAAATAGTTTGCTATGATCTGCTTAAAAAAAAAAAAGGATACTATTTAGAAGTACTTGCTTTTTCAGTTTTGTATGCAGAAATAATTGTTTCTTGTAATTGTAATAACGGAGTTAATATTCTGGTGTCAAAATCCAACTGGATGTGAAAATGAAGGATTGCATTCAACAGTTCCTTCACTTTTGCTAATGTCTCGTACTGCAAAAAGGCATGCGTGTGTTTAACCTGTCGTGCACCCAGTATCCTTGGAGCTAATTACGTTATTTACATGCATGAAGTTGCACGTGTAAGTAGTGTATGTAGTTCTGTGCAGAATCAGGACCACAGTCAGTCAGCTCAGACAAAATGATTTTTACTTAGAGATACTTGAAGTAGGCAGGCCTAACGCGCTGGGGAGAAGGTAGAGCACTAAGTCCTCTTCCAGCCTGGTGCAGCTCTCATCCCATTCACTACATTGCTGTGAGAAAATTAGGGAAAAGTTTTCATAATGATGGTATCCTTTAAAGGAGATCATTTTTAGGAGTGCTGGGCAACCGACATGCCATAAAACCATATATAAGCAGTGTGGAAGTTTGCCAAGTGAGAACTGAAAACTAGGTTATTTTTGCATAAGCACCCAGGCACTGGGAATTGTGTATGGAAATATTGGTTTGAATCTCTATGGCCCACCTACAAAATGAGAATCTGGGTAGTGAAACGTCACTTACCTTTCTGCCTCGTAGGGCTATTGAAAACTGAACAGTTTCTCTTTGTGTAGTACATTAAAAATGAGAACCACTTCATAAAACCTCATAATTATCACTTTATATCCAGTTTGAAAACCAACTTTAAACACACACAAATGAAGTCCCAGTGGATATTTCGTTATTTTGTTCATGTGATAGCCAGAAAAGTCTTAATCTAAAATAAATCTTGGGGAAGAGGAAAGAAGGCTGTACTTCAGTGGAGAGAAGATTGTTAACTTTATAACACTTCCTTGAAAAATGTAAAATTGTGGCAGAATTAGAGGGGAAAGTCATACTACAAAATAATTGAAAAGTATTAATCGCATCTTCCTTCAAAGGAAGTGACTTTTGCTAAATGTGCATGCCTATTATCTATTAGCATAGGTAAATAGTTGCTAAATTACTTCAGTCTAATTTCTAACATACCTGAAGAAATGCAGTCAAACGCTCCTCAGACGTCTATTCAGCTCCAAGTAGCTCCAACACATTGATGATTCAGACAGGAAGGGAGCAGTGGAAATGATTTCATGACCAAAACAATTCTTTTGCCTGACATAAGCTAGCGCTGGGTGCCCTTAGCTAAAAAAGAAACAATGAAGAGGCTGTGGGACTGAGTCAGAGGGCTTTTCCAGCTGGCTCGTGTCACATGCAGTTCCTTTGCTGTTGTTTTGGGGTTGGGTTTTGGTTTTTCTTTTCTTCTTTTTTGTTTCCCCTCTAAAGCACAGAGTTCACTCACACGTGCCCACAATTTATGTCTGGTTTTTTCAAATTTAACATTGGAATATCTACATGACACTGTATAGGAACCATATGGATGCACCTTCAGCACTAATCAAATGTGAAAGTGCTTTTGTGCTGAAAAATACACCTATTAAGCGGTTTCAGCTCAGTTGTGATTCATTATACGTTGGCTATCGTGCATTGCCAGAATTCTAGATATTTTGCTTCGGAAAATAAATTCCTTCTGGCTGTATATAGTTTTTAGATCTCTTTAGCAGTCAGAAATTTCAACTTGGCCATTATTCCTGGTATAATTTTAAACAAAACCACTTTTACAATCATCCCACCCTCAGAAGAAAATAAATTAATGTTAATACATTCCACCTTTAAATTGACATCAGTTTTGGACCTGAACCATTTTGTCTGAAATAAAAATTCGCTTTTATGGGAAAAGTGGATTATATTGGCACTTTGATTTACCTGGGAGCCAACATACTGCCTTAGTCTGGGAAAAGTTCGATGAGAAAAGGTATTTAATGAGAGCAGAGAACACGAGTTAACTTAACAACTGCTTGCTCTCACATGTACATGATAAAATTAAGTTTTAATTGATTAGTTGGGTGTAAGTACTACAGCATGCGTGAATTGCCGTTGTTTAGTGGCCCTATCATGTAATGCTGTAGCAGTTTTCAAAACTGCAACTAAAACCCAGCCAGTGAGGACGGACAAAAGTGTTCCTCCTCCTTCTTCCACCTTGTTTTTAGTTCTCTGAAAAAGAAGTATTTGCTGAAGAGCACTTAAATTTTGGAGGCCTAATTATTCTACCTATTTCTCATAATTCATCCAGTTAGAGAACAGAAATGTATCAGCTCAGCGGTATTTTCAGTCAAACCTATCCCATTTTAACGTCCACTGTATCACCACCACTATTCTTACCAAAAAGCTCCAAGCTAGGAGAAACTTAACAGGAATCAGTCAATTGATTAGAGAATACATGTGGGAAAATCGCAACCTCTTTAGACCAAGTGTTACCAAGCTTTTGGGAACTAGAATAACTTTCAATTAAACTCACTAAAATAAGGCAACTAGAGCTGGTTGCTCAGGGCTGTGTTCAGTTGGGTTTTGAATATCTCCAAGGATGGAGACCCCCACCCTCTCTGGGCAGCCCATTCCAGTGTTCAACCACCCCCACTGTAAAAAAGGTTTTTCTTCTGTTTAAATGGAATTTCCTGAATTTCAGTTTGTGCCCATTGCCTCTTGTCTTGTCTCTGGAGGCCACTGAGAAAAGTCCGGTTTCAGCTTCTTTATCCCCCTGGCAATCAGGTATATATTGATAAGATGCCCCTGAGCCTTGTCTCCTCCAAGCTGAACAGTTCCACCTCTTTCAGCCTCTTCTCATATGTCAGAGGCTCCAAATCTTTAATCGTCTTTGTGGCCCTTGGCTGGACTCTCTCCGGTAAGTCCATATCTCTCTTGTAGTGGGAAGCCCAGCACTGGATGCAGCACTCCAGGTGTGTCTCACCAGTGCTGAGCAGAGGGGAAGGACCACCTCCCTACATCTGCTGGAAATGTTCTGCCGAGTGCAGCCCAGGAGGCTGTGGCCGCCTTTGCCACAAGGGCTCATTGCTGGCTCATGGTCAACTTGGTGTCCACCAGGACACCACGGTCTTTCCAGCAGGTTGGTCCCAGCCTGTTGTGGTGCCTGGGGTTATTCCTCCCCAGGGGCAGGATTTGGCATTTCCATTTGCTGAACTTCATGAAGTTCCTCTCAGCCCATGTCCCCAGCCTGTCGAGGTCCCTCTGGATGGCAGCACGACCCTCTGGCGTATCAGCCACTCCTCCCAGCTTCGTGTCATCTGCAAACTTGCTGAGCACATGCTCTGTCCCAGTGTCCAGGTCGTTAATGAAGGTGTTGGACAGTATCGGCCCCTGGGAGTAGCATTTCCTCTCATTGCTATGGAGGTGATGGAAAACAACAGACTTAGCTGCCCAGCTGATTTCTGAAAAAGCCTGTCACAGACATTGCTGCTGGCCAATGTATATGTGACAATAAACATAAACCCACATTTCTTTTGTTGTTTAATTTTCTTAATGGGTAGCTTTATGCAGATAGGTGGAATGATGCTGCCAGCCTGCAGGTCCCCGTTTCCCAGCAAAATTCTTGCTTCAGTAACCCCCAGCAGCCAGCATGGCAACGAGACCCTTTTTATGCAAATAGATTCAGCAGCATTTCTACCGGTCCCCGCACGAGTCATGATTTGCCTTTTGAATTTTGGTAAAGCCATTAACAGCAAACGTGGGAGCGGGAAAAGACCATCTCCCTTTTCTCCTCCCTTTGGAGGTGGGGAGCAGGGGGAGCCGGCGTGCTGCAGCTTGCTCACCAGCGAGGTGGAAGGGAAATGAAACGCAAACAAAACGCAGGCGGAAAATATTTTGTTGCTGATTAAAGAAGAGGATGGTCCCTACACGAGTGGATTGCTGCCACCAACAGCACTCGCTTCGATTCCTCTAAGCTTGTGTGGAATTAATTAGGTAAAACCCCTAGCATTTACCTTGGGCTGTGGTATCACCTGGAGGAGACTTGGCATGAATTAGCACTGGATTATCATAGGAGCTTGCGCTGCGAAATGATCTGTCTAGTGAGAGTCTGCCAAGTAATTCACAGGAGGTGGCAAACAAAGTGGCATTTTCATAATTTTAATTAGGTTTGGGGGGAAAAAAGGTTAGCTTGAATAGAGCAAGAGGCAGAATGATGACCTTACCAAACATCTCATGGACTTCCTTTTGCACGGCTGGGATATGGGGACACACTCTGCAAATTTGCTCAGATGTTTCCTCGCTACTTAGAGAATTTAAAAAGGGAGGGGTTGTTGTTTTTTGATAAGATAATAGGAGATAAGATTGTGGTGGAAAAAGGTTTGGTTCAGGCATCAGAGAAAGGGTTGCTGTGACCTCTGAGTAGAGATGGATGCGCTGCGTGTAGAGGCTGGAAAAATGCCACCAGATGTCTCTGTAGCCTAAAGGATGTAGGGAGGCTGCTGGGCACACCAGCACCACCACGGACTGCCGCGCCTGCCTTTGCTCTTCAGTAAAGGGGAGATTTAATGGAGAAAGAGAGGCATGCAAACCCCGAATTAAACCCCCCCACATGAACCGTTCCTCCTCCTCCTCCCCAAATGCAAAGGCTGGCGACCCCCATCCAGATCGCGATTGGTTTCTCCCCAAGGGAGGGAGCCAGATTAGGCCATAAAGTAACTTTTTCTTCTGTTTTGGGGAAAGGCTGTTCGTGCAGCTTCACGGACAGTGCTTTGCCTTACACAGACCAGGTCTACGCAAGGCAAAGTTCGGACTTGCTTGTCTCCAGGGTCACCATCACTGTACTTGTGACAGCAACTGAGCACCTCGAAAAGCTTTGGAGGCAATAAACAATCCTATCCTTCAGTGTCCCCATAAAACACGGAAGTTAAATAATTTACCAAAAATCTCACTGGGAATAAGTGCATGGCCAGGCATAGGATACATGGACTTAATTTATTTCTCCCTTATATTAGCAGTGATGATTACAATTGCATACAGAAAGATCAAAGTGTTTTCTGATTCCCAGGTCTCAGCCACAAGAATCACAGCACCATTTACCACCCAAGACAGCAATTATTTATGCTGCCAGTGAATTAAAAAACAAAGAAAAAAACAAAACTAATTTTCTGTGTGTAGCTCCGACCTCCTATCTGCATTTTAGGGCAATGTGAAGGGCAGCCAGGCTGGTTCTCTTTACTGCCCTGTGGGCAGTTTTAAATTTCACTGAGGAAGGGGTTGGTAAGGGAAGGGAGAGTGGCAAAAATTAGATCTGAGGGAGGTCAACTCTATCCACTTAACTGCTATTGACCCACTTGTAACCAGAGCTGAGCCCAGCCTGGGTATTGGAATTCCTCCGGCCACATCTCTGACAATGTGCAGGGCCTGAAAATACCTAAATCCCTGTCGCAGAGTGAAGTCCCTACAGCCTGAAAACTGCCATAGATACTGCTTGTCTCATAGCTGCCTGGGGCTGAGCATAGTAAGAATGAGAAGCTGGAGTACATTTACTGGGGGATTAAGAGGAAGAAGGTACTTTCTTCCCTCTTGCTGGGTAAAGTGTGGAAAGCCCCAGGGAATTACTGCTCTGTGTTTCAGTTGATGCACTAAAAAAACCCAAACCTTTCTGAGAAAGGATCTTTACAATTATGAAAATCTTGTGCTTTAGTCTGATTCCCCAGTTCCTGAACAGTTCCCCAAATTGCAGCTTGTTTTAGGGCTGCAGCCCACCATTTTAGGACTGCAAAAGTAGCAAAGTATAATGGAGCATCAGGCCCACATTTCTCTCCAAACTCCCGAGTACACTTTCCTCATGCAAGTGCATGAAAGGGAAACCAGATACTCATAGCCTCAGTATGAGAAAATTGTGTTAATTTTAATAACTTACAGTGTAAAACTGTTATACTCTGATGCAGTAGCTGATAGAAAGTAAGCACCAACATGCAACCTCAAAATGTGTCTATTAAAATAAAATAATAATAATAAAAAAGCCTTGGTTTACATTAGTTATATGTTTGGCTGAAAAGCTGAGCCCTGGACTGTATGAGGTGGCTCTGGCTCTGCTGGTCCACAGAAAGACTGAATTCATTACTCGGGAAACCTTCATGGAGGGCACACTGCCTCGAAACCCAGGGAGCAACATCGATGAATAAGAATGGACACGGGCTAATTCAAACCCTTCTCCCACCTTTCAAATCAAGTTAGTGATTTCTCTCTTCTTTGTGGTTCCCAGCCAATTGTCATTTTCAGTGCATCCTATCGCCCTGCAGTACAAACTGTTCTGGGAATACACTTCATTCCTCCAGCAGCCTCTCAGCAATGCCAAGGAATGTAGCTCTTCTGGTTACAATTAAGAAATTCAACATACAAATGCTCCCCAAGTGCACCAGAACCTGCTTGTGACCTTCACGCAACTGAATCTAAAAGAGTCGGAGCAATTTTTTGTTCTTTGGTTCCAACAAAAAGGGGAGGGGAGGGAGGGGGGAAACCCCCATTCCTCCAGCGAGGCACGGTGGTTTCAGGGGTCAGCTGCACAGAAACTGGCACAGGGAAGCGCAGTTTCCAGGGCTGCGTTCCCACAAGGAGCTCTGGGCTGCGGGGTCGCTGGGAGGATGCCAGCCCGCGCTGGCAGAGCCGGCGCGCCGCGGCACGTCTGCCGGTAGGCAGTTTTAATTCCCACCACCGCATAGCAGAAAGTGTGCTGGCAGGGCGAGCGCAGGCAGCGGTGGAGCCTACCTGCCTGCTGCCACGCTCTGCTGGGGACCTCTGGTCCCCAGAGCCACCACTAAGCGGCTGGGTAGGGCTGCCTCTTGCTGCCTCAGCTCCATCCCCTTGGACGGTCGCTCTCTGAACTCTTTTGGGGCCTCTGGGTAGACACTTTGAGAGCAAACTCTACTGCTGCCTTTCATCATGTTACATCTCTTCCAGGATTGTGTCCAGGTGAGGCAGATTAAGAAGCTATTGCAGAATAGCTCTATAATATCTATCTATAAATATAGTGTCTATTTAAGCAAAAAAGCAAGTACTTTTTGATTGGAGCATGAACATATTAGACGCCTTTGAGGTTCCTCCCCTGCCTCTCTTAAGCCTCTGCATTTTCAGCCGTAAGCTGGCTTTAAAACTCTCTTTCCCCTAAAACTCAGGATGACACTGTTACCCAAGACGAGAAATACATTTGTGTTTTCCAGATGGCTGGAGATGGCGAAGGAATAGCATGGAAAGTCCTTGATGTGGAATCTCATTATCCAAAAGAACTTGGGGGGTCCCTGGAGCTCTCCAACGACACCTTCTTTTCACTGAGGATCAAAAACGCGACCAGCCGAAACAGTGGGACATATAAGTGCACTTTGGGGGAACAGAGTGGAGAACGCAATCTGAGTGGCACAGTCACATTAAAAGTAACAGGTACAGTAGAGACTCTTGACTGTCCCATGCTCCGCGTGGCATTTCATGAAGGCAACAGTTTAAAAATACTTTACAAACACCAGCACAATGTAACACTTTGCTTTACATTTTAGGTTGCCCTGGAATAGAAGATGAAAAATTAAAAAAATACAAAGCCGAGCTTTTCATGCTGACTTGCCTTGGGATTTTTTACTTGCTGCTCATCTTTTTTACCTGTGTAAGTAATTCCCTTTCTCATAAACAAACCAACCAAAACCAACAAAAAACCCCCCACTCATTTTCTCTGTTAGCACCACTTTAACACAGTGGTCAGAAGTTGGTGTTCATACTTAATTTATGGTCAGATCCTTTAAATACTCACACAGTATTTTCAAAG
Source organism: Calonectris borealis (assembly GCF_964195595.1). NCBI lineage: Eukaryota > Metazoa > Chordata > Aves > Procellariiformes > Procellariidae > Calonectris > Calonectris borealis. The sequence continues at coordinate 101,126,656 of NC_134313.1, read as the reverse complement.
TCAGAGGAAACTCAGGTGCACGGGGAACACAGGATGGAGTCCCAAAGAGATAAAACATTTCACTGCACCCTGATCTGACTCAAACCAGACAGTTGTTTTCCTGCACCCCGTTGCCCATTTCTGCTTCCAGTTACTCTGAGTGCAAGCTGCTCTTCAGTTTAAGGGCACATCAACAGCTCTTCTGGTTTGGTACTTGGGAACAGCATTTGCCTGAGATGGAGGCACAGGCCCCTGGGATCCCTCCCCACCTATGGCATTGCTTTGTGTGGCAGCATGATGGACAAGTTCAAGTCCACCTATTTTTTGCCTCAGTTTCCAGACCTGTAAATTGGTGACAACCTCATTTCAGACGGGCATTTTTGTGAAGCTCCGTCTTTCTTGGTAAACATTTAAAAATCCTTGGAAAAGAAGCTCCTCGGGTTTTTATCCATACCCTTAATGCTGGCAGGTAGTTCTGGGAAAGGTGGGGAGAGGAGGTATTTAGGAAGCTCAGTTCACAGAAGCAAAAGTATGTTTTTTCTGCGGTAGTGGTGAAGTCACCCCCTCGGGCAGAAAAACCAGGAGGTCTGCGCCTCCTGGCTTAAAGGCAGCCTGAGCCTTGGGTCTCAGTACAGTGCAACACTGGCTGCATTTCTAATTAAAAACAAAACCAACCCCAGCATTTTGGGAGGTCAAATTTAACTTTTGCTGCCTATTTCATATTTGCCTTCTTGTTTTGCTCCTCAGCAGATGAATCATAACTGTTGATTGGAGAATATCTAATTAGCTGCAGCTAAATGTAGCTTTTCATGTATCTTCAGGGAGCAATTAAATTTATGCCTGTCTCTTTTTTAGATTGACAATCCTGCCAGTAATTTGTGCCATTCAGACTGAAGTTTGACAAGATAAATCTTGTAGGAATTTGTTAGGATGAAAGTATGAAAGCAAGGATATCACTCAGAAGAGACAGATGCCCCTGTTCTGCTCAGTGTCCTGAAAGAATTTCAGATCTCTACAGAAACCTCTCCTTCCCATACGTAAAAAAAAGTCCCAGTTTTAGTGGTGCAGTTAAAAAAAAGCAGAGCCGTGTAGTGAAGATAACCACTCTGGTGGAATTACATGTATCTTACTCTTGGGTGAGGTCCAGTCTCAAATATCAACCTAGCTTTCATCAAAATTTAATGTTGCCCTGATCTCACAAGTGAGCTTCATTATTCAAAATGCCTGTTAAGTTCTTACAGGTTGCCTCGTCCTCTCCTTTAGTGGAGCTGATTGTGCCTTATCTCTACTAAACTCAACAGCGACATTAAGTTTAAGACTGGTTGGCAGGACTGGGACTTTACTTTGACAACTTGATGAAAATATTTCAGGCACTGGCCTGCATGGAAGGCAGGTGGAAACACACTTGCAAGAGCTTGATGCAAGGCCTGTTCCTATGAAAACTTGAATTAAATATAAATTTCCTTTTGTGACGAAGGCTTTTGTCCCATAAAGCTCCTTCATTGAGCAAGAAGCAGCAGCTTCTCTTTGTACTGGGTGCTTCTGGTGACAAACAAATGGAGAAGGCATAATGAGCTATGGTTAGCAAGGAGAAAAAGCAAAACTTTCAAACGTTAACAAAAATTGCCTTTCATAGGAATTCTCAGTTTTAAGCTTTCCTTTGTGTTTTCTCTTTTAGACATGTCTAAGAAAAGAGAGTCTGTCTTCCAATTATCAAAAAAACACAGCAGATATGAAACACATGCTCACCCTCATCAATGTACATGAAATGACAACTTTCCAGGATTTAAACAGCAACAGCACTTGCAAAAATGAGCTTACTTCAAGTTCTGTCTAAGTTGATGTTGACGGCACCATGGGCTCATCAGTAAACACGACACGAGCTGGATGGCCGAGTGGTACGGAGAGGAAATAAACGCTGATATATGGCCTCTTCAGACCAGCCTGACAGTATAGGTAACCTGTCAGTGATCTGCTTGCGCTGGACAAGCCTTTGGAAACGCACTGTTATGCACTACAGTAACTTTTGGGAGTTAGGCGGCTAAGAAATACCATTACAGCTATACAACGGTGTTACGATGCTGTTATGAAGCTGGCATCAACTTTTTTTCACTCTGCTGTGCAGCCCTCTTGTTCTGAGCACGAACATGCCTGTGATACAACTTATAGGGAGGCCACAGCAGCACAAAGCCGGGGGATTAAGCTCTTCAGTAAACTAATAGCTCTCATCTTTCAAAAGCAAACACAACAGGTGCTGCTGTATGGAAAGATAAGTGTGCGGGGCTGCCTCTGCTCCGTGCTCTGAGCCTGATTCTGGATGGAGTTCCTTTGCTGCAAGCGGGATGTAACTTGATGTTCAAGTAAGCTGAAGAGGTAACGTCATGCTCTTGTCCTGGATGAATCAAATCAACATTCATTTTTAAATCTGAGAGTGACAGGCGGGCTGAAATCTAAGAAGGGAGAAAATATTCTGAAAATCTTTCTGGACCAAAAGGAACTTTCTATCTCTGCAAGAGAAGTAGGGATGCATTTGCGTAACATCAGTAATTTCCCAGAGGCATCTCCGTAGGAATCCATGGGTCAATCCATAGGAAGTTTCAACGAGACTGTTAACCTTAAAGCAACGAAAGTAAGAATGAAGCAGCCTGTGATATTAAGGGCATGTAAAGATGACTTATTTTGTGGTTTATAAAACATGAAGCCAAATGTATGCAACACCATGACAGTCAAGTTACACAAGTGATGACCAAAGCTATGACTTGGAAGAAATCAACTTTCTGTATCTTTGGGATGTAGTAAGTCAGCTGTGAGACATAGGAATGGAAGATGGGGCATATGACCACCTGCTTTTGGTGTTGACAGTGTGTAGTATTTGTGAAACAAGGACATGAGAAAAGCTGAACGCAGGCACACAATATAAGGGAGAGAAGGCTTGTCCTCTTGGACAAGGAAAGCAAGACAGATTCTCATGTCTGAAGTCAAGGAACCTCCCTTATCAGGCTGCTGGTGCAGAAGGTGAAACAAGAGAAGTCTAGAGTGACTGTGGGTGTTTGTGCCACAACATGAGAATTTGAGCCAAAACATGAGAATTTGCAAGCACTGAAGAACGAAATCTAAAAAAAAAAAAAAATTCCTTCAAGAGTTAAACTGCAACATTAGGATTTTTAATGCAGTTTGGAATTCCAGGCTGTGACATGGATACACTTTCTGTAATCCTTTGACTAATTTTGAAGTGCTGATGGGAGGAAAGCACTGTGCATGACTCAGTAGCAGTGAGCAGGGTAGATGTCTCCATTGATGGAGTCCGAGGAGCTCCTGACCAGAAGAATGGTTACAAGGGATATGCAATTTACTTAGAGCATGGTAAATTAATGCCACATTTGCTTCTTTATAATCAATTTTTACATATAAATGAGTGTAACATACTTGAAATAAAAATTCAGAGGTAACCTACCATTTGTTTTTGTGTGCCACATATGGCAAATAAACCCAGAAATACTCCGTATCAATTGCATTTTATTTTACAACTGACATAATTACGTGAAATAATGTAGATGCCTGATCCAGCCTCTTCTGCGGAAGAGGGCATGTATGTGTGTATAATTGATTAAGCAATGGATAATTTTATGCATTTCTAAGGAACTCAGATAATTTAGATTTTCCTCAAAATTTCACTTTCTGTCCAAAGTACATTCTAAAGACTTGCTTCCTACTGACAAGCAAGTCATTAAGGAAAATACAAGGGTGTTTCAGTCTGCCCATGGTCACTTTTAAACATGGCATACCATCACAGGTGACCTGTGCATTTAGGTGGCAATAATACGAACTAAACGTGCATGTATAATAACTGACCTAGGGTACATCGAGTTCCTCCATTTGGTCAGAAAGGCGTAATATCTGGCAGTCATAGTTTTTTGTTTATTCTTTTACTATTACTAAATTTTTTTTTAGGAAAGCGGACAGGAGGAAGGAAGGGAAAAATCAGTTGGAAGGGGTTGATAATTAATCAGCAGCCAGGGCTGAAACACTTTTAAATCAAAATTATTTCTTCAGATGTATAAATAGGATCAGATCAGATAGGACAGAACAAAAAAGGGGACTTTGTGTAAACAACTATGCCCATTATTTTTTCCCCGAGCCAAACTGTCTGCAGTACAGAAGATTGGGCCTGACGCAACAGCACTGGGAGTCAAATTTCAGGCTCAGAAGTTTCAGGCTGGTTGATTCTGGGGATTTGCTGTAGGCCCAGCTGTGCAGTAGAAGTGATCATGTTCAAGGCCACTTAAATGCATTAAAGAGTTCAGAAGGGGTAAGCAGTGAGAAAGTCTTATGCCAAGATGCTTGACTGAATCGCAGAGCTGAGAGAAACAGGCAACGTCCTAAAGTGATGAAGGTGCCTGCACATCTGGGGTGTAAAGGATGTAAAGAAACTGTTGTGGCATTGTAGGCCAAAAACTAACATTAGCTAGAAATATTATGAATGAGAACCAGACAACTGAAGGATAAAAGCTAATATATTACAGCAACTTCAGCACTAACAGGGAAGAAAAAATAAAATCACATGTTGGCTGAAAATCTTAAAGAATGAGCTACACATTTTTCAACATAGTATCTCAGAAGAGACAGTCCTTTCCTTGCAATATGGACCTATTGATATTTCAAAATTACTGCCTCAGCTAGCCCAGCATACAGGGGATGAGCACATGCACACATTCTTTAACATTTCATTCTTAAAGGGAATGTGTCGTGGGTTGCGCAATCGAAAGGCTGTTCTGATTATACAGATTAATTGCTTTGTTGGACAGAAAAATTGGTTTTGTTTTCCACCACTCTTCTTATTATCGATGCTTTTAGTTTTGTAAGATAGTATAAAAGCATATGTGTATGCTAGAACTGTTCTTCGTAATACTTTCTTACAACACTTTTTAGAATCAGGAATTCAGTTAATCCCATGAGGTGGGAAATACCATAATCTTTTTTTATGAATAAAAGCTAAGACACCTGGAAATCAGAAAGCTCCTGAAGAAGTCTGGATCAGAAGTGGGAAGAGATCTGAGGTTCCCTGACTCTCCTCTGGGTGCCTTAACCACAGGAGCTTCCTTGTTAATATTTCTTGTGGGTTTTGTAATTTGTTCATTGATTTTTTTTTTCCTCTGTAACCTGCATTTTCCTGTCGTTTTGTCCAAAGGTGAGCCATCTGCATTCAAAGATAACAATAAGCATTGTACATAAAATTACTGGTACAGAATGAGTTTGTATGCCTGTGATTAAGGAATATACAGAGAAACACTGCATCACGCGGGGAAATTACCCCAAAGAGAAATTGCAACAGTCATACACTGGAGCTAAATGAATACCCAAAATGGCAATGAGGGAAAGCTAAAGGACATAATCCACAAAATGCTGAGTGTATGAATTATAGCCCTTAGCTAAGCCTGATTTGTGCGGCTAGCACTTACACAGCAGATAACCCAGGCTGACAGTGACCTTGACAGCATTGCAACAGTAATATTTCCTGTAGAGGCTGAACAGCTTTCAACCTATTTCTCCTGAGCAGGAGCTACAAGCACGCTTGTATTCGACAACGTGGACCAAAGTAATCCTCGGTGTGTGCCTGTGAGTGATACAAACGGAATACGTCTCTTTGGGCATGCTGAATGCCTTGCTCCCTTCTTTCTTCTGCCCTTGATGAGAGTGTGTTGGAGAGCATAAAGTACATTTCCCCAGTGCACGCGTTCCCTTTCTTCCCCCTCTCAGCGCGGAGCCGAGCAGGGATGCAGTGCAGAGGGAATCTGGTTCCAAGTCCGTTGAGCAACTGCAAGTATTTAGTGACCTTCTCAACCAATACGTCTGCCCCTTGGGAACTGCAATTGATTTTCCTCGTCTTTGTACACGGAGACAATGCTGTAACACTATGTTACAGCTACGCAGTTAAAGGTAAATTGGAAGTGCTTTCCCCATACCTCCTTTTTAAGTAAATATCAGCGAAACCCCTAATTCTTAGTCATTTGTGGAACAAACTGCTGGGGAGATTTAAAGAGTTACAAATAAACACAATATCAAATTTTTCGGTTGATGGTCTGTTCTCTCTTCACTTCGCTGCCAAGACCTGTGTGTGCAGTACTCTCTTTTCGCTGACTACAGCTGATATTACTTCTGCATAAAGCTGCGAGAAGAATGCCGTTAACTCTCTGGAGCGGTGACGTAAATCCTGAAAAATCCACCAAGGAAATGGGTGGTGGCCAGACCGACATGGGTCACTGCAAGGAGCAGTGGGTCCTTTGAAGGCTTCATTTTACATCCAAGCCATACAAGTCTTCCGACCTTTTGATGGAAAATCTTGCTACATCCCTGTGCTGAGTTACAAGTGCATCTGTTATGCTGCAAATGGGCAGCCTGGGCTGATTTTAAGTGTTTGCTCTGTTACAAGACAAAAGTCACAACCAGTGCAAAAAAAAAAAACCCAAACCCAACGAAAACTAATAAATCCAACCCCACAGACAGGTTGAAGGCAAGGGGCAACAACTAAGAGAAGAGACAGGTCCTAAGGGAAACACGGACTGCACAAGCCCTGTGCAAACATGGACTTTGCTCTCTGCAGAGTCTTTCAGTTGCTTCTGTGAAGAGTAAGAACAGCCTGTAATGGTCGGGGTTTTTTTGTTTGGTTGTTTTTAAAAACATTTGCACTGTGTTCCTCAGCTTCCCTATCTATAAATGGGAGCCGATGAGTTCAAGTGTTGTCTTATGTGAGAGGCAGGGAAACTGGCAATATTTACACCTTATTGCCTATGTGGAGCTGAAAGGAACTTTTTACCCAAGTTGTCCTTCAGGGGAGAGGAGGCTTGAACTGCTGGACATTAACATTAAGGGAAAAAGGCCCTGCTGACAAGAGAAACTGGATTAATAAGAATTGGTAAGAAGAAAAATACAGGAGTCTTTGCAAATGCTGGGGTCTAGACCAAGCACCTGTAACACAAATGTGTGACGGTTTCCACCCACTCTCTTTTGCTATTTTCATCCCATCTGAATTCCAGCTCTGCCAATTCACTCTCACATCTGTTCTCAGACTTGGTATCAACACCAATTTAATCACATTCCTTCCATCTACTGAGGTGGAAGTGTAGGGTTATGTACAAGCCGGGAGAAATTAACCCCTTCCCTTCGTTAGCACCAGCTAGCACACCTCTCTTGAGACAGGGTTGCTGGCGTTCAGGTGGGCAGCCAAGCTGATGGGGCTGCGCCAGCTCCCCAAATGGAGAGTGTGCTGAGCTCCTTACTGAAATAACCTTGCAGGTACATACTGAGCACAAGAGGTCTGGAAGACCAGCGGCATCTGGGGCTATGTGAACAGGAACACAGCCAGCAGATCAAGTAGATCCCCTTACTCAGCACTCCTTAGACCACACCTAGATACCTTGTCCAGTTCTGGGCCCCCAAAACTGCCCCCAAGGCAGTCAGGACTGGAGTGCTTGCCCTGCGAAGAGAGGCTGAGGGACGGGGGCTTGTTCAGCCTGGAGAAGAGATGGGTTTGGGGAGACCTAAAAATAGTCCCCCCAGTACCTATGAGGTATCAAGAAGGCAGAGCCAGGCTCTTCACAGTGATGTGTGGTGGGAAGATGAAAGGCAACCAGTGTAAGTTGAAACAAGGGTAGTTTAGAAGGAAATATTGTTTTCCCCATGAGGACAGCCGAGCAGTGGAACAGGTTGCTCACAGAGGCTGTGCAGTCTCCATCCTTGAAGGTTTTCAAGACCTAACGGGATAAAGCCCTAAGCAACCTGGCCTGAACCCATAGCTCAGCCTACTTTGAGCAGGAGGTTGGACTAGAGACCTCCTGAAGTCCCTTCCCACCTCAATTATCCTATGAAACTACACTCTTCATGGTCAGAGAGCAATTATTTATTACTACTCTTCCAGATGTCCATCACATTATGAATGGACCACTCCAAGACATCTGCCCTCTGCCAGTAATGACCAAAGGTATCTCACACAAAATTTGTAAACTACAGTACGAAAAGTAGTTGTGGGATAGAAGAAAAAACAAACAATGGACAATTGTGTGCCTCAAAAATGGACAACTAGTCCTTGTCCCTTGGTTAAAGGCTAATAAAAATGCAGGTCAAAAATGCGGTATTTTTTAAAACAAACTTGATTTTTTTAACTTTACCTCTTCACTCAACGACAAACGCACAGGGATACATGGAGCACTATCAGAGACTCTTCTGTGTGTTCTGGCTTTTCTCAATATGAAATACTTCTTCTGGTGGCCCTTGCAGAAATTCATAGTCTCCAACACATCTGCACTTGAATTTTGGAAGTGTTCATAATATGTGACATTTAATAAAGACAATTTTGTCTGCATCTCATCGCTGGATCTCAGAACTACATGACAGCAATGGGCAAGTGATTGCAAACGCACACACCGGCTCGTGCAGCCAAGCGTACGGTCTTATCGTTTTCTGGTCTAAGCAGCACTCAGCCACGCTAGGTTTTACATGCGGATAATAAATAAATAAATAAATGAGAATTTCCAAACCTGTGGTGCAACGTGGCGAATGAGCCAGCCTCCTGTTTACAAGGCAAAGATGGTTTCCCACGCTGGGATGCTCTACGCAACCTTTGTCCTTGCGGACATCAGCTGCCTGGTGGGGTAGCTCAGTGGGAGGGTCACTGCTGTGGAGCTGGAGCCAAACGGCTCTCCTGGCTGGGAGAGGCAGCTTCCCCTTCTCCGAACTGCCTCACACAGCACCTATCCTTGGGCTTGCAAATGTGCCCTTAACTTGCTAAAAATTGCGATCCCAGATCAGGTGCTGGGACCTTTCTGCTAGGCCACAAGACACTGGTCCTGAGAATATGTCCTTCAGCTAAGCCCCTCTAGACCTGCAATTTGAAGGACCTAAGTTACTGAGGAACTCTTTATCTCTGCCTTACTTTCCTGGGATAGTAGTATGTTAAGGACTATGAAATTATGAAATCCTATATTACGATAAGTGCCCAGGATAAACAGATGATCTGTGTGGGACTTTTTGGAGGCCGCTTGGTGCCCAAGCAGAAATGAGAGATTTGCGTGCTATAGTAGCACTGTTGTTAAGTGCACAGAGAAGTGTCTACAAGCAAAGCAGGTTGCTAGGCCCTCTGTCCTACTTACTATACAAGTACAGGCAAGTGGATTAAGATCCAGGCAATTGTGACTGGCTCACTACGCTCTGCTTGAAAGAGGGACTAGTTAAAGTGCTCCTTCCCTTGGAGAAACAAAAAACCACTCCCCCAACCTCCCCCCTAAAAACCCTCCCAACATCAGTAAAAAAAGACAAGGCACACTGCTACAACATTCACTACAATTCCTAAACAACAGAATTTGTCAAAGTTTGCCATGACCCTAGAATAAGAGATTCTCCCCGCAGTTCATGGTTCCTGTCACCTAAGCAGGTATCGAATCTCCTGGGTTTGTCTTCTCACAGCTTCTTTCCATTTCACTCCACCTTAACAGCTGTAAATGTCTCTGGTAAATTGTGCTAGTACATTTCCATTAACATTAGCAAAAGGAAAAAAATATCAACTCCGCTGACAACAACTGTCGGTGTATGAAGATTAATCTTTATATAGCATGCAGAACATGGATCTGTTCTACATCTTCCAGTACAGCCCGTACTTTGTTTCTACTCCTTCTCAACAATAGCCTACATGCAAAAAAGGAAAAAAAAAAAAAATAAAAATCACTGTATTTTAGCATTGATATGTTCACACTGCTATTCTCTCAGGCTTCACAATTCATGCTGTAGTTGGCAAACTACTACACTTTCTGCTAACAGCACAGGAGACAAATGGAGTTACTCACCCCAAATTTCTAGGAAAGACAAAACACAGCTTTGTTCCACTTTGAAAAAATACTCACAGGCTTAGCTTATTTACAGCTCATAACATAGAAAGAGTTAAAGCTTTTGCCATATTAAATACCGACACACGACTGAACGCACGGGAGGCCTACCCTGACATAAACATGGTGGCATGGCAAGTGTTAAAGATTTGTGTATGGTAAATTAGGGCTTTGAAAAACATCTCAGTTGGGAGCAATTTTAGAAAATTTTGAAACATGAATTACTGATTCTCCTTCTCCTCCCCCCTCCAAAGCAGTCTTTGAGGATTGGTCACTTTGGAGAAAAAAAAATAAAATAAAGCATCGACACTTGACATACTCAATCCATCCATAAACGTAAACATGTCTGAACTGCAGTTGCATTTTTTCTTTTACTAAAGAGCATGTGGAAGCAATTACCTGAATGTAAATGTGATAAAGAATGGATGAAATGCAAACCAAATGATGCCTTATTACTTAATATAGAGAGACTGTTCTGCGAGATCAAAGTTGTGCAGCACAAAACGTAATGGGCTTCACTGGAGAGACAGGCTTCAGAGATTTGTTTAAAACATGGCTGCATTTTGATGAAATGCTAAGCAGACAAAATTGGGGTAAGTTTAAAGAGTTTCCCAGAACCTGACCTATGATCTTCAATAACATCTTTTCTCTCCTCCCACCTTCTCCCACTCTGCGCTGTTCCCAGATGCTGCGAGAGTGGCAAGGAGAAACTTCCCTGGCTTCATTGTGGCAGGGGACGAGAGCTACTCTACCCCAAGGCGTGAAAGGAGTGTGGCCACCCGCACCCCCTGCGGACAGCAGAAAGGGCAAGACCTTCTCGGTACCTTTGTATGGCACCCCTTGCGCTGGGGCCTCCGCGCGCCCCAGCCATCGCTCCCTGCCCAGTCGCTACCTCAGCACGTATTTGTCCTTTGAACCACTGAAAATCAGGAAAGGCAGCGAGATAGCTTCTCCCAGGAACAAAAGAACCGAAGCGGAGGAGAAACCTCGAGAGTAATTTCCAAATGTTTTCCTACCACAGACCATTTAATAGAATACCATTCCCATCAAGAGCCTGCTTTGTCTTCCACCACCTTGTCCAGTGTTAGTTTTACTTCTCTATCACTTTATAGTGATTTATATTTTTAAGAAGCTGTATGCAACAGGCAAGGAGAAGTTATGCTGGGAACATGAGGTAGTGGTTTCTGCAAAACTCCACAACAACATCTGAACTTGTCCTCTTGGCCTTGCTTTCCCTCCCACGTCCTCCCCTCCCTGGGAGCTGCAGTTTACTGCTTTTGCCCAACTGTTGTTTCTGATCATGTAGATCGGGCCATCATCTTCGTCAGAAGTCTGTAGAGTATCTAGCGCAATGATTGATAATGCTGGGTCCCACCATAACATAAATCAATGAGCAATAAAGTTAAGTATCCAAGTCACGCTTAGAGAAAGTGACCTGACATTGGACTGTAAGCATTAATTAAAAAAAAAAACAGCGCATTTAACTAGGAACGTTGGGTCTTGAGTTATTGAAAGGATTAAAAAATAATGCAAGTTAAAAAGAGCATGCACAGAATTAATGCTGCCTATCTCCCACAGCTTTAGCTCTTTAAAAGAAATCATATATGTTAAATTCCCAAAGAGACTATTTTCTTTTGTTTTTCAATTACATGCCATAATGGGGAGCATTTTGTGAATGAGTCTGATGCTTATGCCTCCAATAAAACCCAGGGTACTGTACCTCATTCATGCTTACTTAACAACGTCGTAAAGAAAAAAAAAACACCACATAACAAAATTATGATTGAATCAGACATTCTCCCTTCTCGTCAGTGAAGAATTGTTAAGTATTGTTATTGGAAACTCATTGTTATGCATTATTTTTGCAGTGGCCACAGTGTTCAAAGCAGCTTAGGGAGCAAATATAAAACACACTTGCCACCTCAGAGAACACAAAGTTTACAGTGGCTTTGATCATGCAAACACTAATTCTTTCATTTTAGAGGGGTTATTCACAGGAATAAATATTAAAATGATACCAAGCATTTGCACTGTCAGATCATAATTAGATGTGAACACGATGTGGCAAGACAAAAGAAGATGGAGAAATGTAACGACTGAGTACAGCTCACCTGGATGAGCTATGTGCTCACCCTGATGCTGTAGCAGCTTTTCTGGTTTCCCTTCTCCTCTCCAGCTTGCTTGGAGGCAGAAATCAGAGAGAGCGAGGAACAACAAGATGGGGGCCGGGGTCAGGGTTAAACGGGCAGCACTGACAGTGCAATTCAGGGTAACGGCAATGTGGCAGAAACAATCATCACCTGAGAGATTCCCGTCCTTACAGCATAACTCAGCTTGCAAACATCACCATACATTTGGAAGCGTTTAATCATTCCTTTCCACCATTATTCGTACCCCCCACAAAATTTAACTCCCAACCAGACAAATGAAGGGTTTGAGGCTGCTCTTGTGCTAACAGCCGAGCAACTCGTCATTCGCTGCAATGGGAACGGATTCAGGCCAACACCTCCCACTCGAGACCAACACCGGGTTGGCAGCTCCTCGTTAGCTCATTAGCTTCATTACCTGTGGGTAACGGTCAAGTCAGAATAATTTGCTGCTATGTGGGTCGTATGCTTGGGAGCTCATTCTGTGCCCTGCAGAGCGTCGTCAGTCCATCATTTCACTGACTGCTTGGTTTCAAAATGCTGGCACGCAAGCTTATTCTGAGAGACATGCCTCGTTCAGAAGGCAGACCACACGCCGCGCGGTCACTCTTGTACTAGCGTGTACTTCCTCACTACAGAGCCATAAAAAAGTGGATCATTGTCCCTGAGGATTTTTTTCAAAATTTATTTTGGCATTTCCTTTAGGCTTTAGGTTTTTTCTCAATTAATACTTGGGCTGTGAAGTTACTTTTCCAGGATTGAGATGGCAGCAATTTTAGTGAAAGGCTAGGATGTTAGTTGTGGGGAGGACTTCAGCTTAGGATGCTGAATACAAGCTTAGTGGGTTTGTACCAATGCGTATGGTACAAACAGGACGCATTCATCGCTAAACAAGCCCAAATAAACAGAGCTGGTTTTGTTATGCCATTCCTCTTAAATTCTCAATGATGTAAATGTGCCTTCCTGGGGGATTAATTCATAGCTTCAAATCCATAATGCCGGAGCCATTCTGTGCATGCAGCACCTACAACTGCCTTGACTTCAGGCAGATGTAACAGCGAGCAGAATCCAACCTCTGAATTTCTTAAGAAAATAAGGGGTTTAATTAGCTCCTAATGGCAGGAGCTGGAAGGCACTACATTTGCAAAAAGTACCAGATCCTGAGTACGTCCATTTTAGCTGCCCGAATTCATCGACCCAAGAGACAGATTATTCCAGGTGTTTTCTCCTGACAACAGCTGGTGCTTCCTGACGGGGGGACCCGTGTCGCCTGACGGATGGTTTCTGCATTATCAGTTAATGGTTGTGCTGACAGTCCAGGAGCCAAAACGGGGTCTGGAGAGGAGCCTCTGCCGGCAGCAGACTTACTCCTCCAGCTCCCGGCTCACGTTAATTAGAAATCCCGGTGCCCACCATGCCCCCTGTGGACTGACGGTGCTTCAAGCACCCAAAGAGCGGTCCGGGTGGCCTTGCTGACACCTGCATTTAATTACTGCACCTGGATCTGAAAGGCCGCTGGCTGGGGTGTGTGCGGATGGGTGAGAGGGCCAGGGCTGGGCACCGCTCAGGAGACGGGATTTGGAGCCTCTAAAACCCAGCTAAATAAAAAGCAGCAGGTTGCCAAAGCAGCTGGAGGAGATGCCCCCTCATCCTCTGACACGGGATGCTTTTTTCTGCTCTCAGAAAGACTTCTGTGCCTGGCACTGTGGTCAGGTCAAATATTAGATCCCCTTCTGCAACCAACCGCTTGTTAATCCCACGTATGCTAAGGAGAGCTGCAGTATCTGTCCTCCACAGCCATGGAAATGAAATTGTATTGCGGAGAGGCAATCTTCAGTCACTTGGAAATTCATCGTTTCATTTACTTTTAAAAGTATCTTCAGGAATATTTTTTTCTGGGTGATGAGAATTCTCTGTAAAATAAACTAAAATAAACCAGATTCATCTCCAAGGAGATGTGGGAAGCAGTTTTGAGGAAAACTAACGCTGAAAAGAAGTCTCAGCTAACACCACGAGCACGTGACAGAAGGCTGCGATGGCAAAAGTGCCGTCTCGACTGTGCGCGGGGTGTCCAGGGGGTGCCCCGGGCTCCAGAACGACTCCAGGTGTCCTTTTGGAACTTCACTGTTCTGATCTGCTTTTTACGGCCATGTCACTGCTTCAGAAAGCAGACTTCGCCCTCGTTTAAACTTGACCTGCGCTGCCTAATTGCATGAGGACATAGCCCAGTGTCTGCAACATCACAGCCACTTCCATGATGAATTGGATTTGTCAGTCTCTGGGCTGTGGTCTTATAATGTGCTATATTATTAAGTTTCTTTGCCTTAAGTTGCCAGCTAATGGAATAACCCCTTTTTCTTTATTAGAAAGAGTCCCCAGCTTTATTAAGTTACATAATTTACAACCAATAGCGTAATCAATAAAACATTAACAAACATGTAACCTTAGACAAACCTCACATATTGATTTCTTTAAACATTCTCACAAAGCCTGCCTTTGGCCAAAAAAACCCACTCAGTCCCAGTGGCAACCCCCAAAAAACACTTAATGTGTTGAAGTGTGGGTGCTGGAGGACAAATTGAATTGGCTTCCTTGGAAATAAAGCTGGCTCTCTGCTGGTCTCTGTGGATCCATCTCAGAAAGGTTATTTTTTGCATTTTTGGAAGGAAGCTCTGATTTTCTCTTTTGTGCCTCATCTTTACAAGGAAAATGCAGCATGTTGCAAAATACAGTAGTTACCCGCACAGTTAAAAATGAACGTAAATATTCTCCTAGCATGGACAAAAATGGATACTGCAAAACCTGTATTAGCTGCCACTGCTGATTAACCCTGGGGTTTCTCAGGTGAACTGTAACTAGCTGTGGTGTTATCAAGCTTGACCTAGCCCTGTGTCTGTGTTAGGCAGGAAGCTGTGTTTAATGTCAGGTAAGCAACTAGTTTTCCTAACACAACATCTCATGTAAATATATTTTCCAACCCTAAAAAAAGCTTCTGATGTCTCTTGAGTGCAGTTTAGTGCGTGATACCAATATACCTGCGGTTATGCTTTTGATGCAATCAGGAAAACTAGTATTTTATTATCCCTACCTCTCTATTTTCAAGCCTGTGGAAAAAAACCCCATCAGACACTGTCTGCCAGGGAATCTATGTGCATTATTGCGCAGCAGGATTGTACCAATGATAATTTCACAGGTAATTTAGAACTAGACTGCAGGAAGTAGCAGGAAAAGCATCACAGGGAACGTTCCAGCACAAGCAAAGAAGTAGAGCAGAGGTGCATGTGCTCCATCTTCAGTTTCCGTGATTTGGTGAAGGCGTCCACATAATTTCTGGAACAATTCAGTGCTTAATCTTTTTGTAACCTATATCCTCGAGCGGTACATTTATGTAAGGAAACTTTTAGGGACTTTGCTTTTCTTTAAAAACAGAATCATCTATTCATTTTGCAAGACTTTGAAAGGTTTCCTTTTCAAAAGGGATGCAGGCGAGATGGAGCAATAAAGCTTCCCAGCAAATGTTGGGGACTAGTATGCAGAGTTCCCACGTCCCCTTTGGAGACTTTATCATTTAACAGCCACAACTCCCCTTTATTAGATCACTATAAAACAAGTGCCTGGAGGGAGTCAGAAATGAATTGAATTTTGTAGATTTAAATGATTGTGTGGGACCTTTTTGGTTTAATATATACCCTGGAGAGGTTTACTACTAGAACTTGGGAACTTTATAATAAGAATAATTCCTTAGCTAGAGATCTTTATCTTGTTACATTAATGATTCACTGGGGGGTTATACTGGAAAATGAAGGGAAATTTTTAAAAAGGCTATTAGATCAAATGTTCTTATGGAGACACGTACAGAGATGGTCAACAAAGATTTATAGACTGGTGCGATAAGGAGTTTACCGCCTTTGTGCTGTATGTACAGGGCAGCCGGCCCCTTCAGAATGAGGTCCTCTCTGCACTGTTACTCGCGTTGTCTCCAGCTCACCATCAGCACGCAACGAGGTAAGGCTTTGCAGGCTGCCTCCCGCTTGTGCACTGCAAAATACGTGTGCAGTAAGGGAATTCACATAATAGTGGTTGTAACTACCTTAGCTTCAACAGTATGGGCCAAACTCTCCATCCAGACCCATTTTTCTACATCTCTGCCTTTTTCCCAGAGGTTTCGCAGCACTATTGCTCAGCTCTAGCTCTGCCACGTCAGTCCCAGCATGTACTATATATAGTGCCCACAGTTCCTGCTGGATTTGGTGACCGTTCAAGGTCTCTAAACAGCAACTGTGTGGTCTCCAAGGTTGTGCCATTTGGAGAATGCAGATTCTGCTCATACTTCGCCCATGCAAAACATTTACCATGTTTCTGCCATTTATAGTTGTCACTGTAAAGGGCTTTGAAAGCCTGTTTCCTATACCACATGATTTTACCTATGATCCTGACCCACCAGTTTTAATGATAGTATCAGGGAATTGCAGGATCAACTACAATCCCCACGGCTGAAGCTAAGCATCCAAAAATAACAAGGCAATTAGGAACACGCAGAGTGGCATTTTAGGCCTGAGGAGGGTGATTTTTTCATCCAGCTAGGATGAATTCCCATTGACAGACAGACAAATGAAAATTAAACAACCCTGTAGCTTTTGCAAATCCAAATCATCATTGAAGCAAAAATGGAAAGAAATGGGGAATGCAGGAACATACACTTGCACTTTGCTATCAAATCTCCATCAGGATCTGAGAAGAAATTGCTGGTAATGGGTATATTTATGGTCATAGCCAGTGCCTGGAGCTTAAACGTGACAGTGGGAAAAGAGAAAGCATGCTGGCTTTTCCTGGACAGGGGCTGCAAGGAGGGTGGTAGCCACCAGAGATGTCCAAGAAGCCCAGTATGGCCCATTCACTAACAGCATCTGCTCCGACTTCTGTAAAAGTGTGGGTCTTGTCCCAAGAGCTGTACACCAAGCACCCCTTCTTTGCTGTTGTTACCTCATCCCTATGTCCATGACGGGTGAAAGGTAATTCCCTTGGCCACTTCCTCTCCTCTGTGCACAAATATCTCAAGATAGTTGTAAAGAACCCCAGGGAGACTTGTGGAGGAGAAGAGCCCAAGGCTGAACTCTGCTGCAACAGATATGAGGAGAAGAAAATCTGTAGTGCTCCTCTGTAGCTCAATGGGAGCTGAGGAAATCCCATACCTCTTGGGGTCAAGCCTCTTGAGAATGATTTTGGGATAATCCTGGACAAAGTGCCCTCCACACTTAACATTTTTATGAAGGCAGAATGAGAGCATTGTGAAGAGCATAACGTGCACTTTACTCAGTACAGATCTGGAAAAAAATGTCAAAGGAAGTGAATTTAAATTCCTCTAAATGCAATTAGAGGTGACAAGATTTCTCATGGTGAGAGACTGCGTTAAAGCAAAAGCTAAAAGTTCCCATCCAGTTCATAAAGCCTTAGGTAGCTATTGGTAATATGAATTAAATTAATCAAAATGGGTAAAAGCTAATGATCCTCTTGGGAACAAAATTAGCTCCTTAATGAAAGAAATGGAGTTCAGAAATTATAATAGAATATTAGCAGATGTGCCCTTTGGAAATTATAAATTTGCAAAATCCCCTTATGTAGATATTAGTTTGAGTCAAATTATCACTAAATCTGACCCTGGAGATGTGATGTGAATACGTGCACCACGATCTGTTCAGGAGGACCTGAAATCCTCTGTCAGCAGTTCTGCTGGGCTGGGTTGGGTGCCACAGAGCGCTTTCCCAAGTTAGCAACAGGGCACTGTCAAAACCCAAAACTACTATCTGCTAAGCTCTTGCTGAGGAGTCCTACTGCCTCTTGTGGCCTCTGGGTTGCTGAGAATAATTATCCTACAGGAGAGATTTTTAGGAAGACTCACATTTCAGTAGGACATAGGTGGTCCTTGTCCTTGTGGCCATCCCAGGCGATGGATGTTCTGTTCTGGATGTGGGTCATTACCTTGAAACCAAAGCGTAAAGGACAGTTTATCAGTGTGAATCAGTGTGTGGTGAGGAATAAGAGACTCATTAGAGATCCAAGACATGTCAAAGTCACAGAAAGCAAACAAAATCCCAGAAAACAAACAAACAAAAATATGATTAATTGCTCATGTTGAGACTACAAAGCATTTATTACATGTTTTTATGGCTCTTTCCAGCCAAGAACTTTTCTCAGCCATTTATGGAAAACATAAAAGCCACTGGGAGTTAAATAGGATAAAAACTAGATTTAAATCATCCTTACACATGCTGCTCACATCAGCATACAGCTGTTTTTCAGCATTTGGAGTCCTTGAAACTTTTAAGCCATTTAGAACAGCATGTGATTGGTATGAAAAATAGCACAGGCTTTCTTTTTATAAAAAGAAATCACGCTCCGGGGTGCTGGATGTAGGGACTCCAGAAGCCAAGAAAGATGTTTGAAGTGCTTATTGGCATTCCAGGACCCAGAAAACTCTTCCTGCCTCACGCTATCTCATAGCAATCCTGATGCCTCCATCCTGGGAACAAAATAAGGAAGACATTCCCTCTGGTGCAGATGGCTAACGTACAGCACAAAGCATGCTTGAGTCCCCGATTTGAGGACGTAATGTGCATAGTTTAGGGAATGAGATCTTCCTTTTAGTTTTGTATTTATAGCACTAGCAGCGGCACTGTAAGTTTCCTCATACTGTCCTGCCAAAGTTGATTCAGCTCTGCTCAGACTGTCAGGAGTTCGCATGCTCCACTCAATAAGCCACTCACCATAAAAAGATTTCGGACAAGGGAAAATCCAATAGCCCCCAGGACAGTAACTCCTCCCCCCATCCCAGAAGGGAACAATTCCAGTTTGCACAAATAAAAAGGCAAACCAAAAACATTAGACAAGGACAGAAAGAAAAGGCGAGGGGAAAGAGAAAGGCCCCAAAAATGTCATGGGCAGTTATCAAGGAAGACATATACCGTATGTTGTACCCTTGACATTTGTGAACAAATGATTAGGGGAAAGAGGGACACAGTTGAAAGCAGTGGGATTGGGATGGTGCTTGAGACCACACAATGTTAGCATCAGGCACAGAAATGTGTGATTCTTTGCTGCTCAGTCTGAAAGGGCCTTGCAAAGATGGATCTGCGACATTATTACCACTTTTCAGATAAGCAAACCGAAAGAGAAAGAAAATAGAGTGACTTTGCCCAAGTTTTAAAGAACAAGAGTCCTATTTTTTAAAGGTTTTTCAGGTTTCAAGTTCAACTAAAGTTGACTCTATTCTGAATTGCAATGAAACCCCTAAAGTCTGAAATTCTCAGCAAAGGGGAATTAAAAAAAACTCAACGTATTTCAAGTTGATTGACAGGTTTTGTTGTAACGGAAACGGAAACATTCTGTTTTGACTTTGACTTTTAAAGTTAATATTATGTTGTAGCAAAAAAGCTAATACAAAGTAAAAGAAAAATCAAGGCAGAAAGTTGTTTCAAAATAAAAAATAGAATGGGATGTTTCAACACTACATTGTCAGTACTTTTTCCATGGATTTTCCTCCAGCAGTCTGCTGAAAGCAATCCTCTTTTGCAAAGTGTTTTGATTTCTGATGGCAATATAGTTCTTTTGCAATTTTTCTGACCAACTGTGCCAAGAACAAAACTCTGACAGCTCACTTCACCATCTAAGGATGCATTTTAAATGCAAGAATGCTTTAATACAAGAAGCACCATTTCGTACCATCAGCAAAAAGACTTTTTTCCACAGGGTATTGAAACTACCATACTGAGTCTGACCTGAAATTAATTCAGGCCAGCGTGTCTTAGTCACTGATAATCCTGAGTTGCCTAATCTGTTTTTGAACCTGTTTTTAGTTGACATCTGCAATGTTCAGTGGCAAAGAGTCCCACAGTTTAAGAGTTTATATATATTATGGAAAAAAGTGCTTTTGTTTATTTCAGTCTTGCTGCTTCATAGTTTTCATCGAGTACCTCATGGGTCTTGTACTGACAGAAATAATGAATCATCATTCCCTATTCGCCTGCTCCACGTCACTCTCAAATTTGTAGACTTCTTTGGTGATCTCCTTCAGAAGTTGTCTCATATTTTATTACCCTGAGTAATTTTATCTTTTCTGCAGAATTTGTCACTTCATGATTCACCAGCTTTGCTGGAAAACACACAAATACATAGAGCAAGAGCAAGAGTAAGAACTTTGCTGCCCGGTAACTTCACTCCCTGCCATCTCCCTTGCCCTGTGGACTCCATGAGAGCCTCCCTTCCTTAAAAACCTGTGGTGAGAGATCTTGTCAAAAGCATTGTGAAATACAAGGTCATTACTTATCTGCTGGATCACGTTTATTCAGGGAGTTGCTAGCTCCTCCAAGTCTCTGATAGGTTTTAAAGGTAAGACTTTACAAAATCTGTGCAGCTCTTCCCCAGCAACGTGTATGTATTTTTGTGTGTAAGAATTCTGTTTATGATTGTTTCTACAAGTTTGACTTGTCTTTAATGGAGGTTTACTGATCTGTAGTTCCCAGCGATGCCTACAGTCATTACTAAAGACTGGTGACACGTTTGCCACTGTATGTTATTCTGGGGAAAATATGATAGGTTACATACCACAATTAGTTGTTGAATAATTTCATATCTGAATTCCCTTATAACTCTTCAATGGCCTCTGTCTCGTTCCTGTGATTTGTCCAGCAATCCCTTCTATTGACACTTCTGTTTTAAATAGCTTCTTAGGCTCCTCAGCATCAAATACAGTTCTGGTGTGAGACCCTGTCTCACAGGTAGTCAATAGTGAGACCAATAATTAATTTCCTCTTTCCATAGTGACCTTGCCTCTTTTAAATACTTCTTTTTCTTCTTGATCATCTACTGGTTTCATTGACCCTTTTCCTGTATCAAGGGTAGTTGCATTTGTTATTGCTGTTATTTCTGCTGCTTTTATCATCACTGGTACCTTTTATGTTCTTGGCAAAGATCTCCTGAAAATCTTTTTGTCCTGCTACAAAGGGACCTTTGTAGCAAGAATTTACCTTTTCTAGTTTTCTCATTGTAATGCTTATTTTATTTCTAATAGTTTTCTTTTACTAAAAACCAAAGTGGTTTTCTGAAGGGTTGTTCTTGTATTTAGCATGGTAACTCTAGTCTTCTTGCTGTCTGCAAACATTACTTGCTCCTTCTATTTTTCTGTGCATGGGTAGCCTCAGTATTAAAGCACATTTGATGACAAATACTGAAACTTACTGTTGATATATAGCACATGTATTAGTCAAGGGTTATTTTGTGACTAGTGCCACCTGAGGAGTATAAACTGTTAATAGCTATTGGATCAGTTTAATTTCTTTGTCAATTGTTGACATTTTTATCTCACCGCTGTAAGATGAGAAAGAATAAATGCAATAAATCCCTGATAAAACACACTTCGGTCTCCTAATGTGGTGACTTATTCTCTAATCCATAACACTTTTTAACTACCTAACTTGCTTTTCCTAGTCCAGAATTCATGAAATCTAGATTATTTTCTAGCTTTCTTACAGATTTCCCATCTGTCCACCATCAAACGACCCCATGTATCCAGTGAGAATGACAGCACTTCCTCACTTCAAGGGACGTAGTTAGTGTGAGGAGATGGATGGTAACACGAGCCGTGGAGATACCAGTCAGTGCATGCTATATGTGAGAAAGTTTTTCATCTCCCCCTATCATGTGATACTTATTTTCTTTGGAGGTTTCCAAACCTCAACCCCTTTATCTACTAATTCTGTGAAAATGGAGTATACTTGCGGAGAGGTAAGACCTGATACCTGTGAAAATGGATTCATATCTACTGTTAAGGATTGCCTACAATTTGCTGCATTTGGGAAGAGAAGTCGTTTTTGTTGCAATGAACAAACTTGCCCTGGAGCCCAATGAAACCCTGGAAACAAGTTCATACATAATAGGAGGGGTTGAGACTCCTGCAGTTCAAGGTTTTATGATTCCTATGAACTGCCTTGGGGGGAATTGGAGAGTTTGTGAGCCTGGACTGAACCCGTGAACCATGTCTCCCCACCTCTGAAACATGGGGGGGCCACAGCTGAAGAGCACCCAGCCAGTTCCAGAAGAGCCAGCTGCACACAGGGCAGGTGCTCAGGCAGAGCTTAAAAGCAGCCTATAGACAACTTTTTAATTTATGACCACCTACCAGTACCTAAGGGGGTTTCTGGCAGCAAACGACCGCTGGTTCTTCATCACCCAGGTCGAGAGGCTTTCTCCTCTGGCAACGTGCCCCTGCTGGGGCACCAAATAGCCCAGCGTGCTCCTGCACTGGGGTGGTGGCAAGGGTTTCATGGGGCGATGTCTACGCAGCATGAGGCTGCTCCGTTCTCTGCTCTGGCTCGAGCTGCCTTCACCTGCACCGCAATATGAGGAGATGCCACCCAGTGCCCCACTGCTGTGGAAGCAGTGTCTGGGATTCAGATGCTTTGGAGGATCTAGCCCAAATTGCTCTTTACGGAGCACTTGTCTTCACAAGCCTGAAGCCTTTTAGAACTTTGATTTAATGCTCACCGTAACAGCGGTACTTAAAGCATTGCCTCCAAGGAGCTCTGGGTTCCTATTACAGGCTTGGAGCCCCCTAGAAGTTATCTAGATTTGACACAGGGCTGAGAGCAACAGCTAGAAAGAGTCATTTGCATTTGGAAATGCTTGTTTTCTATTGCCATTCGAAAAAACGCTGTATTTTTTTTTATATATATATAAGCAAAAAGTGTTTTTAAAAAGGTCAATAACTCACAGATACAGAGAGAATAATTTACTAAACTATGTGTCGCTTTGTTCATCTGGAGACCCTCTGGCAAAAAAACATCAAGGATAACAAGCACGCTAAATACTAATAGTCACGATCATAAAAAATTACATGCATGATTAAAATATCTGTTTCAAGGCACTCTTACATTTGCTAATAAAAGTCTCCCTATGAATATCAAAATACAATTTTCCATATGAAAAGGACAAGCAAAAAACAAATGACATCTTAGCCTTATTTGCAGTGACCTTGCAAGATTTCTAAAAATCTGACTCCCCCTATCTTTTAAAGGCATTGAATGTATGTAAATTATTTAGATAAGAATGTCAGATGCGAGATACTAACATTGCTTGATAGTGCCAGAACTGGAGAGAGGAAAAAGTGAATAATGAACAACAACGTAACCGGATTCAGGATGAAGCAGATCTTCCAGGCAACTGGGCCAGTAAATAGAAAACGCAATTGAAATTAGACAAACGTTACATAATAAGTCTAGAGGCAGCGAGCCAGGACAGTGTTTTAAGCAGAGGAGTAATTCAGAGTGAGCTGACCACGAACGGAATTTTCTCCAGGGGTTACTTAAGCGAAGCCCTCCGAGCCATCCGGCCGAAGTCCCACTCCAACACAAAAGGTAAGGAAAGACTGGATGAATCAGGGAAGAGGCTATAAATCAGGAGAAGGGATAACATTTCTGCATAAGGCGGGGCACTTTTTCATTTGAAGGAGTGTGCTCAGTCACCTTTTCACACAAAAAAGGGCATTACTGCCCTGGAGCGGGTACACCCTCAGCCGCCCGGGCTGACAGCAGATTTTTGGAAGATGACTTATGAAGGATGCCTGGAGTAGGGGATCTGCTCAGGGGAGAAGCAAGACCTTTCCAGTAACCAAATGAAATCAGATGATGAAGGAGCAGGGCCATGGTGAGCAACCTGTAACCAGAGCTGATGACCTTCTACTCCAGGCACGGTGCAGCTTGCTGCAAAGCAACTCTCCCAGGATGGTTTGCAGCCTCTGATTTCCAGGGTCTGGTGAGACAGACCCTGGAAATCAGAGTCTGCAAATGTCCCGGAGAGCAGCATTTGCGCTCCTCTGAGATCCAGGGCAAACTATGCCCTTTGAATCCCTTAGCTCAGGGTTTCACCAGCTGATCCCAGAAGCAGATAGCTGAGAAAAAGGGGAGAGAGGACACCCAGACCACTCTCAGTCTTTGCTTTTCTCTCGAGCGTCTGTCACTACCCCCCCAGTTTGACAGTCAGACTGTAAATGCAGGCACCACCATCCTCCTCCGGATGCGCAATCAGACATTTTAACACGTGTATGACTGTAGCACAGTCTGACGTTAGGACCTAAGGGGGGATACAAGCTCCTAGCTGCCACGAGCTAATTGCTCGTCCCTTTTAGCCCAGACAGCACAGACCTCTGCTAGGCAGCCAGGGTGCAGCCAAGCGTTATACTTTCAGCATATGGACCATTTAAATTCCTAGCAAAAAGAGCAGTTTAAACCACTTGGTGCTTGGGTAGGATTTCTGCCATCTGGTACCCCATATCTTCTGCTGGCAGAAGCTGAGCTTGGATGCAGCTCTAGGATAGCAATTGTAGTGTCATTTCCATACAAATGGCTTGTAACTGGTGAGTTTGGGGCAGGCCCATCAGAAAGCATTTGCCGTGCAAACATTTCTCCTGCCTCTTGCTGTGTATCAGGAGTCCAAAGGAAGTTCGGGACCCTCTCAAGAATATTACTGGTGCATCCACAATGTGGACCTGGAAGGGATGAGCCAAAGACGTTGATGCTTATTTTGTTCATTCTTGCTGAAGACTGAACCAGGGATGATGAAAATATCCCTCCTCTCTGGTGGGAGGAACAGCCAGTGAGACCTGAGAGGAAGTTACTGATCTGGTCACTGGTGGGGTTTAAAGCTCAGAAGCGGACTTGGACTCCAGCTTATTTGTAATGACCACCAAGAAACGGGCCTTTAAGATGACCATGAAATCACAAATGAAACATCATAGCTGACACAATTGTTTAACAAGCAGATGAAACCCCTGCTTCATAATAGCAGCTCCTGCCTTCTCTAGACTAAAGCCTCTAAATGTGGTCCAAAGCCACCCTCAGACAGAGATCCCCGCTTGATGTGAACCTGAGCCCCAGCACACGTGCTCAGCAGACACACATTCATGCTCCAGGGTCCTTCTTGAACAAGGGTGCTTCACTTCTTTGGGGCTATAGAAAAAAGATAGTTTTGCCCTCCTGATGTCAGTGAGGCTACCTGTGTAACCTGGTTCTCAAATAATTTGCACAGGTAAAATTGAGCTCATAATTTTTCCTCTTTTTAGGCTGAAAGGTACATACATCATTCCCTCCTCCCCACTCCAGAAAGGATCTCTCTATAAGACTGATGTTACCAGCTGCATAACAGCAGCATTTCCCAGGAATTATGCTGAGGATGCCAGGCGAGCATGAGAGATGTCGTCTCACACAGAATGAGGGCAGTGTTATGCTCTGCTCTGCTTTACAAGGACCCTGTATCCTCCTTCTGACACATCTAGTGACTCAATGAACACGTCCTCAAGTGATGCCTGTCTAAAAGCTGCTCTGTGGATGGCTACATATATTTCCTAGGGCAATTTTGATCTTATATCCCTCATCAGCTGAAGGAAGTGTACCACCTCTTACGGGATATTCACACATGCCACACCTAAATGCATCCTGTTCAAAATGCGGATTGTTCCAATGTCTAACTTTAACTAAGTGCTGAATTATCAAGATTTAATAATAAATAAGGTACCAAAATATTTTGCATTGGTACCTCTTTCTGGAGGTCCAATGTTAACCATTAAACGATGTGATACACTGTTTTTTGTCAGAGAGACTGAGGGAAGCTAATTGCTGGAGTCTGCTTTGACCACAGGACTCGCTAGAAAGCCAGTGTGACAAAACCCTCATTATTTAACAATCGATTGTTGCTTTGGCTGTTCAGAAACCAGAGGTGGGATTTATCCTACCATCTAAAATTTTATCCACCTTAAAATTAAGCAACTGTTCAGCACCAGCTGGTTAGGCTGGCACAATTTCCAGGGTGAGGGCAACCTGTGGGGATTGAGTCACGCCACTCTAAGGTGGATATTTAACACAAGAGGGACACGTGTCCATGTCAGGACGAGCAGCTTCTCTCCACTGACCAGCTGGAGCCGGGTCACTTCTTTGGTCTTGATGCCTGACTCATGGATTGAGTTTGATGGACCAAAGTGGGTGCAATGAATGCCATTCCCAACCACTATCACCTTTCTACAGACCTCTCCACCTCTACCTTTGGTTACAGAGATGGGCTATAGGGAGGCCACTGGCTGAACACATCTCTGCACTATGACCCCAGGAACCCCAGCCTGCTCCGTTGCCAAAGGCGTTGTCGGTGTAGGTGGACAGAGAGGACTGCTGGGTGAGCTGTCTGCGGCACTCTCACAGCGAAAGATGCATCGAGGAGCATCCCCCCCGTTCTGTTAAAATCTTCCACCTGTTCTAATATCTATACAGTTATTAAAAGCTCCAGGGTTTTGTGAAGTATTTTTCATTAACAGATATGAGAGAAAGGAGCCTTTGCTCAAGAGCTAAAACATCCAGGTAAAACCTGAAGGACCTTTACTGTTGATGCCTGCAAGAAGTTTTCCGCCAGAGACAGCTGAACAACAAAATTGACACAGATAATATTGCTAACGGTAGAGAGGTGGGAAGAAAATAGGGCCCTGAAAGCAAAACCTTTCATGATTCTTTACCCCAAACCTAAACCCCAGACAAGTGGCAAAAAGCATAGAAATGACTTTTTTTCCCCCACTTTTCTTTTATGTCCCATATAATGCTAGGTGTTAACCTGGCACCTGAACAACCACAGATATATCTGCATGCCAAATGATAATCACGTGTGTTTCACCTCCAGTGAGCTATCAGTGGATCTACAAGAAAGCAGAAAGGGCTGAAGCTTTTATAAATCCATCCACCAGGCTTTTCTCTTTACTTTTTCAAGTTCTGCTGCCTTTCCACTGAGGTACAGCACTGTCACTTTTATAATTCTCTGAGGATATGTTAGATAAATACAGAGCTTATTTAAGCAGCCCTACCATCCATTTGGAGCAGATGAACGCTTCCTACCAGCTGGAAGGTGTTTGCTGTAATCCCCTGTCCACCCTCTCTCTCTCTGCACTTTGGAGGCTGCCGGCACAGGAGAGGGAGGTGCCGGGAGGGTTTTCGCAGTCATCTGGCACGGTCCTTGTGTGACAGGTTGGCTGAAGGAAAGACCTATACCTTGGGTGGCGGTTGCAATAAGAGCAGCTGTGGTTCTCTACTTCCCTAATGTGTACTTGAAACCAACTGTTTGCCTATTCGCTTCCAACAAATTTCTTGATTTGTGGCGTTTGCAGATTTAAAAATCACATTAATGGTCCCTAGATGCTTTTCTTTTTCTGTGATAAGTCTAAATAAAATAAATGAAATGATCCTCAAGCCTCCCTACCTCAAGTCCTTTCATTCAAATGACCTTAGGTATCTTCCCTCATCTTCAAATATCCTGGAATAATGTGTTATTCTGACCTGAATTGTGGTGTTTTTCCCTAGGACTCAAACTACTGGAGAATCTCAGGTTCCATTAAAAATATTTTTGAAGTAGATAAGTGGTTTCCGAGAACAGCTTGAAAGCACAATTTGAGTGCAAGCTACGAGATCAGCAGCCAGGTCTCAAAGTGAAGTCGCACACAGTTTTTAGCTATTAAGATGTGCTTTGCAGCAGTCTCTTCACTTCTGAACACTAGCTGTTGGATCAGCTGCAACTCCCCCCGTGCTTCGAGAAGCTGCTGTGCCCCCCTGCTCCCACCCCAGTGTTCACGGGGCACAGGCAGTCCCTCCTCTGTGCTTCCCTAAGCCGCCTTTGCCGGAGGAGCTGCCAGTTCCAAACTCAAGCCACGGAGGCTGAGAAGACGTTTGTGGCCATTTGCGACCGAAGGAGGGCATTTTTGCTCTGCGCTGATGATGCCCAGCTAATTCACTGGTGCTGGAGAAGTCCGTGAGAGCTGTATGGCATAACGTGGGAATGGCAGTTGTGTTGCTAATAATAAAAGATTTTTTGCAGACCGGGTAATGACATGGGTCTGTCAACTCCCACACGCAAAGCGTGGGGGTGGAGAGCAACCACTTGGTTTTCCAGAATAATTTGGAGAGGGAGCTTCTTATTTGTGGGAGCTAACAACCTTCTCTAGAAGATGAAGTTTGAAAGGGAGGAGGTGGCAGAAGTCCTGGCCTAAGGAGACCAGGAGATTTGACCCAAGACCAGGGGCAGTTTTGGTAAACTGGCTATCATAATATCCCTTTTATAAGAAAGTCTATGGGTATAAACAAAGGTGTTATGAAAGCATTTCTGACTATGAATTTCTTTTTTCTAGAAATCAATATGTTTCTTCCACCTGGATTTAACAGGGAAAAAAAAAATCCCGGCCCTAGTCTCAGTTCGCTCGTGGCTAGACTATGCGAGTTCAGGTTCCCTATTAAATGCCATACGTTCAGAGCCATTACTGTGGAGCTCTGCTGACTTTACTCTCTGAGGCCTTCAGCCCGGCCTTGATTTATTCTGCAGAAGCACACAGCTGGCTCACTACCTTTCCACCAGCGCTTATTCCCAAAAAATACTGCTGCTCGACCTGGGCTTGACAGCAAGCTTATTACTGGGTTGTGGTGTTGGGTTTGGTAGTTTGGGGTTTTTTTCCCCATCTTTTCTGTCTTTCCTTCTTCTCCCTCCCTCTGTCAGAGTGACAGCCACCATCTCGGGGATCTGGCACAAAAGGCTGGAGCAGCATGATGTGGCTGATACGGGCAAGAAGCCAGAACATTTTGTGTAGGTTAACTGTCCTCCTAGGCAGAGAGCGTCCCTCAGCTCAGACATATGCCAGCAGCCAGCCATTCCTCCGCTCCTCCTCCCCTCCCCAGCTATTCCTCCCACTCAGACTTTCATGCTCAGCCCAAGTTGATTAAAACGTTGCTGTCATTAAAAAAAAAAAAGGAGGAGGGGGGAATTTCCTTGCAGCTGCTGCTTCTGTCAGCCGGCAAGTCACTTTTAAACTCTCCCTGATAGAAAGCAGCAGTGTGCTCTGGCTTTCCTTTCCTGGCTGCCGAAGGGCTCCTGCACGCAGAGGTTTCCATGCCAGAGCCGTCCGGAGGAGCCTGCTGGCGATGGCGAGCAGGATGCCTGCCAGCATCCTTCCCCGCTGCCTCCTGCCGGTTGCCATGGCTGGGCGCGCGGGGCGTGAGGTCCTGGTCCCCCAGCAGAGCCCAGCCCGGGGACACTGGGGCAAATCGTGGTGTGTCGCGCCAAGACATTGTGGCCCTATGCGGGCCGCCTGGTGGGGAAAGATGAGGTGGTGATGTCCTATCTGTTGTGCTATCACCGTGGCAAAACTGGGCGTGGAAGGCTGTCATCCCTCTCCCGTGCCATTTCTGATACATTGAGATGGGCACAAGCAAAGCCTGTGGTTGGGAACATCCTTGAGCTCCACGCGGGGCTTTTTGGGGAATGGAGACTTGAACACAGCTGGCACGTGTCCTTGGAGTAGGCCAAGCCCAGACCACAGATCTGTATCATACCTCACCATTCCCGGGGCCTGCAGAACTGAACTCGAGCTTTGCAGCCTGAGACATCTGCTCTTGAGTTGTTATAATGAACACAAGAAAGCGATTTGTCTTATCATCTCTGCTTGGGAGCCAACGTCAGTCCTCCATTCAACAGTCTGCATGAGCAGCTATACCTCCAAAGGATGCAAACAAGGGGAGGGGGTTGCTGGGAGGGTACAGTTGCTTTGACAGTAAAATATTATGCTTTACAAATAACAACAAAATATGTCCCACAAAAAAAAAAAAGAGAGAAAAACACAAGCATGTTAGGCCACCTTTCCAATTCTGCAAACGTTTTCACCCTCCTTGTTCCTTTCCTGTTTCTCACAAAGACCTTCTTCCTTTCGTGCTGTCTCCATGGCCCTGGTTCCCTTCATGCTGAAGGCTTGGTAAGATTTGGTTTCATAAGGCAGGAAAGCCCTGGTGTACTCCAAAATTCATTTATTAAATGGTCTTTCAGCCCTCCACAATTTAAAAGGCTCAAAGGGGATGACAAAAAAGCAAACAGCAAGTTGAAAAATCATGTGCTAACCCTTAAATCCTTGGTTTTGTTTGTACTGCTACAGCTCAAGGCACAGAAAAAACACATTTAAGTCATTACAAGATTTAAGGTTGGTACCTTATGTGTGGTGACTCACATTTTCAAAAATCAATGAAAGAATGGTGGTTCTCCACTTGAGGTATCTCAAATAGAGCCTCATTTTCATACACCAGGCAGCTGATCTTCCTAAAAAGAGAAAATTTCATTTATGAAGAGATAACTGGCCATTTAATAAGCCAAGCTGATTAGTTGTTCCATGATTAGTCACCACAGCGTTTAAGACCAGAAATTTTATAGGATACAGCAGATAAGAAAGGGAATGAGCCATTTAGTTGATGGAACAAGACTAACCAAAACTTTTGCTATTTCTTCGTTAATCTGCTAATAAAACATGGGTTCCAATATATTTGTTGCATGACTTGCTATCTTAAAGCTGAACTTCTGAACTTTTCAAACCATGGAAATTCCTCTTATTTCAATATTAATTCCTGTCCTCCATCAAAATGACAATCCATTCAAAATTTCTCTTAAGAAAAATTTCCAGGGGAAAAAATTTCAAATCAAATGACAGGTTTCTTCTGCAAAAAGTATGTTTCATTTTACTTTCAAATTTGAAAACAAAATAAAAATACCTTCTAAAGGACAGGAAAATGAAAATAAGGAGTACTTTATTCTAAAATACTTTGAAATAAAATCTTCTTACATCTTCAAGGCAATTTTTCTTCAATAATTTTTCAAAACAAAGTATTGTCAACCTGTGCTGACAAAGTCTCACAGCACATTTTTCTTTTTTTTTTGATACAGCAGCTCTTTCCAGGCAAGAAAGGTTACTTTGAGCAACACTGGGCTAGCTGAAACTGCACCTGTAAGGGCAAGGATGGGCAGGTGCCTCTTGACTAACAGGTCGCGGGCCAAACTTTGCCCTTGTAGGATCTAAAGGGATAGATACATATGACCACCGGAAAACTGGTTAATGCAATTACCAGCTGACCCATTCCAGCAGCGAGCAAGTTGATGCTGGAATTATCCAAATGACTGCCTGATGAAAGGATGCATTTGTTCAAAGCACATTTGCCTAGCTCACTAATCTCTGCAGATATCCTGTTGGGAAATCCTTTGAATCCAATACCTGATAAATGAATTTGGCAAGTGAATAAACATCCCACAAGCCTATTACTGAAATATTATGCACCTGTTACAAGAATGCTGCTGTGCATTCATTTTCACGCAGTACCATTGCTCTTTAAAAATGTTTTTTGATGATGGAGAAAAGCTGTTACCAAAACTAATGTTACCTTGAGCGCAGAGTTACAACCCACGTGCTCGGATGCATCTCAAGAAAAGCCTGCCCGCCATGGGTTGGCCTCACCGTGCGTCCCTCTTCTCAGGGCAGCAGAAGTCCACTGGAGGCAATGACCCTGCCTTAAACCCCGACAGACAGATATGCGAATTCGGTCGCCCATACCCAAGCTCTGTGTGAATTTAATTTACCCTAGGTGTGGAAGTCAGACAAAAGGAAATACTGCAAGGCTAGGGAGCAGGGCTGTTTGCTACTGGTGAAGGGGCATTACAGGTACGATTTAGGATTTTGTGCTGCTTGTGAACTATTCTGTAATCTTTACCGTGAAAAATGGTAAGCATCATGAATGCTTCTTGGTGAATAAATATCCACCTTGCTGACAAGGACTTCAGCAAGTAGGCATCAGATTATTGGCAATGAATTTTATGACTTTGACTTTAACAACTGTGCTTCATGGCTGCTTTGATCAGACAATTGATATTCCGGAGAGGTTGCCTCAACGTGGAGATAAGCTTAAGCAAAGGACTCTGCACAGATCTGGTGAAGGAGAAAGAGTGGAAATTCCCCGTGCATGCTAGAGGGGAAGGCTCACAAAGACACACCATGTCGGACACAGGAGGGGAAGTGCTGGACAGACTTTCCAGATCATTGTTCTAGTAAATGGGTTCACCGGCAGAGCTATTTCTATGCCATGGTTAATAATATTCATGGAAGGTCACCTCTACATTTGTAACAATGAACGTCAGTTTTTCGAGGGGCATGTGAAAAGCCAGTTGTTTAAACAAGGAAGAACACTAACTCCAGTACCTCTGGCCACTGAAAAACTAGAAGCCAGAGCTTACATTTCAAACCGCGCAGGGATCAACTACATGCAGAGAAATCATTTGCTGTCTAGCAGCTGAATGCAATAAAATTGTAAACTTTTCATAGATAATTTGCAAAAGAAAGAGAGGCTAAATTAATTGAATAAATTATTTCCTATGAATCACTCACTTTGCTCTAATTAACAGGAGCTTGTGTACTCAGCTCCTTCTGCAGTATTTCCGTGGCTGCCCCTAAGGGTCAGAGTCCCTGAGAAATCCATCATTTTACTTTCAAATGTGTTTTCATTAAGTTATAGTTGGAAATAACAACAAAAGAGATAGTCTGAGGAAGAAAGGAGCAGAAATTATCAAGGGGACTTAGTAGCGGTTCAACTTCAATTAGGGATGGCATTCCAGTTCTTCACAGAAGTACTTGGGTGCTTATCTGAACTCCTGCTCACATCACCTGGATGAAGGGCTTCCCAAAAGCTCCCCCCTTCCAGAGGCCACAATTCCCCTAATTAATCCTCCTTTGGACCCTATAACCCCATAGCTAGCTTGCACACCGACGTCTCCCAGGATTGCTGCAAACATTATTAGCCCATACATTAGAACAGTTGCCAGGAAATTAGAGGGCAGGCACAGATTAGCTGGCAGCGGAGAGATGGGGGAATAAGGGAACATTAGTTCCCTCATGGGTACCGGCGGATGAGCGCCTGCTTAAGCGGCACGTAACACAGTCATTGCAATGCAGCACCTTCCCTGTCCCCACTCCCAGTGAGGTTAGAGAAGCCTCTGCCTTGATGCCGTCATTGTAAAGGTTTTAGCTACAGGGGTTTTTGTTTGCTGTTTTTTCTAAATGGTTGCATTTAATATGGGAGTCACCGACGCTACAATAAAGCAAATGCTTTATTGGCAAAATAAAGTGTTTGCTCCATTGTAATCCTCTGGGCTGGTGGACCAGAGGATCACGGTGGAGAAGTGGATAGCCCAGTTCCCTCGCTGGAGATGAGACTCTCCCCTGAAAGCCAAAACCCTGTCGCATCCAGAGGATTTGTCAGTGGATAAGGAGAGAGGGGAAGAGAAGAGGGAAGCGGAAGGGCTTGCCAAAACCAGTGATCCTCAGTCAGAAAAAAGAAGCAACATCAAAGAGTTAAGCCAAGATCTTAGATTTCAAAGAACAGTTTGCTCTGAGCTCAGGGCAGTAAACATTTGGGAATTTTCAGGGTTTTGCTCATTCTCTATCCTTACCGCATGGCTCAACAATTTTTTTCTTGACCTATTAATGACTTCCACTGCATTTAGTGCCCCAGGGCCCTAACCCACATCAGAGCCCCACTGTGCTGGGCACACAGCAGCAGAGACTGCCCTGAAGAGCTCACACAGTAATTAGGCAAGGCAGAACGAAGGTGGGAAGGGGAATGGTAACACAGGGAAGCCCCGGGGTTTCAGCAAGGCAGCTGAAGAAGCAGGGAGCAGGTCTCCTGGCACGCCGTGAAGTGGCCTCCTCTGCCTCATCTGCAGTCACACTTAGACGCGGGTGCTGCTCCACGTTAAACATCAACACGTGTTGCATGCCGATAGCAGTTAAGTCCTCTGCAGAAAGAGGCACCACGCAACCTCCTTCCCCTGCTGCCCCGGGGTAAAGCCAGGCGGTTTTGTTGTTTGGCGGCTGACCGCAGCTTGGCAGGGTACTTGCAGGAACCTGGGTTTTTGCTCTTTTTCAGCACACCAGAGTTTCTTTGTCTGTTGATAGAGAAGACAGAGGGGAGATTTTAAGGGAAAAAAGTTCACACAGAAAGATCATTTCCTCTTATAAAAGGACCCTGGGAACAAGACAAGTGTTACAGTGATTGGAGAGAAACAAAATTAAAACAAAAGTAATTTCCCTGGAAAAATGAGAAGGATTATGTTCTTGGAAAAAACCCCTGCCCCTTTACCCAGTAGTCGAACAGAGGTCAAAGTAATCAATATTAAAGTATCCATGTAATAGGATGTGTAGAATCCAGTTATAAATACAGATTGTGTTATAAAAACATCTTCTGACAAGAGACAAAATCATAGGTACAGGATTCAGAACCACTCTTCCAGAGAGTATAGACAATTATGTCTAATCTGGGCAAGCTTTTAAAGGAGTGTATTGGTAGCAAAACAATTATAAATAAGCCAGTTTGTTTCCTCTGGTATTGTTCTGTTTACTATGGAGACTTCTCATACTTATATAGGCACAAGAGAAGAATCAGGTCATATGTTTTGCAACAAATACATGAGCATACAGACAAAGTTGAAGCAACTTTGCTCACCGACTCTCTTCTAGCTGTAACTTGTGTTGCCCTGACATCATTCTGAATCGTGACCCCACCGAGCTTAGTGCCACACAAACACACGGGATTACCTGCTTCCTTATTTACCTTAAAAGTTTGGTGGTTTTTCTTTTAAGCAAAAGGGCGCAGAGTGACTCAGCGGTGTACCCAAAATTTCCCCTTTTCTAGGAGACTTAAAAGGCTGGTATGTGTATGTACACACGTTTCCAACAATACAAAATAATTTGGGGGAAGCAAGAAAGGTTGGGCTAACTCCCCCAATTGATAGTTTTATAGTAAGGGCGGTCTGAGCTCTCTGCTTTGTAAATAAGATCAAATCCATATACTTGCCTTTGCTTAGACAGCTGCCCATACTCTCAGGTCTCCAATTTCCTCCAGGGTGGTCAGTGCTGATATAGAAGTTCATATTCTTTAGAATAGCAGTGTAACAGGTATTATTCTGCCTGATTCAAGGGATGTAGGAGAATCATGCCCTGCATCTGTCAAAGGGCATCGTTCTACATGAATGTTTTCCCTCGAAAACTGAAGTGGAAGCTGCAAAGATCAAAATCAAACAGTATGTAGAAATGCCTTGACTCACATTACAAATAACACTTAATAGGTTGTTACTCAAGATGGAGAACTGCTCAAGAGGGAGGGGATCTGAGTTTCTGAAGTGCCAGACTTAGTGGTCCTTTATTATTGTAAATGATACTGCTACACTCCAAGTATTCCTGCAAGCTGCACAAAGGTGCATTGAAGATTGGACAGAAGCCTGATTTAAGACATTTTTCAGATAGCTAACTGGATAACCAACTAAAACTTCCCAAGACAAAGGTTTAAAAACCCCACATTTTTCTCTTTCGTATTGGTTTTCTGTTTCTTGGTGTAATAAGTACATCAGACTCTCCTGTTCTATTTATTGCCCATAATCTCCTTTTCTGGGCTCAAAAGCGAATAATATGCTACAGGGGACTGTTTTTATTCTCTTTCCAAGTGTTCTTTCTTTCTCTATCATGCAATTAAATGCAAGAGTCATGGAAATATTTCTAGTTCACATTTGGTTTTAGAGAACTCAAGCTGTGTGTATATGAAAGTGGCTTTTCATACAATTTACTAATAAATATTGAGTTTGATTCAGTAAATGCTCTAGAGACCTGAGATGTTTTTAATACCTGCATAAAGTTATATAATGTGCATAAGTGCTTTCCTCATTCCAAATGACTTAAACTTATTTAAGTACTTTCTTCAGTACTAACCTAAATTCACGATATAAAAATTACAACATCCATTGTGCTAATGTTCTTCCTAACTTAATAAAAAAAGTTTTTATGCATGCTTCTTCTCAGCTGTGGAACAACCTATTTCAACTGAAGTGCTGCTTATTACCTTCTTTTCAGAGCCAAAACGTCTTTCTGGGCTTGGTAGTTAAACCTATGTTAAAAGGCTTTTGTGGTTGTCCACAACATTTGATGTTTATTCTTAACACCCAGGGAGGTGAAACTCAGACTTGCTAGATGCAGATGATTGAGGGGGATATCCAAGTCAAAACTCCTGTGACTGTATTAACATGCTCCTCCTTACTTTTTATCTCATCAGCTTGGTGAAAGTGTGGCTTTCATTATCCTGCCTTTGACTTGTGTGATTTTGTATTCAAGGATATTACATTTCCAATGCTGGCCAGATTAAAAAAAAAAGCAAACAAGCAAACAAAAACTTACCACATTAGTAAGAAAGTCTGGAAAAGATTTTTCAGATTCGTATCATAAAATTTTTCATCTTGACTTCATAGACTGAGGCCAGGGGCAAATCTGCCCCTCCCACTTGGAAATGATGCAGAAAGAGTAACCAGGATTCAGGACTGTTCAATATTTCCTTGCCTTCTTTACTATCCTGATTCTTGCTATACCTAAAGGTGTATTCATCCTGTGGTATCTTTGGTACTAGGAGCCAGGACAAGACATTAAATAATGTGTTAAATAACACAAAAAAAATCATTGTTTAGTTAGGAAAAACATATTTTCTAGGCAGAATAATCTATCTGCACAAGAAAAATAATACCAAACTCTGCATATTTGAGTTCTGGCAGCTGTGGCCCAGTTTCCATGTTGTGTGGTTACCAGCTTCAGGCTGCATGGGATGGAGACCATCGTGCTTCTGGGCCAAGGTCCTTGCTGGCCTCACAGCATCACCAACCACGCAACTTGCACTGCGGCCATTTGGCAGGACTCCCAGCTGCAGCCCTTCCCCTCCTTTTCAGTCCCAATTTCCGTTAGCATTTTATATTGTTCCTCTCTTTTCAGGTGCTTTTTTCTGCCTTCCCGTTTCTGGTGCCCCAGGGCACAAAGTTCTGCTCCTACCAGCCCCCTGCTAACATCCCCCCACCCCCCCCCCCGCATCTTGATTGTCTGCCTGCCCCTCTCAAACTCATCCCCCCACAAAACCCCTTCTTAGTTGGAGCTCCTCCCAAATCAGAAACTACTGGAAATAAGGAAGAGAGATGGCAGAAGAGCATCGCTAGGAGTTGCATTAAGATGGCTTTGTTAGCTACAACCTGCAAGCAGCAGGATGCTAGGGTGTACTACGCGCTGCTTCAAACCCAAGGTATCTCCCACAGCAGGAATGGCAAAGGGCTGGCATTCAGAGCCACCGTGGGGCAGAGTCAGGCCAAAAGATACGGCCCTTTGCACTGCCAGTTGTACAGAATCAGCAGAGTACAAGAACTGGCTTATTTTCCACACCACTGAAGACACCCGGACAAAATACGCTACAAGTAAATTCTCTGGTTAGATGTTCATGCAAGATTTGGTGGAGCAGAAAAGTTGCCAAAAAGATCTCAGACAATAGTTAGGAATTGTATCAGGTGTTACATAGAAATTATGGACTCCCCCATGTTAATTTTTAACCAAGAATTCAGCAATTTTTGTACCACCATCAGCCACTTCCAGCAACAGCAATTACACAGCACAAGCAAAAAATCACATGAAGTCATCCACTTATTTCTCAGGTTGTCTTTTTTTCACCTCTCCTCAACTGAGCAAGTAAAACAGCAGTAATGTTGTATCTCCTGGTATCACCTACCTTGGCAAAGTATTTGGAATGAAGCACCAAAGAACTGCCTCTTAAAGCATCAAGAGGCAACGGCAAGATCCTGCAAAGCTAATTCCTAGCATAAGGAATAGAAGTAAGTAGGTAGCTGGAGAAGTAGTGCTTCCAGCTGTAAGTCTTACTGCTTGAGAAGAAAACATCTGGAGCCTTACCAAAGATAGGAGGCATTTATAAGTTTTAAGAAAACAGGGCTGCCCTTAATGTGTCATGCATTCCAGTTCAGAACAAAAACATATATATACATATATATATTCAGATACATGATTTGATATGAAATAGGGGTGTACTGCTGTTTATTTAAACCCCAAAGTTTACATATAAACTTAATGAGATGTGGACAGATTGATACGAGAGGAATCAGAGCTGATATTCCTCACCTTGAACAAAGCAGATCCCTTCAGGCACAAAAACTGAACAAAAGGGTCTTTTAGTTGAACCTACAGGGTGGCAGAGCGGTCTCAGCCTTGCTGCAACCAGGCCCTGGGGCTTCTGCCACTGGCAGCCGCAGGAGCACCTTGCTTTCTGCAGGGCCACTCTGTGCAAAGCCGGCTGCAGTGAGAAGTCTCACTGAGGGACATCAGTGGCCCAGAAAGCCCTAACATGGACCTACCTTACAAGAATGAAGGTCATTCTTTCCTAATGAATAAGGTCTTCTCTACTGACAAAGTTTATTCCTTCCAGCTGCTCTGCATTCTTATAACAGAGCCCTGAGGGTTTTCCTCCCCATTTACCTGCAAAGTACAATTTCTCAGCCATTTCTGCAGAATATTTGCATCCAAACTTTAGCAAGGCTAGAGTCACTCATCCTTAGTTTGGATTATTTATTTCTCAGCCTTGGTGTGGAAACAAATCTGGCGATCGTCTTCTGCCCCTAGTCGCCTTTTCCTTGCAAAAAAATTGCTAAGCCATTTCCGTAGAGCTGCGCTCTCTTCCCCCAGATCCTCTCAGCACCCTTTCCCCACTTCGATTTAACGTCTGCCCTGCTAATATGATTATATGACACTCTGAAAGATAAACTTTACTGAAACAGAAATGCTTGACAAATAGCCAAAAAGCACCACTGATACCCAAATGTGGAGATGAACAAACCACGTTAGCGTACTTGCTAGATTGCGTAGAAAGCATCTCTTTGACAGGCACACAGGACATGCTAAGAAGATTAAAACGAGAGATGAAAATAAATGACAGGGAGCAGAGAAAACAAAGTAGAGAGGGCCTGGGTGTCTCAGGGGGTGTGTAATGGGATAGAGAGATTTTCACCTCGAGGTCAGCCTCCTGAATCCTACGCAGGCTCACAGGAGCAGAGCTCTCACAGCCCCTCAGACGCCGCGAGTGATTGGCACTAACTGATATGAAATAAGTTGTTAGCCCGGGTTTATCCCCGAAGGAATAATGGTCATACTTCCTCATCCAGAGCCTCCCGCGCCTCCTTCCTTACTTTCCAGGGGCAAGACGAGCCTGGCCGTGCCAGCTACCCTACCCAAACTGGTCTAACCCAAGTCCCTGTCACTGTGTTTGACTGGTGTATCATGGCAAACGGCGAGCCGCAGCCAGGCAGTTCGTGAGAGGTGAGGCCAGAGCCAGCCAGGAACCGGGTGGCACAGAGAGGGCATCCGCCATCCGCCTCCGAGCACGGGGCGGCAATGCGAGGACGATGCTTTGCAGACACCGGATAGGGACGCATTGCCAGAGCTGGCTGAGAAACAGAAATTCTGTTTTTCTGGGGAAGAAGGTGAAAAAAGTATGATTGGGAATTTTGTCGCTTCTGACTTAGGAGCGCACAAATGCTGAGAATTTTCTTGTGGTGCAGGAAGTCTGAATGATTTCATTTTGGATGTAGTGAAGTTAAGTACTTTGTGTTGAACAGCTGAGATGTCATTTTTTTGTTCTGACCTTTTCAACCCAATTTTCCTTACATTCACTCAGGAAAGCAAGAGGAAGTTCAGGTGTTTCTCACAATAACAATGCGGCACAGATTTCAGAAAAAGAGATTCAAACAAAAAATCTCATAGCAAAATGTTACAAAATATCTACTTTATTCTAAGTTGTTCTTGAAGAAGTATGTTGACAAATTACAACCAAAATTAAGATTAAGCCTTGTATGTCTGTAAAGTGAGTATTTTTTCAAAAAAGACAAATGTTTTAAATGGGCTCTTTTCCCCAGTTTGGTGTTTAACCCCATAATATGCCACAGCCTTTCTGCGTGATACACCACACAAGTCATTTTAGGTGAAATCCCAGCCCTGCCGAGGTCAGGCGTGGGAGTTCATCTGTGGATTTCAGCGTAGCCTGGATTCCTCTCTAAATCCGTGCATTGTAAATCCCTGGCTAGGAAGAAAGGATAATGGTACCTTCTGTAATGGACAGGGAGCCGCTATACAGCAATTAAGGAAAACAAACAAACAAATGCGAAAATATTCTTTTAGCTTATATTGCCTGTACGGGCTGGTATTGCCCATAATGCTGTAGAGAAAAAAGGCATATCCTTGCCAGTATAGCTCTTTCCAGTCTAGGTGCATTTCAATGGTAGAATAACTTCCATCTCCATACTGCTGAAGTGCCCCCACCTACTGTCGAGAGGGAGAGAGAAGGCGTTTCTGTCACTGCAGATTTAGGGGGCTGGTAGCAAGCAGGAGCAGTCCCACCGGCGTGCCAGCGGCTGGGAGGCAGCAGATCGGCGTGCCAGATTTTGGTCTAGAAGCAGCCGGGTGTTAGCAGCACGCTGGCTGGCTGCTTGGTCGGTTATAACAAGGCGAACGCTGGAAGTTGTTAGCCGATGATTACAGCAGGCAGACAGGAAAGACAGGTAACGAAGCAGGGACCTGAAACGTGCAGCGCTGGCTGCAGGCACTTTGCCTCACAGCGCTGTCGGCTGGTGCTGGGAACAACCTGGATTGTGAACCTGTGTCCTTCTGGAGAGCTCAGCTGCTTGCTGAGGTGGCGAGGATTGAAGCTGAAGTAACGAGGGTACCCCTGGAGCTAAGCTGACGCAGGAGCAAACCTCCCCTTGGCCTGGGGAACCTCCAAAAGTGGTGCGCTCGTTATTGTGGCAGAGGGAAAAGCAGGTGGCACGATCCCCTCCCAGTTTCACTCCTGTGCGGTCGGGAGGGCTGGCTTGGGTTGGCATTTTAGCTGTAAATTACAGCGTGGCTAGTTTTGTATGTGTTTTGGGTTTGGGTTTACAGGGACACGTGAGAAACCAAGAGGGAAAGTAAAGCAGGTTTTTTCTCATTTGCAGATTATGTTATCCTATAATGGTTTTAGAAATGATCTATATATATATGATACAAATCAGAGAAAAAGTCATATTGATGTTAACCTGTGGATGGGTGTGCTTATGCATGTCTATGCTTACACGTGTATATTTACTTGACTTTATGTGTTTATATGTGCATGCGAGACGGAGCTGTGATACTGCTTCTCTTAATTCTCGTAAGTCAGTTCAACATAAACCAAGTTTGTGTGTTGAAATTTTCCAAGATTTCAGGAAGTAAATATACTGATGGTGAGATCGTGATGCCTGAGCCACCCGGAGCTGTGCATGGGATTCGGACTCCCTGATGTCACGTAGAGGAAGCTGCTACATGTTGGAAAGACAGCAGGATCCCATAAAAAAAAGCTTACCTTAAATACTACGATGTGCAAATCTGACCAGAACCAGGTGATCTAGCAGATGTTGTCAGCTCTCACTGTTGTTACATCACTGGTGTTACCCATGACGGAAAACTATGCAAGGCAGAGCTCACGGAGACTTTCAGTGGGTTTTGAAAAAGCTGATCTATATCTTGCAGCCAGAATATTTGCAAACTGTTGTGGGATTTTTATGGAAAATTCCGTTGCTCTTTTCAGTTTTTTATTCAAAGCGGCACTAAAAAGGGCTCAAGTCACTGGTGTAAAACAAATCAAGTTTTCAACAGGTAACATAGTTTGATGATACAGATGAGAAATGAAGCCGAAACCAGGCCCAATTTGTATCATTTAAGACAAGACACTTAGTATAAAACCAGTTCAGGATTTATCTAATGGCAAATCTATGACATATTTAGCACCCACGTAAGCCTCCCTGTGTCACGCACAATTTTAGCAAGATGATAAAAGCAACTGCTTGTTTCACGTACTTAG
This sequence comes from Calonectris borealis, assembly GCF_964195595.1. Taxonomy (NCBI): domain Eukaryota; kingdom Metazoa; phylum Chordata; class Aves; order Procellariiformes; family Procellariidae; genus Calonectris; species Calonectris borealis. Next base: position 101,085,052 of record NC_134313.1, on the reverse strand, counting down.
GGTTTTTTCAGGACCTGGCTGTAAGCGATTTTAATCAAGATTCAGTGTTTCTGAGTAGGAGCATAGCCCCGTGTAAGGAAGGACAAGGATGGCATCAGTGGCTACGTGCCCCTATCCGAGTTCACAGATCATAATCTAAAGCTGGCTGGAGACTGACAGTTCCATTTCCCAGTAGCTTTCAAGGCCTTGAAATTGGTTTTCACCCCTCCTAGGAACAAAAATAAAAAGGTTTCAACTTTTTATATGGAAATGTAACAGCATCAAAACAGCCATTTGGGGGTCAAAATTTTCATCTTCTCTTTCAGAAAAGGAGAAGGTCAGGACAAGGAGAAAGGTCGTGAGAAACTGGGTTCTTGTGCTTGCGCTCCTATGTATCAGAGCAACACTTTTCCCATTTAATGCAGTGGGGAACCTGGTTTCCCACATCCACAGCTATTACTCAAAGCTCCAGGTTAGCCAGAAAGTTACTCGCTGTCTTTGGTCTGTTTCTTTTCCTCCAGCCACTAAATGAGAAATTTAATCAAATCCAATTAATTGCAGGAAAATTTCACTTGGCTGCGTGTTTTCAGAGCTGCTTTGCTGTCAGCCCAGCCCTGGATGATGGGATTATCCATGCTTATTAATATGATTCCATTTAACTCTATTGCTGCTTGATATTCTGAGGCACAAAAATTTGTGCAGCAAAGCCTGTTTCTGGGTGAAAAAAATGCCTTTCTTCCATAAAGTCTTTTGCATACTCCGAGCTTTATTACCCTTCCTCCATGCATCTTAAGTGCAGGCCTAAGCCCTTGCAGGATTGGAGCCAAAATGTGTCGAATTCCTGTGCCGTCTGTTGATGTTGCTGACACAACATGCTCCAGCCCGTGGAGTCTCAGCTGCTGTTCTCCATGTCCCCACTTACCCCCTTGTTAAGACCCCATGGACTCAGAGTCTCAATGCCTCTGGGCCTTTGCCAGTTAGGAATAGTATCACCAGATCATCACCAGGCGGGTAATTTTTTTTCCTTATTTGTGCGATAACTTTAATCTGGTTGATTTCTTACCGTTTACTCCCCAGAGATAGAGAAAAAATGTAATAAATTAAAGTTTGCCTAGGAAATGAAATACTCTTGAAAAGATCATCAGCTGGACGAGGAAACAAAGATAAGCTTCACAAACAGTAAGTCTAGAGCCCAAACTTTCATATGTCTACGTCAGTTAACTCTCCCCTCCCGTGATGTCATCACCGCATGCATCATCGCAAGCTGCTGCCCTTGCTGTGTGCCTTGAGCCTGCGCTACGGTGCAAACGCCAGCATTTCCTTCAGAGGCATTCCTTCTCAAACGGCAGTAATGCAGCCCAGCTCCTGTTCAAAATGTGGTGGGAAAAGATGGCATCTGGCATGGGATTATTCTACACTATTCACAGGGCAATAAATACAGCTCAAGACGTTTCCTGAGGATCTGGGACCAGCTGGTGTCCCATGCAGACTCCTAATTCCTCAGGGGAAGAGCTGTGCGAGTGCTTTTCACCTCCCCTCCCTTTTCTGTCATTTGCTGCTCTTTACTGAGCTGGGCACGGTGCGTGGTCTGGCTGCCTCCAACCCCCCCAAATTAATGCCCTTTAACGCCAGTAACTGCGTTCCTACAAACTCCATGTCATGTCTAATGGCTTCGGATACCAGTAAACCCTCCAATTAGCCCAGGTACTTTTGGGAAGGTAATGGACAGGAAGGATGCTTGCAAGAGCTGAAGAACAGCCCTAGTGGGAATAGAATTGGTAGGATTCTAGATTTAGTAAAGGACTGCCCTGATCATTTCTAGCCTATAGCTAAATAAGGAATTATGAGACACATCAATGCAATTGGGAGGATAGAGGAGCTGAGGAGCTTGAGATCTGAAACATTCCCATGGCCCTGCTCTCTGACCAGGAGAAAGTCACATTTAATGTCTTCCTATTTATATATTAGAGAGAGTAACATAGGCTCATGTTTGCTAAACCCTGAGATTAGAAAGGAAGGGTAGTAAATATGGGCAATCTACTTTGACTTAAATCAAGCTTTTTAAAAAAACCCTTTTAAATAACAATCTAATGTACATTATATGTCTATATATATTTCATAATAGCGTTTGGAAATACATGTCATGGTCTTTATTTATGATTTAATTGTGCTGGTGTCACCGTGACGTGATTTCATTTGAATTATAACTCTAGTGGGAAATCAGCATGTCACCTCAAAGACAGGTGAAGTCTTCGGGGGATAGTATAAGAGAGAGAGGCAATCTGGGAAGGAGATTTCAGAGCTGTGGTAAAATTCATGTGATTTGATATAGTGGCTGGAGCTAAGTGACACATCTGACTTCCTGCATTGGTCAATAATGATCTATAGTAGCCCAGTTTTGAAACTTCCTTGTTTGTCTTCTCATATGATGTGGCTTGATCTCCAACTGCCTCATCCTTTATCCCATGGGAATCTCTGATCTCCTTTTCAATACCAGTACTTTTACTGCGCAGTTCGCTAACCTCTTAGCTGAAAAACTAAGCTCGCACAAAGTAAGTTAAATAAGTATTTTTGTGCATCTCTGAGAAAGAGTAAAAAAGGAGCAGAAAGAGGCAGTCAGTCTACTCTTACTCAGTCAACTAACAGCCAGTCAGGAGTAGACAGTGGAAATAAGAAATCTTTTATACTACAGCAAGATTCTCAATAAATACAGAAATTTGACCTTTTTCCATACATTGATAGGCACCCAAGAAAGACTTAAGGAAAACAAAAGAAATTAGAAAGAGCTCAAAGACATTAAATAGGCAAAAATTTTGGTAGCACTCTATTGCCAAATATAGCTACTGTATTATTCTCCTTCTTACTGTTGTTTCTTTGTCTATAAATTGTGTAAGAATTAAAACTTGCAGAAAGAGGGTTGGCCTAAATATAGTTAAAATGCCAAATGACTGGAAGTGAGCCCAGGCAAAGGAGCCTTTACTTCATTTCTCCCTGAATGGGTCACTCAAGACAAAGGTTGGCAAAGCATGCAGCTGCGACATGCAATGCTTTTCTTGTTCCCAATTCCATTATTTATCCTAGCATTTATAAAATGTATTCTTTACAGTGTATCTGGGGACGTATAAAAGATGTAAATCTACAAGTATTATAGACCTCTTTAGACTACTTCCTTGGAAGAAAACTCTTTACATTCCTCACAATAGCTGTTCTGTAAGTCAGAAACGGAGGACGCAGACAGGCTTCATATCATGGGCTTGTACTTTTTTCAGAGCAATGGAAAAAGGAAATTCCAACAATTGGGGCCACCACACCCCAGCAATGCCTCTTTTACAGCCCCAGATTTTAAGTCTAATAGTTATAATTATTGTTCTAGGCACTTCCAGCTCTTGCCATCGTGCACTGCCAATGCAACACGGCTCACAGAGAGATATCACCCACATCCTGAACTGCTTCCATAGAGATAAGAAGCCCAGTGCAGACATTGGTGTACTGATTGAATAGACTTTTTAAAATTAAAGTAAGCAGGATAGTATGCTTCAAGGCCTGTGCTACCCAAATTGAGCCGTAGTCATCACAAGCAGTAAAGGAAGGGCGAAACAGGAGGAAACAACACTCAGACTGGACCTCAATTCTACCTGGGGAACCAGAAGCAGGCACAAAACCAGTAAACTCACTCTTCCCCCAACTGTAATGTTTTAATATCATGACTTGGGGCTAACCCTGTGCAAACTCTAGGTTATTCCTCTGACTTGACAGCACTCTTGAGAAAAGCTAGCCAGAGCCGAACAAGCAAAGTTGTTGCAATCATCTCTCTTGACGTACATCTGTTAGCACAGCTAATTGTTCCAATTATCATCACTTCTAACAATTTGATAAATCATTCCAAATATAGTTCGTGTTTCGTATGAGTTTTATATTTGTAAATATTTTAGGAAGATGTTGGAATAAAAATCAATTGTTATAAAATAGTACAGTATCTCAAAAATTCACAGAGGACTATGTTCACATCTTTGAATGACAATGGTTTTTAACAATCTATAATATGCTTCTTATGCCTGCAATGTCCTGACATCTATTAATCATTTACTAAACTTTTTAAACATCACCCCTGTTTAAAAATCTGAGCTAAATAAGTTCGTGGAAATTATAAGGAGCAGAGAGAAAGTGAAGAGGAAACTGACTGATTTAACGAAGAGGTATTCTTAATATCTCCAGCAATTTCTCACAGTAGTAAAGGTCTTAAAAGAAGAGCCAAGACTGGGAATTGGCTGGCTGACTGAAGGCAGTGCCACACACTGATAACAGAAAATCTGGGAAAAAAAATAGGGTGGTTTGTTGTTTGTTTGTTTTTTTTTTTTATGGGGTAACATGATAACCCAGGGAGACACTGATGTACTGCTTTATACCGGAAAGTTTGAAGGTGCCTGTGTTTTCTGAAAAGCACAAGTTTTTGACAAATATTTGTCACCTGGAAAATAGCACTACTTAATCAGTTAGACAAGGTGCTGGTGGATGAAGCACAATGTGCTGTTCCTGCAGAAAACAGGAGACGAGTTACCACATCAAACTCTGATCTCTCACACTGTAGCACAAGAACATGACTAATAGGTTGGGTCAAAATATTTACATTTAAAAATATTAATTTGCTTCTTCCCAAGAGGTTCTCTAAGCCTTAATGCATTGCTATTTTTATTTCTTTGATTCATATCCTGGTAACTCTAAACAAACACGCGCTTGCACATTTACAGCCAATCTAAACATCCATTAAAACCACATATCGTGTAACCCCCTGTTTCCTTTTCCTATCCACCTTATCGTTTGGATCCGTGGGCTGGGGACATGTCTGACCTACTTGAGGGTGAAGCACCTAATTCCAACTCTGGAGCATTCAAACCTGAGGAATAACACAGCACTTCTCCTACAGGGAATTCCTGCAAACGATTTCTACCTGAGAAGGGTGGCACGCGGTTAGACTTGCAGACACACGTTGCTGTTTTCAAGTAGTTAATGGGGAAAGAGGCAATGTGGAGAAAGGCAGGAAACATAAGCTCCCCTTGTAGGGTTATCCTCCGGCCGTGCTGGGTTTCCAGTGATCCTGGAATAAGAGACCTGAGGTTGTTTTCCCATAAAGAGACTGCTGAGTTTATAGGCTTCTCAGGGGGTTATCTGGGCAGAGCAGCAAGCCAGCTCCTGAGGCTGCTGCTTCCGAGAGCTGCCGGGTGCAGACTGAGTTGGGGTTGTTTCAATGCGTCCATTCATTCTCCATCATCGTGTCTGCCCTCTTTTCGGTCAACTGAACCTTGGCATCTCTGTGTGCCAACTCCGTGTCGTCCAATAGACAAGAGCTGTCCTGTCAGTGACCTTTTTGGTCTCTGATACCTCTTTGAATGATGTCCTTGGGAAAGGGACCCAGCCCAGAGGGCAATGGTGTAAAATGTTCTTAGAGTTTTTTAAATCCCCTCATTCAAATTAAAAGTGGATTAAGTACTATCCTGGGCAGTTACTAATCTGATGGATATTAACTCCAACGTTATTCATAGAAATATGACAAAATGAATGCAATTTGATCATATAAAAGATACCGGTTCCAAATCAAGTGACATGTTAAAGTCAAATCACATCAACACCTAGCTCTAAACATTTCTACAGCAGGCGTTCCTGTTAGGAGAAACCACCAGCTCACCTTTGTATCAGTTTACAAGCTCTTTTGTGAAAGACTCTTCCAGAAAATTGTCACCAAGAGGCCCAGAAAAACCTCTGGAAGCTTAAGAAAGGTTTCTGATCCCGGGAAAAAACCCACCAGTGCCAGAGTGACGGAGATGCACAAGGGGCCCATGGACACAATAAAATGATTTATATACCAGGTTTGAGAGCTGATTTTTATCTACTGCACACTTAAACCTTGCACATGGTGATTTTATTTTTTTACACAAACCATAATCTATCTGCTATTAAAGAAAAAAAACATTTTAATGCATTTAGTCAGCCCTTTTGCTGCATGCCCAAATAGCCATCTGAGATTTACATGAATGTTAACACATACTTAATTTATCTTCTATTTTTGGTAACTGCTCCTAACAGGATTACTTTGGAAAACAGCAGCCTCTTCCTATGGGCTCCACTTTCCAGGGCAATGAGAACAAACAGTCCCTCTGCACTTTCCAAGTTCCCCACAACACCGGTGTGGCCAGGCATGCCGGCAGGGTTTCGGCGCGGCGGTGTATGCCGCAGCTTGACAACCAATGTGCAACCGGGCCTCCTGGCTGAAGGCTTGCAGGGGCTTTCTCCCCCCTCCCTCCTGAAGCTGCATGGCAGAGTGATGGAAAGGCGCGATGGCCCTGCTCTGCATCACACGTCACTCACCAAGCTGGGGGACAGCTGCCGGTGAAGGCCTTAAAAACTGCCTTTTTCCCTCCAATTGCTTCCTCCCCCCTGCTCGCGAGCCTGCCCCAAGACCTCTCGGAGGTCTGCACCACCAAATGCAGGGGAGTGCCATGCCTGCGCTCGCCTCCCTCACTCCCAGAAGTGACCTAAAAAGGAATAATAAATTACATGTGGGAGATACTTACGCGTCTTTATAAGGTATAAAGACGCACGAAAGGACTTTTTCCTGATCTGCTAGGTTGTAAGGATTTAATAAATATGTTTAGAACCAGTGCCTTTTGCTCTCTCCCAGGGCATTTGGGTTTTTTTTAGTTAGAGAATTAGTGGGGTTAATGATATGGCAAATGCAGTTAACTCTCTACTGCCAAAGGACGTGATGGCTCGCGAGGGGCCCTGCAAACGCATCCACTTGCGTTCCCGGGTAAGAGCTGTACTGTTGATATTATCGGAGGTTTTCCATTACCGGGCATATCCCGGGGGACCAGGGAACCCCCTGAAATGAGGATATAAAATGCAAAAGCAGTTCTACTCAAACTTTTACAAGTTTTGGGGACTGCTTTTATGCTAGAGCACCCGGCGGAGGCTCGTGCACGCGACATGCGGCAGCAGGGAGGAAGAGGAGCAGCTTCCCCCTGCATTGCTGCCCTGCTGCATGTGCCGCCTGCCGCAACATGAAAGGAGGTCTCCACGGCTTGAGGAGGTATTAAAAAGTAACTGAAAGAAAACAAAACACATCACCTGGTCTGCCTAAAGCATGCGGACCTGGCTTAGCTGCCCAGGGTAAAAAAGGTGCAGTGTTGCTAATCGATGTTGTTCTCACCGACGTGAGGTGGGGTATAAGTGTCAAGGTCTTCTCTGGAACCATAGGGTATTAGTCATCCACTTAGAAATAGCAGTAGAGGTTGGGTTAACTATGAAAATACTTGAAGCTGTCTCCACCTTGCAAAAATTTAGTCCTTATTTTTATGACAAAAGACTTCCTCAGCTGCACATGTCAGCAACGCGTTCCTCACTCCAGGTATTTATCTAGTATAATTAAGTGTGGAGTAGGGTATAACATTGCTGAAATGCAATATAAATTAAATCTACATTCATAATGTTTAGTCACAAGAGTGTATATTCATCACTCCTCAATTTTTTAAGCGTATTTTGGCACTTTTCTGCAACAATCTCTTATTTGCCTGGTTCTTTGCCTGAAAAGTAACATCCAACTAGCCATTTATAAATGTTTTCTATCTACAGCGTCCTTATGCCCCTATATATCTTCTCCATCTCCATGATGCATACAGTATATATTTTCCACTTGGTAGCAAAAGAGATGAGCAATGCTTTTGCTCCTGCAGCTGTTGATTATGCAGTGGGGAGGCTGCTGCAATTTTCCCAAAGAGAGCTTAGCAAGGTTTCTTTTCATTTCTTTTTTGTGGTCTGCCTCTTCAGCCAGCAATTCACTCAGCACCTTGACCATGAATCCCTTGTAAATTGGCATTTGCTCAGGCTGTTTTTAGGCACAGTACTTAACACTGGTCTTAGGACGTTTCTAATTACTGAATGAGGGGCGCCGTGTGACAGGTTTATAGTTTATTATACTGGGGTGGGCCAAGTTGTAACAACATTTTGGGTCAGGCCAGGGTCTCAAGAGATCATTAAAATCTGAAGTAGGCCACTTGACAGTAAATACCAGCACAGAACTGAATTTGATTCCCGTAGTTCTGAAAGAAAAGAAAGCCAACTCATTAGCTAGCTGCCCGGGCTGATTTCAGACAGTATTATTACTTTGTTCTTTTATCTGGCACAACGATGTGTTCGGATATTTACTGGTTGTTAGAAAAGACCACGGCAAAGAAACCTTCATGTGCTGGTGGAAATCATGCTCTGGCCAGTGATAAAGCATTTATTTTCTATTTCATGTTTTTAACAACAATGACCAAGAAAAAGAAGAAAAAAGGAAAAAAGGAGATCTGCTACATGAAAGATAAGGATTGATCAGCTGGCTTCCATAAAAACAGAATCTTTGATCCTTTGCCCAAATTTGTACCAAATTTGCTGAGATCAGCATTTTCACTTCCCCTTTCCACACAGTTCCTCTGAATTACAGGAGACAGCAGTAGGCACGGATTGACAGCACCTCCAAAGACGTTAAGTAAACACACCTTGGGGCTCATCACTGTTCATTCTGCGCTTCTCTAATGTCACTGGGTTAAAAATCAGGACAGTTAAAAACTATTTCTTCTGGGTACGAAGAGACTGGTTTAGAGGTATGTGGAGAAATATGACTTATTTTCATTAACATATTCATGTTTGCTAACTTATTTCTACAAGTTTCTAAACCAAAACAAATATGTACAAATATGTATTTGAAGATTATTCTACAGGAAGACAGCTAAAACGAGCCTAAGTTAACAAAACAACTTCGCCTTATCCCTTGCCCACATCTGAAAGCTATAAATTGGAAACTAAATAAATGGATAGAGAGACAGAAAGGACTGGACAAAGCCATGAGGTTTGCATCTAGATATGAATTCTCTCCAAGTTGCTGAAAGCAAATCGAGAATGGATTTTTGAATTCAATTTACAGAAATAAGGCTAGGAAGTCTTGCCAAGGTCATATATTGGAAAGTCTCTTACTCAAAATAAAAGCGCCCCTTCTAATACAACTTGGTTGGTATTAAGGTAATTAACTCATCCTTCCCTCCTGAGTCTTCCCTTTCCTCTCAGGCATTTCTGCATTTTCTTTTGATCTGTGCCTTCACCTCCCGGCTGCCCTGGTCGTGTTACAGTGCATCCCCCTGATGTCAGCTCTCTGGGGCAAGGACCTTCTCCATCACCCTGCACGATGGTGACTTCATTCATGGGCGGGCTCAGTGAATGCAAAGGATTATTCAGTGATAGATCATTAATGTTGCAGGGGCTGGCTCTGATGGGATGACCCAACACGACACCTCACCAGTACCACACGGGGAAGCCCGTCCCCCTCTCCCACCTCTCCCCTCCATCCCCGCTCCCACTGCCCGGCTGGTGCCTCCAGCACCCATTTTGCCCGCGTTTTAGCTGAGAAGGGGAACAGGGGCAAGTGGCTGGAGGCAAGCGGGAGGGGAGAGGCGGGGAAGGGAGGGGAGAGCAAGCCGTCAGTCGGCAGCACTGACCCATGAGACAGGTGGAACCGTAACCTTGCAGAGGAAAATAGATGCTGGGAAATCAGATAGGTTTTTTTTCTTCTCAGAGGCCTAAAATTAAAGGATCCGGAAACACACGAAGCTGTGCCTAAGTGAGAAACCAAGTCAACGGAACAAAGCCAATTTAAAATAACTAAGTAGGTTTGGTCCCTAAAGCTCACGAGTTATCGGCACGAAGTCTCTCTCTCTCTGTTCCTTTGATTTTCCTAAGGATCACTTCATCTGCCTCGTTCTGCAGCACTTTTGCACCGGTGCACTCCAAAGGTCCCCTTGCAGGGTAAGACCTGACAGACACTGAAGCTGAGAAACGTGCTCTTTGCTCTCATGGTTTATCTTCCAACTGGGGCAGCGGGCTCTTTCCGTGCCAAAAAGGGAATATCAAATTAATCCAGGAATGCACTGAAGCGCTCGGCACATCTACCGCAAACCTGGCTGAGCTCAGTCACAAATCACAGAGCTGCCTTTTTTGCCCGTCTGCAAGTATAATACAGTGATTTAGACACTGTGTATTTTTCTGTTACGGTCGACAAAGTAGCCAACATTTCCTAAGCCTGCAAAGAGTTAACGTTGGCTAGCAACAGAAGGAGGGGGAGAAAGCAAAAGACAGCTCATAGGGTGGAATTAAACCCCTGTGCTATTAAAACTAGTAAGGTCAGTATCGCTGCTCGCTGAGCTCATAACAAGCCCTAGATTTTCCAAGCGTTTTCCGTGACCTTGTCTAATCCAAGCAAGGTGCTCCTGTACTTGGTCACACTTGTATAGAAAGAGACCGGGAGTGAAAGGGAGGAGAGGGCGTGAGGAGAAGGAGTGAGAGCTTGAGCCTCACCCTGAAAAGGATTACAGCACGTGCAGTTTTATTTCATGGTCTGCCAAATGCCCCTTGCTGCGTCTCTGAATGGAAAATGGGATAGAAGAGTGAGCTGGAATTTACAGAGCCTTTGAAAAGCAACTGGTGTCAGCATGTGCTCCAAATATGCCAAGTACTTCTTTCAATAGAGAGAAGGCCTCTTTTGGCTTTTATGGGGCACATGACAGTAGGCAGAAGACAACAAACATTGCACTGCAGCGACCCCGGCAGAGAGAGAAACCTTCCCACATCTCCCCACCTACGAGGCAAACAGGAGGAATTACGGTTGCAGCTATTTTTGTCCTGCGTGCATCTCACGGCAATGCTGTAGCCAACATCTGCTAAATACAGCTTAAAAACCGCACCTTTCTCGGACAAGATGGGAATGTGATGTAGCTTGCCAGGTTCTTACTGGGTGCTCGGCTCCTCCGAGGCAGTGGGTCCAGGCTGTGTCTCAATTTTTTCCCCACAATTTTTTTTTGTTTCTTAAGGTGAAATATTTGTCTCATAACCCTCCACCTGGTGTTTCCAGTACCAGCCTCGAGAGGTGAGAGCTGGCAGCAGGAACACCACATCCATTGTATGGGCATCCTAGGTGGCACAGCTGTGACCTTACCTGGACCACATGGTCAGCAAGTGTCTCGCTGGTTTTACAAACGCTTTCAGCTGAACAAAGCCTTGCACAAGGTAGTGCAGGACAACACGTGTAAGCACCTACTGGTTCCTACTGGAAGACAAAGCCTCATCCAGTGGACATGCCGTGAGCTGTGAGAGGAGGTGAGCTCTGGGGCGGCTGCTAGGCAGGAGAGGAATTCAGGCGGAATGATACCCATGTGTTTATAGGGAGGTTGTATGTTATTATTCCTTCTCCTCGTGAGCTTTGTTTATTGTTTTTGGAATGGGATAAAGAGAAGAAAAATTTGGACTTAAAAATAACTTGCGTAGTCTGATGTACAAAGATAATATACATGACAGCCTAAGACACAGATTACGGGAACACACAAATATATATTTAATTATGTATTATTTTTAGACACATAAGAAGCATGGAGAGCCTGCTCCTCCAAGCAGGGGAGTAATTGTGCTCAGGAGTGATTTACCCGACCAATAAAAATAAAGTGACGTTCATGAGAGCCTTTCGCACGAGCCTTTGAGCACCCCCTTTTTGCTTGAAGGCGAATCAAACATGGGCTTACAATACTTGGCTGGATGGTGGCCCAGCTTGTTTCAAGATCTAGTCCTGAGCAAAGCGTGTACTTCTTCCTACAGGCCTAAAAGGCGCACGCTGTCGGAAACTCTCCTCTTTGCAGCGGCTCCCTCTTTCTATGGCAGTTACCGAGCGGTTAAGGTCTTTAAAGAATGTCACTTCAGATGATTCACTTTCAATGACAGCGCGCCTAAATGCAAAGTTAAAAGGGACACGCATGTGTGTGTGTGTATGCACATATTTATGATCCATGGCAGCCTTGATGAACGCATTGTTTTACAGAACAAAAGGTTTAGATGCTCCTTTTCAAAGCAAATACGTTAAATGCAAAAGCATCGGTGATGTTCCTAAAATTAAATATACTTCAGGAAATGAAAAGTCTGAGATCCTTCTAGCAGTTTCAGCTTCCTTGCACTATTCATAGTGTAGCTGTTAAGGCACATATATTAGTGCACAAAAATAAGTTCCCTATGAAAAAAAGAGGGGGAGGGTGAACAGAAGAGAAAATAGGTTAGAGAAGAAAAATTTCACCCTGATTGGCATGCTTTTTTTGACTCTTTCCTAGCAAAAACCAGAATGTTTAGAATCAACACAGAAAAGTTTCTGTCAAAATGGAAAATATTTACCAAACGCTTCAAATGACTGAAAGTAATGTCCTGTAACATAAACTGTAAGGCCATTTTCATTCTAGCATTGGGCAGGTCTGTGTCAGCAAACCGCCCTCGTGAGAGATCCTGCTCTGTAACCATCCAACAGGCAAACCACCATGTGCAAGAATAGGAAAATGCCACATTGCTAGAGTTTAAGTTCCTAAAATCATAGTCAGAAAGGGGGAAAAATAACATTTCAAACTAACAGGGAGCTGCAGTATTTTTCACATTGAAAATTGCCTATAAATAAGTCATTATTTTCTATTCGCATTGAGGCATAAAAATATTAGCTTCACCAGGAAACAATGATAGGGTAGTACGTTCGATAGAGTAGCTATGTTGTTATAATTGAAAACAAATACTGGTGAAAATGGATCTAAAGAGGCTTGTGTTTCATTTGGCAAAAGTTTGACTTCAATGAAATGTCATACCGTGGTACTTTGCAAAGGACAGGAGTAGAGTTATAGTGTGAAAGTGTGGAATGGGAGGGTGGATATGCCTGAAGGTGGTCTTTGCACTTGACGTACTAACATTTTCCTTGTCTGTCCCCTTCTGTACTTAAAATACAGTTTCAGCTATGAAATGTGATCATGACAAAACACTATTGATACTCTCATGCTGTTTTGTTCAAAATTCGGCACACAAAGGGACAAAATTTCAAGTGGAAGTAAATGGTGATGAAGACAGACAGACGCGACAGCTAAATGTGCAACAGCAGCCTACAAGGGCTTTGCTGTCTGGTCTTCCAGAGCCAAGCGCTGTCGGCATACTTTAAATGTTAAGTTTCTCCACACAGCGCGTGGTTGCTATGATCAGGGTATAGGAAACCGCTCACCGTGCCATCTGCATCGGTAACACATTGTACAGCGCGTGCCTTACGTTTAACTCTGCTCCATATGGGTACCGATGTTACATAGGTAGCATATTGTATACATGGCTATGCAAATATACATGCGTATTATATTAATTTCATATCTATTTCTCCCACTCTGTTATATGGAGCTGGACACAGGTAAAACACCAATCCAGGCTCAAAGAGCAAACATGTTTTTCTTACAGGTACGTCCTTGCTCTTCACCTTAATGCAGCCTTGAAACTCTGAGGTCTGCAGAAGGAAAACGAAATCTGGTGTGTTTCAGTATCTGGCTTCCAGCAACCCATGTGCATTCAGGTTACGAGCTTCCCGGAGCCCGCTGAAAGACAGCTCTCCAGTTACTTCCAGCAGCTTTAGTGGGGGCCAGACGCCAGCCTTGCACTTTAGACGTGCCCAGAGTCCCCCAGCGACGGCACCGCCGTGCAGAGCAATCCCACAGTCCCCTCTTTGTGACTTTCTCTCCATAACAAACCCCGGTCTAGACGGGACTGGGCTAGAAATTCCCATCTCGCCGCTCCAGCCAGACGGCATTTATCATCACCTTGAATGCAATGCTAGCTTGAGACCTCCGAATAAATGAATTAGTGCCGTTAAAGCTCTGCTGAGAGCTTGCTATGCTCCCGTCAGGCTCTGTCAGCTTCTGAAAAAAACTCGCTTTTCAGAAAAGTCTTTGTTTGTCAACAGAAACTAAAGTCTAAGTTGTAAACCGCGCCAGGCAGGGGTTAGGGTGGAGGATGCTTGATGCGGTGTCTGAGAATCACCTGCCTGCTAGCGTCCCTCCTGCCAGGCCTTTTGCTGATGCTGCTTGAATTTGGGAGAGGAGGGACAAGGAGGAAGGGGGCAAACGTTTCGCCCTGGATGGCAGGCAGGGTGCTGGCAGGCAGGGCGCTGGCAGGCAGGGCGCTGCGCAGTCACGCTGCCGGAATAGGAAACCCAGCCCAAGCAAAACAAACCCACAACCAGGCTGAGTTTTTTCCTCATTTAACGGGGTTCAGCTTGTTTTGTAACAAGAGCTATCTCTTGTAAAACCCAGGCGTGGGTAGCTTTTCTCTCCGCTAGCTGATCGCGTTCCTTGTGTTGGAACCGCTGCCCTGCCTTGTCGCCCCATCCCTACGAGGCACAAGCGTGTAGCCTAGCCCAGGCCTGTTGTTTCAGCATCCCGAGGGGACTATTCCAGCTGCACAGCCTCAGCCAGAAGATGAAAGCTTGACCGATCGGATTTAACAAGTGGGAGCCCAAATTCTCCCTCCCTCTCCTCTCCCCTCCCTCATTTCTTTCTGGAGGCTCCCAGCAAGCAGGGATTATTGGAGTAGGATTTTGGGAGGCACCTGACATACAATAACTTTTATAACACAAGCCTGGGCTGACAACCAGCACCCCCTCGCTGCCCGGGCTCTGCCGAATAAAAGTAAACCACTCGCGCCAATGAACGGTTTGATCTTTACGAGTTTTCAGAGCCATTCCCCATAAACCTAAGGGCTTTCTGGGACTAAGGGAGAGCTCGACTGCATGAGGTTGAGAAGTCAGCCAGGGCCAGAGGACGCTCGGCACCTCGCGGGGTCAGACCCTTCCCACCCCGGGCGCAGCTGAGCTGGGTGCTTTGCCATCGACCCCAACGGTGCCGTCGTCTCACCCGCGACGTCCATCACGGACCGTGGCAGGGGCCCAGCTGACCACAGGAATGCTAGGTTGTATTTGGAAATAAGCCAGATCTCAGGGTTCATTATCCTTTGCAAATCGCAGGGTGAGGGGAAAAAAGAAAGAACGGGAACCTTGACCACTTTAACAGCAGCAGGGCAGTATTTAATTTTCAATCAAGTACCTAAAACAGACTTCAAAGGGCATTTAAGCTGACAGTTTTATTTTCTAAGGGAGTAGGAGGAAAGATGAATAAGCAAAGAGTCAGATCTTTCTCAAAATAATTGCAGCCTTGACATATCTAAATCAGTTTGTAAAAGAAAATTCAGGGGCAGCTGATCTTATTAATTAGAGATGCACTCGGACCGTAATACCCAGTTACTCAAAGGCAGCCGGGTTTGGGCTGAGCTGGGGCTGCAGGGACCCCAGGGTCGCGGCACCCGCACAGGATTGAAAAGGATGTGTCATGACTGCATAGCATCTCTGAGACATGTTCCCAGGGTTTTGAAGGGCAGTCTTCTCCTTTTTGTTGTTTGAAAGTTGTATTCAGAGAAAAAAATGCTCCATTTCCCCCCAGAGTGAAAATCTTCAGGGAAGTAAAAGGGCTAGAATAGAAAATAAACTTGTTCATCCTTTCCTGCCTTAACTCATGATGGATGACTGGTAATGGGTAGACAAATAAAACTGTCTGTGGGCTTGTTTGGGCTTAGATAACCATGCAATCCTTCTCGCTTTTGGAGCTCAAGGAGAAGGCACTAGGAACAGAGCATCCAGGCCTCTTTCTTTTCACAAAAGCCAGGCAGCTGGCAGTAAAGTTTCCTCCCCGCAGGCTGCCTATGTCAGGGAGATCAAGACAGATCTCCCTGACAAACAGGGAGGGCAAAACACAGCTCCTTCTGGAACAGAGATGCCCATTTCAGAGGGGGACCCTTTGCATGGCTGTGCAGGCAATAAACTAACTGGAACAGGGAAGAGTCAGCAGCCTGTTGAGCTCATGCAGCTCATTTACTAAAATATTTAGGATTAGAACTATAGTTAGAATTATCATTCTTAGTGAAGGGGGGGAGAACATCTTTGCTCTTTCATCTCTTTCTTCTTTAATTGAATTACAGCTGATTTTTTTCCCTTCATTAGCTGAAAGACTTCCAAACTACCCTGATTTGCAACAGCCAGGAACTGCAGGCCTGACCCTGAAGAAAATAAGAAGAGGTATTTGGGAGTAAAGGGGAATAAAGCACACGCTATGTCCTGTCCCTAAGGCCTCCTGTTACTCTGAAAGCATCTCCTTATGCCAGGGGGCAGGTGAAATTTTTGGGATCCCCCTAGGAAAACAGTGCACTACATTTCCCAACTGATGTGGCATCTTTAGTGAATTTTGAACAAAATTTTAAAGCAATGCCTATTAAGGCTACAGGACCTGAGAAGACAGACCTCTGATAAACCACCAAGAGGACAGTGCAAGAGGGAGCTCGCTAGCTGTGAAGGCATCTGAGACTATTGAAGAAAGAGATAAAATGGCCAACCCATCATGTCACAAAGAGAAAAGCTGTCTTTTCCCGTGAACCTTAGACAATGCTTTCATAGCAGTTGAGAAGGTCCTTTGAAACCCAGCACAGATTTCTCCCTTGGTCTTGGAGTCAAAACGTAGACCAGAGCTACTCAGGCTGCAAGGGACAGTGTTTACATGCTCCTCTTTACATGCTACCAGTGTATATTGATGTGGCCATAAAGAGAGCTAATTTGTCAAGAACCTGCCATAATCCTTAATGTAAGTTAATTATTACAGAGCATTGTTGACTTTTGAGGTAGTAAACATCCCATAAAGGAGACTAACAGAAATGCACTGGAACAGGAAGCATGAAAAAAGTATTTCCCCAGTTCCTGAGATGCTGAAGGGGTTGCAGTCCTCCTGCTCAGCTGGACCCTGGCTCACTGTCTCCCCAACATTTTATCAGGAGCTGCCCGTAATGAACAAGAATGAACAGCTCTTAGCGCTCATGGCTCGAGTCATTCTTATTCACAAGAATATTGGTGATCCTTAAATTTCTAACCCTCATTCTTGCAGAGTTAAACTTGACTTATTAAAAATTGAAAAGTTCGAAGTGCATGTTTGGTTTCTTTTTTTTTGAATACCAGAACTCAAACTTCAAAACCAGCCTGTTATTTATTTTCTAAACAAGTATTTATGAATTTTAAGCAAATGCATGCGTTTGCAGGGAGGCTTTTTGACATGGGTTTTGAATGCTGATGCTAGTCAAACTGATCTGGAGAGGATATTAAACAGAGTCAAAGAGTGATTGCTGCTGGAGCATACTTTCATAGTAACTGATACTATATCTGTCCAGATGTGAAAATGAGAGGCTGTATATACATATACATACATGTATATATAAATAAACAAATACTTATATATTAAAAAAATAAACCTAATGATTAAATGGATTGTAATTATCAGAGATGGTGGGAGTACCAAAGCTATTAAAAGCACAAAGTTTTTATATATTTTGTCTGATGTTGGACACTGCAATCATAAAAACTGTTCACTCTCTATGGAAAGCTCAGACAAGTTTCACAGAAGCAACAAGACAAAAGGCAAACCTTTCTGCACAGCCACATTGCTTTTCTTGGATTTCATTCAAATGTAAAATGAAAACAAATTCCCATACCCAGGAAGCTGCGGCAAACCGTGGATGTCAGCTCTGAGCCCATCCCTGTGTGTTTTCGATGGAAGCCTCGGTTCAGGAAACTCTCGGCACGTGCTCAAGTCCCTTTCCAAATGTTTTGTTGCAATGGAGTTGTGGACCCTTTGGGGGTAGAAACCCTGAGACTAAAGAAGGACAAAAGGATGTGAAAAAGGAACTGCAAACATCATCTTCCTCGCATAATGCTTTACCACAAAAGGAAAAAAATACAAACCCCACACGTACACCCTTACTATAGTATATAACTATAGTTTGTGGGGCAAAGAAAAAAAGACTTGTGGAAGTTGCTCTAGAAGGAGCTGCCTCGGAGAACAAACTGAATGATAAAAAGATGATCGCCGTTTGTTATGAAGAGGTATTTATTAACAGTGTTTCTCCCACGATGTACTCGGGTTTTTCAGAGGATCATCCTTTCACACCGGAGGCGGACCAGCCACGGTGAGGGGTACCCTGCAACCCTTTGCAGCCACCCTGGCAGCAGCGGTGGGGATGGACAGAGCACTCCCAGGCAGCAATCAGAGACTCTCCCCATTGCATGGTGCTGTTGTCTGGCACCCACTAACACACAGGGATGGACCTTCTCACTTACTCGAGGTGGTTCCCATCCATCTGTGACCGAAATTCAGATATATCTCATTATAGCATCAGACTCCCGCTTGCGTCCCGCCCCAGCCAGGGCAATGGATGGTGATGCCACCCTTGGGCTGCTCAGATTGAACCACCTGTGCAGCGGGACCTGGGGGTACGAGCATCCTTCCCAGCCTGGGAGCAGGCCAGGGCTCCATCCCCTTCCCATTCACCGGCAGGACGCAGCTGTAGCCCGGCAAGCTGGGCCTCAGGAGCTGGAAATAAACAGGCTCCCTAAAGTTTAGGTCCGAGGGATGTCCTCCACAAGCTGAAGGGGATCTGGCGTGTCTCCCTGGCGATGGAGGCGGTCGCCATGGTAACTTCAGGATTGCACACATCAACAGATTTTAACATGTTGGCAGTTTGGAAAGTGACTGTTTAGGCATTCCAATTAGGCCGGATATTTACACGTTTAAAGGTATCACATGCTTAAAATAAAAACAAAAAAACCCCCAGAAAATCTATCCGAGAGAGGCTAAGCAGTGCCAAATTAGAAAACGAGCCCTAAATAGAGCCTTAACAGAGGCGCATGTGAAAAAACAGCATCTAAACACGAGGAGCAAAGAAGAAAAACGAAACTCCTGTTGGAAACAAACACAAAGCTGCTGCTGCCCGCAGCTCGGCAGCGGGTGACACCACTCTGCCCCGTCCCCTGCCCGAGGGTCCAGCCCCGATCCCAGAGCAGGGAGGCGGCCGCAGTCGGGGCCGCCCCGTGCAGCCCCTCCGGATCCCCAGGTCCCCGCGCAGCTTTGGCTGCAACCGGCCTTCACCTGCGAAACGCAACCAGTTCAGTGCTCTTCCTGTCCCGCTGCTTGGTACCCGTCTCCGCTGTCACCCCGTTTTCGGTGCGCCAAAGGCGTTGTGACTGACTGTATGTGCGGGAGCGGCTGGGAGGAAGATAAAGCTTGTGACGGCTGGGCTGGAGCCATTAAATGTGGGGCTTTATCTCCTGGGATGGCAGCGTGAAGCTGTGGGGTACCTACTCTCACTGGAGCCTTCAGCTCCAGCTTTGACCGATACCAACGTTGACTTTTAAATTGCCATTTTAAGTGTCAGGCTTAACCACTCCTGGGAGCCTATAAAGCAGTTCACACCTTTCAGACATTTTGTTTCACAGAATAATCTTGTTTACACCTAATTCAGGTTTCCAAGGTGTTTATTTACAACTGGCTAAAGTTAGAGATGTGGAGACAGACCCCCAAACTATAAAGTGATACTAATTAAGAAGGACCCTTGCAAGCCTTGATCCTAGAGCACCGTTGTGTTTCAAAAGGGTGCAAGCTCCGTGCTTGCAGAGTATGACAGCCCTCCCACCGCAATTAGAGGGATGGCTGTGCACACTTTTGCCAAGGAAGAGAAAACTGCCTCCAAATCAAGGAAATCTGAAATAACTTAATCACACTGAGTTAGCATCTCCACGCAGGCAGGGGAGAGGAAAGATCCATAGCCACAGACACAGCTTCAAATTTGTGACTGCTTTCCTCACAGCCTTGTCCACGTGCCAGCCCTCATTTTGGCAGACCCCCTTCTCACCCTGACCAACCAGCAGTTCCCACAAACCCACCATGTCCTTGTCCCCAGATCTTCTCCCCCTTCCTTCCCGCCACTGCAAATTCACAGTATCTATTCGTGCCTTCCTCCCCATTTGTGCCAAGTCCAGGCCTAACACCCCCCATCCCGTGGCCGCCTGCAACCCCCAGCTACTGCTCGTACCCTTGCCGTTGCCCCCTCCCCATGTCCCAAACTCCCTTCTAGTTGACTCCGGCACATCCCTCCCCCAAAGCCATCCACACACCCTCCCCTCTCTTAACATCGGTGATCTTCCCAGCTAGATCACTCCACTGCTTTAGCTTGACTGGATGGTGTGCAGTGCCAGCTGCTTCTTCACCTCACGTCTTGACCCTCCTCTCAAACCCTCCCTTCCTCTTGCTTGCCTTTTTCTTGCCATTCAGCATCTCACTCCGGCCTCCCTGGAACAAAGTGGTGAAAACACAGAGACTTTTCAACCGTCTGACCTTCCCTTCTGCCTCCTCCTCTGCAACCTCTTGTCCTTCTAAAAGCCAGGAGTGTTTCATCCTCCCCTCTACCCCTCCATCCATCTGGTCTAACCTCTTCTCACTGTTTCCTGGCTCTTCCCTCTCCCTGCAGAAAGATGTCCAGTAACCCCACCTTAGAGAGCACCTTGACTCTTGACTGCTCTTGCCTTTTCAAGTAGGGCTGCTCTCTCCTTCCTTCCTGAAGTGCAGTCACCTATGCATCCAGCCAACCACTGTCTGGAGCTGTTTTCTTCTAATTGCATCTGGGACGCTCTCCTGCCTTGCACTCAACAGAAACCTTTCTTGCCAGAGTTTCCAACTGCCTCATCTTGGCCAAAGGTCGGAGCGCTGCTCCATCTTGAGCTTCCTTGACCCATAAGTCATCCATAAATCACATGACTGAGGGCAATTCGCAGGTTGGTATCTCTTGTCCCACTCTGCCAACCACATAACCATAGCCAGCGAGCCTCTTATAACTCTCTTAGCTATCGTTTCAAACTCAACTGAGTGGAAAAAAAGGTTCCTAAACTCATTTGATGATAGGCTCTTTTGGTTCACTGGAGTTATTGCTGTGTTAGCCTCTGCTCAGACCTGTATGCTGCTCTCTGGGCATTGCGTTCAGTATACATCTTTCCCTATATTCTTATTTCCTGCCTATGGCTGACTCATGTAGATTGGCTTTGCATGGTATCTCTGCGTCATGCCACACAGCTAAAATTCTCATTCTCCCGCATCTGCATCACTGCAACATCCTTTTATCTGGCCTCCTCCCTCCTGTTCACCCAGGATGTTCCTAGAGAACCAATGAGCCTTGCCCATTATTTTGATCCCATTCCTTTTTCTTGCCACTGTTTTCCATTTCCCTATTGCACAGAATATGGGCTGGCTGTCTTAAATGTTCAAGCTGACCATCCTCACACTAATGTCTCATGCTCAGTAGCAAAAGACCGTAAATTTTCAAACCAGCACTTCTTCCAGGAGTTCCTTCTCCAGTGAAAATGTCTCCACACTGACATCTCCTTAGCCCTCTTCTAATCTTTGATACTCTTCCTTATCACGACATTTATGCAAAACCCAGTAACTGTTAGACTACGGTTGAGACCTCTGCCTACCATGCTGACCGATACTGCGCAATGGTTTGTGTGGGCTCCACCATCTGCCTCTATCTGCCTCGTCTTGTACTCACACTGTGAGTAGAGTGGCCATCTTTTGCCTGCGCTCAGACTGACCTTGGCTACTTGTGCTTGTCATCTCTAGGTATTTACATTGTGGTAGCTGTCTCAAATTAGCCACCTTGACATAAAAACACAAGGCCTGCCCTTGATATTGGTATAAGGTATCTAACTGGCATGAAAATAATTTCATTAGACTTCTAAAGAAAAGAGGACTTTAAATCAAAATAGTCAGTATTTTTATCAAATATCTATAAACAGAATAAATTATTCATGAACGCCTTTTTACTCTAAAACAAGACCTTTCTTTCTTTCCACATACCTTTTCTGCTTAATTAACTAGCATATCAATAAGCCAATGAAATTACGGAAAGTTGCATTTACATAATCAAATCTATTTAAAATCAATCTAATTAAATCGGTGCATACCTCTAATGTAGACATTTAAACCAGTGTAATCCTTACATGCACTGTTTTTAGCTTGCATTGATAAATCATTGTAAACTGATTTAAGCAAAGGATTAAATTGGTTTATGTGCATCTAATTAAGATGTTTGTACTGGTTTAACTAGATCCATGGTTAAACTGATTTCTTGAAAGTGGTGCAAGTTTTTTGTATAAACAAAGCTTTGACTTCCTTTCCCTCTGGTTCCCTTGCAAGTCCCAAGTCATGGTCTGCAGGCCATTCACTGATGGGGTCTGAAGAGCCGACAGATCACATGGTGCTAATGACCCCCAGCTCGTTTCCAGGCTTTCAGCCTCTTTATTGCTAGGAGGAACTTCAGGTCAGTAAAAACAGCAGGAGAGAAGGAGGAGCAGTCAACCTAAGCTGACCTCTGTCTCACGAACCCACCGGTCTGGTGAGGCTGCGTGAGTGACCCCAGCGAATGCCTCTCCCAACGTCTTTTAGTGCTCATCATCCCACAGCTCTCAGATCCTCTCCCGTGAAAATTCCTTACAGTTAAATTGTGGGACTGCTCATTTAACAGCAGAATGGCGCCGCGCTCATTCCCCTGAAAGCTGTGTGAGAACCTGCTCTGTTCCTCCAGATTCAGTGTGCATGAGGATCACTGTTGGATCAGAAGAGAAAGGCTTTGCAATTTGTAGGCTCTACTTTCAGTGTTTCCTTATGAATATTAGAAATACTTCTCTTTCACACTGGGCTGCAGGTCCACTGGACACTTCCAAATCTATCTTTTTAATTCCCAGATCAATTCAATTGCAGTTCAATTCAATTTTTGTAGGTTATTAAAAAAAAAAAAAAAAAAAGAGAAGAAAAGAAGCAGCCAGTTTTGGGACGATACCTTCTTGTCACACTATCTTAGCTATTGTATTTCATCTGCATTATCCTGCATCTAAGGGCTTTGTTTGACTCAGTTGTAACCTTTCAGAGCTTCTGAATGAAGACAAGGAAAGTCAGGAATTAATCTTTATGGTAAAGCTTTTTAAGCCATTTCAATTGCAACATTTCTTAACCTATAATTTGGCATAATATTGTGGGGTGCAGCATGCTGTGGAACTAACTGTTCTTAAATTGTTCTATTTTAACGAGTGAATTTCTCCATTTTAAGGTTATGTCATGGTGAAAAACAGTCTTAATTTTAATGAAACAAATATTTTTCTCTCCTCGTGTTTCTATGGTGAATGTATCAGCCTAAAGCCTTGAGGGTGCTGCTCTTTTTTGAAACAGAATGTCTCACTTATAATTTAATCATTCAGTTGCACAGAGTAAATCTGTAGCCCATATTACTCTGAAGTGGCTGCCTAGCAGGAGGGACATTTATGTCCATTACACTTTCTTATCCAAGCAATGGCTAAGCACAACTAGGGGATGTGACACAATTTTATAGCTTTAGCTTTTAGGAAGGTCATTAGACTGAACACTAAGATGAAAAAAAGATGAGTGTTGGATCCCTTTCAAGCTTATCAAAATGTGGCTCCCACTGTTATTTCCAGGGGAAAACCCCCAAGCTGCACAAAACTGTGGGTTCGTAGGCCAGGTGCTGGGAAGGGCTAAGACACCTGTGATCTGACTTACTTAGAAACAATATTTTCTTCTCAATGCTATTGTCTTAGTCTTTGCATGCATGATGCTTCTAATCCGCTTGCCAGCATATGCTTAATGCAAAATGATCTGAAGAGCTATTTAACCTTGCCGCTTTGCATGCAAGCGGAGATTTATGTCTGCAGAACAGGAAATTCACTATAATGGCAAACATCTTATGCCATTAAATGGGCTGTTGAACGTTGCTAAACTTACTCAGAAGGAGTTAAAATCCCTATGTTGCTTACTATGATTCGTTACAATGATTACTTCCTTCTGTTTGAACTTTTTTTGCCAGGAGTGGGTATTTAGTCCTAAAAAACAACAGGTGATGGAACCTGGAAATCAGGTAATTGAAGCATAAAGTTCATCCTGCTACGCAGAAAATGATTGCGTTTGTGAGTCTGCCCTATCCACGGCAGCAATCTTCAGCTCTAAACCCAAGCACAGAGTACTACCTAAACACCAGTGCAAGTACAATTAAATTGGGAGTAAATCATACGTCAAAAGCTAGCCACGTTCTTACGTACTTGAGTGTCCCAGTCAGCAAGACTGGGACGAACACCTTCTGGAGGAATTCAGCTTGTATCTGCAGCACACACCCACGCACACACAACCACCTGACAACAGCACATACTTATAATCTGCACTTTTTAAAATTCCCCCAGCTGCACGCTAACAAATGTCATCAGATTCAACAGACGGCAAATCAGGTAGGCAAAACACAGAAACCTTTTTGAAAATCTGCCAAAACAGAATCATCTCGAGATCTAGCTGCCATTTAGCACACAGACTACTTTGTGTGACAGGGATGCAGACAAAACCATGCAAAGCGAACAGCTTCATCTGGATACATTTCTAATCAATTCGTCTGAATCCTCAATTGTAGATGAAGCCGTGGTTAGCAGACTCCTCTGCAAAACTAAATGTAGATCAATAAACACCCTATAAGCTGGTGAAATAAATCTTAGCAGGGAATCAAGATTTATGCTAATCTGAAAGGGCTCCTTAGCAAGGATTCTTTCATATTCATTGCTTCTTTTTTAAGGGTACATTTTATAACATCCCTTTATAAAAGGGAAAGCCGGGTTCTGCACAGGAGATCCCTGATGGGGGCAGAGTCCTTCCCCTGTGCTCATCTCACAGGAAGACGCTGCCTACCTCCTCTCCAGTACTTCAGAGTTACACAATAGTTAGAAATGTCACCTGCGGTTTCCAAAACCTGTTGACCTTAAGCCCACTAGCTTATTTGGAGATTTGTCCTTTGAAAAATGTCTCCTCTATTGACAGCTATGGATATGTCTCGGCTAGGATACAGCGGGCTTTCAAAAAATGTGTTTAAATACCATTTTAAACCCCTGGTCTAGGCAGAGTAAGTTAACTTTTGATGTGATGACTATGCATCATATAAGTGATGCCATATAAACAATATATATACACATAAATAATATAGAAATTTGTGTATATATATAAATATAAACATATACATTTTCTAGATAAGCCACACACACACACACATATATATCTATAGACGTATAAATACCTACCATTAAAAACAAACCAAAAGCTCCATCAGTTTGATGCATGACTATGCAGGTACTTTGTGTTCCAAATGCTGCTCAAAGGTGTAAAACTTTGTCACTGTGATTTATTCAGGAAATAAAACCCCACAAATCCTGCTGTTCACCTCATCCGCTGGGATTTTTCCCTGTTCTACCCACTCTTCCGTGCTGCCTCTAACCCACGGTAGCCTACACGCTATTTTACTGTCCCCCTAACCTTCAAATCCTGAGTTTATTATAATAATTTGCCTTCTGGCTCACTGCCATATTCTCTGTGCAACTCAAGAACCCTATTTCATTGATACCTCTGGGAGTTTCTTTGCGGACAGGGGCACTGGAAATCCCCTGTACAATAAGCTTTTCTTAGCTTTCATTCAACAGTGGAGCATCTGAAATTCCAGTACCTTATCTCAAACCTAGAAACTTCCAGGACTAAAAGCCATTTGATTTTTTTTTTATTCTCCTTATGGCTGTTGCTAGATGCTTCAGTGGAAAGGGAGAGGAAACCCTTATTGTCTACTCCAGCCTCTGTGAAGATGTCATCCTAACTCCTGCTTGTTAGAGAGCAGTTTAAGCCATGGGACCCTAAAGCTTTACGTTCCTTCCTGGGAGCATTAGCTTTAAGTATAACCTCTCTTAGTCTTTTGCATATAAATGTGCAATCCCAATCTGAAAGTTGCTGAATTCTTGGCCTTGGTGATTTTCTCTGGTAACCAAGTTTTCACATTCTGTTTATGGGGAAAAACCCTTTTACCACTTTTGAATTTACCACCTTTTGATTTTAATGACTCTTTCAGCATTTTTATTTTAGTGGATGGGGAAGAGATGCTCCCATTCAACTTTTTCTATGCTGTTCATTCTTTCATAGACTTTTATCTTGAGCCCTCTTGTTTATCTTCTTTCCAAGTGAAACAACCTCAGTCTTTTCAATTTCAAGCATGTAATGTTACATTATATAGTATAAGACCAGCATTTATTTAAGCAGCAGCAGATAGAAAACATGAAAAAGAATCGTGAATCTAAGCACACAGTCTGCACCATCTGCCATAAATTGTAAGAAGTCAATTAAAAAGTTCTTTAGCCAGTATCAGTAATGTGTAATGGGAGCATTTACTTGATTGCTAATGGCTGGGTTTACATGGCGTCTCAAAGCATCAGTTGTGAGGGTTGGCAGCAGCACAGCATTAGAACTGTGATCATCACTATAAATTAAGTTTATGTTGATATAATTAGCAGTTGCAAGCTAAAGTAATATTTATATTGATCCTAGTAAAACCAATGCTGCACCAGTGAAAACATACTCCAAAAGTTCACGCGGCCTGTGTCATGGGATTCCAGCTGTTTGCTTGTTCCAAAAGACGGGAAGATGGAGAAGCCCAGCAGTTTAGCTGGTGCTCAGGGCCTCTGCAGGGGCAAAGCCTGCTCCTTTGAGTCCTTTCTCTGGGTGGGGGGAACGGGGGAAGCCCCAGGGGAATCCAGCCCCGAGTATGACGCAAGAACTGCACAAATAGCGGGGTGTGATGTTTACGTGCGTTTGCTTTAGCCCTTGTCTGACATGCGTTTACGGAGTGTTGACTACGTTGATTCTGGTGTGCGAAAACACAGCCGGTTGTTCTCTCTAAGCCCGTGATGCAAGGATTAGGAAGAGGGGAGCCTGCGGCATTGCCACCGGCTAGGAGCGCACACGACAAGACAAGATGGCCACGCGCCGGTCTCTGGCTTGCACCTGCGTTTAATTAGTTTGCTCCGGAGAGAGCTACTTCTCGAAACCGGATCGTTTGCTATTTGGATTGCTTCACTTCTCCCAGAAAGCTGTCTCTTTGTTTAACAGGCGTTTAAAACTTTGTGCTTTTGGTTCTCCAAAATGTCTCACAAGACGTCCTTTCACTTTGGTACATACCCCAGTGCTGGCAGCAGTTTACATTAAACCTCAGCTTAATTGCATTGTATAAATAACATTTATACTGCAGGAATAGCTACAGGCCCCAGCTAAGCCGGGGCCCTCTGGTGCCAGCCCCTCTACAAAGAGCGAGTTAATAATAGCCCTCGGAGCAAACAACTTAGTGTCTTAGAGCCAGGTACCTGAGGTACGGGACTTGCCGGGACAAGTCGCAAGTTACATTTCTGCGACTCTTTGAGGGGCTGAGACGAGGGTTACCGGGGAGCTGCTGTGTTACTAGAAAACCCAGCTGAGCGCCCGAAGTCTCCTGCAAGAACCAGCTGCAGGATCACCCCCGGGTCCCTGGGCTGAAGGCACCCGCCGGCAGCACGGCCGCCTACCTGGGCAGCAGGTCACGCCAAGCCGTGCTCAGCCCGGGCTGAGCCTTGCCTTTGGATGAGACCTCGAGTTTCATAACTCCTGAACAAAGGAAAGGATATGTAGCAATAGCATCATTCTTTTGTTTCTGACTGCTACAAACAATGTGACGTATGAAGAAGAAATTACCAAAAAAAAAAAAAACCAAACCCCAACCAACACACAACACATAATTATTTTAAATTAAAACAGCTTAAAAGCAAACCAACAACAACAATCGGGCTGAGCACACTCTTCGAATTGGAACAAAAACAGGAAGCTAAACTCTCTGCTGGCCAAACTCCACCGAAGTCTATGTTTTGCCAGCAAAGAATTTGGCTCCGAGTTTCCCAACAGCAATAATAAAGTAATAGATTTATTGCCTAAGTAAAAGAGCAGATGCTGCTTTATGTATTTCAGCGCTCTGCTCCCAAAGCCTTCCTCCAGGTGAGCCAGCGCGATCGTGATGATACGCTGCTAGTCCCTAAGGAACGTGCTGATGATGGTCAAGTGAACCAAACCAGTAAACTTGACTTCAGGCAAAACAGAAAACAAATCTGCAGTTAAAGTTCCAGGTAAATAAATGGCTATGACAGTGAGAGGACTTACAATGTTCCTGCCACTTTTCACTATGTGTGGCACAGAGAAGACTGTGATTTGGATAAAGGGATGCCATCTACCTCTAACTAACAAAATCAGAAATAATCACCTTTTACACGATGTGCCTGCATGAGCACACTCACAGAAGCAGCTCTGACAAGAGCCAGCGTCCATGTCACCAACTCCATTGCACAGCCCAGTCACCAACTCCATTGCATAGCCCACATAATGAGGTTTTTTGCCTGCATCTGCTCTTCCACTTGGCCAGTAAATCTGTTGTTTCACCGTTATGCTGCTGTTCGGAGAGCTTGAGCTTCGCTCAGGCATCCTGAGGGCCTCACGTTGCTGCTTGTGGGTGAACCACCAGAATGTGGGGCAAGAGGAGGTCTTCGGTGAAAAGACAGCACATCCAATATGTTTTCACTTAGATAGTGAGAACTGAAAGAGAGTGAAAAGCACAGCTGTCCATGGGTGCAGGAATGCAAACACTTATTCCCACCTCATGGAGGTTGCTGAACTTCTTGGGGACAGCAAAGGTGGTGCAAGCCTGGGCATGTGGGACATGGCTCAGGCAGGGCCCTGGCACTGCCATGATCCCTGCGGCTCAGATGAGAGCAGGAACAGCCAAAGTGTAATTTGGCTGCGGTCCCACCCCATCAGCTGTACCCCCCTCCGGAGCGGAGCAGCCATCAGTCTCTGCCAGGGAAGCCAACAGGGGTCTGCTGATCACAGCCTCCACTTTTTCAGAACAACAAGGCTGCCGATAATATTGGAAAATTATGATTTCAGCTGTTTCAAGATCCATAGCATTTTATTCTCTCTTAAAACATAACCAGGGGAGCAATTCTGAGCCTTGTTAATCAGAAAGGGCCTTTTAAAGTGTCGCACTATCAATATAAAACTTTACGAAATTGCATTATAAATGCCATTTTTAGACAACTAGCACATTTCAATAATGTTTTTAAACACAATCTTACTTTTACCCTTCCTAATGAAAGGCAGATAACTGAGGACGGACCGAGACATAAAAAGATGCAGAGATGTGACCCTCTTCCATGGGGCTGGAGATACCCCTTCAGCACCAGCCCCCCACCTGTAGCCAGGCGGTCTGGCTCTGCGCTGGCTGCCAGCTTCTGTGGCTCTGCCAAGAGCGGGGAGAGGGGTAACAGGCTACTTAACGGGTGTATAATCTTTCCATGAGCAAAGGGATTTGCCAGCATTTAAAAGGGGCTTTTAGGTGTTACGGGCAACGAAAGTGTTTTTAGCTTGCTCAGGATCCCTTGCTGCAATAACTAAGATATTTCAGATCCCAAGCTAGCCGTTACGCTGCTCAGCAGAGTCTCATATAGATGCTGTCTGGCTGCAGCCTAGATTCAAAGGCTATCTCCTAACACAGCAAATTAAACCTCTTCCTCTGCTAGTAAGCAAGCAGCAGCAGAGGGTGGCAAACATGCTCTGCTACATGAGGCAGCCTGGTGCTCTTGCATCCCTGTGAACCAGCCTTTCCCAGTGCTCCAAGCTGGGGACCATTTGGGTTTTGCCCACTGATGCCTGCAGCATTCCCTGCAATCCCAACGTCTATCCAATGTGCGATTCAGAAGTTACTGCGCTTCGCACAGGGAAATACCACTGAGTGGAAGCGATAGGTCTCCACTGTTTAGCTAATTATTCATGCACAATAAATACATGGTAAAAGCATTATACTGATATGAAAAAAATGAGGCTAATCACAAACCACTTCCTGCTTATGAAGAACTTGGAAGGAAGTCTGTAAACAGAGACCGGCGTGACCCCAGTGTCCTTTACTCTCCCCGCATATCTCAGAGGTGAGATGTGATACATTCCAGAGATGGAAAATGGGGAGAAGACATAGACATGGACACACACACACAGACATTTATCATGCAGGAAACTTTGCTGGTATATAGCGTTTTCTATGATTAAAGTGTGGAGGTCAATGTAGGTAAATTTAGGACTGAAATCAGTCTGGATTTCTAAATAAGGTGCACCTGAGAAAATGCCCAGCCCCGTGCAGAGAATGGGTTCCTGCCTAAATAGGGGCAAACAGAAACGACCACAGCAAACTGCTGAGGACTTCGCGTGGCAGCCGGTTCCCGCAGTCAGGAGGAGGCTCCATTGCCACACAGATATTTATCCAGAGGATGTTCGTGAGCATCTCTAAGGATCTGTTTACGCTTGGAAATTGTCATTGCTCATCTCTGGATTAAATTTGACTTTGCGTGGGGATAAAAAAGCCTTTTCCTTCCAAATCACAAATATCCTACTTTCTTCCCTCACTCTTTTTTTCCCCTCAGATGATCTGGCAGTCTCAGCCTGCTCTAGCTAACTGTTGGAAACAGATGTATTTCGGCTTGGAACAAGTTCTTCTGCAACAGGCTGGAGCTGGACATCACTCCATTTTCTGCAAATGGCTTTGCTCCTGGCAGTCATCCCTCCGCCATCGCCCACTGCCCTGCGCTCCCCTGGCCTCCGTACCTGTTCACCTCCGGTGCTTTGAAGCCGGGGGGATGAGGAAGGGCTGCGTGAGGAGGAAGAAATGGAGGGCTGGAGGGCTCGTAGTGGGTGCCGGGGGCTTTGCCATCAGGCAAAGGAGTGTGCGATTTACACCCCTTACCCCCCCATCTGCCTTTACACAAACCCCCCTTCCCAGGAGGATGAAAGGGCATTTTATAAATACAATTACGAAACTGTTGGGATCAATACCATGAGGCAGATGGATAGCTCAGCAGAAACAGATAGATTAGATGGCGAGATAAAATAGATTAGTCAAATTGATCCGGGGCCGGTGAGATAAGGCCCCTCTGGAGCGGGTGGCAATGGTGGACGGAAAGGATGCCTCCGTGACCCCCGCATCCCTCCACCGTTTTCCCGTCTCCTCTCCCTTCGTCCCACTTCATGCTACACTGAACCAGAAGAACAAAAAAAAAAAAGAAAAAGCAGAGATAAACACCGCTAGGCGACTCAAAGCCCTCTCCTCCCCATCCTCCCCCCTTCCCAGCCGCTGAGCAGGAGCTTTCAGCTGGGTGCTTTTCTTCTTTCTAAGTCGGGGTCCCAAAGTTTGCCACTGACAAGAGGAACAATAGAAGGAGTCAGGAGCTGCGGCTTTGAGTCCAACAAAAACGGGACCTGCCGCCGAGCGCTCCCCTTCCCGAGAATAAACGTGGTATAAAAATACTGGCTTGAATTATCTAGGCACATCTAGGAGAATTGCATGAAACCGTATTTTACTAGAGGCTTGGCGGAAAGGTGTGCATTGTATACACATATTATAAGCATACTGGCCTTACATTTGCGTTGCAACACATCTGCCCACACACATCCCTCTAGCAAGACTGTTGGGAATGACAAATCTACCCAAAACCATACCTGTCCATCAAAACCCAAGGAAATAATAGCAAATACTCCCTGTGTATCACATAGCCAATTTACCACTGCGGGAGAAATCTTAACTTTTGGAACACTTTTGAGTGCTAAATTTCACAGTCTCTATGGCTTTATTTTTAAATTCCTTCTACTCCTCCCCTTCCCCCCCCCCAAGGAAAAAAAGAAGAGAAAATGAAAAATCCAGAGACACTCTGTTTTTATAAACGCAGTTCCATCAGCGGCGCTTGTAAATTCTTTTACCTTTGGCTATTTGGCTCACATGACCGATGCGCTGCATGTTACAAAAAAGCCACTCTTGAGAGGAGAACAAACACACCACTTTTTTCGATCCCAAACTGCCACTGCCCTACGGCTTGTGCTACAGCCAGGAATAAATGGATGGGCATTCAGCGAGGCTGGGGGGAGATAACCCAGCCTTGCTTTTTGCCCTGAAGGACCGAGACCTTTGCGTGCAGATTTTGCCAAATGGTCAGGGCCCAATTTATCTAACAGACTTAATGAAGCGCCCCATTCTATGTTACAGCAGTCCATGGAGTTGCATCCCCCTCTCCATCCTCCCCACTGCTCATGTCTGCAGGCTGCTGGCTTTTCTTTCTTTTGACCTCACGGCGAGCTGGCTTAAGGGGCTCAGCTGGGAGAAAACGAACTGTGCCGCTGCAAGGAGAGAGGCACGCGGTGCTGGTTCAGCCCTCTGAGGTGGCTCGCTCCAGGCTCAGACAGAGCCAGAAGGGAGGGGATGGGTAACCAAGGACAAGAGAGGTAAGGGAGGAGTAACATGGCCCCTTTGAGCAGCTCATAGGTGATTAGTTCAGCTTAGCTATAGCCTTCAATGACACCCTGAGCCTTAAAGGGCCCAGAGCAGGTGTCTGGCATGAGGAATTGATAAACTGGATCCCTGGTCTTGCAATGAGATTTGTTATTCCCTTATAAAACAGCACCAGTTAGAAAAACTGAAGTTTTCTTGTGACTAATTTCCTTACAAAGAAAGATTGAATTTATCAAAGTTTTCCTTTGAAAGGAAAGACTGGGCAAAAAAAAGTCCCAAGTCAAAATACTTTTATCCAGAAATCTTAGAACCGCAGAGTTTCACGACGCTCAAGAGACCCTCGTCCAGAGCCCTGCCCCGAGGCAGGATCAGCTGTGCTCAGAGTCTTCCCTGACAAACATTTCTCTGGCCTCCAACGGTGAAGATGTTGCCCTAGGAAAAGGTTAGCCAAAAGTCTCATGCTTCCATTCTCCCCCACGGCGTAGGCTGTTCAGACCACATCTCCCAAAATATATGCAGTTGCTGCGAGTAGAGACAGGAGCTGGTTTATCAGAAAAACTC
Source organism: Calonectris borealis (assembly GCF_964195595.1). Taxonomy (NCBI): domain Eukaryota; kingdom Metazoa; phylum Chordata; class Aves; order Procellariiformes; family Procellariidae; genus Calonectris; species Calonectris borealis. Next base: position 101,052,529 of record NC_134313.1, on the reverse strand, counting down.
TGTAAAGAGCATCGCGGAAGACCTGGCACCTCTGGATAGTCGAAGCCCTTCAGCAGCACAGGCACGCAGAGAAATTCGCAGTGTGGCAGAGCAGCCACAGCAAAGTGCATTTGGAGGACTGACCTAAATATTTTTGGATTTTGACACCAGCTCTGCTTTTCCAGTGTTAACTCTGTCAGCTGTATCTAACAGGTAGGCACACGTAGGAAGCCCACAGCGATCACCTTGTATCACACATATGGATTGCCACAGTCTCCTGCTGGTGGAAAAGTTAATGCATCAGTAATTTTGGTTACTGGCTGACTTGAGCAGCCGGTAGCCTAGAAGGTATGGAAAGTGGCTTTCGCCCCCGGGTAGAGCAGAAATATGCAATGAGTCTCCACATGATCAGTGGAGTTGCTTCTTGGCTGGTCTTGACTAGCAGAGCAGCATTTTGTTCTCCAGAATTCAAGCTGCAGAGAACCTGAGCCATTATATTAAAAATATTATTCATATCTGGTTATATAATAAATTGAAACCCTTTCCCCCTGTACAAATATGGTTTCTATCTGATTTAGGGCAGTTAATATACAGAAAAAGTTACGTTAGGGAAAAAAAGAAAGGCTAGTCAGCTGTTCAAAGGTGTGACATCTATGAAAGAAGCCAAGTCAGAGAAGTGTAAGTGATTAAAGTGGCCAAGTTAAACAAGATACAATTAAAGCCACTGCTTCCCCACCATCTCCCCAAAACTTCCAAGTAAGGCTTTATGAATCCTAGGGGACCAGGTTAGCCCTAATTGTATCTTGTTTAACTTGGCCAATTAAACAGCAAACTCTTCTCAGAGTTGGCCCTGCCTGCAGATATCACACCTTCTTTGCTTCTGACTGCTTTCTTCACTTTTTGAAGCATATATACCCTATATTTTTATTAGCTCTTGGGAATGTGTTTCTAAAAATGCCCTTTGGCTAATACCGATCGCAACTATACAAACAGTATTTTCAACTGCATGCCATTTCCCTGGAATAGTGGGAATCGTCACCCTGAGCTGTGATACCCTCACCTGTAGACTCTTTAAAGCGTGGACATTGATTGACTTTTCAGAAGGATTTGGGAAAAGACCAGAAACACCTCTTGCCTCAAGTCCCCATTCGCAGCAGGCTGGAACTGAGCTGAATGCGAGGAAAGTGAGCTGGCGCTGCAGACATTTAGGATGGACAGAGCTGTCGCTTTTCAGAGGGGACAAAGGCTAGCACCTGAATGGAAGAAGAGGGAACTGCATTTTCTCTGGGATAAGCAAGCAAGCGAGAGAGAGAAATGGCCTCCTTCCCCTATAGATTACCAAAAGATGGAAGGGAAATGAGGAATTTTCAACAATTAATTAAACTCAACATTTGGAATTTTATATGCCTCTGCCTCAATTAATAAAACACACACAATGCTTTTAGAGGGCAAACTGGTTTTCTGCCTGCAACAGGATTTTTTGTTTTGTTTTGGTCTATTTTAAAGTGGAGGAAACAGTCATTGCAGTTACGTGAAGGTCTCAGACAAGGGTCTGAAGCTTCAGAAGCTCATTTAGTACTAAATTTTACTAGTAGCTACTCCACATTTGCATGAGGACTACACGCTGCACATAAGACCAACCTCAAAAGACCCTCAGGTTAGGGGAAACCCTTAATTGTCTATTAAATAAAATGATACACAAATATTCAACTCTTACAAGGGAACAAAGTAATCGTTCTTCCTACTTTGAAGATGGGGAAATGGGCAAAGTGATCAGAAAAGCTGATGACAGGGGCATGCCAAGCCCCAAAGCAGCATCACACCCCCACGTTATGCCACAAACGGGCACATCCCGAGGGACAGGTCTTGCTCTCAGGCAGAAGAGGAACGGGCATCCACGGCTCTAACCCCAGCTCTGTTGAAGACTCATCTCAAACAAGTGCCTCCAACTCATTTTCCCATAAGTAATACAGGGACAAGGCTTCCGTAACTCACTGAGGAGCGGCAGCTGATAATGTTCGCTTACCACCTTGAAAAACCAGGTGCCACGCAAATGCATACAGGATGCTAACCACATACCTATAGCACTTTCTGGGTACCAAGAAGAGCGCGTGCCTTTGTCCAGGGGTGCAGCACCAGCAGAATCAGGCTCCTGATGAATTATGAATGATTAGGAAACACTCTTTAGTACTGCTTTGCCTTCCACTTCCTAAAATCAAACTGCTACTGATAAACTTGATTAAGACTACCTTTGGAAAATGTTTTGATTGCTGTTTGTTGAAGTTTCCTATGCATTAAAATGCTAAAGAGTTAAAAAAAAAAAAAAATCACGCATGACAAGATGCCCAAGGAAGTATGCTAAGTAATGCAGAACAGTAATAACGCTGCTGGAGCGCCTGATGAGAGCGCTTCACCCGCTTGTATGGGGGAATCACCAGATGGCACTGTAACAACACATAGTTCTCCAAATTCTTTCTCTAACTGGGCAAGAACTGCTGGGTTAATGAAGAAACAATACATTCTTGTTGTTATTGTGAATAAGTAGTTTTGGGGGTGGTGGTGAGAGGGGGAGCTATGATAGATGGTTGCTGCTTCTGACCTGTCTTCACCTAAAAACTTGGGTTGACCCAAGGATGGTAACTCCCTACCTGCCTGGATGTTGCTTGAGTAGCTCTGGCTTATGTGTACAAATTAATAAAGAAGGTACACTAACAAGCGTAGTCTCTCTGTCGTCTTCATCTTGTCTTTTACAGAGTTTTGAAACATTCTTTTAGCAGGAAGTGACTATATATATAGTTATATATGTACGTAAGTATGTACGTACAGACATATACATATGTACATCATTTGAATTAATCAAAACACAGAGACTTCCCTAAGGTTATGAAGAGAGGCAGTGGCAGAGAAAGAAATGGAAGCCAAGAAAACTCTCTAATAAACAGCTGTAACAGAAGTACCTTATTCATGTGTGAGTCACTAACACATACTTACTCTGATAACAACGCATTCTTGGAGGGAGTCTCAGTTTTGATTTATGTCACAGTTTCAGTAAATATAGAGGAGCTGCCAAATTTGCCTATATAAATCTCAGTGATCTCATATATTTTAATCAGAAGTTATGGAAAAATTAGACAAAAGGAGCTTTCCCCTTCCCACCCCCCCCTTTTTTTTTACCTTATTTATATGGTGCTCTGGCATAAGGCTCTATTTTGAACTCTGCTGGAGGAGCGAGCATTTCTGAGGCCTGTTTATGACAAGATATAATTAATACTATGGAGGGATTAAAGGAGATTTACAGAAAAAATATTGTACACATTTGGAGTTAAATAACAATTTGGCCTCATTAAAACAGGTTTCCATTTGCGACTAATTTTATTCCTAGTTACAAAGGCCATCGTTTGTCTGAGCAAAGATGAAAAAGTAGCTGTTAACATAGTGCAAATGAGAGTGAAATTGGAAGGGACATGTATGTTAATGAGCATCCCACTGCCCTACAGTGCGCAAAAGCGAGCAGGAAAAAAAAAGATTCCCCTGTTATTGTTGAAAAGCTAATGATTATTTGACATGGCAAGGAATGCCCTGAACCTGCAACCTGCTTTACATGAAGATACAGTTGTTTGTAGGATCAGGGGCTACCTCAGAGCACTTTGAGGACAATACTAATTTCTTGGTAGGATATTAATTATTCATTTGCAATTTTGGAAATAATTTCATTTCCTTGCAAGGGAAGATCTGGCAAGGAGAGGCCATTAACTGTGCACTTAGAACCTACCCCAGGTACCTGAGCTCTGGTGTCTGTATGTGGCGATGCCCTTAGCTAAATCCCTGGATGCATATGCAAGTTGTTGATTCTCTCCCTCAATGCAGAATGTATCATTGGGCTCGTGAATAAGCAGACAGAGCAAGCCACGTTTCATGCAAATTTATGCAGTGTGCACACTCATCAAAGCCAGAGGGATCACATCGTCCTAAAGCCTGGACAGAATTTGGCCTTGCATTAAAACTGTACTGTATGGTTTCGTGTACGGGACTCCAAAATCAGTATTGAAACTCCCTTTCAGTTAAAGAAAACTAATTGAAAATGAAGATGCTCGAGTTCCCTCTTGCCAAAGCACTTGGACATAAAAGAGACAAGAGGAGCCCTGTCCCCCAGCAGTGACTTAAACGATAATAGACCCATCCCTTTGGAACAGAAAGCCCGTAAGCAGGAGGGCAGTGTTGAGGGCAAATGATGTGCAGGAAGGACACCATTTGCTGGTCCCAGCAAACAACTCCATTTGTTCTGCGAGTACCCAGAACACCGCTAAGTATTCCCACGTGATCCCCACTGGCTATTTTGTGTGCAGCCTTGTGCACGCCTTGTACACGTCCACAAACAAGCTGAGCATTTTTGACACCTCTCTGCCCAAAGTAGAAAACAAACCATCTCCATCGACTTGGAAAATATTATGGAAAGTTTGTCTTGAATTGCTGGTCAAATGTGTTTGCAGCAGCCTCAGTTTGCAACGGATCTCTTGTCTGATGCACCCCCTGTCTGCTGTGAGGGCAAGAGAAGTGGCATTTCGAGCTCAGAGAAACAAACTTGGGCAGGAGTTAAGCCTGGGAAGGCATTTCTACTCCCTTCCAAGTGGTCCCATGAGCAGAAAGAGAGCTCTTGGACACACAGCCAACCTAAAAAGCACAATTATCTCTAAAGCAATCGTTTTGCCTGGTTGCTGAAGATCTAAATGGGGGTCAGTAACGTCTCAATCCAAGCCGCTCTATTGTTTTAAACGTTGCTGTGTTTATTTCACCCCTTCCCATTCATTATGCAAAGAAACACTGCGAGATAAACAAGAAGCATGAACGGTTGTGTGGAGCCTGCCAGAATTCCCAAATATTTCATTTTTTGGCCCCCGGGGTGAATTCAGTCTCCAGACCACCTAACTAGAGAACGAGCTGGATGTTGTAAACGCGTTTGGCCAAGATTACAAAAACTTCTGAGTTAAATCATTTTGCGCTGCTCTGCTAACAAAATTTCCTCAGTATTCACCTATTTTTTTTAGATCACACCTTGCCAGGGTGGTCTTGTGCTTGCACACCAGCCAGCAGTCCATGGAAATACCAATTCAGTGATGGAATTTCCAGTGTCTGCCAGACACGGGGCCTTTAGAGACCCCCTGGGTATCACTTGAGATAACTGACAGGCCGTCATCCTGGCAAAGGGTTTGGAGATAGAGAGCCAGGCTCAATAAGGGGTTTAACTAACACTGCTCACAAGCCATTGTGCAATCAAATGACCTTTCTTTGAGCTTCAACATCTATAACATGCAATTGTTGAGCAGATAAACATGGCAGAGTCCAGGTAAGTCAACCATTTATTGGGACAAGTAGTTCAACCATGTAAAGTATGAGGTAGTTTTCCTGAGGACCAGATCCACAAGGCATCGGTCCTACCTGTGTGGCAGTAGATGCATTGCCCTGCTGAGAGAAACTTATTTTTTCCCCCTCCTTTTTTGCATCCCTTTCTCCTCTGCCTTTAACATCACTGCCTCCTCTGTGCTCTGTGCAGGTGTAGCTTGCCAGGCTGCTCCATCCTTTCCCAGGTGTGAAATAAATTCTTACCTTCAGCAGAGTCCACAGGCTAGTCATACACTTCACTTTCTTTGTGTTTTCTAATTCAGTCTTTTTTTCTACATCTACTCTCTAACAGGCCTATTTTAGAAGACGTTTCTTCTTTTCTTGTGTTCATTGGATTTCTTGCACTGGGTAGGAAGAAGTACTCCGCATATTCTGATTTATAGCGTTGTCTTACATTCTCTCCAGATTATATATTTTTGTATGCCAAAACAACAGGCTATTAAAGTTGCTACGTCTAAAAATATGGGTTCATCTTTCTTCCATTCAACTGTCTGCTTGGACATACAGCTCCCCAATTCTACTAAAGGATTTAAAGTGATGATGTCAATCAAATGTTGATGGCACATCTTCATGGCAATTGTTTTAACTGTGATCGAAACTGTTGTACATAGTGCCCATGTTTCAGTCAACATTCACAAATGCTCTATTTCTGTCACTGTATTGATGTGTGGTTGCTCGTCCTTCCTGGCTGAAAAATGAGAGGAAAAGCTCTGGTTGCGTTCCCGTGCTGAGCCGCATAAACACAGCATTTCCAGAGAACTGAGAAGGAGTTTGCAGCTTCATTCTGGAGAAGGAGAGAGTGAAGATGCGTCCCTCTCTTAAACTCACTGCTCTCTGTTCTGATTTTCCAGCACTGGCAAAGCAAGGCAAGTCATGGTAGAAAAGTTCAGTAGAAAAATAAACTCTTTTACGTTAAGACATTGCTTTTTCACTATGAAAATACCGACAGTCACTGATACCTACTCCTGCAGCAGACAGTGCCCGCTCATACGTTGCGGCAAAGCAGCACCACACTAGTAGATCTACAAAAGACTTAGAGGACCTGGCATATATGCCAGTGAGCCTACAGCCTAAAAACCAAACAAAGAACCAGACAGAAAAGCAAACCAAAGCCTTAAGAAAAAGAGCCAGTGTAGTGTGATCACGGGCCACGCTTCCTACCATCCCGTCTCTCTGAGGAACTGAAGCCGTCCTCACTTGCTTCTCAGCCAAGGTATAGGAAATCACATTAGGCGTTCCCCTAAACATTAACGGTTGCCTTTCACCTTACTTTTTACAGATAAACAAGAAAAGTTGCATTATAGGTATTTACCATCACCACATATGCTGGAACTAGAGAGCCACAAGGCTTCCCCAGGGAAACAGTTTCCACAGGTCTGCACCAAAGTACTTCTGTGCTAAACCCCCCGCTCCACCTTCAGTCTCCCTCCCCTCGCGTAGTCACACACGAACGCATGTGCACAGCTGAGGGTCCTGCTCTGAAGAGAAAAAAAAAACAAAACAGGTTTCACTTCAGCTTTGCATTGCAATTCGTCTTTCAATAGTTGTTAGACAGCAGCATGCAAAACATCACTCTCAAACCTGATTCAGCAGAAGCTCTTCGCAGCCAGAATACGAAGCCCCACATGAGCCTCGCGGGGAAGAAGGAAGGCTTTCAGCTGTGTTATTTTACGATAGGGCAAGTCTGACTCCTTACAAATATATGGAGTCGCCAGGGGAGTAAGAGAAAGGAAAGAGGATTGCTAATAACATACTCCCTCTCAGAGGTTCTTTCTCAGCACGTCCTTGTCCTGGACACACATTTATTTATCCGACTTAAAAAATTCATACTTTTTCACAAGCAATTTAGCAGCAGACACGAACCCTGCTTAATATTTGCAGAAGTCGGGCAGGTTTACCTTTACTTCCAGATGACAGGACTGGTCTGGCCGGGGGCCCGTGCAAAAGTAATCCAATGTTGTTATTGTTACTAAGTTGTCCTAAAGAAAGTTGGAGGCGGTTTATCTTTTACAACGCTCCTTTCTAATGAATTGGCAACACATCTGACCTGGGTCCTTGTATAGGGCCTCCCTTGAGCCCTCTCACCCCTACTTGTTACTGGCTTCCTGCTGATTTACAACAAAACTTTGACATTTGGTCTGCTCCTTAATAAGGGCCTGTGACATTACCCAGGTATGAAAAAAGGGAATAAAATTATGTGGGTTAAAAATGATATAGCTCTTTGAAGGTGGAGACAGCAGAACAGGGCTTCAAAGTCCAGAGAGAAAAACGATACCCACAGAAGGCTCTTTGTTCGGATGGCTCGGCTGGCATAAATCTCCCGGCTGCGGTCCTTTATACCGCCTCTAATTATTTGAAACTCATTTATCACTTGAGTGTCAAATAATTAGAACTGGTGTAAAGAAACAGAGAAGAAGAAGGAGGAAGGCAGGCAGGAAGAAAGGAGCGGAAGGAACAGACATCGTAGGCCATTCAATTGGGTGATTTTGAACAGGAAGACCTTATTGAATTACCTTGATAAGGTGGCTTGAATAATTCCTGAAGTTCAAGGAAAAGCAAACCAGGCCCCTATATTGTCTGTGTTACAGGAGTATCAGAAACCCTTGGGCAGCAAAGGAGAGGTGAGATGCTGGAGAATATAAACTTAGCAAAGAAGATTCAAATTAAGCATCGGAGCTGCGATAACTCCCTGAAGGTCCTGTTTGAAAAAGCAGCGCTGTTTAGGAGCGCTGCCTAGACTTCAATACAGCCTTACAGCTCTCCGCTGCCAGAGAGACCTGAAAAGGAGTGTACGTGTTCTTGCACACAGTAAATGCCAACCTAATTGAGTTCCTGTGCTGCAGCATGAGCAATGCAATGATCAAGCACTTTGTTCAAAATTTCCTGAAGGGCTCAAATCCTGCCCTGACTTACCCTTTTTTGCAAAACCACCAACTTCAAAAGGATTGCATGGGTTAGCAGTGAAAACAGAGTATTTCTTGCTGGGTGGTACTTTATTGGTCTGGCCAGGAGCCAGTGCAAAAGTAACCCGGTGTTGTTATTGTTATTCAACTGTTCTGAAGTTCTTCTATAGAATTATATAGCGATATTCACTCCCCTTGGTCTTAATGCCTTTTATTATTTCTCTGCTTTCTGCAAAATTTTAATACAAAGTAAAGTTGGGCACGACTTTGACGATAGAGAAAATCTGTGCCTCTCTAACGTGACCTCTGTATCTAGACAGGTGGCAACAAACAGTGGATAAAGGCAAGGTTATCACTCTGTTTCTGCTTATGAAAGTTCCCCTAGAAACGAAGAAAAGGATGAGCAGGAAAAGAGATTAAGATGGAGGAGCAAAAAAAAAAACCCCACACATGAAGCTGGCTAAGAAACAGAAAACACACACGAGGAATGAATTTCCAGACTTATGCAACGGGATCTGTGTTATCAGGTACGGGGGTCAACACGCTGTAGCAACAGGTGCCAAAGATATCACGCAAAGATTTCCAATGGCCCCCAGGAGGATGGGGAAGGAGGAGCAGCCGTGCATCTGCGAAAGGCAGCTGCTCCCTGCTCCCACCAAGCTCAAACCTGAGGGGAGCCGGGAGCTGAGTGCGCATCTCGCCCGGCCCCACGTCCTTATCTCACGCCGATCAGCCGACAGGCGGCATTTTGCCTTGTTGAGCAATACCGTTTGGCGCCCGCAGAGTTCCTACTGCTGTTTTTAAACTGTAATTTGGGAAAGCAAGTGCTGCCTGGTATGCCACTGTGGGCCTGCTGTGCCCGTGACTAACCTGGAAAGGTGAGCAAGTCGAGGAAAGACAGAAAAAAGGCTCCAGGGCTGCCAGTGAGGGACTGGAAGGAGAATCGGGACAGGAGGTGTGCTGATAGAGAAACGCTGCTGGTTTTGATGGGCGCCTGCTGGGACCGTGAGCACTGGCCCAGGTCAGCGAAGAGATGCTCAGATGCTCAAGGCACCAAGTAATGGAGCAAATACCCTGCAGCAGCGGTCTCCAGTGCTGGTCTGGGAGCCCGAGCCCCGTGGATGAACTGCAGAAGTGCTGGGCTCAAGTGGCCAGCCCCCGCTGTCCTTCCCCTCACGGTAGCTGTGCCTCCAGCTTGCCTTGCAACCCCCTCCTCCTCACCCTCTTCCTCCACGCGATGACCCCCTGTGCTAAAAATACCCCCCTGCAGCATTGGTACAATAGATAAGTCTGGCAAAGCTCTTGTGGGAGACGCTGTGGCTTCACATCTGCTTGTTAAAAATATCACATATTATTAAAAAAAAAAAAAGAAAAGTTTCTTGTGACTAATTTCAACAGCAAACCATATGGTCTTTTTACTTCTCCTGCACTCATAATAATTAAATGGCTAATTTCCCCTCTTAAACTACCTTCGGCCCACAGAAAGAAACAAAGGAAATCACAGCTATTCAGCTACAAAACATCTTGTTAAAGCACAGCAAAGAGTTATGCAATTAACCCCACAAAAGCCGGAATTTCACAGTTATATCTAACACTCCGAGTTAACAAGAACAGGCTTTAAATTGAGCCTTTTTTTTGTTGTTGTTTCTGTTTGCTGGCACGGCAGTCACAGTTAAGGTCAGGTGTCAGACCAGATTTAAGCCATAAATGTCTGTTTCCTTGTTTTTTTGTGAGCCGGAGTCAGCGCCTTATTGTGATTTAAATCAGCCGCTGGGTGCTCTGGAGGAGGCTTCCATTAAACTGGGAAACAAAGAATATGATTGCTTTCACGGCACAAACGCCTGCGTATCTCCCCGTGCATAGTACGTGCTGCAGCAAGAGCCCTCGACGCTAGCGTGCCGCATGTGTGACCGACGCGTTTTATAGCTTCATTTCGGGGCTGTTTCGGGGCGGCTCGGGCCTCGCTGACAGCAGCTGCCAGCTCCCGCCTGCCGGGGCCTGCCCAGCCCAGCCGCGCTCCTCTGCCGCCCACCCGCCCCAGAAACCTCCCGTTTTGCAATCCCATTTGGAGGCTGCCAGGCCACTGCCCAGCAGCAGTGGGATGCTAGGGATTTTTAAATTTTGTGTTGGCAAAGCAGCAGGGAGCTCTTCTCTGTGACACAGATTCAAGAAGATACTTTAAAATGTGCCTGACTTGAAGCACGTGGCGGGTTCAATTTAGGTAAGAGGAGCTGGGATGGTCCTAGAGAGATCATTAAATTAGCTGAGAAGGTGCTTGAAGCAGAGCAGCAGTCCTTCGTGCTACAGACTCAGAGCGAGTCAAAGTCCAGCAAAGAAGACCATCCTGCAAACTGATGCTGCTGGGTCATGCTTTGAGCATCGTCTCTTCTTATGGGGGGCGGGACTCAGCCCCCAAAGGTGGCAACTGTGCTGCAAAGCCAAAAGCACTCACGTTATCTTTCATTATCTTCCATTTCCTCCCGTTCCTGGTTAAACAACCCCAGGGTCTGCAGTGTGGGATGTGCCGGCGGAGCCTGGGGAACCCTGTGAGGGACAGCGGGATGCCGCATGGGGACACGTCCCGGTACCTAGCTAAGCGATGAGGAGCAGCAGTTTCATGGAGGAGGACGTCAGTGGCACGGTACAACGAACTGCAACGTAATTGCGTTCAATGAGACAATTGCAACGTAATTGCGTTCAATTGACGGCTTGGTTGAGGGTGCCCATTCACCTCCTGCATTGGAGTGCTCAGAGTGGCACTTAGGGGATTGAAACGGGTATTTGGGTGCCTAAATGCCTGTCTGAAAATTAAAATTTAGAACTGGGTGCCTTCATTTAGACAATCAGGTTTGAAAATTAGAGTGAGAGATAGCATGCCTGAGTATAATTTAGAGCCTGGACTCATTATGGATATTTTTATTGTTTAAGAAAATCCTTCCTGACTGGAAAGGAGGCAATGACCAGGACTGTAAAGACTGAAGAAAACTATGATGGCGCTGGGCAATTTTCTTGATAAGATGAGCCACTAGATGACACTTTGCATAATAATATGACGGACTGAACATTTCCATGCTACATTTTAATTTTCTGGCTTGGTAAAGCCTATTATGGGATGGTGCCAGGCAGCCCACAGACCATAAAGCTAACTAGGGCCTTCCTAAAGTACCTGCCTTCCTGATAAGACAGGTGGCCGTTAGCTACACCTCACGCATCTGAGCAGGAGAAGGAAAATAAAAGCAGAGAGAAGAAATGAGCAGAAAAAGGATGACCACAGAGCAACAGGCAGAGGGAGCTGGGGCCTCGGAACTGGCCCAGGGAGGATGGGCCACAAAGAAGAGGCATCCTCCTCCATGAAGAGGAGGCATCATGCATGGGAGAAGGGCAAGTAGGTGGGACACTAAGAGATAAGAAAGGGTGAACAAAGTAGCAGTCGGGTCTGAGGGGATAAAAACTGGTGGCAAAAATAAGAGTGGGAACAGGGAGGAAAAGGATAGTGGAGTTGGGGAAGACAGAGCAGAGCAGAAGAGAGAAGAACAGGAGAGTGCCACTCGGGAGGAATTAGAAGCTAATTATCCACTCATAAATTCATAGCAATATAAAATACCAATATTTCTGTCAGGAAGAATGTTCCACATGTTTTCCCAAGCAGCAGCCTTCAAAGCCAAGAGAGAAGAAAGAACAGGGGAGAGCAGACAAGACGACGGCGTGTTTCAAGTTGGTTTCTTATATTTCAGACAGTTTATTTATGTATCTAGCATGGAATATAAAAACATAGAAGAACATCTTTTGATTGTACTATGAGGTACAGTTGCCACTGATTAAAGAATTGAATTTAGAAGGAGGTGTAGCTCTCTGTACAAACAGAAAATAGCTGATTTAGATTTCTTACATTATACTATTTATCTATCGCTGTTTAAGAAAATAAATACACACAACCACTAGAATTTTCTTGACCACTTATCAGCATTTCTCCCTGTGATGTGGACCTAAATACTCCAGCTTTTCCTAGAAAGATTTCTTTCTTTATGCTCCAACCGGGAAATGACCAAGAATGTAAGTTTTATCATAAAATACTGCAATGTGCAAATTACTTGCACCAGCAGAGTTGTGGGTTTTTTTGGGTTTGGTTTTTTGGGTTTGGTTTTTTAAAATTCATTTTCTGATTGACTTGTTAGTTTTTAGTGAAAGCAGCTAATTCCAGTTAAGTTGGCTGTCGTGAAGGGTTTGCATTAAAGTGCATGACAGCCAAGCCCCGTGGAACTGCAAGCGTCAAGGGAAGCTTCTATTTTCATCCTGCGGGCTAGCAGCCCTCTGCAACCACTGCTATTTAAGCAGAGTAGACTGGCTGGTGTTACATCTCCGCTGTAGCATCCATGCACTGCAAGTCACTAAAATAGATCTTTGATTGTTTCACTCCCCATGTGTTTGGTCTTGAGTGTAACTGGAAGACTGCAGGTCTGTAGATGGTGTTAGCCCTTCTTTTTTGAAAGCAGGTAAATAGGGCAGATACACTGGTCAAAAAAAGGCTGTTCCTTCGTCCTACTCTTCACCCCCTCTAGACTCAGGAATCTCCTAACCTCAGGAGGGTTGCAAGAGAGCCCAGCGGATTTTCAGGGGTAGGTGTACCTGAGCTATTTGAAATAGGAAAGGAGCAGATCAAATACTGAGGAACATTTTTCTTCCTTTGCTTACTGCGTTTTTTTACTACCTTTGCCTAACATAAGAGAAGCCTAGTTTAATATTACAACACAAGACAGCAGTCATAGAGGTGTTGTGTAGGTGATGCTTACTGATGACTTCTGACCAGCAAAGTCAGTTAGTCTGAGCGCAAAGGGAATTCTTTAGCCTTTCTCTGCTGCTGAGGTGTCCCATGTTTCTGCTGTCGCTCTTGGGAATATCCTGCTTAGAAACCAGTGCTTCAGAGTCACATAATGATGCCAGAAACAACTGACTTCAGGAAGTGGGGTATGAAGACTCAAAGAATTAGTAGATGTGTAAATCCACAGGATGGTGGGAATGCAACACCTTACTGTCGCTTACAGATGCTCACAGAAAATTATTGGGTGCAAATGGATGCCCACTCCTCCACAGCTAACATATTGCCAGCATTATCTTCACAAAACATTTCCACTTTCCCTACTTCTGTTTTGGAAAAAGAAATCACAGCTGCTTGGAATCTAGAACACAGCAAAGTCATAGCAACAGAACAGATTAATCTAATCTAACAATGAGATTGGTCATTTTTTAAAGGTGAAAATCAGTTTACAATTTCCATCTGTCCCCATGGAAGTCAAAATATGTTTTGACTTTCACATCTATGTCTGACAATCATAATCCATAATACAAACGGTAATAAAATTTCCCTGCCCTATGATAAAAAGCTATCCAGAAACACAGGCAAGTGTTTATCAGTTCCCTCTCCCACCTCACTAAATGCAGATGTTTAAGTCAGATACTCCTGCCCAAACCTGCCATAGATGGGCCCTGCAGCACCTAAATGCTTTTGCTGTTTAGAATGTGATTTTAGGTTCCCAATTGCAGGTTCTCGACTTGGAAAACCGGGAACACATTACTGTCATAACACATAGCACATTTGGCTGCTTCTCCAAGGGTCAGCATCCGATTTCTGTGCAGAAAGTGAGGCGAGTAGCTTCACAGCCGTTCCCTGCAGCCATTTAGTGGCCTCTCTAAACTGCTACTGGATTTAGAGCAACTGGAAGTCTTTGCTGAAACACAAAGTCTTTACAACTGGAAGTCTTTGCTGAAAGGTTACATTCAGCCATTCCCAGGGAATGGTGAGTCAAAAGACTGTTACTTTGCTGGAAAAACAGGTAGAGAGCATTATCCTAGCAAGTGCTACTAATCCTTTGCTTCTATCAGCACTTAGATTTGCACAAAAACAACAAGACCAAGTGGCGAGGTGAAAGACATAAGCCAGACGTATCCCACTCAACTGCAGTGTAGAAAGTACCAGCAGAAAGTCTTGAAATTCCTAAGCTGAATTTTTCTTATCGAATCAAGGCTAACGATTTTATTTTTATATTGATTGCCTCTTGCATTCTAAGGTCCTTGAGTGAAGGGCATTTTATAAATGTAAATTTGATGGACTGATACATTTATATTCATGAGAACGTTGCTGGAACTAAGCAGGTTAGTGTTAGTTTACACTCCAATTTTGTCAATAATAATCAGGAAAAGGAGGGATTAATGGCTCACCCTTATAATCTAATCATATCAATGCTATCCACTAACCTGGACAATGCAAAAACATATCTGTTATGTCAGGCTTGCATAAGCAATGATTTCCAAACCTACAGTTAACATTTAGAAGATGTTGCGTGGGTTTTGGCACCCATTTTCATCTACCATTTGCTGCAGAAACATTTATGTATAGCAATGTGCAAACAATTCAGGGTTCATATCACGGAGGGGATAAACTATGAACGTGAACAAAAGATGGATAAAATTACACAACTGAACCACGTGTGGACAGCAGGTATTCATGCCGTAGACAAATATAAAATGAGAAAAGAAATTGTAATGCAGCTGGGTTCAAGCCCGTTTGCCTAGGCAAGGCTCACGGAAAAGCATATTTATGCCACTTGCTAAGCACTATAGTAAGCATGGTAACACCCCCCAGCAGCAAAATCCATGCTAAGAGCCTTCCACATTGCACAGCTACTCCGGTCCACTGACAACGCTTGCCCTAAGAGCACTGACATACACCTTACGTTGATATTTTATCTCTCAGGCTGTCTAACCTTGTCTGGAGCAGAAGCACAAACACAGTGATAACACGGGCAGCTGCTAGCACCCTGACTGCGTTACTGGCCAAAGCTTGCATGGTGGCCCTACCTCTGATTGCCCCGGTGTTGCTATCACCGGCAGCAGGACAACAGCAGGAGCTTTCTCGACCAATATTATCCCACCACTCAACCTCCAGACTGTCCATTTTCCTCAGTGCAAATCTTCATCTTTTTTTTTTTTTTTTTTTAATTGAACTAACATCTAACCCAACTTCCCCTGAAGTTGTTGGGTAGAAGATAGGTTTTTTGGCTCTAGCCGGAGATAATGCTTTGACCACTGTGGAGAGGAAGCGTGCATCGAGCCCGACATCTGTCAGAGCCTGTAGCCCTCCGCTTGTCTGTGCCAGGAAATGCAGTCCAATTTCTCCGCTCCTGTGGTCTAACTGACAAGCTGCTTTTTCCCAAGCCCCTTCATAACTCTTGATACTAACATCCTTCTTTCTCAGGGACGTTTCTTACAAATCAAAGTGATATTGCGGCTCCGAGGCTGGTGTTGTAAAGGTGACAGTGGTTCTTGTTCTGATGCCTTTGGTCCCGGTTTTCACAAAGGCAGCAGGGACGTGGGCCAGAGCACACGTTGCTGCTGCTGCTACCCATTTCACCAGCACGTAGACCAGAAAATGGCTGGAGTTAGATGACACCACAGTAAAAACATGACCACCCCGACAACCTCAGACCTCCAAGAGCCACTGCTATCCGCACAGCTAGACGAAAATTAATGAAATAGTGGGAAATGAATGTCCGTGTGTACCTCGTATTATATTGTATTACATTAGTGCAAAAATAGCCTGAGTGACCTCATGGAGCACTTGTGTGATGAGAACACCCTTGTGAAGCTACAGCTGTTTTGAGCTATTAAACGTTCATAAGCCAGACATGATTTCCCTGCAATGCTTCTGCTAAATGAGTGGCTACGTATTGCATTAGCATTCCCAGATGCCCTCCCTCCGCTCAAGCAGCCTGGGGGTAAAAAGGCAGGAAGGCTCTGGGATGCACTTCTGCGCCTGAGAACTGCAGCGCAAATCACCCTAATTGTTTGTTAGATGAACAATGATCACTAATTAACATTGTTAAAATGTCATCAATGATCACTAATTAACATTGTTAAAAATTTGTTAACAAAGGAAATTTAACAATATCTTAATTAGGAAGGATTTCTAATTTGTGATATAGAGCATGTTAGACAAACAAGGCACAACTCTCCCTTTGTTTTTCAGCTCTGCAGCAGGAGAGATTACATGATATGACACAACACATTCTGCCTTTGCCGTTTATCATTCTACGTCCTCGACACACTTCTGCTGTATAATTACAGCCGGGGCTAATTTTACCTGTGTTATTGTTTGCCCTGTAATTTAGAGAGAATAGGCCATGTTGATGCTACGTGATTTAGTCTGGGGCAGTCAGTTGGCTTTTTGCCACAGAACTACTGCTCACACGTTACTGCAATGAAGTGCATGCATTGCAAAACAAAAAGAACCTTTTCAGTGTTTTAATTTACTTAATGATATGGTAGCAGCTTTCTTCAGGTTTTCTTTTTCTAAACGCAATTTATCCACAGCCACTAACCTTTCAAGGCTGTGTTCTGCTTCAAAGCCACTGTACATTGTTGGAAAAGGTCCCCTCCTATTATCTATTACTTAATTATTAAAAAGCGTCTACTCTGTTTTCATAAATTATCTATGTATCAGGGATGTCGGCTTACGAGGAGGAAAGACACACGCATACATGCATGCAGGGTTGGGGAGGTTACGAAGTTAATTACTCCTGATGGAAAATCAGTAATAAATAAAAAAACCTGAAGATATTTCAGACAGTCCTGGAGTCAGGGACTGAAAAGGTTTTGAGAACTTCTGTAGCAAGTTATCTTTAAAAGTAGCACAGATAAATTGGCACACTCGCCTCGGTTACGCTCTGCCTGGCAGAATGCTCCAAATATCTGACATCCTTCCTGAAGGGAGCATAGGTATCGCGCAATGCCAAAGTCTATCTCTAGTGGATCCTGTTACCAGAGCAGGGGGAACGTTATTCGCCCATTCGTTTTAGTGGAACCGATGTACAAACCCTGCTTATAAGGAAATACAGATAAATGGTTAAGGCTCTGCTTGTTTTTAAAGATTTCCTGCTTCAGCACAGACCTGCCCATCTGGTCTAGGCTCTAATTCCATATGTTGTGTGGCGATCATCTGCTTGCGGTGATGGATCACCCTTCCTTTTCTCCCTTCACGAGGTACTTCTGCATGTTTTTGACCTCTACTGTCCTCCTTCCAAAGGACTGGGAAAATTGGGATTCACTTTTATATGGAAACAGTCTTCGGGGCTCCTGCCTTCTCCTGAAACATGCTCACCACCACCTCAAAAGCAACCTGATGGGGAATGAGAGACCTCGTTCTTCCTAAAAACCACTGCTTGCCTTCAGATTGCCCAGGAAGGCTGGAAAAAAATGCTTGATTCCTTGCAGACCCCCCTACATTAACCCTGGTGCTCACCCAGGCTGTGTTCACCCCCGGGGACGCAGGCTGCGCATGCCCTCAGCGTGCCGCTCCCGCTGGGGGTGTTTTGGGGAGGAGAAGGCTCCTTCAGCCCCTCGACGAACATGTGCAGACGCGGGGATGTCCCGCTCCCTGCGCCAGTGAACACTCTCACACGCGAAACGGGACAACTCCTTACCCCGAAACCATCAGCGTACAGCCCGATGGTTAGAGCACTTTTCCGGAAAATGACAAACATGGGTTCAAATTTCCCCCAGGTGCAAGGGAAGTCAAACTTCTGACGTTCTTCTTTGCTTTCCTTACAAGTGCCAAATGCTGTGTCTGGGGTTTCACCAAAGGTTTCCTGTCCCATGTTTTGTTTTCAGATTTTGGTTTAGCAATGAGGGAAGAAAAAAAAAAAAAAGAAAAAAGTTAAAATTCTGTTCACTGCTATTTTTCTTTTTTAATTCCTTGCTTGCTTGGGGAATAAAACCAGCAAAAGTAATTATTCTCAAGGTCTTGTCTTGCCTTTCTAAAGTGTATTGGAAATTCAATAACACTTGTTTTCCTAGGAATGACATTGTTTGGCTCCAGTTGCATAGGGACACTTACTTTGTCCCTTCTCTCCATGCTTATTGCACCCTCATGAAATGCATTGCCTTAATGCATAAAGCCATTCTGATATTTGTTCTCAGTCAGGTTTTCTAAAAAAGACACTGCCTTTTTTAGGCCACTGTTAAGTGGCAGTCTGATGTACTTTTTCTGGAAGGTTAATTTTTTTGGACTTAGTTGGCCATGTAAGTACTGAAAACTATACATATCATTGCTTTAATTTGGCTTCTAAGAAAGATTTTTCATCTTTTTTTTTTGAAAAATAATACAATTTTAAACTCTGTTCTTGAATTATCCTGTTTGCCAGCTAATGCTGTTCTGCTTCAGATGCTACAATTATATTCTGAGATTCTTCTGAAAGGATATTCCAAAATTTTAAGTTTGCTGTAATTAAAAGGGTCCTTCTCACACGAGACCGTGTATGCATCATTTTTATTCCTATCAGGTTCACCACCCCCTTCTGTATATCTCAAAAGCTCTACCTCGTTTCCAAAGCTCTCCCCTGACTCCCTGTATTTTGCTGTGTGACCTCTCGTTTACTTCTTCTGTCTCTTTAACACGTCCCTCATCGTGTTCTGCAGCTGGGACTGTCACCTTTTTGGCCATACACATGATGGAGATACCCATCTTTCCAGCTAGATGAGCTGCCTTGATTTAAACAGCCCCTAAGATCCTTTTATTTTTTTTTTCACTACAGTTCTGACATTTGTGCCAAACGGTAGGTGTGCTGGGTCTTGGGCATTCAGGAGAACGTCCTTCCTTGTCCTCCTGTCATAACCCAATTTCACCAGCCTGTTCATACCTATCCTACCCTGGCTATAGATATCAAAGCCAGCAGCGAAAAGCTGTTTTGAGAAAATATTCACTCTCTTTTTCCCCTTGATACCTGTGCCTTAGGCTTGATATAGAAATAAAGGGAAATTTTAGGAAAAAATGAAAAAATCATTATGTGAAATACATTATAACAGTATAGTCACTGAAGGAATATTTAGAATATGGTTTGAAATTAGACTTTTCCTACTGTATATTGAATTACTATTTTTTATAGTTAGCACATCAAATTGAGTTACTTTTTTCAAAATCATTTTATATTGTCATTCCAATTCCTGTACGTCACAGATGAAATTTAGTGCTGATCCTTAATATGCTATGTTAACCACACTATCAACAACACACAAAAATACACAGAGGCATCTATGAATGTCATGCTGATTTTCCAGAATTCTTCTACAGAAACCTGAGGGTTTACAGCAGCTGCATTATTAGCTTTCTGTTATGTAGCCTTGCTTTTTGTTTATATACTAACCCTAAAATACTTTCTATTTTCAGGATTTTACTTTCCCTTGTATTTTAGTAACCAAAAATACCCCTGAAGTACATTAGGGCACAAAACAGTGGTCTCTGAGAGTAGGCATTTTAGGTCTATTCAGAAGTAAAGAACTGATGTACTACATATGCATACCTATCACTATTTTATACCCCATCTCTAAATCTATATAACACAGTTCATACTCTTTAGGAAATAAATAAAAGATTATTTTTTAAAAACAAGTAACTACTGTAGCTTTCAGTATTCTCTCCTCATGTCCAAATAGGGGAGGAGACAAGAAGAGCCCATGAGATCTTTTTTTCTCCCACATTGTCAACATTTCCAGAAATTTCAAATAATTATGGTTTACCAGGAAGAGGTGGGTGAGAGTGCTGGGTAAGGGTGGGTTGTGCTTAGTAAGACTGGGATTGAGCATACAGCACTCCCTCCGCAATACCGACACATGCCTTCTTAAGGGAACCCCATAGCAGCAAAGCCAGCATTTGCAAACTGTTATTTCAACAGAAAGCAAGGGGAATATCTTCCAACTCCTTTCACCAAACTCCCTAGTGCACCCCATACACACTTATTGTCATAGAAATGTATTGAAATAAAAGATAGTATGAATACAATGGCTAATTATAAGATGATGAAACTACATAAGAATAAAGGTAAGGTAGTAATAATGTACCTGAAAAAAATGTAGCATATGCACATGTTGCAGACAGATGGGAAAGATTCCATTGAAACTACTGGGAGGTGATGTGGGATGGCAATAAAGGCTCGTCTGGGTCATCATCCGGCACAGGTGGTGTAGGAACAGGGAAGCAAAACAGTTTCAGGTGCAACAGGTTGAATTCCACTTGGAACAGGAAAGGCAACACCAGGGGCCAATGGGCTCTTTAAAAAACACACATGAAATGAATGACTTTGTTTGCTTTTTGTGTTTATACATTTCTTGATGAACTGCAATAACCTTGGTAATCTTTATCTTCAAGCTTCAGTTCATGTTCAGATCTATTTCTAACACAAAAAGAATTAGCTATATGCCTTCTCTAACAATTTAGAAAGACTTTTAACTGTTGGCTGTCATTCCACTTTTGTATCACCTTCTCTCTCTTTCTCTGCTCTTCTTTAGCGGGTTCAACCTCAGGTAACTCTCTTAAATACCCATCTCTTCTCTTTCATCAAATGCATCTTTCCATCCAAGGCTTAGTCTTTGAGCTACACCACCAACTTCTTCCTCAGACCTCCAGAGCTGTCAGTGTGCCCCTTCCGCACGGCTTTCCAAACACCATTAATTGTCCTGCTGGTTATTGAGTCCCACGTAGCAAGAATGTTTTCCAAGACATGTCAGATGTTGAAACTCTTCCAAAACTCACTCGACTGGTGTCTTGTTTGCCTTGCCCATCACTCCAAGTAATTGCATCAATGTTTGTCGTAAACAAAACGTTTTAGAGTTAGCAATCACACCTCGGGCTGGCAGTTGCATAACTGGGGTGGTGGCAAAACCGCAACTTGAACGTTTGGGTGCAAATCATCCAGGTGAGATGGGTGGATAAGTGTGTGAGGATCACCAAGGCTTGTAATACTGAAAATACTGGAAACCACCCATGCCCTTTTATTTGAACTAGTGAACGTGGCCCACGTAGGTCACGTAGGCCTTCAATACCCTTGGGTTTTGTGGGTGGGTGCCTGCAGCATCACCCCACAACATGTAGGCTGGGCTGTGTTTTCCAACTTTGAGTCCTGACATTCACTCCTCCCCTGAAGGGATAAAGGTTCTTGGTGGCGTGGGTTTCCAAAAGAGTCCTCCTTCAGCTATATTGACCACCTGCTGTTGCGTATAGCAATGCTGTATAAATTTTCAACTACTTCTGCTGAATAATACCAGAACATAATGGAAGAGAGCTCTGATTTTCATCCTCCATCTGCACTGAGCACATTTTTTGATCAATGGCTTCCTCATATGACCGGTTATATTCACGGATAAACCACTTGTGTTTTGCACTGGTTTTTAATGAATCAGTATTTCGGTTTATTGACCTTAGGCTATGCACAACCAAGAGCTGATGCAGATTCACCGTTTGCCCAGGTTCTTTGCATTTCCATCTTTGTTTCGAAGGATAATAGCTTTCGTGGACTTTTTATTGATATTTTCTGTCAGGGCTGAAACACACTTTTTCAGTGCCACTGGGCATTTGGAGATTTGTATGCTGAAAGACTGTAAAGTAGAAGGAATCTCCTAGACTGCACAAACGCATGCTTTGAACACCTGCAGCTCTGCCAAATTCACATGGAGCCCACAATCCATCTTGCACTGCAGCTGAAGTACATGGTGTGTGCTGCCACGCTGTTGCAATTCTTTGCAATTTCTTTTTTTTCCTCATTGTTTGTAATTTTTTTTTCCTAAACCATTCCTAAATCCTACTTGATGTTTCTGAATTTGGTAGCAGGAAAGGGAAGGGAAAGGGGCTTAAAAAGTAAATTGTGCAGGTATGAAATCAGCAACATGGAGACTTTTTTTCAGCAGGACTTTTGTGAGAGCTGCGCAGATGTGAGTGAGGGTGGGTTGCTGAACGTGCAGGTTAATTCAATGGACAAAGAGCAGAGGGTACAAGATACTGCCTGATTTCCCAGGACCTCTGGAAAAGCTCAGGTTGAGAGCTGTTAGCAAGCTGTCCGGTTGCCCTTCCAGAACGATATTGCTGGCCCGGCGCTGTGTGGCAGACTGAGTTCCCACTGAAGTCCTGGGGCTGGGTCACAGCCCTGTGAAATTAAACCCTAAAGGGAGCCTTCTCCCAAGTCTTCTCCCAAAACCAAAAAACCTAATGGCAAGCCTGAGTGAAGGTGTCACCTTCTATACTTTATTTACATCCTTTTAAATCAATAAAACCTTGATTTCCAAGTGGAAAATGGAAGAGAACCTTGGAAGACGACTACTGCTGCTACTAGAGGAAATACCTAAATTCTTAGAAACCTTCCCAAACTTTTCCAAAATAACTATTTTTTGATGATGCAGCAACCTGTCCACTGGGGACAATTTATAGGTGTTTTTTCAGAAAAAAAGCAATGTAGAGGCAGAGGAGAAATATTACTTAGGAAAATAATAAATGTCTCCTGCATTTTACATGTTGAAAAGGTTTGACTGTAAATTCCACTTTTGACATTCATCCCAGAGCCACTTTAAAGGCAACCCACAGACTCAACAGGGAGACAGTAAACACTAAATCATAATTACCTCATAAAAGGGGAGCCTGTTTCTCTGAATGCCTGAGATCTGGTTTTGCTTCACAAAAAATATCATAAATCTATTGTGTTCTACCCAGTTTTATTTAAGGCCAATTAGTGCTTGTATTAAAAAGAAAAAGAAAGAAAAACAGAAACAACACCTTCCAAACTTCGCTGTCATTCATATAGATGTGAAACCCTGATTCTCCGCTCTCATTAAGGAGCTGTTCATTAGAGGACAGCATGTTCCACAAGAGCTGAGGTCTTACATTAACAGTGAACTATGGAAAATCTCTCCCATTTGGCAGCCCACATTAACATTTCTTCTGCAAAGGGATTTCTTTTTAATGCAATCTAGTGCTGTATGTGTTACTGTACAGAAGAAAAAAAAATATTTTTCAACAAAATCTTGACTTGGCTTTAATATCCCACAGGGTGACATCTGACACTGTACTGAGAGAATAACACCTCTCTGGGTAATCTTTCCAACAGAGCCTGAAAATGAGCAGTCTGTGCCATTAATATGGCCAATGTAATTAGCAGAGCAGTATGACTGATTTTTTTTTTTTAATCAACATTTCCTAAAGCTATTTCACCAACCGAAGTTACTCTCGCCTGTGGAGCATGCCCAAATAGGTTGCAGTTTTGAACCACAGGTAGGGAGATCCAAGGTAACGTAGCTGCCTGCCTGGGACACGATTTCCGAATAAAGCACATCATCCAGTTACCAAGAATATTTAAAAAATGTTTCTAGGTGAAATTAGGTGAAATTTGTTATGCCACAATAATGTTTCAAGGCAAGAGAGACTTTTTTTTTTTGTATTAAGAAAAAAATGAAAGGAGTTTAAGTTGGGGTTCTTTGTCAGCAGAGAGCCAAAACTCTGGGGGAAGGGTGCCCATGTTGTATGTTCAGATATGTTGGGACTGTGGTTTTGATTAGTTTGGATATAATCGCACAATTATCGCATCTCTATTTATTCTGCTCGTGTGGGAAGGGCCCTTCTCTTTGCAGGTCAGCATGCAGTCAGAGAGACCAGTGGCACAGACGTATCACGTCACGCTGTAGAAGTCACCAGAGATGCCTTCAGGAAGGGCTGGGACCTGCAGATGGCATTTGCCTGGACACAGCTGGCCTTCCTAGGCAGGGCTGTGCTGGGAAAGGGAATTGGTGAGGATGATGATGGCTGGGGAACATGAAGGGCCGGTTGTGGCCGATACCTGCTCTCACCTTCTGGGAGGATAAAGGGTTGGCAGTGGCATGTCCTGGGATATTGAAACCATGCTGGTTCTCTGCTAACAAGACAGTCCTGTTTCCTTTGTAAAAAAAATCCGAGGCCCTGGAGATTATGCTGACCTTCCACGTGCAATGTGGCTGATTCAAGACTGTCTGATCTGTATTCAGAAGTACAAAGGCACGAATTTCATTTTGAAACATAGCTAGTGAAAGATAATGAACTCACCTAGATGAATGCAAAAGTCTTGACTCAAAAGTGGATTATCACAGCAAAAAACACAGGTGTTAAGAAAAACCTGGTAAACAGCCCATACTTTACTAGTAATTACTCTCTCTTTTCGCTGGGAGAAGTGATCATAAATACATTCTACATTGCAAATACCTAGTGCATATAGGCTAAAAGAGCAACATCATTAGGACTCTACTGCTCATTACGTTTTAGCATTGTTCTGCAGAAGTACTATTTCAAGACATCTGTATTGAACAGCCTTAAATAAAAGCTAAGAAAACATCGGTGGTTAAAAATGGTTGCATACAAGATGTATTAAAAAAGGTAGGCTGGATTTGGCACTGGCAGAATAATAGGGGAGGTTGAGTGTACCATCAAGAGCAAACAGATAGCAATGAACAAGCCAAGCCCTTGGCCCTTTGGAGTTAAGGACTGCAATCTCCTTCCAGAGCGGCAGCGAAGTCTGGTGGGTCCAGGGTGGGATCATCAGGAGTGAGTTCCTGAGGTCTGACGGACTAATCCCAGACGCAAAGTCAAGGGAGGTGTTTCCACTGAATTCCCACTGGTGGGTGGATTTGGCTGTAATTCTACTTCTACTTTTGATTTGGTAGGAAAATCCGTTTAACCACCCTGCCAGTAAATTTAGTGTATTTCCTGTCACATACAACCTTTAGGCAAGCTGTGATGAACTTCCTCATATGTGAGCAAATTTTTAGTCTCATGAAGACGGACTGCACAGACTTATCTCTGATCTTTTGTTATGCAAGGTGTGGTTTCTATCGAGTTCTGGATGAGGAGTACAGAAGGAAAACTGTCTGTCTGCTTTGATCCTTGATTATCATAGAATCATAGAATAGTTTGGGTTGCAAGGGACCTTTAAAGGTCATCTAGTCCAACCCTCCTGCAATGAGCAGGGACATCTTCAACTAGACCAGGTTGCTCAGAGCCCCGTCCAACCTGACCTTGAGTGTTTCCAGGGGTGGGGCATCTACCACCTCTCTGGGCAACCTGTGCCAGCGTTTCACCACCCTCATTGTAAAAAATTTCTTCCTTATATCTAGTCTGAATCTACTCTTTTTCACTTTAAAACCATTCCCCCTTGTCCTATCACAACAGGTCCTGCTAAAATGTTTGTCCCCATCTTTCTTATAAGCCTCCTTTAAGTATTGAAAGGCTGCAGTAAGGTGTCTCCGGACCCTTCTCTTCTCTAGGCTGAACAACCCCAACTCTCTCAGCCTTTCTTCACAGGAGAGGTGTTCCACCCCTCTGATCATCTTCAAGGCCCTCTTCTGGACCCGCTCCAACAGGTCCATGTCCTTCATGTGCTGAGGACTCCAGAGCTGGATGCAGGACTCCAGGTGGGGTCTCTGGAGCAGAGTAGAGGGGCAGAATCACCTCCCTCGACCTGCTGGCCACGCTGTTTTTGATGCAGCCCAGGATACAGTTGACATTCTGGGCTGCGAGCGTGCATTGCTGGCTCATGTCAAGCTTCTCATCCACGAGTACCCCCAAGTCCTTCTTGGCAGGACTGCTCTCAATCCCTTCATCCCCCAGCCTGTATGGATACTGAGGGTTGCCGCGACCCAGGTGCAGGACCTTGCACTTGGCCTTGTTGAACCTCATGAGGTTCACACGGGCCCACTTCTCGAGCTTGTCCAGGTCCCTCTGGATGACATCCTTGGTGTCATCTGCAAACTTGCTGAGGGTGCACTCGATCCCACTGTCCATGTCATTGATGAAGATATTAAACAGTACCGGTCCCAATACGGACCCCTGCGGGACACCACTCGTCACCGATCTCCATCTGGACATTGAGCTGTTGGCAACTACCCTCTGGATGAGACCATCCAACCAATTCCTCACCCACCGGTCAGTCCACCCATGAAATCCATACCTCTTCAATTTAGAGAGAAGGATGTTGTGGGGGACCGCGTCAAAGGCCTTACAGAGGTCCAGATAGACAACATCCGTTATGACGATTATGGCAATTCTTGGTCCAGAATAGTTTCCCAGAAAATAAAATATTACAATTAGACTGAAATTAACTTCTCTTTCTTCCAGAAATATTTTTTTAAAAGTTTGTGTAAAGTTTAATTACCTTAATTCAGCAATGGCACAATAAAGCAAGTTACATTTAAGCCACACTAAATGCCATATTCCTATTTTTCTTCCTTTATCACTCCTTAAAAGGGTGCAGCCGAGAGGAAAAACTGTTATAATTTTCCTCAGGAACAATATAAATCTTTATCTGTTAATGTTTTATCAGTTAATTATAGATCTTTATCTACATAATCTTTACCAATTAAACATTTCAAATGCAAAAAGTATTAGCACATATTCAAATTACCAAGCATTAATATGTAAAATCCCCCTAAAAGATTTATTTTTAACATTTTCATTTTTTAAAAAATAGCATAT
Organism: Calonectris borealis; assembly: GCF_964195595.1. Lineage (NCBI taxonomy): Eukaryota > Metazoa > Chordata > Aves > Procellariiformes > Procellariidae > Calonectris > Calonectris borealis. The sequence continues at coordinate 101,025,937 of NC_134313.1, read as the reverse complement.
TAGCAAACACCATCAATATCATATTTGCTCACATGATGGCATCATGCTGTGATTAAAAAGTCCTTGATTTGCAACAGGCAACGGACTGCCAGCAGCCTTAGAGCTGTCATCCTGGCACTGGAGGCATGCGGGGGGAGGGAAAGTGAGGAGGAGGAAGGGGGAAGAGTGGAGGAAGCATCCACCTATAAGGAAAGAAAATAACGTCATCAGATAAAACAAAAAAGGCTGTGCATATACGTACTTAGCACCAGAGAAAAAAATAAATGCTTTGCTGTATTTAACCACCATCAGAGGTGTGACTGAACAGTGAGTAATGACTTAATGAGTTTAAGGAAAAAGTGCCAAACCACTAACAAATAACATTCCTAAGAAATATTCACAATTAATGTTGACCTGCCCTGGTCACTAAGATGCAGGTGAGAAGAAACCAAAACTGCCCACACCCATATGCATAATATTTCCTTCAGAAGGCCCCGCACAGAACAAAATGCCGTCAACAAGTTAGCTCGTAGGCAGGTGCCTGCCTACAGATAGAGCACAGTGTTTGTTTTTTAACATAAAAACATACACAACCCCAGATAAAGATCATAGGATCATAATTCAGGGTGAGGGAACCCAAGAGGTCCCTAGTCTAACCTCTTGCTCAAGCATGGCCAGCTATGGGATCTGACCAGGTGGCTCAGGGCTTTGTCCTGTCTCGTCTTGAAAATCTCTGAAGATGGAGACTGCACAGCCTTGGTGAGCAAGCTCTTCCACTGCTTGGCTGTCCTCATGTGGAAAAAGGTACTCCCTTAGGATATAAGCTCTTTAGGCTATCGGTGTTTTTTAAGTGCCTGGCATAACCGTGTCCTTGTGTACACCGAGGACCTACTGCAACCATAGTAAACCAAGGCAAAATGCCAGTGATGGTGGCAGAAACGTGCATTGATTGATAACACTAATATGCTGTGGAACTGAGCCCTCACCCCTTAGCAGGAGCACAAAAAAGTGACCGAGTCTTGTTTAGCTGAAGTTTTGAGTGTGATGAGGGCTTGGAGGCCCCAGTGCAGCTCCAGCACCTCTCCTGCAGTTCCTCTTTTGGCACATGCAGCAAACTTGCTGCGCACGCCCGGTCCTCGCTCACTTGTTCCCTTCCAGCCATGGCGCCACGCTGCATCCTTGTCCCTCACACTGCATCCTTGTTCCTCTACCTGATTTTTGAGGATAATCTGGAAGGAAATATGCATCTTACCATGTAAGCTGATACAGGAGTCTGCTTAAGGACCTGGAAGTAACAGCTCAGTAACGTTCACTTGGAGGACTCATGTTGTGTGGGAACTGACATTTAATGATAACGGTGGCTAATTATTTCACTGCTGATCACAGCATAAGCCTCCTGTAAGCCTTATCCATTGAAATTGAGTATCTTAAGAACTAGAGGAAGATGCTTCCCCCACCAGTATATGCCTGCTACCTCCGATAGATTTTCCAGAACTGTGCTTACTTCAAGTTCAAATTATTTCAAGCAATTAAGTTCCATGAGTTGTCTTTTAATGGTAAGTTCCTCCAGAATTAAATTCATTTTTCTATCATGTCAGTTCCTAGAGGTCATAATCAGGACAGATAACCATTCGCCTAGGCACCGCACAACTTCCAAGAGTTATCCTCGCTGGAGATCTGTGCGATCCACACCTTTTTTTATTTTAACTGACATAAATAGCTGTGCTAGAGACCATGCAAAAATGGCCAGGTACTAAGCAGGTTCGTCTTGCTCGCTTGCAAAGCTAGCTCCACACTTTTCTTGATCCAGCAGCGTGACTAACGCAGACAGTGTCTTCATTTACCGAGGGAGGACCCATCTGTACTAACATGGGGTGGAAGAATTACAAGCTGCTGGAGTACAATGCACCGATGTAATTAGTTCACTTGTAGCTGGCCCCTTGATTTAACTAATTGCTGCCGCTTATACCCACCGGCCCCAAGCAGTTCCCCCAGAAGGAAGCAGCCACCGAGGCAGATCCCCGCCTGCCCCGGCGCGTCCCAGGCGGGAGGCCGCATCCTGCCCTCCCACTCCTCTGCGGGGCTGGGGGAGCAAGCCCCCCGGCCCCCCGGCCCCCACGTCCCCTCCCAGCCGAGCTGATCCAGCAGGCATCCTTCCCCCGCTCCTTCCCCATCCCCGGGTGAGGCTGACAGATCGGGCGCTCTGCCAGCATCCGAGACACAATTACGGTCACACATGCTGGAAGTTGAGAGAAAACGTGTGGGATTTTTTTTTTTTTTTTTTGCGGGGGGGGGAGAGAGGCGGGAGAGGGACTGGAAGGCTTTTAAGCAGTCAAGGCCTCTGACAAAACAGGATTGAAAGCTATGCACCATATTTCATGTAATTCAAGGCTGGACCGCATGCATGTGTTATTAGTTCTCAAAACCATTGTGTACGGCAATTTCTCCATCCCCAGTGAGCTTTTCTGGCTGGGAGGCCAAAGGAATAGTTGGTACCGAGCCAAAGCAGTTTAGGAATTTTTCCTGAAGGAGGGAGGGAGAAACGTGGGGCAGAAAGCAGGAAGGGCTCTTCTTTGAGGGCACGACAACCTCTGCTAATGTTTCCTAAAGTTTCCAGTGTCTTCCCCTCCAAACTCTCTCTTTTTGTAGGGAAATCCCCCCTTCCCCTCCCTCTAGTTGAGGGACAAATTACCATTAGGACAAAGTGGTCTGTCTCCCGGCGGTGCCCGACTCCCGCCTCCCGGGGCAGCTATCACCCAGTGACAGGACCGCAGCAGCCGGGGATGCTCTGACAGATTCCTAGGGTCCTCACAAATCAGGAGAAATCCGTTACCACAGCTTTGACAGATGTCTTACACTCATCTCTGGAGCTTAGGAGGGAGGTGAGGGAGGAGGAGGAGAGCTGAAAGCTTTTCAAACACTATTCAAACAGGGGCTTTTTTTTTTTCCCCAAACAAGGCGAGAAATTAAGGTGGGGAAAATACTTTAAACCAAAACGTTTATAAATTTATAGCTTCACTTTAACCACAGCTTTATTTCTCTGTCTGTCTCACACCATGTTTCCATTATTGTCGGGAGAATGAACTGCATGCATGCCAAATCAGGTCATTCACAAATATAGAATGAACGTCTGTCATTACAGATTTACCACTCCAACTACGGCATATCCCTTCTGTCTATAAAAATTCTGATCCATTAGCAGGGCAATCTCTCTGCGTGTCAGCCCTTTAACACTCCACGCACCTCAACAAACTGGAGATACAGCCTTCCTTCAACAGGCCAGCCTACGCATTTGCTCCCAAATGATGGTAGGACGTGTAGGTGACGTCCATCAGCTCTACAACAAAGCCAAATTTCTTCATGCAAAAATTTACAGCAAGCTGAATCCTGGGTGAGCTCTGCACAGATTCTGGGTAAGCCCCAAACCCACAGTCACCATCACCCTCTCACCTTTGGAGATGACGTAAACTTGCTAATGCACAGAAAGAGACTCGCCCAGAGCCATCTCGGTTCCACTGCAGAGCGAAGGAGAGCCCAGGTCTCCAGACTGCCAGGTCTCTGCTTTAGCCTTGGCTGCCTCGAGTGGCATGAGTCAGCCTAACGGTTAGGGGCTTCCTCATACCCGCGCAGCTTCAAGATGGACCGGTGCTGTCTAAATATACTCTCGCAAGCTGCTCTGCCATCATGCAGAATTTCAAAATGACCCTAAACTAGCAACATTTGGGGATTCTTTAAAACAAAGCATCGCCTCAGTGCAAAGCCTGATTTTCACTGTGAAACACTGACAGTCAGTCAGGAACCGAGTTCATGCTGGACAAAGAAAGCTTTTCATATGGGGAACTCAGGCAAGGAGAGGCTGAGGCCCAGATTTCCAAACTTCTTAGGAACTAAACCTAAGTCTTGCTGAAGTGCCCAAAGACACTTGATGAATAAGGGATTTTTTCATATTCATACAGGAAATCTAAAGTGGAGCACATCTTCCAAGACCAAGATTAATGTCCCGATGAATAAACTGGCCTCTCCTCTCTGGTCACACCAACTTCTCACAGTGATGCCCCAACTTCTCACAGTATAGAGTACCTTTCTGTTTTGGAACACACAAATGTTCTTTCGACAAGTACCCCAATTAGAGAAAACAAATAAATAAATATTAATAAGAAGAGTCAATACATTGCTTTGTCCAGGAAATTGGATGTGCATACAAATCTGCGTTGTGGCGATAGCACTATGCATCGTACAACGCAGCTAGTCTGAAATCCGATTTTTAACTTGAAAATCTCCATGGATTTATTTGCCATCATGGAGAGCAATTAGGCTTTCTCCAGTGGACAAAGCATCACTCCTATATTGTCACAAATGCTAGTATCCACAGTTCAAACAGCACAGTGGATAAAGCACCTGTTTAAGGCACTGCAGTTGAACCTTTGTGGATTTGTAGTTTTATTTTAGAGCTTCAAGGGATTTTTCATTTTTAAAAGGAAAAGAAGAAAGCAAGAAGCCCAGGTAAAGTGTGCATTTACTGACAACAATGAAGCTGACAATGCACAAGACTCCAGCTAAAGCTAAGCCTCTCTACAAATCACTTATAATCTAATAGGCAGATGTGCAGAATACAGAAGGGGAAGGGGGTGGGCAGAGGACTCAAGAACTTACTCAAGTTTGTTCCATTTCCTGAGGAAATCACAGGAGAACTGACTCTTTAGTGGGGATTAAAAGGGAAGGAACAGTAGCATGGCAACTAAGGAGGGAGGCAAATACTGCACGTGGAGAGAGCATTACAGAAAAAGGCAGGGGGAAGGCAAATAGCTGCAGTGTTGCCTGGGTAGCAATACCATGTACGGCCATGTGTGACACAGCCTGAAGAAAGCCTTTGGGTTTCTTCCACCCCTTTCTCTCCTGCGTGCCAGGAATTAATAACGTGGTTGCTTGCATGGTTGTCCAGCGGTTCCACAAGCTCTCCCACCAGCTGATTCATACTGAGTGACAGGTTTCATGACAGACTGTATTCGGCAGATCCCCACACATGGACACGGTAACCTCCGTGAACACAGGCCATGAAGCAAGCTTGGCTCCAGATTCTGCTCAGTGCCAGCGAGAGGAAGGGAGGGCAGAAAAGCTGTAGGAATGGGCCCCAGTGGGATGCCCTGGCTTTAACACCCTGATGCTTGCCAGAGGAGAAGGGAACCTGCAATATGAATGCTTTGTAGAAGTTAAATGAATAAACCTCCTTAGATACAAAAAGGTCATATAATAAAGTCACCACCGCTGAAGAACTCAGAGGCTGCTCTGCGTTCCTGAGGGGAAAAATACAAAGATAAAGGGAAGAGCGAAGGACAGAGCCCTCAGCTGCACCTTTGCAAGTCTTGATTTTGTACTTCCATGTCAATGCCACTCTTACATGAAAGGCTTCAAAAAGCCACTAGTTTTTAGATTGCTTATCAGTATTTCTGATTAAACAACAAAGTACAGTAAACAATACTAATAAGTTGTTTAAGCCAGCTGCAGCGCTGTTAGGCTTATGAACATAAACAGACTGGCCACTAAACCAACTGGAGGAGCTCTTCCACCAAGATAAATGGGTGCTGCCTAGAGCTGATGACAGATGGTTTTAGAGCAGGTCAGGCATGTGGTATCTATGTAGCATCTTGTATCATATGGAAAGCAAATTCTCTTTCACGCGGTTTGCTCCAGCTGAAGAAAAAAAATCTTTTTTGATTTTATCGCCACATCATCTTCTGATCCCCAAAGGTGACAACGAATTAGCATCATTTCCTTCTAATTCACAGTGATAACCTTCCTCAGAAACACAGGAATGGGCGGTGAATGTCTAAAGACTCTTGCTTTATTGGACACAGACTTTTTAGTTAACTTGCAAATACCTCTGCTTACGAACAACCCTCTCAGTCTAGTATAGTCTCCCACTCTTCATCGTGTGCCTCAGTAGTCATGATGAGGCTTCCCCCATAGCCCAAGGCTGTGCAAGTAACTCTGGTGCTGGTGACAGATAGAGAGGGGACAACAGCAGAGAACACATCTGCATGTTATGTTCACACCACCTGGCCAGTCTGCCTTCACATCATCTCTGAAAGGACAGTTTCTAGCTGTGGGTGTCTTTGCAGCACCCTCAGAGGGTGCCCGGTAAAGCAAAATTTTGTGTTAGGGAGCAATGAGATATGTGTTTGGTAGGGATTGGAAAGAAGAACCCTAATTCATTTTGGATGCTAATGACGTTCAGTCAGTATTAGCCCAGGTCAGCGATGAACTCCTGACCTGGAGGGGAAAGACTCTGCCACCCGTTTTCGATCCCCTGAGCTGCTCAATCCCATGATAATGTCATTTCTGAAACAGCGCCAATGGAGCATAAAAGCAGCAGGCAGGACAGAAGGCATCAAATGCTAATAGCCACTCCTTAACAGAAGAAAGAGTCTAATCCCGGGCTTTGAAAAGCACTCAGCCCCCGCATGCTAAAAAGAGGTATGCTGGAGAGCTCTACCCCGTGTGTGCCAGAGGACATGGGACAGCAGATGCACGTGTACCTGCGAATATACTTTTTCCGACTGCATGAGGAAACCTTATGTTCCCAGGCTTTCCAAGGCACAATTAAACCAGACCTTTATTTCAAGGGCACTGCCAAATAAGTGGCTTGTTTGAACTCGACTCAATCAGGAATTGAAAACACGGAAAAGAAAATAGGAGCAAGCGACCGGATGAGGCTCTGCAAGAGAATTCAAGTCTGACAGATTTATGGAAACCTTGTTTCCATATGGATCAGTACTGCTGCCTCCAGAGCTCCAGCGGCAGCAATCAATGAAAACAATGCTAGCTCCGGCGGATGTCTGCATGCTTAAAAAAACCCCACGTATATGTGTTTTTACATAGAGGCTAAGTAAATAGAAGTGCAGAATTGGGGTGGCTTCCTTGTTCGTTTGCCACAGCAGGCATCCCACCCCGGGGGACACGGGACTCTGCTCTGATGTACAGCTGCGCTGGTGGGAGAAATCAGAAGAGCGAGCTGATTTACCGAGTTATGAAACGGTGACATACCCTGCATGAAAATGAAAGGAAATGTATCCGGGCAGGCAGCGAGAGCAAGGCGATGGGGGGTGGGTGGGAAAAGGCAACGTCATTAGATCTACGGTCATACGGTTACAAAGTCAAATGGATTTACACGGCGGGCGAGAAGTCTTGTCCCGCTGCTGTATAAATATCAAATGGGCTGTAACCCTATTACACTTAAACACCTGGTAGTGATTGGAGTCATGAAACACACTACTGTCTCCATAAATCCCTCTGTGCGTGTGTGCGCGCGCGCGTATGCACACATATGTACATCTGCGAATTACTGATCTTCAGCAAATAATGGTGATGAAGCTAAATTTGAGTGTGGAACAAATTCTGATGACGTCAGTGAGACGTCAGACCGAGAATAGAGCTGGAAAGGGTCATGGTGCTCCTCTCCATCATCCACGCCTGGGGGGTCAAATTGCAGCCAAAAACGGGCACGGCCTGCGCTCTTCCTTCATTTGCCCTTTTCTGAATCTAGCATCTGCAAGCTTCAAAGAGGAAGGAAATTTCATTTCTACTGGCTGGACTGCTGAGTAAGAGGGAAAATCTGCAACTGAAGCAGAAGATAAAACAAAAAAAAGGGTGGAACAACTTGATTTCCAAGCAGCATAAGAAATCAAGTTTTAGGAAAATGCTTCATCTTTACAGGGATAAGCACTTCCTCCTTCATCTAGATCTTTAATCGTGTCCCTGTTCCCCACCCTTGGCATCTGGCCACATCTTATCCTGCATAAAAGGAAGTGCTGCCTCTTCCAAGAACACTTCCTCCTCCTGATTAATTCAACAGTGCATCCACAGCTTTCCCTAGAGTTTTTCCACAGGAGCAGCAGAGCTAGGCTCAGAGATAACTAGTGGATCTCTTGCTCTATATAAATCGTAAGCCGGACATCCACAGCTGAGTTAGACAGGCAGGCAAATTTGACAGTAAACAAAGCACAGGGAATGATGCACATAACACGAAACTTGTATCAAGTAAGAAGGCACCCAAGCATACGTTTGTTTTGCATTCAAGCTGTTGCAAAATGCAAATCAAACCAAATGAACCCGAACAACTGATATCAATATCTCTGTCCAGTGATGGAGATGTTAAAACCTGTGACCCACCCCTTGCCCGGTACTGGCAAGCAAATTTCAGTGGCGGCTGAAGGGGAGGCAAAAGCTGAGTGAGACATACGAAACACAGCGCCTTCCTTTAAGAAAAGAGCTGGGATCTAATGACAAGGTCGGTGCTTAGAGCTGGAGTTATGGCAGCCAAGCTGGGATCTGCTGATTTCTGTTGGATAAGTGTTTGATAGGAGATTTTACAAACCCTGGCACAGAAGATAACAGAGGTCCAACAAACGACAGAGTTAGTTTGGGATTTCAGAGAGCCAGGATGAACTTCTTGAGACATGGGGCAACCCGTTCAAGTCCCCCAGAGCCCTTTTTGCCCTGAGAAAACTGGGAATAGCTGCAATTCTCTTCCTCAAAAGCATGTTGTGATGATGATACAGCATAAATTGGGATACAATTATGGTTATGGGGGCCATATGATAGGAGGCATAAGAGATAGGCAGGCACCCAATATATCTCTCTAGCTTACATAAATGGATCCCTGAGAGCAATGAGCATGAATAACTTATGAACTGTCAATGCATCTGTTCCATGAAGAGAAAATACCATGAGTTTGCCTCACCATAACCTCCAAAGTCGATATTCATGTGCACATGGATGGTCCAGTTCGTAATGGGGAAATTAGCTTGTAGGTGCACGTATGACAGTGGAAAAAGTTAAAGTACAGGGACAGGAAAATAGGAATCCTCACCTGTATTTCAAGTGAGAGAAGCAGCTTAGATTCCCTATTTTAAACTGCCTTATACGGTGCTGCGAGACACAGCTTTAGGAGTGTTTGTCCTGAAAGTGAATCCAGGTAAATGTGTGAAAGCAACACGTGCATATAAACACAGATGCAGATACAGACTGACAGGAAAGGGGGGAAGATAATCCATATTTTTGAAGTGTCCCCCTTCCTCTCCCCCACAATTGTATTTTCATATGGTGGTTTTGCATCCATCTAAGTAAAACATTTGCAAATGGGGTAGGCCCTAAGGCTCTAAGATAAACCAAGTGGAACAAAAACATATGAATGCACATGCAAATGCTATGGTAAGTAGCATATGTTTTAGATACTGCTGAGATCATATGTTGATATGAACTAACACAAACCTCTGCTTTTCATCATAGACTGTACTCGCTACACATAGGTAATCTATATAAAAATATGGCATGGTTTAAATCTATATGAAACGCATGTCATTTGCACATGGCAAATATTCAGAGAGGGGAAAGGTTAAGGACAGAACATACATGGAATCACTGCTACAAAATGGTTTTCCCTTTGCAGCAGCCTCGCTCGCTTTCCCCTCATCTGGCAGAGCACATCAGGTTCTGCTACTCACGTAATCTTTCAGTTGCTTTTTTTAAAAGTGTATTTAGTTCGAAGAGGTTTGTATGGAGCCCTATTCCACTGGAACATGCAGTTCTGTAAAATCAAAATGCTTTACAAATTCAAGTAATTTTTTAAAATTGCAATTAGGAGGAAATACAAGAAAACATGTGACAGTCTCCAAGGAAGCTGCTTAGACATCTTTAAGGAAAGTGTTGTCTTCAGACATCCTGAATTTTCTTTCTGAAGGACCTTGTATTTCTCGGGTTTTCTTGCTCTGCAGAACAACACGAAATCTCAAAATCCTTAGTGAAACAGCATATGCATCTTCTAGCCACTTCTAAGAGAAGAAAAAAAAAATTACTGCAAAGAACATATTTGTGCCTACTTATATAATACACAAAACTTTTGGAACTCAGAAAAAGATAAATTAATGTGACACTACTGGAATTAAATGAAAGATCTCTTACTGCTTTGAAGTTAGCAAGAGTTATATGCATTTTTTTTAGCTGAGGTTATGTTACATAAAACCATATTAAAACATTACTTCAAATACTCATTTTTCATTTAGGAGAGATGGACTTAGGCCTCCTGAAGCAATATGCGGAAAGACAGTTTTCCCAAATATCATCCTCAAACAATTGCAATTGTATTTTGCTATCCCCTACTACTCAACCAGGCCAGCTTACAGACAGATATATAGTATCTGACAGCATTTTAGACTGCTTTCAAAATCCTTTAAAAAATACACACAGAACTCTGAGCCTAAGCTGTAACATTTTCTTACGATACCCTGATCAGCTCTTCAAAAATAATTTTTTACTCAATGAACAGGTGGGGACAGATCCTCAGCTAGTGTAAAACAGCACTCTTTTCATGATCTCCAGTCATTTTCATTTTTTGGCACCCCAAAATGGTTCTAGTGGAGGAAAAAGGCCCATGTATTGGCAATTTAAGGCTATTGACAGTACGGTTTGCTTTTCTTAGTTACCTTTTGCAGATTCTTTCGAAGCAGTCCGCAGTCCTAGGGATCAACAGACCGCAAGCTGAAAACCACATTTCAATAGAGCTGCACCAATTTACAGCAGATTAAACCCCCAGGTTTTAAAGCTGGCCAGTGGCAACCAAATTAAATAGCTGAACAGGAAGCGCTGCAGGAGGATTGCACAGCCGGCGCACGGTGGGCTTTGCCCAGCTCAGGTTTATGTTGGAAGGGTGGAACGCCGTTCCACCCCTCTTCTTGCCTGGGGCAATAAAACGTTCCTGCAAAACTGAAGCTTTAATTTAAAACAAATTTGAGGCGTAGTCGTTTCTGGCTCACTCTAATGCCTACCAGCTCCAACATAGTTGCAATGAGTGGCCCAATACAAGTAACAGTCTTAAGTTCATTGCACTTCGTGCTTTGAAGGCATCAGCCAAGCATGCCACAGTGCTGAGGCTGCATGAGAGCAACTGAAACGACACTGATGTCTGGAGCAAAGCAGGAGGCCCTCTCACTGCCCTAAAGCTGCAGAAAAAGCAGCAGCTGCAGTGTTTGCTGATGAGTTAGCAGTCAGGGCCAAAGGTAGGAGATCCACACTTTCCTCTCCCCTCTATTTTTCCACGCTCAATCCCCGCTGGCTGAGGTCTAGTGTACCACATCACTCACAGCTTTTTCTGGTTACCAGTTTCAGCAGTTCCCCTCTGGTCCTGCCTAAATCTCACGTCCAGGTCTAGTTTCACAGCATCGATCTCTGTTTCTGCCCTGCCTTTCATAGTGGCAGTGGGGTCTGGCTTCCCAATTCCTGGTCCTAACCCTCGTCCTTTCTCCCTTTTGCCTGGCTCTGGCTCCAGCCTGGCATTTGGGCCACCCTGGTTTGGGGCAGCAAAACTCACATCTACTCACACTCGACTGCTCTTGGAGGGTGCATGACCAATCTTCAAGGAGGACCTGAAGTGTCCGAGGGGAAACATGAATCAGGAAGAAGCTAGAGCAGGAAAAAAAGACCAGAGAAAGGGAATGCAAATGGGAAAGGTGAAGCATCTTCGGCGGAAGGAGATCTGCCTGCAAGAAAGGTATGGAAAAAGCCATTGCTAGAGGGAGTGGACCAGCAGCTGCCGCAGTAGCCCTGACGCCTGCCCTGTCCAGAGGGAAGAGGTTTGACGGGACGTGGAAGGAGACACCCGGCTAGGGAGCAGGCAGAGAGGCGGAAGGGGTGACCTGACAAGGGAGAGAGGGGTCTGTGCATGGAAAGCAGCAGTACTAATTAAGGAGAAATGATGGCCAGGGAGGAATGGCACGGGGGGTGGGTGGTGTTTGTGCCAGAGCAAACGGTACGTGAGAGGGGGAAAAGCAGAAGGCAGCATGTGCCGAAGCGTGCCCCCAACACAGCTGTGCTCGTGGGTGAGACCTGCCCCGCCAGGGTCCCGAAAAAGCTGCCAGCCTTTTCAGCCCTGCGCAGTGTGGAAGGATTTCCTAGTAATAGCACAAATTCAGGAGACAAATACCTCACCATTATTCTAGCATTTTTCACACCCAAGAGGATCTTTAGCTGTGGACCAGCAGCGGCACGGACTCTCGCTTTTTGATTAATCTTTTATACCATCTGCTCTCCCTCCACCTATCCATCATCTTGCTGCCCGAGTGATGATTACTTCAGAGTGCAAATCACCTAACATCATTCTGGCTGATAAATTATATATGAAGGACAGGACATGGTGAGTAAGACTGAACCCAGTGACATCGGTTTAAGTCTGGGGATAAGCATGGGTGCTCAGATACCCTAACGCCTGGCACACTTGAAAATAGGCAGATTAGGTGGACAGGCTCCAGTGGAGTTAGTCCAGGTTTACACAGGTGTAAGTGAGATCAGAATTGGCCTTCAGTCTGTGGAAAAACTTCACCAGTTTATGAAAGGAAATTTCATGCACACGGAAAAGAGCCTATCCTTAATTAATCACATGGAAAATACTAAAAATATGGACAAACCAGCAACATTGGCAGCTTCTCTCTACATTAGTATCATCTCTGAGGCATACACCTGCTTCGCAGCTACTGGTGTTGGTTAATCACCTTTCTATCTGGGGAAAAAGAATCTACTTAATTTGTTTTGTTTTTTCCCCTTACCTGCATAAATGAAAAAAACGTGTGAAAGAACAGCTTGAGCTGAACTGAAGGCTGAGGGAAGGGAATTGCTGACGAGAATCACAGAAGACGGGCTCCTTGCACGGCAGTGATGAATGCCACCCCTTCCCAGCTGTCTGCAGAGAGAGCTGTTGAGTGAAGCTGTGGGCAGCAGACACTAGCTGGAGGTGAATACCCGTGGCGTGGACTCCACAGGCATTGCGGGCTTTCGTCTAGAAGGTGAAGACGATAACAGGAGGTATTCTGCTGTGTTTTTTATCCGCTTGCCATCACCCAATTGCCAAATTCAGTGTAAAGGATGGAATCGGAGAAAACGTTGTTCTTCCATTGGAGGAGGAATCAGAAACAGGGACTGAACAAGGTTGAACCATTGCTAATGCCTCTGATTTTGCACTGAGCTACAGACAACCTTGACAAAGCCTGCCAAGATGTTTCTCCCCTTGCTTTGCGAGTTCTCCACGTATCAAGGCTAACCTTTATTTTGTTTTAAATACTTTCCAACCTTTTTTTCTCCTTTGGAAATAACCTACAGAGTGTAAAACCAATTACGGAGGCTGAAAATTATCATTATAACATTCCCCAGAGACGTGAAGTAAAGCACGCTCCCCACTGTCACCACCTGCAGCTGACCCCTGAGGACAGTGGAAGGGCTCACCAAGGGCAGACAACCCATTACGCACCGTAGGGAGCCAGGCAACAGCATTTTCTGCTGACGGTGCGCGGCCACAGCAAGCTTCCACCCGGCTGGGTGCAGGTGGCTGGGCTGGTCCCTCCCATCCCTGTCTGTGCATGGCTGGCTCAGCCAGTTGGTAATTCAGGAAGTTTTCGGAGTCTGTGTTGACTCTATTGTCTTCAGGCAGCACCTATCAGTAGAGTGTGTAACACACCTTTGCCACCTAACCTACAAACTACAGCCATGTGCTGCGGCTGATCGCAGACCTAGTGACCCGTCGGAAACCACAGCTTGTGCACAATGTTATAGCACATTTTCTTACCGACACTGGCTAAGGGAAGTGACCAGACCTGCCGGACGGTCTGTAAAGTCACATGCCATAAAATATCTAATCGAACCTGACATCCCTTTCAGGGCTCTGGCTCAGTGTGAGAGTGTAACCCATCTGGAGCAGATGCGGGAGAACTGCACCTCTCTGTTTTGCCCTGTCCACATCCTAGAGGAAGCCACGGACAGTGCAGGAGACAGACTTTTAAGAGAGGCCATCTAACACTCGGGGATAAACTCTACCAGGAACTAAGGAGCAGCATTAGACTTATCACTTTTCAGTTCTTTGCCTTCTCAAAACTGACTCCCTACAAATAAATATTAACAAAAGGAAAAGAAAGGCATAAAGACAAAACCTTCCCCATCTCCCTTTCCTCTCTAACCCAAAAGCAAAACTCACCTCCACCCATGCAGCTCTCCCACTGGGGAAAGGACGAAAGAAAGAGCACATCGTGGCTGTGGCCACATAATTTAATGCATTAGTGGAACAAGTTCAGATGAATCAGAGCTTTGAGAAGTACCTAGAAATGCATTCTGGAAGAGAGCAATAGTCACACAGTCACTGTGTGTAAGTAACAAGCCACTTTTGGGGGGGAGTGGTGGGAAAGGAAGCTTGAAATTAGGCCAATTATTCAAAACACTATATCCTTCAGAACTCGAGGGAGATACAGAAGGAGGGGAGGAAGGACCCACCAGGGCAACAGGGCTTATTTCTGCTTCTCCTGAAATCAAAGAAACATCCCTGGATGCCTGCACTCTGGCATTACACTTCCCCGAGAAGGAAAAGTGCATGCTCAGGGATGCTCTGACAACAGTGGGAGTCCATTTTACACCGCTCCAAGAGAACAAGGGAGGCTTTCTATGTCTAATCACATGGGAGAGATCTGTTCCTACATCCTGAAATGCTTCAAATAGTAGTTGCTTCTAATGGGATACACACTGGGTACAATTAATGTCTCTGGTTGCAACACTTCAGTGAAACCCCCCTCAAAGCTTGACTTGTGCCATTTAGAAGAGAGCTGTGAATAAGAAATAAAAACAAGTAGATGCTTTCTTCTAGTTCTCTTAGTACTGCCCTCAGTAAAATGTTGAAACTAAAAATATGTGAACAATATTGCTATCTGAACATCAGGCCCATATTTTCTTGAGTAATTGAAACCAGCATTTCTGAAAATATTCAAAATAAGTGAAACACATTTCAAATTTTGCAGTAGATGAAGTTCTCAATCTATTTTTGTTTTAAATACCACTCAGATGGTTTTATTTTTCCTACTGAAGAAAAAAATGCAGACTTCATTATTTAAGCTTCTGGTATCCAAAACTACCATAAAGAGTCAGCTGCTAAGGACTTGCATTGCCAGTGGTTTGGGACCTTAGCCAAAATCACAGATTACCAAAACAAATCTAGCCCTGCACAGGACAGAATGGAATGGTTAACTCTGAGAAAACATGTTGGCCTTTCATTGCATAAAATGTTAAAAAAACCATCCCTGAATCGCAAACACCCCACAATTATGGAGTGTACCCAACAGACGTTTTGTTTGGTTTGAGAAACTTCGAGGCAGGGAGGCTTGAACATTCTGTTTGGAGGGAGGGGGTGTTAGCAGATTTTGTCACTTCAAATATTTGCATGGGACATGGATTGCTACCCCAATTAGGTTTAGCATTCTTTCCTCTACTTGTTTGTAGCTGTACATAGGGTAGAGTTTCTCAAAGCCTACACTTTAATAGGAAAAAGGCCCATACCATATCAAGTTATGGGGGCACCAGAGAGAGAGGCTAACCATGGGGGTTTCCAGCTTGCTCTTATTTACTCAGAATAACCCATGGCATCCTAGTGCCTTCCTCAAGAAACGAATGTAAACATATCCGTCTTTTTCCAACCCTGGGAAGGACGAAGCTTGCCTTGGGACGCTTTCTTTTTGAGAATAGTGCTGCTGTTAGAGTGCCTGCTGAAGGAGAGAGTCGGAGATGTGTTTTACATTAAGCGCTTGATCTGGCACGGGTAGAGATCATTTCATTTTGCCTGACTTTGTGTCCTGTGGCCATGGCCTGGCTCATGTAGATACTTGTCTTCTCTTCCTTGCTGACAGCTTTATTCTTTCAGCGAAGCGAAGCTGTCATGGGAGGCCATCGCCAGGGAAGGAGCAGTGACCTCTCAGGTGGTTGGGATGAGCACCAGGCAGAGTAAGACAGAGAAGTGCTGTCTGCTTCCCCCTCACATGGGAGCCAGTCTCAGGAGTACCAGGCACTGAATTAGCAGAGACCTCATCTTTCAGTTCATGTTGTCTAATGCAAGATCAGTGGGGCATAAAGTTTCTATTATCTGTGTTTTAATAATGGATGAACCTCCCCTCCTCCTGCTCCAAAAAGCCCTACATATAACCCCGCTCTAGGCAGACGACACAGCTGGTCCTTTGTTTGCTCGGCTCCTTCCAGATGGGTATCCGGTGCCACCTGAGCTGAGTGGCTCAGGGAACTTTTTGTTACTTGCATTTGATTTCAGACGCTGGACACTTCCCCTTCTGAGCTCAGCTTTATTTAAGAGTGTTCATTTTGCATTTGTGTCAGCCCTGAGGATGCCCAGGGGATAAAAAGTGTGCTCCTGAAGCTCTGCATTTTCAACTTCACTACCTCAATTATCGCTGGCCTATTGACCAATTATCGAGGATGCCAGGGAGTATTATTATTACGGGTGACAAAAGTCCATTCAGACAACAGGCCCTCAGATTTGGATCTCCGAATCTGGCTCGATTCGAATGACTTCCTGCCAGGTTGCAAAAGGATGAACACTGAAGCTGCTACTGTGAAGGGCTGGTCACCCTTTTTGACTCCTTTTATCAGGACCAAGACACTCTCTCCTATGATATAGTTAATTTGGAGGTCCAGGTTATTAGCATAGTGCTCAGGAAATGCTAGAAACAGTTGAGCGATTCATCATTATTTCATAAAAGTATTGCGCTACCAAAGAAAATTATGTGCAAATTTGTAGCTGAAGAAATAAAAATCAAACTCAAAACAGGCACAGAAGCATAGAGAATTGTCATAGAAGTGTTAAGGTTGGCCTGTGGAGAATGAGTGGGAATGGTGAGGTGGGAAAGCACCAGAAGGAACGACAGAAGGTTTTGCTGGCACCCAGCTCTGCAGGTCATCAAAATCACAGCACATCCATGTGCTTCTGAGGAGACCCAGGTAGGGAAAACAATGGACTGCCTAAAAAGAGGGACAGCAGTTAAAAGATGATGATGATGAAGATGAAGAACAAGGTTGGAGCTTTTAGACACCCAGACACAGATGAAAGACAGTGAGTAAACCCTCATGACTCACAGAGGTAGGAAAGGATGGAGAGATGAAAGTTCCTATTCACTGTAAGCTCCTGAAGACCTCAAAAGGCTTGTGAATATGTGAGTAGGGGAGCGTGAGCAAGTAAAATTGGCTTGTTTTATAATAAAACCACCTTCCTTCTTCTGTAAAGTCTAACTTCGAGCTTTGCTACAACTGCAACGCTGGTTGCTACAGAACAACAACTAATACACTTGATGCTAAGGCAAAACTCAAAATGAGATAATGTGGTGCATCGGGTACATTTACAAAACCATTTCTGAATGTTTAGAGCTTGTTCAGGTATCTGTGCAGTATAAGTCCAACCTCCATCATTTACAATTTCTAGGAAAAAAATCCCAACATACATGCATGAAGCATACATGGATATTGCAGTCCTCAGCTGACATAGAAGCCCAGCAGGGAATACAAGAGGTGGTCTCTGTTCCTTCTGCCAACCATTGCTGGTACTGTACCACCCTCCTGGTTAGCATCAGATGGACAGTTTAATGCAGAAGAATACCTTCTGCGTTCAGATCAATGTGAGGACTTCATCATTTGTTCTTGATTATGCTTGACGGGACTGAGCCATAAGCTTCAACATTTTGAGGCTCCAAATTCACTTCTTCAGCTTGGGCCATGCATCACTTAAACAAAAACACTTTGATTGCTGTTCTAACAGCTGTGGATTTCTAGTTCTTTTCCTTGGGAAAACACCAGAACATTTTCTACTTAACAGTTCATCCCAAAAACACAAATAAAACTCATTTATTTGGTTCAGAAATGTCAGTCAAGAAAGGAATTATAGACCTGTCTTGTTTTCAAATACGATCTGTATGACAGAGGATTAATCAATAGCCTACCACTCCCAAAGCACATTGCAGAAATCATGTCCAATTTTCTGACTCTCAGACAAAAAAAATCGTACACGGTCAATTTTAATAGTGAAATGGCTATACTTATCTCTTCCAAACAAGATTATATTATCAGAGGAACTCAGAGAAGACAGAAATTGAACTCCTCTCAAACAAAGCAGGACAAAAGGGAAATGGCACGTGGCCAGCAGGAGATGTTACAGCCTTATTCCATCTGTACTCAAGAAAGTGACCTCTTTCCCTAGGACGTTAGATGTGTCCCACAGAGACTGTCAACAATGAGGTCTAGACAGAAATCCTCCCTCTTTAATTCCCAGAGCTTCAATTTGCAATGAAGCAAATGTGACAACTATTGGATAAATGGTAAGGTGGCTCTAGCATAAAGTACAAACTCAGGTTGTTCCCCCCCACCTTCTGCTGAAAAACCCCCCACATCTGTTCAGAGGGAATTAAAAACTTCGGCTGCCTGTTACAGCCACAGGCACAGCGCCTTGTATTTCTGGCATATGCTGGTACCTACAATCCACTGCGCTGGAAGAGGTCAGACACGGTTTGCATTTCTAGCAGGAGTGCTACCACTAAAATGGTGGAAGTTCAGAGCCATTTTAATGGAACAATACGAACCTATAACATGAAAAAAGTATCACCCTTCACTTAAAGAGAACCAATGGTGCATAGGTAAAGAAATATCTGTGTTGGTTATCAAAGCAAATCAACTGCAAATCCATGTAGAAGAAGTAAAATCAAGCAGACACGTTATGTTCTCTTATTCAGTAGTGCAATTTACTGAGGATTGTATGTACATTTCAACCGGTTTTCACTTGTGTGCTTTCATGAGATGGGCCCATGCTCTGCCCTCAGATATCAGTGGCTGAACAAGCTCTTCACCCATTTCTCTATCCACCCACCTTGAACAGCTGAGTAGGTTCAAATTTTCACTTTGACCAGTTAAATGAGGCTAGCCAAAAAATTTTACAATGACAAACCAGAGCAGGGCCCCTTTTTGATTTTATTCATTATTTTTCTTCCAGTAGCAAATGACATATTATAAAAAGGCTTGTCATATTTTGTTGCCTTTACACTGTAACATAAATTCAAGGGGAAGATGCAGTTATTATTTAAGAGGCTTATTGAGGAAAATACTTACAGTTTGTCTCTGTGTGAAGAGGTGCTGAGTTAGAAGTTTAATGACGACATTCTCAGAAGTGAGACAGAAGTTAGTGGTATAGTCCATAAATCCAAATTTACGTATTTTCATCTAAGTGAATGAGCAGGTAGGTTTGATCATCTTTTTATTTACCACTACATGATCACATCAGTTGAATTTGTTTGTGTCTCACAGGAGAGACATCTTGCTCTAATGTTGCAGAACTAAGTATCCACAAAATTGACTTAGAAAAATCTGATGCTTGGAATCCATAAATTCTGAGCATTTATACAAGTCAGTAAGTGCCAAAGCCAAATTACTACTTTGGAAATTTTTTCCCCAGGTGATCACTCAAGCCCCAACTCTTCCAGCTTTACCTACATGTTTTGGCACACCAATGGGTTGAGATAAAGTGTAATGATCAGGCTTTTTGTGGTTAAACTTAACTCCAAGAACCCCAATATCATCTTACATCTGCTCTAGGCTTGGTCTGGTTACTCCAGATGTCTTTCCAGTGCAGGGATGTAGGACAACTACCTAGAATTTTTTAAGAGGTGCCTGACTCGTAAGTTACTGGAAATCCTCTTAAGCGGGAACTGTAGTCAGTGCTTTCTTGTCCTAGCAGTCCAGGAAAAGGAGGACAACTTCTCGATGCTCACAGCCTCACTCAATACAGTACAACTCTCTAGAAAGTCTATGGGAGTTATGAGTGTGCAATAATTACATGGCTGGGACTTTATAAAGAGAGCAATAACATTAGCAAAAGAGCAAGGCTAATTTGCTATCCAGGGATTTTTTTCCTAAGTCATATTTAATTACTATCCTTGTTTCCTTGCCCACCACCCTTTTTCCCCCCCCTTCTTCTCTGAAGAGCTGTGGAATTTCAACACTAAAGGAGAAGCTGATTATGCTGCACGCTGGCACCGAGCTGTCCAGGCTACACACAAAAGATCATGAATAGGCAGGCGTGTACTTGCTCTAAATATAGTTCAGACGCTACTTAGGCATTTAGAATCAAAGATCTGCTACTAGCAACAAGTCCTCCAAAAGTGTGCGATTTGGCATGCCTGGAGCTGTTAAGTGGATGCAGGCAAAAAACTGCTGAAGTTATGGAGTAAGAATATGAAGGGTGCTAATTGCCATCTGCCAATGCCTCAGAAAAAAAGTCTTTGCGATAGACTTTCAGCATGGGAAAACGTAATAGCAGCAACAAAGTGTTTACAGGAGAATACATCTAACAAAGCAAGAAGTGCTCAGACTTAAGAGACACCTGGCAGCAGAGGAAAATGCTTCTGTGCTATAAATCAAACATTAATGCTTCTGCTCCAATGTGCATCTGTTACTTTTTATTCTTGAGGCTCCATAGTTATAAGGTCCCCTCTCTGAAATGATAATTGGCAAAATAACAACAAAAGGGTTGTTTTCTACAGCATTTTGTGCTGGCATTTCTTCTTCCACAATTTCATTTTTAGTGGACAACTGGATCTGAATACAGTGATGAACAGCAAGATCCTCTATGCCCATCACACACCTCAGCTCTGACAGCCCGGCAATGAACTGGATAGTCTGTACACCTCTCCCTGCTTTTGCTCAGTGAAATCAGAATATTTTAAGCTGTCTGAAGTATACTCATGATAACAGTGATTGGCCTTTAAATTAACTGGTAGGAATACTACCCTTTCTATGCAGGAACTGTTTTGTGCCTCACTTTCCCAGTCACATATGTATGCTGGAGGGTGTAGAAAAGGAAAGAGATCAACTGGGGCATTTTGCCAGACATTTTTCCTCTTAAAAGATTAGAGAGTATCTTGGCTTATTACGTGACAAAATGATCTCAGAAATAGAGGACTGTCATCTCAGCTTTTGCCCTTGACTCCCAGAAATGTTTGTGTGGCTTTTTTCATATATTACAAATAATGTGGACCTTCAGCTCCAAAAATAGAAGAGATTTCCAGGTGGAAACATGCTTACGCTCTTAGTAGCACACACGCAATGATTCCCATGATTTTGGGGCTGTCAGATTGACACGTTCATAAGTGTGATCCTTTTTTGACTGACATGCTTGGTAGGCATTTGCAGGACAGCCACCTGACAGATGGCCCACTTCTAGCCAGGCACCGTGTCCAGGCAGAAACCCAGAAGCCTTAATCTTTCTGGGACTGGTCACTTAAGAAGTCATACCTACACTGCATTAAAGCATTGCATAGTCATAACTACATGCATTCAAGCACCTGAAGTCCTTATGAGCTCCAGTGCCATCCAGGAAGAAAGCCAGCTGCTACCTGCTCTTGACACAGGCCATCCCAGATCCAGCTGAAGCCCTGGAGCAGCTGGCTCAGCCCTCACCCCTGCAGCAAGCGAAATGACCCCAGAGTAAGCCCAGATCTGGCCAACCACGAGAGGGAGACAAGCTCACATGCTTGGCCAACACCAGCCCTTGCTAGCCAGGGGGAAGTTTCAGGAGGTCCAGTTGTGAACTCAGTTGATGGCAAATTTGCGCCAGGGAGGAGAAAAGGTCTCACAGCCTGCTTGCTACCTCAGTCTCCAGGGGTAGCCAAGCCATGTGAGAACTTGTCCAAAGGAAATGAAGGACACAAAGACATTGCCTTTTTTTCCTGGACCCAGCTCGGAAGGTATTTTTCTCCATCAAGCTGCAGAACGGGCTTACATGATTACATTGGAATTATCCAGCAAAGCCGGATTTGTTGGTCTTATCTGATGGCTGTCCCAGGTTTTTCTTGACTGAAAGAGTGGGACTCATGGGGCGAGAAAGGCAACAAAGGCAGGCTTTTGGGACATTCAAGCACCACGGGGATGAGTGTGGCATAGATCAGATTAGATAAAACAGGCTGGATCACAGACTGCTGGAGAAAAGAGAGGATGTGAGGCAGGTCTGAGAAAAGAGCCTAGAAAAAAACAAGTTCCAGCCCAGCTATGCTCTATCTGCACAGAAAAGTATTTCACAGAGAAGGAAATTGTCTTGCAATTGTCTTAAATGCATGAAGAATGGGCAGGTCACAGCTGAGCCTTTAGAAAAAGCTGAAGACAGTTCATATAGACAGACCTGAAGTCTGACACCCAAATACTTCTCCCTTTCTCATCACCAAGCCTTTAATGAATTAGGGAATGGATCCAAATAGTATGGCACTGCTACATGAAACCCATGTTTACAACACCTTAAACTCCAGTTTCCCTAGGAGGATATAACCAACTGCCACTGTTAATTACCTGGAACCTGAATTCGGGGAATATTTTAGACAGGTTCAAACTTTGTGACCTAAGTCCATGTCTCACTATAAGGAAAATTCCGTGTTTTCAAACGTTTTCACCACTGGAAAACAGAAAGGTCCAACAATTGAATCAACATGAAAAATATTTTTTTTCTCCATAACAGCAACAAGCCAATTGGATCCACCGTGCTACTTCTGATATTAAATTAAGAAAATGAAGTTTCTTTTAGATCAAGCAGGAAGCAAAGACGTTAACATTTCAGTGAGGTATAGCTGGCATTTCATTTGACTTTACAGTTGCTTTTCTCCTTTCTTTTTGAGATGCACTGAAGTTTTAGGGATTAAGAAAACCAAGCCTCACTTCCTGTAACAGAAGTGCCATAGACGACCACCCAGAATCCTCTTAAGGAGCAAAGTAACCTGTATCTGGTTCCAGCATATCTTCCATGAAGATGTACAGGCCTGAAGATGAAGATGAAGGTGGTGCAAAGCCGCATCTGCCTACTCCATCATTAGAAGAACTCATGGTTCTTGACATGCCTCCAGCTCAGTCAGGCTGAGAGGAAAGACTGGTGGGAGGACAGGAACAGCTGTATCTTGCATATGAACATGGCATCTGTAACTGGAGAAAGCAGCTTCTAGGAGACACTTCAGCAGTCCTGTGCATTTCCTTAAGTGAAGGTCCTACATGTTTTTTTGAGATTGTGACGCGGGGGTTTTCCTAAAAATTCAAACGTTGAAGCCTCAGCTCTGGATGAGGCTGATTTTTACACCTGGCTTGGCAAGTAGGTGTGATCTTTTTTTTATTGGTCTCATGACACTTAATCAATGCCTTTGTCACCTGCAGATTAAGCTAGTGCAATGCATCGTAAAAGGCTGTTAAATTCAGTCATCATTCAGAAACATCTTTTAGCACCTGATACTGACATCAGGCCTTGTTTCACACAAGGAGCGTATTGTATAGTCATGGTCTGAGGTCTCTCTCAGTTTCTGGTGGTTCCTAGGGTAAAATGGCAGTCCAGTACATTGACATGGATGCTCATAAGTGATTTGGGACATGGCTACCAAAGAACTTGCCTTCTCTAAACTTCATTTGCTGTTATAGTAGCTGTCACCTCTACGGGTACATATACACAGGCCAGGGACCTGCGTGACATGGACTGGCCCCATGGGGCTTCTGGGCGCCTTGTGGAGCCCCTCTGACACTGGGACATAATTACTTTGGGGTGTGCGTATGGGGAGCAGGATTACTTCAAAAATGTCTGTAGTGCTGGCAGTGTCGCTGCCTCCCAGAGCAGTATTTTTACAGCACGGTTGTGCGCTGTATACATGGCAGTGTGGCATGAAAGCATATCAGCGCAACCTTTTAAGATGCAAGGCCCCCCAAGATAGCACTGGAGGATGTGTGGGGCAGAGGGAGCCAGCCCTGTCACAGCCTGACCCATACTATCTCTATACACATTGAGGACAGTCCTGGAGCCCAGAACTACACCTGGGCACTGTCTTATAGAGGTTTACACCACACGAGCTTGCTTCCCAGTTGTTTTAGCAATATGGATTCTGGGGATGTTTACACTTGCAGACCTCTTGTTTAAGGTGACTTGATCTCATCACTTTTTTAAAAGATGCTTGCAACTCTAGAGCAAAGAAGAGTCCTTGATCCAACAGAGAATGTCCACTTTTACAGGTGACCTGTGGTGGGATGGTATGAAGGGGATTTAACTGATTATTTTCAAAATATTTAAGTAATGCAAATTTTCAAGGACCCTTGTTACACTGAAGGAAGTTAGACTGAAAGAAATCTAAGGCTGTGTTAGTACTAGAAAAGGGTAAAAGAAATGACCCAGGTAACTATCATCCTGACAGCCCAGATAAAATAATGGAGAAGCCAATACAAGATTCAATTAATAAGGACTAATGGAAAGATAATTAAAAATGCCAATCAAGTTTATGAAACAGACCTTGTCTGACTAACCTAAAATTTTGTTCCGATGAGATTGTAATTTTGGCTTACAAAAGTTATAGTATTGGTGTAATAGAACACACTTTAGCTTCCATGAGACTTAACACCAAACCAATATCTTCATTAGGAATTTAGAACAATGGAAATTATTACGGTTCATTTGAAATGTGAGATAAACGTGGCTCATGAATGGCAATAAATGGAGAAAACATCAGTGAGTGGGTTTGCTTCCACCGAGACCCAGCTGGAATCCCACCCCTGCCCTATTTGACTTTTGCCAGCCAGGCAAGACAACAAAAGATGACAACAAAACTTACCTGAAAAACTTGCAGATAAGAGGAAGATTTAGGGAAAGTGGTGCACAAATGAAGATGACAAGTCACTCAGACGGTACCCCCTGCAAAATTGCATTTAAATGTGATGAAAAATGCCGTCACATGTATTCTCTAGGCATAGAGAATGAAGGCCACGTCCCATCTGAATGCTCATATGTGGGTAGCTGTGCTGGTAAATCGAGATAGGTTCAGAGAAAAGCCAAGGAAAAAAGCATTAGAAAGTAAATCTAGGTAAAAGATACATGTGGCTCAATCTATTTAGCTTAAAATAGGTGGAGGGGCTGAGAACAGTCAATAGTCAAAGAGAAATTTAGCAAGAGAGGCCACAGGCCTGATCCAAGTCTAGAAGGTGTGGCTAGACACAGTGGTACTAAAGATAACATCCATGCTTCAGAGGCAAAATTTTATATCCCTGGATTTCTAAAAAATATCTTAAACTCAAGATGGACCATTTTGCAAATTAAAAGAACTACTCAAGGCAAGGCTTATGGTCAGCCTAGATTATCACACAAAATCCCATCTGGCTTTATAACCTAGGGATGGCCTATTATTGGTAACACTGGGCAATTGTTGTAAAGCAAATCAGCTGCAGCTGGTTACATTATTTTACTGCAGGCACCCTGAGTCAGACTTCTGACCGTACACATGCCCAGGGCTCAAGTTACTGCTTTGAAGAGATGCAAAGAAGTAGTGATGCACACTGGAAAGGTGTTATGGGACAAAACTGCGTTCTTTGTTGCTGTGGTACAAAGAAGTGCCAAGCAAGATGCTGGTCCTAATGAGTCAGGCATCGTATATGTGTTCTGCAAGAGCTGAGCCAAGCTTACAAGTTAAATAAGACAGATGCGTCGAGAACAGGAGGACAGATAGACTTCTTATCATTGCAGGTGGAAAACAGAACCGCTGGGCAAGGCCAAAGACAAAGCGTGTGGTGGATGGAGGAAACCAGCGCAGATTTCTCCAACACTGCAGCGCCCGTCCCAGCCTCACGCTTACACTCATCTGCTGCTGCAGGCTGATGAACAACCTGCTCTCCTGCCTGGCAAGCAAAGGCCTCCCATGAGCACAGGTTTGTCATTCCTCCCCTCTCCGATGCTAACACTTCCTAGTAAGGTCCCTCAGGTCAGTGACACTGCCCTCACACAGGAGACACAAGCACACGTGGGCACTGCTCCTCCACTGCACCTCAGTGCCCTACGAGTGCTTTCCACCGTGCTCCTGAGGCTGATCTTATTTGTGCCGCTTTACTTTGAATCACACCAACACACTTGATCTCCTCCCTCCCACAGTGCACGCTACCTGCAAACTCCTTAAAGATGTTTGTTAACACAAGTGGCATTTTTAGAACTGCAATGGAGGGGTGGAGTGTGCTCCTCCAGTACATGAGCTGCTTATCAATCATTTAATTGGGATGCCTTGGTCTTCACCCAGATGGTCCCTTTCAGCAGATAGCATTGTGTTTTAAAACTTTGGATAATTATAGCCCTGTAAATGGAGAGTGCAAGATTTGTTGGCTGCAGCCAGCTCATCTTTCTTCTGTAACAGCCTCATTGTCTAGTCGTTGCCTTATTCACAATGGGAAGAGATCCATGCAAATGGAGACACCCATTTAAAGACGCTTCTCAGCTGGGTAAACAGTGGCAGGAGCCGAGCTGATAGTAAGGTCAGGAAGGATTAAAATCTATCAGTAAGTTTGACTCTGCTGTTTTTCTTTCCCTCCTTCCCCGGGCACACAAAGTAGAAGGGAATGAACCTAGCATCTATGCTGCTCTGTTAGCTCCTTTAAAACATATTTAAATCCTGTCTACACCGGCCAACAATACCCTGTCAGCACTTTGCTTTTTTTATTTTTTAAACGAAACCAATTAACCAGATTCCTGAGGGAAATGGGCCCAACATTTCTCTGTTGTTTCCCTCCATAACGCAGTGGTGAAAATGCAGCTTCAAGCAGGACTGAGGCACTTTTACCAGCACACTGCCTGCTCCGCTCAGAGCAGCCGGCAGCTCAGCCCCACCGAGGGGTCCCCAGGCCCTCCCAGCTGGGCTCCCTCCCGGCTTGCCCTCGCTCGGGGGGGCCATGGCAGCTCTGCTGTGCCGGAGCGATGCCACCCTCCTCCCCTGGCCCCTGGGCACCGAGCAGCACCTCGGAGCCGCTGCTGCTTGGTGTCAGCCCGCGTCCTCTGCATCACATCACAGCGCAGAGGGACTGCCCGGCTCTGAAGTTTAAAAATTGCCTTTGTCAAAAGGGAAGATTAATCTCTAAACAAATTGATGGAAGGCAATAGCACAGTGCTGACGTGGCGTATGTCTTTCAAAGACAGAGTTAATGCATACAAGTCAAAACAACTGCTATTCAGATTCTGCGGTGCCCTCCAGCGAGGGAGGTCTGGCACCCTGGGCGTACCCTGGACACAGGGTGCCTGGATTTGTTTAAGGACACCTCAGCTAAGGGGAAACCTTTAACTTGAATAAAACATAAAAATCTCAAAAATAAAACACCATGCTCATTGCATTAAAGAAAATATGAATTCCTGTTTCTTTCAGAGGTTGGATAGGCCAGAAAAAAATGAATGTGCTGTGTTTTTATTGCTTTGCAAACCAGATTTTCTGATTTCCCGTAAGATTCCATGGGTGACTGGAGAACAGGCGGTACCATAAGAGTCAGAAGGAAAGCAATTTTTCATCAGCCTCCATCTTTGTTTATGATTTAACTTGTTTAGGAAAACACCTATCTGTAAAAACATCCACATAAAAGATTTAGCACTCCACTTGATTATGAGGCAAGAAAGCCTGGAACTCACCTTGAAACCTTAGTGCAAAACCACAGGACATCAGAATCAACACAGATATTTTTGAAGTTCCAATAAAATACAGGAAAACTTTGGAAAAAACCTTTACTGCCTTCTCCATGTTAATTTTTTGTTTGTTTGTTTGTTTGGGAGCATATGCAAAGTTTACAGGCCTACTTACCACTTATGCAGAAGGTTTAAAAAGCACATTTTTTCCCTCCCATTCAAGACACTGTGAGAAAAGGTTACTTAATTTAGGAGCAGACTTATTCAAGAACTTGTAGATAAAGCTATGAGTTAATCACGGTGTTTAAGTGGCAATGAAGTATACCCAGAAATTATGTATTAGGGCTGGGCATGAGACGGTTAACAGTGCTTTCTATTCAAATTTCCTTCAGCAAAACCTTCTCAGAAAAGCTACACGCACAAATTAACAATAGGTGGCTTTTAAGGCAACAGTTTGGAAGGTCACCAGAAAGGTACCAACTTCACAAAGACTTAAGCATATGAGTAACTCCTCTGAGTCAATGTCTTGTCACACAATGCACTGTGCTAAATTTAGGCAGGAACTGGGCTACAGGCTTCAGATTTTCAAAGAGTTTCAGAGCGATCCGTTTCTCTTCCTACCATCACAAGAAGTGACGGCACTGACTACACCTTCTTGCAAGCCTCATACGAAACGCTGAGAGCAAAACTTAAAGGATTGCTCAAACCCATGGGTTCCTGCATGGCATTTATCTGAGCAGCATCTTGTTGCCTCCCACCAGCGTATTAAGCAACATGACTAACATCAGTCACGTATCTACTCCCATCATCTTTTCCCTGAGGTAGAAGCGCTCACCGGAGAGCGTTTCGTTTTGGACTACGTGTGCATGTGCACGCACTCGCACTCATGCCTGGGTATAGCTAACCAATGCTGCTGATGTTAGAGAGGGAAACCCAAAGAACGGGGAGCAGCCTCTAACGTCAGTTGTGATTTCTCAACTATGTCAAGGACTAAACGGGAGGTTTTGCAGGGAGAAAGCCTGCGTGCCTGTTTATTACTGTTCTGACTTCAGTGGGGCCGGTTGCCACGCTTAAGTCTTTGTAATATTGCTACCTTGCTTCTGAACTTTGTGGCTCATGCCACATTGCTAAAACTGAAAATAATCACTCTGTTATCTTTTGTGTGCTATTGTTTCACAATTACAGTATCTTTATTACATATGTTATTTATTTCCACTGATAGAGGAAAAAGGAAAGTTAAGATTCCCCCACTATTGTTCCTGATTAAACTATTTGTTTACATAACGTTAGAAAACTGTAACAAAACCAACTAGAAAAAACAAGCTGCTCCAAAAGAAAATATAGCTGCTTTCTCCTTAATCTCAGGAATTACATTTAATTTACTTGATTTAAACAGACATGCTTTACTAGGAGTAACACAGTGAATTTTGTTCATGGCACATGTTAAATAAAATGAGCTCCCTCTAGGAGAAAAAAAAATGTTTATCTAAAAACAAAGGGGTTTATTATTGTTGCTCAGTCAGTTCAAACAGCAATGAGTTTAAACAAACATAGCATTGACATCACTTGCTACTTATAAAATGCTGAAGTTTGCCCTAATAGCCAATTAATAAAATAAAATCCCTGTGTTCGCCTGATCACCCAGTGCATTCTCAAACATCTTTTTTCTCAGTGATTAGCTTGCTTTAAAACTAATGGAAATATTTTATTACATTTTGAACAGAATAATGCTAGACTAATAATGTCAATAATTGAGAGCGGCAACCAAGGATATTGGATAGTAGCACGCAATTAAATAACTTTTTAATATATCAGAATTTTAACAATAGTAGCATATATTTCATTTAACCTTATCCTGATTGGTTTGGTTTTCTCCTTGAACATGCAAAACAAGCTTTCAGTTACCATTGTTTTAAAGTATTTTTGCAGACTGCAAATTCGCAGCCATTCGCTAAAATGCACAGCTCATTTCTCACCCATGTTTTGGCTTGGGTTTTATTCATTCTAAACTGATACAGCTCTCACACTCCGTATCTGAAAGCAAACAGAGAGATCCCAAGATACCATCACAGGAAACACCCTGGAATAAAAAGAAAACTGGGAGAATTTAGCAAACACTTGCTATTCTCCAGCACTAATGAGGCAGAATCTCCTGGAGATTAATAAGTAACAGTTGACTGTCTGGAAAACAGAGGGTAAGGAAAGGTCGGGGCAGCGGCTGCTTTTCTTAGCCAGGCTGAGTGGAACAGGCCAACCACTACTTTGCAGAGGTGTGCCAAAATTGACAGCTCCCATCTTAATCCCTTCAAGTTTGCAGGAGAGCGCTGGTCTGAAGCTCCAGCTAGGCCCGCTCGCCCCCTCCTCGTTTAATCAGACACCCCCTCACATCAGCTTGACCTTCGGTTTGGTAAATTAAAAACGCTTGAGGAACTTAAGGGCTTTTCAAAGCCTTTTGCAATCAAGAGATCTGCTAGGTACAGCCAGGCTGACCATTAACTGAGGCAGAGGAGAGCCGGGCGTTCAGAAGAGGCGGGGGTACCGCTCCCACGTGCAGTGCAAGCAAAGCTCATCGGCGCTGCCCTGCTCTGCTCGCTCGCTCCTCGCACCCCTGGCCTCAGCTGCCCTCCCGTGACTCACCCTCGCAGAAGGCCCTCGTAAACAGAGATAAGCAAACTTCAAAAAGTCCAGATTCTGTTTGGGTAAGTGCCCAAAAGTTCAGAAACTGGCTTGGAAACACAGTGAGAATAGGCTGTCTTGGGAGGCGGCCAAACATTTTCCAGCGCGGCCGGGCTATAAACACTTCAAGAATAGCCTCTCTCGTAGTATTTTGGTGGTATTTGTTTCTCATCCTGTCTGGCTGGGAAAGTAAAGTATCACAAAAACAAAAGCACTCGGGAATAAACCTGCAGGCCTGTTTCTCTCTGGTCTTGTGCCCGAGCTCCGGGTAAAAGGGGAGCCGTGCTTTCTGCCAGCTTTGCCCGTGCTGCGTACACCACACTGGGGGCTGCCGGCGGTGACGTGGTGCGGGTTCGGCATTTAGGGACAGCGGGTACATGTTACGGCTTAGCCGGCCAGAAGCTGCCTGCCACCCAGGACAGGCCTCCTCCTCCTTCCTCTTCGTCTCACTCCTGATCCTGGAGGTAAACCGACAGAAAACTAAGCCTACTGAAAATAAAGAGGAAGGGGATAATTTTTTCCTGCTCAAATTCCCAACGTCAGCTCGCCACGGGGGTCAGGCGTGCACCAGGGCAGGGGCAGGACTTTGCAAGGCTGGAGATAGGAGGGAGGGAGGGGGACCAACCCTGCTCAGCAGCAGCTAGCTGTAAATGTGAAACCGCAGCGAGGGACCTTGAACGTTAAGTTAAAGCCTCTTCTTCTTGTATGGAAACAAATACATCTCTGCTTTTAGGAACCGAGATGAGTCACCGTATTCATTCAGCCTGCAGTTGAAACCAGATCTCCTTTCTGAAGTTCACTTGATCTAGGGCATCATCAACTCTGAGCATTTACTCCGACATGGGCAAGGATCCGGATGAGCGTAACCGCATCGCTCCACCTCGGGGCAAGTCACACCGTGGCCCCTGCCCAAGGCACAGATTTACCGTGAGCGGTGGCATGCCGGGGAGGACGCAGCCGTCACCACGAACGAGGCCAAGGCAGGATGGCGGCACAAACAGAGCAGATGGAGAAAACAACAGCCCTGGACCACAAAGCAAACGCTTCCAGGAAGAGGGGCACCTATGAAACCTGTCTGTTGTGTCTCACGCTTGGTTGGCACCAGAGCCGCCTGTGAAGCAAGCGCCTGCGATTGCTGTGTGGTTTCTCAGCAGCCCGGGGGCTCCGCAACCATCTAGTGAGAGGCAAGCACATGTGGGAAGGACGTCACCCTTGATCCACCCCAAAGTGGGGGCTGCCCCCTTCTCCCTCCCTCCTCCCCTTGTGCCAGACTTAGAGCTCATCTGACCCTCTCATCTGAGCCAGTCTGATTTAGCAATCTGGAAGAAAACTGAACCAAAAAAGCCCAAGAAGTAAGCAGTTTTCTGACAGGTTGAACCTCCGGATCTCGCCCCACAGTCAGGGCACGTGTATGACCCTCTGGCCTCCCCGCTGGCCTCCCTGCTGGCCTCCCCTTCACACTGGCCAGGGCTGGAGGGGGCCAGCCAGGCCCACGTCCCCTCACCCGCTCCTGGGCAGCCAGGGCCTGGAGTCAGAGGCAGCTGCGGCCTCAGAAGGGGCTCAGACGAGAACATGAGGGCCATGAACAGTGGCGTTGCCCTGCTTCTATCAACGCAACCCAGCAGCTTGCGCTGATGGAATTGGGGCAATGCCGCCGGCTGCCCTCATCCTCCGCTTTCCGCATAGGGTGACGTGCGAGTGGTTGCAGGTGGCCGGGCCCTGCACCCTCTGCCAGGAAGCCAGGCAGAGACTCGGGCCCACGGGGTGCACGTGCCCCGGCGATGGCAGCCGCCCATCGCCTCTGCCAGGAGACTCTCCCCTTCAAAACAAGATCCTAATCTCGCCTGCCTCTTCCGAAGCGAGCGCTCGGGCTTACGGACGAGAGGAGCTTGTGGTGAGGTTATTTATAGCTGCAGCAGCTTCCGCGACAGCAAATAGTAACCGTGCAATATGAAACCGAGCCAAGCAAAAGTATTTTTCATTGAAAAATAGATGACAGCTTGTTTATACTATCGTAGGGGAAAGGACTATGAAAACGAGTGGTGGCGGCAGCAGGTTTTCAAAGGGCAATGTCTCGGGTCGGGTTGTTGGCCTTCGTTTGGGGCGCCCACCAAACTCTTGGCAGCCTCCAAGCAGCAAGCCCCGTGGTACATGTGGTATGGCGATTCAGGTCTCTCGGCATGGCCCTGCTGCCCCAAAGAGCACCCTCATGAGGCTGCAGTACGCCCAGAGGGTCTCAGCCCCAGCTCCAGCGAGGACCCACCACAGGCACACCAGCGGCTGCCCTTTCTTGCAGCCTGTAAGGCTATCCGCACAAAGAAACGCCTCTGTTTCAGGTCAAAGATGTTCCCCAACTGCATTTGCAGGCAGGAGGCTGCTGCCAGACCTTGGCCAGCCATCTCTGCACCTCTGCTATCTCCAGGTAACATCTACTGTGCCTGCTGAAGCCCATCTCCCCCTGCCTCTATCGGTTCCTCCCTTAAGCGAGGCTAATTACACTCGCCTGCCTCTGCAGCGTTGGGATGCTTCGAGATCTGTGGCTGCAAATGCTGCGCAGGGAAGCAGCGAGGGTTATTTCATTACTTATTCATTCCTTGATGTAGCAACCTTCTCTCAATTTGAATTTGCAATCCTCAAAGATGGCTCACCGGGCCATCTGATGAGGAATATAACAGTCAGTAAGACATTACCATCTCGGCACTGCTCCCCCTTCCCTCCCTCACATGCGTCGAGGCCGTGTGAGAGGAAGCGGGGTTGCTCACGCACACGTTCAGCTGAATCAAGCACGGACTGC
The DNA here is from genome assembly GCF_964195595.1 of Calonectris borealis. Classification (NCBI taxonomy): domain Eukaryota; kingdom Metazoa; phylum Chordata; class Aves; order Procellariiformes; family Procellariidae; genus Calonectris; species Calonectris borealis. The sequence continues at coordinate 100,993,208 of NC_134313.1, read as the reverse complement.
CCCCACGCCTGCCGCCCGCCCGGCATCGCTCGCCCACCCAGCACCGCCACGCTGAGAGAAGAGGCTTTCGCACCTACAGAAGGGAGAGGGAGGCTGAGCACTTCTCCGTAAGAGGAAAAACTATGCACAGATTTAACAAATCTCCTGTGATATTCAGCTAATGCCAAGGGGGGGAATCTATTTTTCTGTTACCCTGTAGGCTTCTGCGCTTTGGTATGCTGCTGTCAGAGCCCTCCCAAAAGCTGTGGGAGGACCTACCTGCCTTTCTGCAATGTGGGAAGAACCAGAGGTCCACCAAGAGATGACCTATTTAACCCGTGCCCCCACCCAAGGGGAATGCAGAGCCGGGGGCTGACCCCCTCCCCTGCCTCGGAGGGGTAGCCCCCACTGAGGCATTGCCAGCCCCTGGGTAAGGCTGTGGCCAGGGTCAGGGCTCGGGCTGCGAGAGAAACACACCTGCATCGCTGGAGAGGAGGGGGTACCTCTTCCTCCTATTTGACAGTTGGCGTGTGAAGCGATGGCTCTTTTTCAGTAGCTGCTTAGGGAGTTTACAGAAAGGGGATACAAACTGATGAGGAAGCCTTTTTTTTTTTCTCCTCCCTGTGGCAGTCGTCCTTGTTGCATGAGACACCTTTGAAAATATATTTAGTGTCATACTGCTCTGTAAAGTGAGAAAGCATTTATTATCCTCACTTAACAGTCAGGAGCAGGAGGAAGCAAAAGATCAGGTTGTGCTCTTTTTTTTTTTTTTTTTTTTTTGAAGGGACTACTTCTTTTGGACATCTCCATTTCTGAGGGTCTGGCTTCAGCCAGCTGTCCTATTATGGTTCTCCCCCAAGGGAAATGGGAAAGGGAAAGGGAAAGGGAAAGGGAAAGGGAAAGGGAAAGGGAAAGGGAAAGGGAAAGGGAAAGGGAAAGGGAAAAGGAAAGGATCACACCCAAGGCAGCCAGGAGCACTGACACATCTACCTAGGGTCCCTCATGGTCACGCACCCTCTGGCCTGCACGAGGGTACTGGACACGGCCAACAGCTCTCCATCATCCCTGAGTCCCCTGGAGCTCTTGTGAGGCTGAGATGTGTGTAAGGATCCACCCAAGAGGATTTGATTTCAGCTGCTGTAAGGGAAGGGCAAGCGTGGCTGCGGGTCTCACAAGGCACCGCAGCGCAGCAGATGCTGAAGTCAGTGGGGAAGTATGGGGAAGTATGACACAGTCTATTGATGCTGTGGGACAGGCGTTCCCAAACTGCGGCTTACGGCCTGACAGAGGTCTTCATCAGGGACCTTGCTGGATGCTTTAGAGGGCCTGGAGTATCGCATAAGTGAGGATGTCCCCCCTTGCTCCCGCATCCAAACTCTCATGAGAGTGGCCGGGAATGCTGTTCTCAAAATCCCTTCTCATGTTCTCACAGCAAGTAACAGCTGTGACAGCCAGAGGGGAGCTGTGTGTTAAAGATCAAGGGTCCTCCTAAGCCAGCGAGCCTCTCAGACCGGCAGAATTTATGGCATGCTCAGCCCACATCCCTGCCAGTCCCTTTGACTCCCAGTCCAAACATCCAGACACCTACAAGCAGCCAGGTCATCTCCAGGGCTTCAGCTGGAGTCCAAGGGAAGGCTTGAACCTCCAGCTTAGACCCTCTGGGTCTTACTTTAAATGCTCTGCCACTGCACTTCATTTATGGGAGAGGTGGGAAGGTGATAGATGCTGCCTGGAACAAGAAGGGTGAAGGACTGCGAGTCATTCAAAGCCAGCGCATGCTGCAAAAGAAGTTCGAAAACCTCCTGACCCCCAACATTTATTATCCATCACAGTCTCTCACTCATTCCCACTGGGAAAAGCTCCTCTGACATAAAACACTCCTATATTTTGGGTAGACGCAAACAAAACAACAGCTTACCCTGCCCTGAAACTGCTCTTTTTTTTTTCTGCAATCTTGCAAGCCTTTATTTCTGAAGCCAGATTTGCCCTCAAAGCAATTGTATTTTCAGAGCAGGTGAGATGTTGGTTTGAATTATCGACTCACACCTTTATGGAGCACACAGCATCAGGAGAGCTGCTGGAAATTTTGTGAACTGAGCTCTGTTTGCAGCTCTGCCAGAAAAATGCAGCTCAAGTTTCGTTAAATGTGTTCACAGCCTGATGAGTCATTATGGGCCAGGGATAATATAAAATAAAACCACAAAGTGATAAACAGTGGAGTAATTTAAGTAACTCCGAAGCAGAAGAAACGCTATATATCAAGAGTAAGGCCAGCCTAACGACAGATCCTCAATAAGGGAAATGACCTGTGAGCTGGCCTATAAGCTCTGCACATCTGTGCTCTTCAGAAGTGCAGGAGGGTTCCAGGATCAGCTCCAGTTTCTTGATTCCCAGGTTAACCCACATCATCTGCCCGGACAAACCACGGAGGGAAATGGGCCAGGCAACTCTGCAGCAGTCCTTCTGGCTGATATACAAGCTGCAGGAGTAGCCATTGAGCACAGCCCAGTGACAATTGCGTTGTTGGTCCCACTGGAATTGCTGTCATATTTAATATTTGTCCCACCTTATAAAGGAATGGAAAAAACAAATCAACAAGCGAAAATTTGAGGATGGGGAAAAGGGAAAGAGAAAAGTCAAAGCTGCTCAATCAAAATGCTTGGGAGATTTCTAACTGTTTCCCCTCAAGTTTTACAACTGGATACATATGTTTTACTGTAAATTAATTTGGAGTGTGAAACGAAAAGGAATTTCCAACTCGGAGAAGTGATTTTCAACTTAGTTTTGAAATAAGGCATGTGGTGATTAAAAAAAAAAACCACAACTTTTTCTTTCTCTGGTATTTTCCCTATGATAAGGGGAATTCAGGTGTGTGTTGGGAATAGACTTGGCCTTTTCCTATAACCAGGCTATTTTTCCAATGTGTTTCCAATGTCAAATATCTTTCAAGAGGTGTTGAAGCCATTGCAGTCCGCTGTCTCTTCACTTGCAGCATCTTGTCCTTTCCTCTCTGGCAACAGGGGCCAGATGGGAACTTTCCATGGGCCACCCACGCCACTCTATAAATGAGCAAGCAGAGTCCCTGTGACTGGCCCTGCAGATTGCTGTCAAACCTCTAGAGGCTGGCCACTATACAAGCTCCTTCTCCAGCCTGAGAAGTGGTTGTGTTTGCAAAGGTTGCTGTAGGGAGCAGCTTGTGTGCGCAGAGAAGGGAAGAGCTGCCCTTTGCGTGAAAAGGGTATGGGCTTTCCTGAGCCCAGGGTAGGTCTGGGTGGCTGCAGATAACCAAAAAAGACTTACACACAGTTTGGAAGTGGAGAAACAGGAGATCCAAATGTGAGGTCAATATCCAACCATTTACATGGGTGCAGGAAACAAGAAAGGCCGGGGAATCCCTTATCCCTAACAAAAGATTACACTATTCCTGCAGTGAGAGCATAGAGAGACCTGGCCTTCTGGCAGACATCAACCGTGAAAATCACCTGAAGAGCACAAAACCAGTGGCTCTTCCGCCCCAGACCCCTCGCAGGTGCTCCAGGCGTTGGATGTGCCACGGTTGTCACCGCGCTGGACCGTGGGGCTGCACCGTGGCGGGTACCCCAGTGGCCCCGCATGGGGAGCCGTTTCCATCCCACGGCACTTCGCCAAGCATGCGAGCTGGTGCACCAGCAACGTGCCCTCCTACGACCTGGCATGTGTCACAGAGTGTCGAGAGGCCTTTGTGTAGCCCTGGTCTGTCTTCAGCTGTTATAATCCAGAGTGAAATGTGCATGACAGTGTTCATGTCAAGTTAAAATAAATCAAAATCAGCGTAATTTTCATCCTGCCTGGCTCATGGTAGCAGCAACAAACTAACAAGTACTAACCCCAGAGCTGCGAACATGTTGTTGTTAGCACCACTGGTGATTTATAAGGAATTAAGCAAAATGTTGCTTGTGCTGGGCAGCCTCAATGCAGAAACAGGAGATAAAACACATCAGTGTTTATCCACTACTGCAGGAAGGGGTTGGAGGGGAGAGGAGATATTTTTGCATTGTGGTCATGTGAAAGGCAAATTTCACATGGATTTTCATGCAGACCCATAAATCAGTCCATGTTCCCTCTAAAAGTTCACGGTCCTTAGCAAACCTTTCAGTGAACCAGGGCTGAGCTTAGAGATTGTAAAGAAACCTGAAACCAAGCAAGTTTCAACTAATTTCATATTTTGCCGTGAACATTTTGCTCAGGTCTAACTAGTTTGTTTAGGAGTTTAGGCAAGTACAACCGTGTCCTTCGGCAGAAAAAAAAAAAAAGCTCTGAGAAATCAAATACACCACACAAAAAATAATTACAAAAAATCTTTATCTAAATCTAAATTGTTCCCTGCTCTGTGTTCATTGTATTACTTGCAAAGGTTTCAGTTAAAGTAAGTATTCAGCTTTCATTTTGACACCTGATTTTTATTTGTTCGTGATTCCTCCCCCTCAGGAAACTCAGTGTGCCAGCCTTAGTTGCACCACGGCTTGCTTGCTTTTGTTCAGGAAGGCATAATGGTTTCAGACACACGTTAGTCAAGCAGTCAGAGAAAAATCTTCTCTCTCCTCATTGCAAAATAAAAATAAAATTAAAAAATCACCTAGTAACAACAATTAAAATATGTTAGATCTTGCAAACTTATTCCTATTCTTTCCCTGTCTGCCTGTGCCCACCTCACTTTTCTGGTCTTGTAATTACAGTGGGAGAGCTTTGAAGTAGGAACTGCTTTAAAGGTTTCATGCCGTGGTGCTTAAAACACAAAAATACAGTCCGTGCCTACGGCCCACAGCTGTGCCCACATCTGAACTTCCAGGGTGGATCGCCATTAGGCTGAAGTCCCAGTGGCATTTAACGGGGCAGGTCCATAATGCCAGCGCCGATGCCCCCAGCACACCCAAGATGCAGCCCTGCTGCGCTGCTGGCCCCGCTGCACAGGGGCAGGTTGCTGCCTGCCTCCCTGGTGCAGCTGCAGTGCCGTTGGGGAGGTCTGGGGTAAACCTCACGGCCAGAAATTAATGAAGGGCAGGGAACCACAATGTGTTTGCAGCTCTGGCGTGCCCGGTGCCACGGCCAGCGCAGCAGGATCGCAGCTCTAGCTGCCTGCCTCATCCCCAGCCGCCTCGTAGCCCCAGCACTGCGGAAGCTTGTAATAAAATGCTGACAGTGGTATCATAGCTGTAAAATATTTTTCTCCTTTAGCAAAGCACAAACCTTCCCACCAACAGCCCCAACACGCAGCCCTGGTCCCCTCCCCTGCCCCCAAGGTGCACATCAGCTTCCAACTCTGCAAGGAGCTGAGCAGGGGGGATCAGGATGGAGATACAAGGGCGACGGGTGATTCCTTCACCAGCTGGGACTCGCCAGCCCGGGCTCAGGGAGGCTTTCCTCCCACCCATTGTCCCACCACCGCCTCCCTTGGGCACCAGGTGAGGATGGGGAGGGAAGTGGCCCTCGCCCCGCTCTCCCGGCATCTCTGCTGAGATGGTGCTTTCGCCTGCTGAGCACGATGACGGGTGGGTTTCCCCACACCTCCGCAAAAGTTGTTTTTGCAAAGGCTGCTTTTCTTAGCCCGGCATTTAAAAGCAGAAGTTATCAGGGCATAAATCATCCTGTGACTTGTTGCGAAGCCTGCGAGAAGAGATAAAGGCAAGACAGTTTGACAAACCGTTGAGAGAGGGAGGAGGAGGGAGAGGGCAAAGGGGGAAAGCGAAGGAGGGAGCCACAGCGCCGACCCTCCTTGGATTATGTCATAGGTCAGCCCCAAGGATGCAAATCAGATCGAAAAGCTGTTTCCAAACTTTCGGAGGCTGGCTATGACTACACATACCCGCTACAGAGCTGGGCGTAATAAATACCACGCTCGCAGAGAGCATTACATCACGTAAAGGGAAAAGCCAGCAGATGAACTCACACCATAAAACCTTGACTTGGTACCTAGCCAAGCCCAAGCAGACAACCCCGTTATTACGGAGCTGACAGAGCTCCGCACGTTACTGCAGCTTCACCCTTCCACTTCCCACCACCTCCTCCAGCACAGATAACCCTTCCCCGCTTTCGCTCCATGCTCCCGCAGCCCCGCCAGCGGCCACCCCGGGCACCCATAGACAGCCACGCAGTGCAAAACAGCAACCCAAACATCTGGCAAATTTTAAAAACATTCTCCTCTGTTCCCAGCATACTTTCCTCACAGCAGCTCCAGTTTGTTTTTCTAATTTTCCTAGTGAATTTATTGACCATTAATGGCTCTGAGTGACAGACCAAAGCACAGTGGGTCCGATTCTCATTTATATTAAGGCTCTCTTATATCTGTTGGGAAGCACTGAACATCTTGAAGTGGGTCTAAATTTCACTTACGACACTCAAAATGCTTTTTACAGCAAAAGGAGAGTTGAGAGTTAAGTCCATGTCCAGTGTCTGTCCACTGAGATTCCCAACAGCCAGTATGAGCGATGCTGGGGGATACCGTGACAGGGAAAACTGGAGTGTGACTCAGTCCCCAGCACCCCCCAGCCCCACTTTCCGGGGCCTTGGTAAGGATGAGCGGCACAGCAGCCCTTCCCACTGCCTAGCCCACCAGCCCAGCAAGGTTATGGCCAGCGAGCCTTGGCCCCGCCACGCGGCTGCAGGCACTGCAGCCCTCAGCCTGGTTCAGCCTCGACATCTTACGGTGCCGTGACACGGCTTTCCCCAGGGGTCTTCTGAGCGCAGATGAAATACTGGGATCAGGATGAGCCAAACTGTCCTGCTGGGGCCTTTTCTCTCTAATATCTTCATTCTGTCAAAATTATACTTGATCGTGTTTCGTTATTGTTGTTTCTAACTTTCACCTCTGCCTCAGCAATTCCATCTGGTAGGTCATATTCCTCTCTCTGATTGCTTTTTGGATAAAAACATGCTCACTGGGGCCTGCTTGGAATTAGTTTTTCTTTCTATTTCCACTGGATGCTTGGCTCAGCCCCATAGTTTCCCTGACTTAACACAGACAGGGTCAACCCACCTTTGCCTTCCTGGCACACGCATTCAAGTACTGATTCCCATGTGCTACAATAACCCCATTACATTTTTAACAATCTCCAAGGGAGAGTCATTTACAGGGACTTGAACTGGAAAGTGCAAGTTTCGTATCATCCTCTTGCGTGTGCACTTGTGCAGATATTAAATCAGCAATCACAGGAGAAAAAAAATACCGTCTTGGCTATGTCCCCAGGACATTCTTCGAAGACTGATGATGTACATCTGCCTTAACTGTCTGGGTCTGAAATAATTAAAGACCACTCTTCTCTCCCTCCCATTAATTTCATTGAGTGTCTGGAAACACTTTTTTATTTAGAATTTTATGCCTGCCTTGTAAGAACACCATCCCAAATAACCTCATTTCCACCTCCCATAATTGCAGCAACTTGACCACTAAGGTATAATGAGTGGCTGAAACACGACTGGCTACTGCACAGTTGCCATTTACACCCACTGGCACTCTGTTATGTTATCACAGGGTGGAACAAAAAGATTTCCCATCTCTAAAAGACTGCAAAAAAGCCTCTTTTTAAGGTTACATCTCCGGCTTGCTCTGCGTATGATAGCAGTATTCAAAGGTCTGGAGGTTTTCCAGAGTGTACAGGCAGGGCTGCAATGCAAACCTGGTGACACAAATGACAGACTGGCTCAAGGAAAGGAGGATTTGAGTAACCAACCAGTTAACAAACCAACCAGTTGATGGGTAAACTACAGATGCTAGCCCTAGTACACTTTTTAGAGCTCTTAAGAAGGCAGAGGAAAACAAAACAGAGCAGGAAGTGTTTTAAAGATGTTTTTAGCGAGCTAGCTGGTGTGTGGCAACCGCATGTCACGGTGGCAAGACCCAGGGAGCCAAAATTGTCACTCATACGGAAGAGGGACCGTCAGCTAGTGGGACCTGTGCAGCTCCGCATCTCTCTGTGCAAGCTGAGGCCGAGCAATGCACTGGCAAAGTGGGCAGCAGGCTCGGACCCCAGCAGAGCAGAAAAGGTATTCTTCTGGAGATCTTAAGAAGACCCCTTTTCTGGTCCTAAAAGAACCTTCCTTCTGGAACCTAAGAAAAGAGTGGTCTCCCTCTGATCTCTTCTCCTTCTCACGTTGCATTTCTTTCCTCCTTCCTTATTCTTCTCTTTCCTGGATATTCCTATAGACATCACAGGGAAAAAGGACTATTTCTGACTTTGGTCCCAAAGGCTGGGAAGGAAGGAAGGCTGACCCTCAAATACAGACGCTAGCTTGGGGAAGCAGCAATACACCCCTTCAAACATTTAAAACTTTCTATTCTAACTGAAAAATATTACCTCTTCCCCAGACAGGATGCCAGGTAAATGTAGATTTTTTTTCAAGCAATAACCTGAAAAATAGCAATCCCCAACTCATTTTTTATTTTACCCAACTTCTATTTCCTTGCTTGTACATGTCAATATTTACAAGCTCTACCACTTCTTGGATTATTTATTTTCCCTGGTCTATTTCACTCAGTGAAAAATCTCTCCAGCTCAGGACTTGACAGTTTGTTGCTGATATCCATCTTTATTAACTTCACTGCTGCAAAAACCCAACAACAACAACATATAGTCATAAAAAAAAAAAACCAAACAAACTCAAGATGATGCTTAAATCTGGTGGGGGAAAAAATTCTCCAAAAATAGCCAGAGGTTTTCAGCGACATACATTTTTGTATGGATGTCACTGAAAGGCGCTTCTCCCTCCGCTTCATTAGCAGTCAGTAAATTCACTGACAATCAGCAAGAGAGCTGCTGTCACCACACCTGAGGGGATGGCGGGGAGGGTCGCTCTCCTCTCCTCACCTCCCTGCGCCGCACTTTTTTCTGCTTAGGGGCAGGACCGAAAGGGCTCAGAGCTGCCAGGCTCCCTCTCGTCACCCCCAGTGAGCTCTGACACGCAGGAGCCTGACAGACAGCGGCAATCTTTCTGGATCGCTTTTAAATTTGGCCTTTGAAGGACAACAAACTACACGCTTTTAAAATGTTCCCTGTAATGTGTAATGCAGGATGATGAAAAAAGTTTCTCCCTCTTTGTCAGATAAACCAGGGCTGAGGCACACCTCCATTTCGCAGCTCACCACCACCACCACCACCAAAGGGCACATCAAGATAATGTGAACTTCCCCAAGGTGTTTTAGCACTTCTCAGATGGAAATTGTTGCTCTCTAAGCAGAGCTGCAAGAACAGCAGGCTGTGCCGGTGGGTCTCATCCTCTTCAGCGCAACATCCGCCGGCTTGGCTCAAGTGGAGGATTTGTCAGAGCCTCGCTGCCTTTGCACCAAAATGAATCAGAGCCCACCCCCGTATTACATCTGCTGCTCAAAATGTGGGGGCAGGGACATCTTTAATCAATCTGGCTAGATCGAGCCCATCCCTTCACATTTTCCCTGTCCTGTGTTTTCAGAGTCAGAGCATAAGCAAGACAGTCTGGCATGCACAGAGCCCTTTAGGCTGGCTCTTTTCATCTCTCTGTCCAGACTCTACAGAGTAATCTAAAAATAAACAAAGCCTCTAGCCCTGATAGCGGCAGAGATAACCTTCCCACCGTGAACCACTGCCCAGCCGTGCAGGGGTGGGTGCAGCTCGGCAGACAGAGAAGTTAGGGGAGGTGGTGGGGACCTGGTTTCGGTCTATGAACACCCGCTCTCACAACCTCCTCCAGACCTGGTGGGTCACACTGCAGTGACTGGCCAAGCCCATAGTGCCATCAAACACTGCATGTCGTGAAAGAGCGGCTTCAAACCATTCAGCTGCCGTGATACAAACAGGGCTCAAAGACTTGTCTAATCCTAATAGGAGAGATCCCCAGATCGACATCAAGCTGGGATGCTGTAAAACGCTCACAGAAACAGCACGCTAGTTCTTTCCTGAGGTTTGCTAACACAGGTCAGACTCAGCGTTGTGAAAGTAAGCACTCGTTTCTATGTGTGGACACACCTGAGAAAGAGTTCGATTACACCAGCTGGCATCACGCTAAGTCTTAGCCAGGCTGTGGCCCTACTAAACAGACGGAAGGGCTGGCACTGGCGCTTCGCTGCTCTGCTCACAAACCATCTCGTCGGACGCTACTTCTGCTACCATTAGTTTTTAGAGAACCGTGCTCTTTCACGTTTGCTCTCTTGCCCACTTGTACCTATGCTTATTTAAAAGTAGCCTGGATAGAAAAACCTTTTATGTGAGCTCCTGTATTATCCCTTCTTAGCACTGTCTGCACTGTGAGGGACAGAAAGCCAAAGGGCCTGGTTTGCACCCCAGCAGCATGGGCTCAGCTCAGGCAGGTTGACAGGTCATAGCACAATGTATATGTTTCCAGTTTGGCAGACACTCACTCCAAAGGGGTTTCCAAATTTCCTCTCTAGCCTCCTGTGTCAGCCTTGGATTAATTTTGTCTGGAACAGAAGATTTATTGCCTTTGAGTCACTGTGGTTCACTTACCTGCTCTACATCTTGAACCCAAAGTTTACGTGGTATTTAGCTATCATCCTTCTTATCAATTCACTGTGGGAATACCCTGGCGAGACCCTGTTTCTTCCTGCTGACTGCCCATCGCCTCTTATCTTTCTGACTTTCTCTTTCAGCTGCAGCAATCCTACCAGGGAGCCCTTTCGAAAGGACGACTGCGGTTGCGTTGGCTTTAGGAGGTTAACAGTACGGGCGGTGAGATTCACAGCGCTCCTGATGCTTCCTCTGAGCATTTCAGGCGTGCTAAAGCCAAAATATCAAAACAAGAACTTCCAAGTGTTTTAATGAGATCAGCTTGATACCCAGGGGCCTGACCCTGCCCCGGTGGCTTTAGATCTGGTTTACAGCCAAAGTTTAGAGAAATCTGTTTTCCAGTTCCCATTCGGATGCAGCTGAAATCCCACCAGCATGGTCCATCCTGGGAGCGGGCTGTGTCTCCGCGCCCTGGGACCTGGCGCCGGCCCAGATGGCAGGAGCGCTGTGAGAGAGGCCGCTCTCGCGCGGTTCTCATCACTTTGGGCAGAGGTTAGTTTGCAGGATTTGGCATCTTCGGACCCAAGCCTAGGCAATTCAACTCAGACTTGAATCTGTTGCCTAAGCCCAATTTGGATCTAATTGTAAATGGCTCTGGACAGCCCTGGAGAGCGTGGGAGATTTTAATCCTTTCTGCCTGAGAAAAGCTACTCCAAATGCTGCGTTGTCAGGTAGCCCATATGTTTGTTTGTTTGCCTGCTCACTTCCTCAGTCCCTTTCTGATTAATTTCTTGATGGATAGTTACGTCTGGCTTCAGTGACAGGTCCTTCCCGCCAGCAGCACTGTTTGGGGACATCCGTAAGCTGCTCAGTGGGATGCGTGATCGCAGGAGGGGGAGGAAGGCAACAACCTAAAACTCTTCCCCCTTTGAGGCTGCCGAAGACACTGTGGGGCTGCGGAGGAATTTTCCGCTGAGCTGGAAAGTGCCCCCACGCTTCAGCGCGGAGTCATCTCAGCAGCACACACCACGCAGGGGAAGGACTGGCTTTGAGTCAGAGCTGCGCAGAACGGAGCAGCTGTGTGCTTTACGTAGCACCGTGCGTGCAAGCGTGAGTCTGCCTGAGGTCAGCGTTGCTCACAGCCACGCACCGTCACGTCGCTCACAAAAGCGGGGCGCTCGCGGTGGCTGAGGATGCAACGGGTTGTGGTAATTTATTATTTTAAATGAAGGGTTTATTTCGGGAGCTCAGTGTTTTATTTCCCATCCTTTATGACTCATTAAGTCAGGTGAGCCACCTCTATTATTTACTTATACTTTTATATTTCAAGGGCAGGTCCTAAATTGATATTTGTATCAGCTGAGCACCTTCTGAGGCCAAGCTGCCTCATTCATCTGCCTGCTTAGCTGGGGATTTATCTTGCATTCATACCCATGCTGCACGAGTGCCTCCTCGACAGTCAGTTAGAGCAGCAGGTTTTTGACAATTTGCTTCACAATGAGCATCTAGCTCCTGTGTTTTGGGCTTGTCAATAACTATCAGTGCACTAATGGAAAAGAAAACCAGTTCCACACATCTCGGTTAGCATCTTTGTTTGAGAACACAAGTGGAAGTGAAAAAATTCCTAAGAAACTTGTGAAGCTCGGGGCGTGGAAGTGTTGCCTTGTGACAAAAAGAGACATTGCCCATGCACAAAAAAGCTGAGAGAACAGAGAAAACTACTGATAAACATTTTTTTTAAATTATAAGACGAGGACAAAATGATAACCAAAAAAGACCTGCTAACCCCTATTTCAACTTTCTCATTTCCTTTCCCTAAAACCATTTGAGAGGAAAGAGGGGGTTTCAGAGATGATATCCCCCGCCCCCCCCAAAAGCACTTAATCAGAGATTTACAAACCAGTAAATCAAAGGAGACTGTGAAATTCCAGCCAGAGAAGCGAACAGCGAGATTAAGTGGATTAGTCTACTGTACAGGAATCCAAGGAATGCAGCCCGCATGTGCTTTTGTTGTGGATTACTCAGCAGCAACATTATGGTTTTACATCTCCCAGAAACATATGGGCATGTGCACTTGTGCAAACCAACAAGAAATAGCAGTCCCTAACACGCCGCTTCACTGAACCGGCTGTGCTGATTTCAGCAGATACAGCGTTTTCCAGGGAGAGAAGGAGAGCATCCGAACATTTTGCTGTATCGGTTGAAAATGAAGCAGCAAAGAAGCTACTCGTACCAGAAGCCGCATCCGTTTAGTTCACAGGCAGAGACATCTCCCTTTGACCATTAACCGTCCACTTGTTAACGATCCAATGAAATCCCTCAGTCCAGACACTGCAAAACTTTAAGGAAGTCAGGTCCTGATCAAAACTTAGCGGCTCAGGCTGATAACGGCTCTGGTTTTGTTTCAGTCGGGTGCAGAATTATACACAACTTTATAGCCTGCGCAGACTGTCAAAAGGGGGTGGGCGGAAACGTGGAAAAGAAGGAGTAAGTGATGGATAAATGAACAAACTATTACTAGCCAGAGTTAACAGTTTGTATTAGCAGGCAGTAATAAATAATTAATATAGCCCTAGGAGATATAAAGCCACTGACATGGTATCTCACGTTTGGCTCTAAATGGAACTTGAGATAACCTACTTTGAACAGTAATGTGTTCACAGTATGTGGGAATTAACTGCTCAATGTAATAAGTACTATTGAATTTCCCATCTCTCTACAGATAAAGGGCAACTGCCACCAAAAAACACAGTAATAACAGTAACCGAATGATAAAAAAAGCAAACAAACCTGCTTTTCATTACATCCTTAAAATGTTATAGGTTAAAATAATCTTAAAAGGGCTTAAAAAACAGCAATTAAATCTTTCCATTTCTGTTTTCCAAGACTGCAGCTGAGAAAACGAAAGAGGCCTAAGTGCCATACCGTGCTAGCCTTGCTAATAACTCTCTGTGAAAAATCTCATTAATTCAGTCTGGCTCTTCAGATCAGCCGCTAAGACCTTGTATTGTCAGTCATCCTCTGGCCTTTTCAGGATTTCCATAGCCTAACTAGCAGAGTCTCCATGGAAACCATGCAGTCATGCTTTGCACATCCCCAGAACTTTTTGTTCCTGACAAAGCTTGAAAAATCACATGCAGCATAGAGAGTTTAACACAGTGAACTAAACCCTGACCCACACTTATAAATGATAAACCCCAGCATACCAGCTTTATTATAAATGATTTCCTTACAAGATACTTAGCCAAGCCGGCAAAATGCTGAGCCAGACAACATAGGAGGAACGCAGCTCCGGAGAGAGGAAACAAACAAACCGAAGCGAAACACAGAGTTTCGGGCTAGTTCTGCCTCCTTCGAAAGCACCGGAAGCACATAGGTATGGAAACAAGCAGAGAGCAGGAGAAGCGTTTTGAAGTTGCCTTTCCCTGAAAATGGCATCCCCGCAGCCCTCCGAAGCGGAGTCAGCTCTCTCGTGACTGTGCGTCACGGCGGTGCTGATTCACTTGCCTGGCTGCGCATCCCGGCCGGCAGAGGCGGCAGGAGCGGGAGCCGGGTCTCCGACCCTGTGACTGTGTGGTGCCCCCGAGACCCTGCCTGCAGCTGGGATAGCCCTGGCCAAACACCACCCGCCCCTCCGGCCCAGGAGCAGGCGTTGGGGTCGATTTAGCAAAACCGGTACCAAAGGTGGCAGCGGCACTGCCCTCAAAATGAGATTCTCCGGCTTGCAACTGGGAACTGGCAGGCTCGGAGTGCGCACACGTGTCCGATGGAGGGTCAGAGGTTGGCGACCCTCAACAGCCTGGCTGCCTTCACCACAAGCCTGGATGATCCCCACCAGACTTTGCCGGGATGACGGGGGCAGTGGTCACTGGTTACGCTGACCCTCCTCATCCCCACTGATGCATGGAGGGAGTACTCACACCAGCAGCATCGTTGCCCAATATAAAGTATTGATTATAGCCAGCAGGGCATGCACGAGCAGCCAGTCGCTGCCCCCAGAAACGAGTCCATGGAAAGCCCCACCACATGGCCAGCGCCTGGCTGTCACTTGTTCCTTGGCACTGCAAGAGCCCCATGGCATTTTTCCTCTCTCCTCCCAAGCAGTGCTCAAAGAAGGAGTTGCACTGAAATGCTCTACGCGGGAGGACCAGCAAGAGTCAGAAAGGTCATATGCGGAGAAACTCGCTTCGCCGCAGTAGATTCTCAGCGCTGGTGCAGATGAGCAGCCGCCCGCTCGGCACAGCGTCTGGGTTTGTGAGAAAAGAAGTGACTCATAGCCGAGGGTCATGCTGTAATCCGGGAGGACTGCCAGGGGAGGGAGAGAGCCGCACTCAGCCTGATCTGTGGTGAGCTCATTCCTTACGTGGGGCGGAAGATGCAATCCACCGCAAGAGGATCAGAGAGCCCCGAGTGGGCTGAACCAGTCATTTGGGAGTTGGCAGCCGCACGCTTCCACCCCTGAGTTGCAAATAATGAGTTTAGGATTAGGAAGTCAGCCTCACACAGGATGGCTCAGGAGGCGTTTGGCACACGCAGTCCCTCCCTGGTGGGATGCAGGAGGTCAGAGCAGGCTTTGTTTCCAGGGGGTTCCCCTGGTACGTCACCACAACGGATGGAAAACATTTCCCCACCTTCTCCTTCCCCAGTGAGGAGTGGTGCATAATCAGCAGGAAGCCCTGTATCTCCGGGGCCTTTCAGAGGATAACCACAGGCATTGGAGCTGGCACAGTGTGGGACACACAGGCCTGATAGATGTTGCCCGAGCTGGTCGGGACCCTCTGGGACTGGCCCTGTACAAGCTAGCAGAATTACCTTGCCACTGCTGTTCTTCAGCAAGCAGCGTATGCTGGTGCTCTCTCTTAAAGCCATTCACCACCAACGCCAACCATCTGCCTCGCTCACCACCCAAGCAGCTGCTGCTTGGCTGCGGAGCATGCGAGCAGCTAGGCTACCTGAACAGTGGAAACCGCAGCTCCTCACCCTCGGGTGGACGTCCAGTCCCCCTTCCCTGGTGAAGACCTTGCTGTGCCCTGCCTGCTATTTGCAAGGCCAGAGGAAGCAGATGGTGTTGGGCTGGAGCAGGAGCCCGAGCAGACTTACAGCCACGACTTGCAACAGCTTCAGTTTATTCGTTTGCCCATGAGGACTGAGAGGACCAGACCTCAAGGGACATCACTGGGAGACAACTTTATGCAAAAAGCCTTGATTGCTGCTTGCTGTGCTGTGAAATTTTACATGTGTTGGATTAAAAGCAATAAAATATCTTCTTTGCATCTCTTGCTCCGATCTCTTATTTTCTTCAGCTTTGCCTCTCCTGCAGCCAGGGCCAAGAGCCTCTGGCAGCCCAGGAGCCGTGGCAGCCTGAAGCACTGCCTTGAAGGCCCCAGAAATTATAATGGCTGCTTACCTCTGAATACAGTGTGAAATACAGCCCTCCCTGAAAGGGCAGAATTATTAAAATACAACAAGACTACCACATGTGCCACTTCAAAACTCAGGAAGGTGTGGAGACGGGTAGAGAGCAGGATTTGTTGCCCTAATTGTCAAGGTGAAGCAGGTCCCCCTGAAGGAGTGCTGGTCTCTTACCAGCTGCGTTTGTCTCCTGTCCCTCCTCCTGCTCCACCTGGGTGTTGGGGCATCAATGAAGGTGACACCTAAGCTCAGTAAATATCTTCTGACTACATTCTGTGGTGGCCCCAGATGATCCCCAACCCAGGATGGAGCAAGATAACATAGCCAAAGCTCTCTTCATCGCACCAGCTCTTTCCAGTTTCCATGCTTTCTCTGTTATATATTAGCCACCTTCTCTCTGCTGTAGTCCACCTCAAAGTGGAGTGAGACCCTCCTTCACCAAGAATATCCAAAATAGGTTATTGTTTTCCTTTTCAGGCAGACAAACAACTTCCTCTGCCGTGTCACTGGCCCCTCTCCCCTTGCCTGGTCCAGAACAGTGATGGTAGGTTTGACATGCAGGCTCCTGGGAGAGGGTGTTCTCCAGATGACTAGCTTTTTCTTTGCCATTAGCTCTGGGCAGAGTGGAGAAAGTCTACTTATGGGCACTGGAAAGCTGTGTGCTGGCACAGCCCCCAAACACAGTGGGAGGCGGGTCAGCCAAGGCTGACAATCCTGCTGCCTACTGCTCTGACTCTTCCCAGGCAACTCTTCCATGTGACACTAGGACACCCATTTGTGCCACACCAGGTCTGCAAAAGTACCTCCAAGCCCAGAATAGGGGGTCCAAGCCCACATGCCCTGGCCCCACTACTGCACAATGTGTTCGGACGAACTGAGGTCCTGAACAAGAGCAACAGACTATGACGGGTCAGCAGAGATTCCCACCACCCCTGTCAATATCTGTGGATGACAATTCATCATCCTCAGCTGCAGCTCAGTAACCCTAAGGCACTAGCCAAGGTTCAACTGATGATTATTAAAAGGACAAGGGAAAGCCTGTGAGCTCTAAGCTACTGCACGAAATTAGAATAAGCAAGGACTACTCTTCTGCTTTGCTACTGCAGCTGTATTTATTTTCCTGAAACTGCAGCAATATGGTTCTGGCTGAAATGTGGTTCTCAGCCTGGGACATGGCTGTAGAGCAATAGTCCTTTGCCTTGGTCAGAGCAAACGAGGTTGAGCACTGCAAGGAGACTTTGGTCCCTGAAGAAGGGCCAGTCGTGGATGCTCCCTCGTCAGGAATGCTAGATCTGCTTTTTGAGAAAGTGACCGGAGCTTGACAGTATACCACAAAAAAGATAAAAACCCTAGGAAGGAGGCAGAGAAAGCACTGAATGTGTCCAAGAGCTTGTTGCTCGCCTAGTCTCGGCTTGCCCCTGCCCACTGCTTTCATCCCTTCAGGGGACACCTCCCACAAAAAGCCTCTGCTGTCATCCTCAGACCACTCATCAGTGCTGGAAGTGGCAAAACATGTCCAAGCAAAAGGGATGTTCAGCTGCAGGATCTCCTTCCAGAAGGCACCTGCTTGCTGTCCTGGGGCGCAGGGAAGCTGCCAGCAGAGCGGAGCAGTCCCAGACTCATCCTCGCTGCTCTCTGCTTCCTTCTGAGACCATGCTCAGGCTCTGAACAGTCACAAATCCCACTGGTGTCGGGGCTGAAGCATTTGCACAGAAATAACGTGATAGATCACATCACTTCAGGCACTGACAATCCAAACCTGCTGCATAAAAGCCTTTTTCTATGAGGTCTTGTATTTTCCTGCAGGCCCAGTTTGGATTGTGATAGACAGGGCAAGGGGAAACGGGTCACTTCTCACATGGTCTCTGACTTAGAGCTTCCTCAGCTCTGCAACAACACCAGGTTGTTAAAATTCCTAGATATACAAGGCAAAATCCAAGTAGGATGCTCATAGGATTTGCACTTTTGTGAAAAAGAGACTGTCACAGGGACTTGAGCTTACATATAAAAAAGGAGACGGCACATGTGGGGCATCCAGGAACACAGATCTTTCTTTGAATCTACCGAAGAAAAAGGGAGGCAAGAATGGACAGGTGAGATGGCCACTGAGCTGACTGTGGGAAGTTCATAGTGAAGGACAAGCAGAGACTACACAAAGTCCAGATGAAAATTACCTCCTTCAGGATCTTTTCAACAAATTTAAACCAGGAACAAACACGCACCCTAGTTCAGCAATTTTTGTCATAGGGCTCCTGTGGTTTTGATCTAGCAGTAGATACCCTACAATCTTGCAGAAGCACAGCCTGACACTCCCTGTAGATATGGGCAGGCTATTTACTATTTCTCTGACTTCACTTTCTCCATCTTGACAATGTTAATAGCAGATACTTTATGAAGCCTTTCATAAAAACTATTTATCAGTAAAGCACTTGAAGAGCAATGTATGATAGCCATTTCCTCCATTTCCCCCTGGAAGCAATAGGAGTTACCGATTTTCAAGTTAAAGTTTCATCAATGGTTAGGTTCTATGAGAGTTAAATATTATCCTAAATTGAACCAGCAGCTAAGCAAACAGATAATAAGCTTTTAGTGAACTCAGGAGTAGTATAGAGAAAAAACCTTCCATGTACTTTGTCTATAGGTGTGCAGTGTTTATTCTCTTCCATGAAGTTATAACTGAACTTTGCAATTGGCTCCACAGTGATTCAGTTACCGTAAGATTTTGTCAGGGCTCCTAATTGGCTAGGCAAAAGGCAAATAGGTCTACTGAAAACCCAACTTCAGCTGCCTAGTTTTTCGCTAGTGTGCTGGTTTTGGCTGGGATAGAGTTAATTTTCTTCATAGTAGCTAGTGTGGGGCTATGTTTTGGATTTGTGCTGGAAACAGTGCTGAAAACACAGGGATGTTTTAGTTACTGCTGAGCAGTCCTTACAGAAAGTCAAGGCCTTTTCTGCTTCTCACACCACCCCACCAGCGAGCAGGCTGGGGATGCACAAGAAGCTGGGGGGGGACACAGCCGGAACAGCTGACCCCAACTGACCAAAGGGATATTCCATACCATATGACCTCACGCTCAGCATATAAAGCTGGGCAAAGACGAAGAAAGGGGGGGACATTTGGAGTGATGGCGTTGGTCTTCCCAAGTAACCATTACGTGTGATGGAGCCCTGCTTTCCTGGAGATGGCTGAACACCGGCCTGCTGATGGGAAGCAGTGAATGAATTCCTTGTTTTGCTTTGCTTGCGCGTGCGGCTTTTGCTTTACCTATTAAACTGTCTTTGTCTCAACCCACGAGTTTTCTCACTTTTACGCTTCTGATTCTCTCCCCCATCCCAGCGTCGGGGAGTGAGCGAGTGGCTGTGTGGTGCTTAGTTGCTGGCTGGGTTAAACCATGACAGCTAGTTCTGTTAGCACTCAAAATTTGGATCATGCTTAATTTTACAACGTCCAGTGACAGTCATGCCTGGCCCACCTCTATTATGAACAAAGCCTGAATAACTTCCACTGTTAGAAGAAAAAATCTTTTCTTTCCATGCCTTAGATTCTTTAGATATTTTCATTAGAGAGGTATGAAAAGAGAAGAGAAACTCTTCACACTAGCTCCAAGGAGAGCCTCTGGGTCTTGCATAACACTTTGAAGCTCACGCTCATTTCCAAATGGCTTCTGAACATACAAAGAGTTGAAAACGCATCACAGCAAGGTGACAGTGGGACGACTGATCTTCTCCACCCATCTCAGATGCTACCCTCCACCTGCATGCAGCCTCAGTAATGTTCATGTATGAAGGAGGTCTCACCTGCTATGCACACCCAGGAGACACGGACACTGCTGGGATACTGCTTAGGGTATCTCCAAGTCATATTTCCACACTGAAAAGGGAGTTGCTCATTTTTAAATATTAGTGAAAGCATAACAGCTCAAGCACTATGGAGTCAAAATTCAGAAGCCAATAATTAGCTTGCAGCCGTCTAAAAATGCCATTAAAAAGCAGCTCTCCTGAGTCTAAGAAATCTATTTGTCTCTCCTCTGAGGAAAGGCTGTAGGCTAGACAAAAATACCTTTCTGGTAAGTTCCTCTCTAACCATAAAATCCATGTGCCTCCTTCTTCCAGTTGCATGTTGCCTTCTCAGCATCAAGCTGGGTATTCAATTGGAAGATGCTGGTATGAACTTGTATGCCAAGGAGGAGCACGGATCCAAGCTGGAGATCAACACCGAGCACGCACTGAGGGGGCTGTGCAGTTGCATTCTGTAGCTGGCATGTTGGACTGATGGCTGAAAATTGGGCCTCAGCATTCAGGCTCTCACCCCCTAAGCACATGTAGCACTAAGAAACTTTGAAGACAGGCCTGGTCTTCGGCCAGAAAAGATGGTCATCATAAAGAGATGGGAGAAGCAAGGAAAAACAAACAAAAGAAAAGGGAGGGAATCTTGAAAAATCACATATTCTCTTTGCATTTCACACAGAGCAGGTTTCTTGTGGGTTTCAACACCCAGCTGCTTCCAGGAATGGAACAGACATGCACGTGCCTGCAAAGCAAAACACAGCTGGAGAGCTAATTTTAGGCCTACCAGTCTTGGCAATGTCCCTTTAACAAATGAAGAATGTACAATTTTCATGCATATGTACAAATACCAGATTCTTACAATTAATTTAGATGGTTGTTCATGCAGTTGGGTCCGGGTACCACCAGGTGTGCCTGTCACCCTAAAGTATGTTACTTTTACCTGGATGGTAAGATTATCTCCTCCTGTTCACAATGCAGTTCTTGAGTCTGCAAAATCCAGCAAAGAATCCCTCAGACAACAGCTATCCCTCAGCAGAAAGGAAAAGCTGGGTTTCAAAAGTATTTTCTGGTGAGATTGCACTGACATTCATCCACTGTAAGGCTGCTGAGTGATTCAACTTTTTTTCTTTAATTAAAGGAAAAGTGGTCTTCCTCTTTCCTTCAAAGAAGCAAATGCTAGCATTTAAGGAAAGAAATAACAGGCAATATGTTTGTACTTAGGACTGGATTTCAGAAAGAACAAGACCACCAGTTGCAGCCAAGGTTTATAAGGGAAGGCATTATCCTTGTTATAGAAAGAATTTCCCATTCGAGTTCTGTTTATACTATAAATGGAAGGACCTGTGTGGTCTTGGGTTAAAACCCAGGGGTGATCTGGATTTTAAACCTTTTACCTGAACCAGCCAACACTGGAGATGCTCCGGAAGATTTCTCTTTTGCTCCTAATAGGCAAACTAACTTTCATTCAGAATTGGCCAAATGTGCTAGTACCCGGAATCGTTAGTACCAGGATTCAGGAGAAGGTGAGGCAAACTTATAAAAAACACCTGGTTTTGCCTCAAATTTGTTGGTACTTCCTGACCCTGTCAATGCTTCCTTTCATTTCCCAGGAAAGACACTCGTTTTGATTTTCATGGCAACCCGCTCTGAACTGGTGGTAAAGGGGCCTCTGGTACCGAAGGGCTGGTTCAGAGCACTCCCGCTACAACCTCCCCGCCCTATTCTTTACTGCAGAATGACATCAAAGCACCCTATAAGTCTTGCACATGCAAACCATCCTTCTCACATCACTGAGGTCCTCTCAAAGAGAAATCTTCCCAATCCCCCACCCATGCATGCCACCAAAACAAAACCACAGACTTTATTCTCTATTGCCACTTGCCAGTTCATCCAATGCAAGGGACGCTCTCTGTTCACAAAGGTATGAAAAAAGGCAATAGATTAATTGACTCATAGCTGAAACATGGAGCAAGTCCAATGATACACTGACAAGCTGTGATCGAGGACAATAAACATTACGCAGGAAAGATAATACAGCGCCTTTTGTCTGCTCAACACAAATTAAACTAAGAAAGTGACTGGGAAATGATGGATTTCTGCCCTAAGTGATACATCTGCATTTTGAGGAAATGGGTAAAATCAAAAGCTAGATGTGCAGCTCCGCTGTCTGCCCTGCTAGTTCCAGTTCAGGCTTGTTCCAAACATATTTATCAGACACTTCTGTAAACTATTCTCAGACTGCTAGGTAATAACTTGCATGACACTAAAGGTAATCTCAAATATATCTTTCCTTCCCTTTTTATCTTCGTTAACACCAGAGGCATCCATCCCATCATTTATGTGAGAAACAGACTGGATAATTTATGGAAACAAAAATAGTCTACTGAATTGAAATAAAATGTTTCAATATGTGGCAACAATAATGAATGAAATAAATTCTGTCATCACACAGACACTGAGTTTTACAAAAAAATGTGCCCACACCCAGAGCAAATGAAAATATTAGTTCCATATGAAACCGCCTCCCCAACAAATGAGATAAGAAAAGCAGACCCTTTTGACTGTCCACGTGTTAAGAGATTTCAGGATTAAGCAATGCCTTCATCCTTGTAAAATGCTATTACCTAATTCATTTCTAATAGACAGGAGCATTTCACATCACAGCATGTCTTCATCAGGTAAAGCAATGCTTGAAATAATCTGAAGCATGCATTCTAATAAAAGTTGCATTTCAGCTCTGTTTCCAGCTAAACTAAAAACAAAACAAAAAAAAAGTGAAATTATTTAATGCTGTTTTTCTGCAGTTGTGGTCATTAGTCTAGCAGTTTGCCAGATATAGCAAATATTGAAAAGTATCTCTTATTATTACCATCTCCCCTGAGGTGCAATCTCCCAAACTTGATCCAGCTTGCAATAGACACATTTCTTTTGAAAGGGAGCGCTAACACAGGTATGTATGCAAAACTTCTCTGCTAATCAGCTAGTCACAGACTATTCCTCAAATCAAGCAGATTTCAAAATTTCATTCAAAAATCTGATTAGCGAACCTTTACAGATTTTTTTCTGTATACAATTGCAAATCAGCTCAAGATGATGTGGCATTCCTGAGTCAGTGTGAACCATCTATAGCAGAATGAAAACACTGCGCCAAAATTACCTGCACCGGTTTAAAAGAGAAGCATGGTCCAAAATTCAGATCAAAAATTCAAATATGCCAGCTGCTTGGGTGGTTCTTCTTAATACTTTGATCTCAACTATTGGAAGATCATTTCTAAAAATAGTTGCAGTGTATATTAGGATCTGGCATCTATTTTGCCCTATGGGATGCAGAGAAAGTTACTAACAGAACTCAGTAAAGAACAGATTTTTAAACTTGGTAAGGATGCTGAAAAGACAGTGAAGAAATAGCTAAAGTTGAACTTTTTTTAATGAAAAAAAAATTCTGTTGGTTTGATTGCAATCATTTCGCTCAAGCCTAAACAAAATCTCTGTTATATTTTTTGTCTTGACTTATTTTTTAAAAAAAGAAATGCCTATTTTACAACAAAAATGCTGACTTCAAAATGAAAAAATAAATGCTTCTATTTAGGAAACATTTCATTTTTAAAATGTTGAAATGAAAATTTATAAGTTATTAGTAGGAGTCAAAGGGCTTCCTTTCCTTTCCTTTCCTTTCCTTTCCTTTCCTTTCCTTTCCTTTCCTTTCCTTTCCTTTCCTTTCCTTTCCTTTCCTTTCCTTTCCTTTCCTTTCCTTTCCTTTCCTTTCCTTTCCTTTCCTTTCCTTTCCTTTCCTTTCCTTTCCTTTCCTTTCCTTTCCTTTCCTTTCCTTTCCTTTCCTTTCCTTTCCTTTCCTTTCCTTTCCTTTCCTTTCCTTTCCTTCCCTTCCCTTCCCTTCCCTTCCCTTCCCTTCCCTTCCCTTCCCTTCCCTTCCCTTCCCTTCCCTTCCCTTCCCTTCCCTTCCCTTCCCTTCCCTTCCTTTCCCTTTCCCTTTCCTTTTCCCTTTCCCTTTCCCTTTCCTTTTCCCTTTCCCTTTCCCTTTCCCTTTCCCTTTCCCTTTCCCTTTCCCTTTCCCTTTCCCTTTCCCTTTCCCTTTCCCTTTCCCTTTCCCTTTCCCTTTCCTCTCCTTTCCCTTTCCTCTCCTCCTCTCCCTTCCCTTCCCTTCCCTTCCCCTCCCTTCCCTTGCAGTAATGCAGCGTGTCAGTTCCTCCTGACAGACAGACGGACAGTCAGATGGAGACGGCCAAGAGCCCTGCTCTTATTTCAAACAGATTTGCTCCAAATAATGACTCTGTTAGAGGCATTTCAGGGTACAGCTTGGTGCCAAATGACACTATCCTCGTTAATTGTGTCCTTACCCAAAAGCAATAACTTAACCTAAGTAGTTTTTCACAAATATGAACGAAACGTGCACAGCAGGATTCTGACCAAATAACTTCCAGATTTTGCTAATGCTAATGTTCTGATGCCTGGGCTCCATAATTTTGACCTGTGCTTGGCAGAGCAGTGAGCATCTCAGGACAACTGCTGCAGGGCTGGCATAAGATGACTAAAAAAAAAAAATGCAAGTGGCTGGTTTAGGCTCCACAAGGACAAACGAAAAGTAGGTGAGCGATCGGTGGAACTGAGCTCTTCCAAAACTGGACCCGAGTGCTTCTTATGGGAGAGGTATCCTCAGGCTCTCATGTATGTCCTACCATGTTCTTACCAGAGAATTTGCTTTGGATCCCAGCCAAGCAGTCCAACCACGCTTTGGCTCCTCAGGTTTTATTAGATGAAATTAAAGGACTCTGTTTATCCAAAGGAGGCCTCCAAATGCGAGCCAAGTGTAAGCCTGCACTGCGTATGGAACCACAGTGCCAGAGGTAAGCATCACCCATGTATTCGCACAGATGGGTTATTAACTTCAAGAACCTAATTATGTCAATTTAAATGTCAACATTGTTAATGATGTCACTGCCTGTTATTTTAGCAGAAGCATCCAGCTTCCATGACTTGGGAATTTGGGGTTGCATGTCTCTCATTTTGTCTTTGGTCCTAGAAGACAGCCGAGACATCTTCAGCTGCCAAAATTTCTAACTTCCACTTCCGACTGTGGCATCCCTCCACGATGCGTTTTAATTTATTTCTCTATCTATTTGCCAGCCCATTGGAAATCATCCGTTTAGAGGCAGCATGAAATTAATGTCAAATTAGACAACAAGGAAAGCTATACCATTTGTTTTTCTCCCTTTTCTGCCCATTCAATAGAAGAAGCCACACAGCTTATTATCTGCTGTAGTCGAGGATACCCGATCCCTGGACCTTGCTGCAGAAGGCACTTTGCCACCAGATAAAAGGGAATGTGTTTCTTTAGCTTACAGAAATTCCTAGTGAATTCTGGTCATGTCAGTAGGGATTTCTTTCCCAAATCAGTATTTTTTTAATGTGCGTAATTTTTCCTTTTCCTGTGTTATGGCTCTACCCTTCTGTTTTTATAACCTGCAGGAAGCATATTTCAAAAATATTTATTAGCTTATTAAATCAAATTACCCTTGCTCCTGCTGGACCAAGTTTTATAGAGTGCCCACAAAAAATCAAAGAGCCTGTGCTGCAGCGACAATTTGTAGCGATGGCAGAGAAAACTATTCCTTAATCTTTTTAATTAGCAATTGCAAATACTTCAATTTACTAAATCAGAAACTATTGGCAAGAATTGCTCTGTCTGTTCAAGTTCTGTGGCTCAAGACTTGGAAAGGTAAACAGTCTCAGGGAAGAATGGCCAAAATGAATAAGTGTATTTGTTGAAAGCCCCTAGTAAAATGATCAGCAATGAAACAGTTAACAATATTGACCTGTAAATACCTGTAACTATGTTTTAAATTTAAAAAGCCATTCAGGTAAATGAGAGAATTTCACATTTCTCTTTCTGCTGTTTCTTTTCTGCCTGTGGACTCAATGAGTTTGGCTAAGGAGAAATGCACCTCTTGAGATGCCTACCACAACATACGACAACAGAGGTCAGCTTGTTGTATGGTCAACTGCCTTCAACCCCAACGACCCTCACAGGGTGTAGTGAATGAGTGGTTTAGAGGCTGCTTATAGAATCACTGTTGAAGGTATTAGCAGAAAGTGATTTTAACAGAAATTTATAGAAGTGCAACTTAACAGAGTTCAATGGCAAGGTTCACTCTATCACTTACTACACGGATGAAGCATACAGAGGAAAAGAGCATGGAAAGCTGAAAAGTCTTTTACTAGTGTAAACACTACTTAGCAACAACTAAAACATTAGTGTGTTATCAACCTTATTCTCATACTAAATCCAAAACACAGCACTATACCAGCTACTAGGAAGAAAATTAATTCTATCCCAGCTGAAACTAGGACGTTGCGTTAGAATTGATTTGGAATGATTTATACAGAGGCCGAGGACAAAAAGGTTAAGGGAGATCCTCCCGTTATGTCACAAGGTTCAGAGAAGACCTAGCTGGATCCAATCTTAGTCTCAGACTTGGTCAACGGTTTATATCTAATACAAAAAGGGTAAGGAGACGCTCCAGTTGAGTCACAGGGTTCAGAGTAGACCCCTCTTGATCTACTCCTAGTCCCAGACTTGGTCAACGGTATATGTCTAAGGGATTATATGTGTTTAGCAGCAGTCTAAGGTTCATTCACAGTTTTAAGGTAGATCATAAGATTTTAGCAGACTATATTTGCTAGCAGGTATCTCCATCAATTCACACACACGCACACACAGACACAAAAAATAGATAAATATACAAAGGTTTACCTGTTAAAAATTCCCCTCTAGTTCAGTGAAATACTCATGTCAAATGTCTTGGCATTTCTCAACGGGAGAAGAGTTGAGCCTCGAGGAGTGTTTCAGCCAAGGAGTGTTGCAGCCCAGGTCCCGTGCCAGTCTGCGACGGTCCTCCGAATATCGCAAACTCAAGAGCTCGCCAACTCTGAGAAGCGTTCCTCTCAGAGGGAGATTCTGGGCGCAGCCCGCTGCGGTCCAGGAGAGCTCAGAGGGCCTCACTTGGGACCGCTGTTTATAGGGTCGCAAGATGATTGACTTTCGTCATCTGTCAAAACTCTCAATGTTTCAGTAACAATGGTATCATTCCGCTTGAGCTACGACTCAGATAAGGGTATCAGGGGATGACAATTATCCCTGCTCCCGTCCTCCATTTGGGCCAGGCAGCGGAAGTTTCTGGTACGATCAGTACATTCCCCAACCTCAGCCACGCAAGAGTTCCTGATACGGCAAAGGGACGCTTCACCGCCTGACTCACCTCACCACGGCCGAGGTTTAACGGGAGTTCCTGAGATCATGGAGCAGCCTGGGGACGGGGGGGATGCACCACCACGCAGGGTAGCTGAGCTATCACACTGTGGTTTTATTTCACCACTAGTGAATGCTTTTGTCATATTAGCTAACTCAGCATTTAAGCACCTTTTTTGTAGCTGAGATGAGTCCGAAATACAATAGGATATATATTTGCACTGCGTTTGGTTTTAAAATTAACACTTATATGCTGGAGAACGCAGAAGAATATGCAGTAAGTCTGGGAAGATGCCTTAAATCCTCAAGGTGCTGTTCCATTTTTTATATATACCATTTGTGTCTATATATGTGTATACATATGCACACATGAATATGAAATCAAAGCATTTCCAGGAGTCCAATACAACAGCAATAAGAAAAGCAAATTTGCTAACACTGCAAATTTTGCACTCAAATTCAGAATTCCCAAACAGTCTGGGAGAACGGTTCCTGAATGCTGGACTTTTGTTGTATTTACCTCCAGTGTTAAACCAGGAACATTTTGGGGGGGGGTCCTTCTGCTTTTTTGCATTTTCCCACTATTTAAGTTTTATATTATAAATTCAGGTGTTGCGTGTTTTCCCTGCAGGCACCCCCTGATGCTCAATAAACAAAGTTGGTTAAATAAAGTGTTTTGTAAACTTTTGAAAACTGAAAATTTGGGGCTTCAAAGAAAGACTTCCTTCCTTCTCTTCATCTTCCTCACCCTTTCTGTAAATGCATTTCAGTATTTAGCTGCTTTATAACCCACTCTTAGATGACATTCTTGATTTGAAAATCCAATAGCTTAATAAAGAGCAGAAACAAAGCCTTTCTTCAGGCCTTGCATGAGAAATAAGGAAAATAAGGCATTTCATCCCCGCTTTTACATGGCATTGCAGCCATAGAGGAAGTCAAGATAGATAGTCCTTGCTACACCCGAGTCACAGTAATTTAACATAAAACTTGTGAGTGCATGAGGGGGAGTTTCAGACCCCGCAGGTGGCACCAAAACAAGACGTCTGTGTGCCTGAGGGCAGCCTGCCTTGCTCTGCTCTCCCACCAGCTGCCCCGTCCAGGCCACCCCACGCCACCAGCCAGCGCACCAGCTGCGCAGCCAACCCCTGCAAATCTGGTTAAAGCTGAAACCTGCTTGTCCCACCAAAATAATTACAGCAGATCCACTGGTACAAAATCTTACTCTGAATAAAACATCAGAAGAGAGAGGGCTAAATCTTAGGTGGCCGATGCCCAGGCAGCTCGGTGTGCTGCGCCGGGTATAGGCGCTTGGGGAAGCCTTAGGACACGGAAGCAACAGTGGGCAGGATGGCAAAAGCACCCATGGACACCCCTGGGTAAAGGCCAGAGGGAGGAAAACAACTGCAGGTATTCGGCAGTTAGCTGAGATGCTTTCCTGCCCTTCCCCTGCCTACAAGGGGTTTGCTCGCGTGATGGGTGCCTGGGGAACAGGGGGAGGTGTTCCCCGACTCCAAGGGCTGGAAGTTGGGTGCAGCTGGAGCAGGAAGCGAAATTAAAGCTGACACCAGGCAGTCTGGTGTTACAGCCGTCTGCATTCCTATTGATCTGAAGGCTTAGTCTGCATTCTGGCTTTATCAGCCGGTGGCATCACGACTGCCATCTCTGCTCTCTCATCCTCCTAACCTGGAAAACACTTCTGAGGGTGCTGAGAGACAGTTATCAAAGATTCACTGCCTAAGAAACGAACAACATGCCTCAGAAGAAACAGCTGCCTGGCACCTTTGAAGAAAGTTTCCTGACACTTTTTCAATTTAATTAAAAAAAAAAAAGCCAACCTCAATATATACATGATGTTTCGCCTTGCAGATCATTTCAGAACTGCTTCTGACAGTGGTGGATTATAATGAACCTCTTATCAAGATGTTGCCAGCTCGAGACAGACAATGTGTGTATGTATACGCGCAGATCCCAGTCTTGTTAACATCAGAGAGTGAAAGGGATGGTGTGTGGGAAGATTTATTGCAGGGAATTATCCACGCACACAAAACAAAGCAAAACAAGCCTGCATCTTTTGCACAGAGTTTTTTTGCTCCTGATAGGCTCGTAAACTGGGAGCGCTGACCCAAGGAGTAGGATTGATGAAAGGGTGATCTGCCTGGATTTTGCTCCATTTGATTTAATTATTCCTCTTCTATAGCTGTCACACACAAAAAAACTATCTCAAGGAATAAAATAAAAATCATGCCACCACCGAAAGAACAATGGAATAAAAAACAGATGACTCTGCCAAAACGGGCCAAGAAAGAGCTTTCACTTTCCTGCATTGCTATTGTAGTTTTAAGGCAGCCTAAACACATCTTCTTACGGGGAGAGAGGGTTTAAACAACAGTATCACATGTGGGCAAAACTATAAACTGCCCCTTACATCTTCATATGGCATATTGAGGCAAAAGTATACCCCGCTGAGGCTATCCAAACTACTTCACACATTGCTAAGAGGTAAAATGGGAGCAGGCTCTTAAAGTTGTACTCTCACCCATGGCTTCTTAGCAGGGTCTCGAAACAAAGCTGTAATTAAGCCCAAAATACTAGAGCTGCTTTGCTCTTGAATATTTACCATTTAAATTCTGGGCCACGGACCTAGACTGTGATGCTATTGAGGCTGGCATTTCATGGCATAAGACATGGAACCACAGCTGTCATGCTGTTATTATTCCTGATATTAATTCTTACTCATGAGAATTGCTTACAAAAACAGGTAAAACCCAGATATTTTCTGTGAATCTCACAACTGGCGGGTAGGTTCAGATAACATGGAAAACCAAACAATCTATGGATCAGTAAGGTTTTACCTAGCCAAATGTAAGCTCCTTAGCTCAACACTAATATTTATGATAGGCTTAATCTGGTAAACAGATAAATTGGTATAAGCGTGAAAGACCACACAACTGCATGTAGGCAATAAAGACCACACACATACCTCTTTTCAGGCTTAGGGCATTAAGAAAATAAGGATGTGCCAAAAAAATTTAGACTATTGGACTGAACAAATAAATAGTGGTCATTAGAGTTGAATAATGGACCACGAATCCAAACAAATAGTCAAACTTACCAGGCGAAAGCTTCCACAGTTTATTTTAGCATTGCTTTAATGTCACTTTCGTGCTAACATAATGGGTGAAATCGTAATTCCTTTCCAATCTATAGAAGGTTTTGTCATTGATTTCTTTGGGACAAGAATTTGATCCTATGGTTTATAGCATACAAGATCTACAGCAGCTCTTAATATCCTCCAAAGTCAAATAAATACAACCCAAATAGTAAAACACAAGAAGCACAACTGAAAAAGACAAGTCTATATCAAATATACAAACTCCAAGGAAAAAAGGTCTTGCTTTAAGTATAATTTGAATCATTGAAGGAGACCCATGCAGGTATTGGAAAGTTCAGATTCTTCTTTCTAAACCTTTCTGTTAGAAATACAGGGCTAAATCTTGCTGATGTGAAAGGTGCTCACTGGCTTTAATAGCAGAAGTTTACTTTGGAAATCAAGACAAAGCATTCTTCTGAATTCTATGTTGGGGTAAAATGGTTTTAAACCTCTGGTCCACGAGCTCTGTAGGGTTAGCAAGAGATAATTGAGAAAAGCAAATCTATTATCAGAGAGCTTAAAATCTCCTGTTCAGGGACCTTCTCCAAAGGTAAAGAAACTGAAAAAGAAGTTGCAAAGCACTGAAGTAGTTTAAACAGGAAAAAACACAGGACAGTCCCATGGTTTGTTACTCAGGCAGCCATATTAGATAATTCCAATAGTAATTTCTGGCCTCATCATTTACGTGTAGCACAGGCAGTGATATCCTAGGACATATAAAATCCTACTGTTATTGCACTATTCCATATCTCTAATTAAACCTTATCTGCCTAAAGTGTTCCTACATTACTGGGTATATGTAAGTGAGCAACTTGATATTTGCATAGAGCTTTGTACATTCAAAAAGCTTTGCAAACAGTAACGAAGTAAGCCTTACAAATACCATGCGTGGGAAGCAGAGAAGTTATGAATCCCACTTTTACAGGTAAAAAAAGTGAAGCAAACACCTGGATGCTTATAGCCATGCAGGTATTCATAAAAGACGGCAGAAGCTGCAGATCTGTAATGCAGCATAATTCATGCCAACTGCCCATCACTCCTTTTAGCAGAAAACTGTCACACACAATAGCACACCACTACATCTTTTACTTAGATGTGTAAAGGGCAGAGAAGAGGCATGCTAAAACCCTACGTGATTTAGATGACCACATACAGCAGCCATAATTACTTTTCAAGTGTAGCACCTGCCCCATTTATATTATGACAAATCAAGGTCTATATTTTTTTAATTAACTAGCGATTTCTGATACTTCACCTGTGGGTTCAGCTAAGCCAAAGCTGGTACCAAGCCATGTTTTCAGCACTGGTGGTCAGCTCTTCCTCACATGTAGTCAGATCCCTTGAATTCTCAGGGAGGGTATTCAAAAACAGACACACAGGAACTTTGATAGGCTTAAAACATGACTTCCCCAATAAAAAATGCATTTCAGGACTATCCTTAGCGTTACCTACTAACAATCAGAAACCTTGTGAAGTGAAAAGGAGAAAATTAACTTTCCTAATGAAATAATATTAACTTTCCCTATCTGAGTGTCAATAATTTGCTCTTAGGTAATACCTTGCACAGCATTGCCAGCTCTTATTACATGATCATGTGTTGCAAGATAATTGGGTGTTTGCTTGATTTTCTGAAGGATTCTTATTGTTTTACTCTCTCCTCCTATTGCATTAAATTGCCATTCTCATTGTCCAAAATGGTTGCCACCTCTTGAAAGGGCCAGTGGGGCAGAAACCATGAGCTGGCCTCACTGCACTTCGCCCTCGCAACCATTGTAAAGGGAAGTGCGACACTGTCCTTTGGAAAGAGCATTTATTATTCGTGCTGCAACAGTGCCTGGAGGGCCCCTCAGCAGATAGGGCTCAGGTTGTAGCTGGCACTCTACGTCCATGTAAACAAGACGTATATCTCTGCTTAGGCGTATGGTTAAACACAACAGAGAAGCAAAGTAGGTGGTAACAACACAATCTTTTGGCTCCTCAGGGTGCTCGCTCGTCCCAGCACACCAGCCACCTAAGCCCGGTTATTTTGCAGGGTGTCTGGTGCGCTGGGAAGGAGGGAAGAGGGCTTCAGGGTGAAAGACTGACATGAGGAAGGGCCAGCAGACTCTGCAGGCTCTTATTTGGGGTTCCTCCTGGCACAAGAACCAAGGTGGCGTCTTTGCTGAAAGCCTTCGTTAAGGAGGAAAGTTAATGATAAAAGTGATATGAGCAGGCATCCTGGGCCAAGCGGCTTGCTCTCAGGCTGCAATGGGAACAGGAAAATTACTCTAGAAGCATGCAGGGGGGTTTGGCCTCTGTTGTTTAAAGATGGATGAGGTCAAAGAGCAGAGAAACAGAAGCTCCTCGAGCACTGCAGAACAGGAGAGGCAATGCAGGCTTGCCGAGAAAATGGAGGTTGCTCTGTGTGTGGTGCATGTGCACATCTGAGAGTACTTAATGTGAATTATTGGCACCCTACACAGAAAAACAGGTCCCAAAAGCAACATTCGATGCCGGGGGTTTCAGTCCTCTGATACCTCAAAGTAACCACCTCACATAAGTAACCACCACTCGGTTCCATATTAAAACCAATGAGGCCATTTGCTCCAACTCCTAACAGGACAACTGCTCTGGAGCCTCTATCCAGAGTGGCTGGGAAGTCTTTGCTAAATTTCATCTGTGTCCAGTTAACATCCTGTTACCCTCATGCCAGTGCTGTCCTTCAGCTCTTCTTCCCATTGCTGAGCCTTGTATCTTTGCAAACAAAAAGTGGCTTACATTTTATTTTCCTGGATTGAACAAACTCTTCCAATCACCTCCTGGGAGATAAACTCCCTATTTTCCCAGTCGCCCAAGCAGCCTGTCTCTGCTCTGAGTTTAACTTTTGCCAGTGGAGATGACCAGAACCAGACAAAGCCTCCTAATTGGGACCCCAGTGGGCTAATACTCCCCTTCTCCCCCTCTTTGCTGAAAATCATCCGTCAGATACATCTTTGCGCTTTTTGCCTTTTTTTTTTCCGCTGGTCACATCACTTCAGAGGTTCACTGACATTCTGTGATTGACTAATAGGCCAGTCTTGTCTTTCTCCTTCTCTGTCATTTACAATTGATGAATTCCCATTTTAACATAAATTCTTATTAGCCCCTAAGTGATTGCCCATGCCATTACATTCTATCACTCAGCTCCTCAAGATCTCATCTCGTGTTGCTGAAGGATATTCCATTAATCCCTTGCATTGAGGATGCGTCCCAAATTTATCATCGGTAAAGGAGGAGTGCTACTTTTTTAAGTTATGAGATGATTATACACCCAGGTGGATGGCTTAAAAAAAAAACAAAACCAAAGGGGAGGTCACAAGAAAGGAGAAAAAGGTAATTCGACTACCCATTTTTAAGCCTTGTAACATAAGGCTGCCTGTACCTGCTCTTATTTTTTAGAGTGTCTGGCGACATTGCTTCCCTCTGAAGAACCTAAATCCCTTTACCACACCTGGGAAATGATTCTTACATCAGTTCTGAGAGATCATCTTTCCCTTCTCCCTGTTACGTGGAGGAAAGAGAGGCAGAGAGACATTAAACATTTTGGCCAAGGTTTCCTGAACAGCTCTAGGCCAAGAGTGCTAATGTCTGAAGACTCTCCTTTCTCTGGAGAGACCCTTATTCCAAATCTGGCCCGCTGAGAGCTGACCCACTCGCCCCCTCTCTCACTTCACCCAACCTCTATTCGGTTTTGACTCTCAATTAATCATGAGAGATACCTGGGCTTGAAAGAGTCGATGAGAAACAAATCGCCAAGTGTCCTTCAGCATGGTGGGGGAGGAGGACGTGAATATTGTGGCAGATTCAAAGGAACAGCTTGAAAGCAGCTGGAGAGCTTTGCAAAAAAACCCGTACACCGCACACACACAGAGCAGCTGCATAGAGGGTGCCATGCGCAATATTAATTATAGGCACATTATGGAAGACAATATTCAACGTTTCCAGTGCAAAGCGTTCAGGATAGGAGCAGCCAGTGACACTATTTCACACTCCCCTACACACCTCCACTAGGACTTGATTTAACATTATAAGGTTCCAAGTCTGTCAAGCTGTGACAATTTGTATGAGTGAGATTTTGGATGTCTCGCTGAAATACGCACTGCAAAAAAAAAAACCTTCATTGCAATCCGCAGAGATTTCAAAGGCTGCCTTGAAAGATGAATAATAAAAGTAAGGGAGTGTCCCTAAAACAAATCAAACTTGGCAGGGCTAAGTTTCCTTGTGAAATTAATTTTTAGCTTCTTCTCTCCAGCGGCCTGCCTCAGCTGTCTCCCTCTGCGCACAGTTAATGATCTTGTTGAGCAGATAACCAATCTCTGGTTGATTTACAAGGCCTTTTATTGTCTGAACTGTCTATAATTTTTTTAATAGAGTTTCAGTTGATATTGCAGTAAAACAAGGTTCATTTTACATATTTAATGAAAAAGTGAAAACAAGCCAATAAAGATACCAAAGGACCAATTTGCCAAACTGTTCCACACAGGTTGAAATATCCTACATGCCAAATATCTGCAAAGCAAATGCACAGGCTCTCTACGCTAAGTCTTACACTTAACAAAAATGAAAACTGAATAGCATGCTTAACACCTCTTTCACGTCGTGAATTGTTGATATGTTTTTCCCAACTACATTAAAAGGATTTGTTCCATCTCTGTTTCTAAGCAAACAACAATATATGCATATCTTAGCAGGGTAGCGTGAAGGTTTTAATTGTGCTCTACTCCGAGAGCCCTACCTGAGGGGAGCACAAAGTGTCGATATTTGAACGAATCCTCCTGAACTGATGTAACTCAACACAATCTACACCACACCAGGGAAGCACGGACTGGGAGCTAGATATTTTAAAGTGATTGATCACGCACTGCGCAAGCACAAATGAAGCCAGTGCATAGAGAGCACACGTATTCTCAGTCATGGCTAAGTTAGGATTTCCACTAGTGTAAAGTAAAATACACAGGAGCCCGAGAAAACGTTTGGTTGTTTGTTATGAACTCCAGCACAATGCACCTGAAAAAGTGTTATCAAGAAAATTAAGAGTACGTCGGTTCCTGATCCTTCATCGCCCTCCCCGGGGATGGAAGCGGCCCCAGAGGTGCGAGGGGCAATGCGAGGCACCGAGTCACCGCCAGCCCGCACGACCAGAGCTGCTGGTGCTCACCCTCCTCGGCAGCAACATGCATTTACGGGGGCTCCGGGGCTCGCTCGCACTGCCCCAATCCCACCCAGGCTCTCTGGCATGCCTTTAATACGAGTTACACGCTAAACACCACGCATCAAACATACCGGACTCTGGACAAGCATCTGAGACCAGTTTCTGACCGTAAGAGCACAGCCGGGGGCGGGGGTGCTGCAAG
Organism: Calonectris borealis; assembly: GCF_964195595.1. NCBI lineage: Eukaryota > Metazoa > Chordata > Aves > Procellariiformes > Procellariidae > Calonectris > Calonectris borealis. The sequence goes on along the minus strand of NC_134313.1, from coordinate 100,957,770 downwards.
CAAGCTGGTAAGGCTTTCTGGGCAGGGTACTTGCAGCCAGCTTTTTCTCCCTGTCACCTCTGCATTTTTTAAGCCGCTGCACACTGTCGTTGCCTTATGGTGATTATTTTCACTGCCAGCCGAGTCTTTTGCATATTAGCAGCCATTAATCCCATTGCATCAGCCAGCTTAATTGGGGTAGGCTGTTCTGATTCCCAACCTCTGTCCTCCGCTCCTTACCCCCTCTCCCACCGCGTGATGTTTAAGGGATGTACCAAATCTATAGTGTTTCTACATCTGAATGGAGCATATAAAAGCTACTTGGTCAGATCTGGTTAATTGCGGGGACTTGTGGTTTAGCGGTTAGGAGCAGGCCTAATCAGGAATAGAGGAGGAAGGAGGGGAGGGAGGGGGGGTTCTTTTTTTATGAAAATGTGGACCTCCCTACAGTAATTCCCCTTCAGCTGCTGCCTCACAGATGGACCTTTTAATTGAATTTTCTTACAGGCCTGAGGGAGGGAGTTCATTTCAGGTCAGGTGAGGCAATTGAAGTGAATCTAATAGCTCTAGTTTCTTTTCATTGGGAGCAGAGGGAAGTGTGTTGTTTTGTTTTTTTCCTCTCCCCCCCCTTTCAGCTCAGCTAAAAAGTTTCAATTAAAAATTGAAACACACACATGGCGATTTCCAAGGATTTGTTGTCTTCATTTTGCCACAAGTGGCAGCAAGGTCAGCAATGGGAGAAATCTGAAGCAGTTTGCATCCTGTTCTGTTTTTTTTTTCCCCCACACAAGGAGGAATGCAGCATGTGCAACATTCACGAAAATGACATGAGAGCATCCTCTTATCTTGTGCTGGCAAACATAAGAAATATCTTCCAGATCTAGAAACCTGGTGTGGATAAGTTACCAAATTACTCATCCCTGTAGCATTTTTTTTTTAATACTATGATACTTTTCAGGCACAGGAGTCCCTGCCTCAACGGGTTTGTATTTAAACTAGTGAAAAATAAGAAGGAGCCATCCCAAATGAAACTCTCGAGTACAACTTGCTATGTCCACATTAGATAAGAAAGGCTGGGCTTAAAACTCAAGTGGTGTGAATGTACCACTTATACCACCAAAAAGTCCTTCCTGTGTTGATTTCCCATCTTGCAAAGATTTCCAGAGCCAAATAAGCCATGCCAGCAAAAGAACATTTATTTTGGCAAAATATGTCTATGTTAGGTTTTTTCCATGGAGCAATGCTGCAGAATTTTCTGGTGTGGGCCATGCCTTTAGCACATCAGACCACCAAGGGTATGGTCTCTTCTAGCCCTGGACAGGTACAACTCCATGTGGAGGCATGGGCAGAGGACCATCAGGTACATGGTACAGATTGACCTTGTCCTTTGGGAACATCGCCGACACCAGCAGCAGTGGAGCCAGGATGGCTCCCCGGGAGCTTTGCCAGCAAAGCAGGCAGGATTTTCTCAAGAGGCCCTCTGGTCACCTACGGCCAGGGCAGGCAGAAAGCAGGATGCTGCTCCAGGTCCATCACAGTGAAGACAGGGGACCTGCAGGGAGAAGGGAACTGAGATCCCCTGCAGCTGCCAGGGCAGAGCCTGGGAGGTCCTGAGTGGCTTGCAGAGAGGGGAAGATGGGCGTATTGTGGTCAGAGAGGTCTGGTCAAGGAGCGATGCTTTCACTTGGCTGAAAGCCTCCTTCGACGCATCACGAGCCTCCATCTCATATGTGTTTCATTAGCTAGCATACAAGGCTTTCAGATCTCCTTTCTGTCTCACTCACAGCGGTGTCAGATGGGGGCTGGAAGGGCTACTGGCCTTTTGGGGTGAAAAGCAGCTTCCTGCTGCTTGAGCCAAGCATGGCGCATAGGACCCAGCACCAGCCCCAAAACTGAGCATAGCTGCTCCTAAGAGGAGACCACGCTGCCTGCAGCTGTCTTGCTGTTATGACCATTTCTCCGTCCTTCAGTTCAACTTCAGACCTCTGGGGAGTGACGAACCACCTGCCAATCTTTGCGGCTCCACGCGGAGCCTCCAAACAAACCCGCTGCCACCGGCCGTACATTCTCTGTACAACAGTTTGCACCTTCACTGAAAAACCAAGGGGATCAGCTCACTCAGAAAGCTTGAAAACTACCTCTTTAAGGATTGTTCTGGTGAAAAGAAGACGTCCATGTCTTGTTTTGTTGCTTTCAACTTAATATAAACAAGGAAATCCAGAAGTGCCGATGGTTTCTCATGAGAGAGAGTTGAGCCTAGGCAAGCTTCGAGGCAAACCGTCCCATCCCATTACCTTACATACACACGATGTATGCATAGCTTCTGCAAAATGCCTCATCTAAAGATTTACAAAATAACAGCACGCCGAGGAGAGGGATGAGGAATGAGAGACACTGCAGAGTGGATAGCTAAAAACGAGTGCAAACAGTAAGAAGTTACTGCAAATGTGAATCGTGTTGCTGATACAGGCTTTTCAGATCATCGGTTTCTAAGAAAAAGCAGAGCACTCCCAAAAGAGCGTGTGGAGATGCTTATTTAGACAATCTCAGAGAAGGCCACAACCAAATAAACAGAAAGACACCCACCATAAAATGCACATTGACTGGATCACTTCATGGCTTCATCTCATTTCTGGTGAATTGCTTTGGCCACAATTTATAACTAAAAATGAATCACATCTTCTGTCAACATATTTTTATGTTTCAATATTTCATATTGTAATGACGCTTCTTTTCTAAATGCAACTTCATTTAATTTTAAATTTTCAAATGCTAAAGCTGCAATGAAATGATTTTGAAACTTTTTGAGGAGGAAGAGGAAAGGGGAGATCTTACTTGGCATAGCTCTACTTGCAATGTCAAATAGCAAATGTCTGTATCTGTGTAAAGCTAAGCTAAACCACAGGCTAAAGAAGCCCCTTTTGCAGTTGGGTCCTTTGTCTTAAGCCATTCTGGGTGTTGTAGACACCTAGCATGTGGCTTCCCCACTGGCGTTCCCAGCATCATCTCATTCACACGCTTCTGTTTTGTGGTTTTTTTTTTAAGACCCAGCAACGCACATGACAGCAGCTTGGCCAGTGGGGCCTGGGCGCAGATTAAATTTGGGGAGAGGGTCTGACAGAAGCCTTGGGAGTTCCCTATTACTATTCCCTTTATCCAGCCCCATTTAGAGGCCCCAAGTGGAAACAAAGGTAGCAAGCCACTGCATCCCTGCTGCCAGGAAAAAGGAGGGGTGGTTTAATCAACCATCAGTGCGGCACTGTAGCAGAAGGGGCAAAAAAGCGCACATTTAGGACCAGATGCTTCTTCTTTAGATGAAAGGATGATTAAAGCACTTGTGCTGAAAACTGCAGCGATCCCAGTGTTATAAATACAGCAGTGCATGTCTGACCCTGCCCTTTCAAAAGCACAGAGCAGGCTCTGTGGCTGTGGCAAGGGTACACAGAGGTGAGAGGGGAAAAAACAGCAGCGGGTAACACGCAACTAAACAGCTCAACCCACATAGGAAAATGTAAATGCTGCGTTTGCTCCTCTAAGGAAACTTGCTTTAGTTTCAGAGCATAACACAGGTGCCCTAAAACTTTTCTAATCAGAAAGAAAGGGTGCTGACTAAATCCCTGTGTGGGATTGACTATGGGCAACATTTCTGTTTTTGTCTTGTGACACCCACGTTTCCATGCATAATCAGAAAGATTTCTTTCAAATGCAAGCAAGAATTCAGAAAAAGGATTGCCCATTACAAACAATCAGCTGAATGTTACAGGACAGCTGCCTCTGCAGTGTAAAACACGTGCAGGACGCAGTGTTGGGGAGCTATCACAGTTCTTGCTACAAGAGCTGTTTTTTTTCTATAGCACCCCTTCAGCACCTATAGTAGTATGCAGAAGGCTTTAACATCCTGCATTAGAAATGCCCGCTGGATAAACATCACATATATTCATTCTCTAATAAAACATTATTTCGAGATATTATGGGTTTAACTTTATATATCAGAAGGGTTCTTGCTGCCTGGGCAACTTTAAAAAGAAAGAAAAAAAAATGAACAGCTTGACAATTAAGATAGAATTTCAGTCTTAAAAGCAAACAAAATACAAACTCAATTTTCCTCATTGTTCCCTCTATTGTTAAACATCCACACCCATACAACTGGCTGGTACTGACAGAAAGGATTAAGTCTTTATGTGTGAGACATCTCACATCTTGCTGGATCCTGAAACAACTATGATATATAAGTTATCTCAAGCAAAGGACAGTTGCAGCAGTTTCTCAAAAACAGAAAGAGTTCGTAGAAGCAAAGCAGAAGGCAAAACTGTTTCCGGGCATTGCAATCCAGACATAAATGAGAGCACGTGATGTGACACACACCATTCAGAGACTAATATACCCGCCTGCTCAGTCCAGAAACTCTAAATGCTTCTGTCAAATGTATTTCCCATATAATAATCTTCTAGAGATGCAAAGAACTAATTATAGGAAGCACCTAATAATGGAAAACATAAGCTTTAAAATTGCTAATACAGAAAAGGCAGGAAACTAGGAGATAGAATCTTTTGCATTGGGTATTTCTTTTCTTTTGAAATTTCAGTGTGCAGGGATGAGAAAAATGGGTACAGTTTCCCTTTACATGACAGGAACAATAATTGAGTAGGATTATATGTCATCCATGAAAATACTATATTTATGCCTCATTGTAATCCATGCATTGGTTTATGGATCCAAAGTCCCACGGGTGGTGTCACAAATCCACATAATGTCCCCGAGTAGTGGATTTTGCATTTGGATCTGTGATGTAGCTGGCGGACACAGAAAATGACATGTAGCCAGACAGCTCCCAGGAGAGCGCACAGCTGGGCACGGCGAGCACGGTGGCCAGTCCAGGGCTCAGGTGGGAAACACAACCTTTGGCTCCCAGTCTGCCAGCTTCAGAGAGGTGCACTAACCTACAGACCGATTCCTCTCCCATCATCAGAGATTTTATACATCTACCACTTACAAGCGTCAAAGGCGGCTATGTTATATCTTGTATGTCGTATGGAGCCATTTCTTCTTTTGCCTAAAGATGGCAGAAGCCCAAGCCTAATTTCATCTGTTGGACTATCTAGAGATATCACCACAGCCAAATCTCATAAACCTGAGACCCATCATTATTTTTTTCTTCATACATTAGGAGTAATCCTGAAGTAGCACAGTAACATGTGATAACCCTCCCGGTAGAAGATTTCCTTTGTGGCTTTGTACAAGATCTATACTTCAACTTCCCCCTGGAAACTGAGGTTTCTTGTTTTTTCCTGGCAACGCTTTCCTAACTTAGCCTTTTAGGTGGTACATTTCCTGAGACAAAGACCATTCTTTATTTCGTGCCTGCACCAGTCTCAGCTAGGCTCCAGTCCTGGGTGAAGCTTTAAGGCAATATCGTAACAGTGATTTTTTTTTTAAAAAAAAAAAAAAACACGCAAAAAAAACAGTAGTTGACAAGACTTTATAGCCACTGCTTATATAGATTACATATGTCTGCTGGTAGAGGGAGGTGCACTTTGGTAAAAAGCTTTACTCATAAAACATTAATTAGGTATTTACAAAGATCTCAGCTGCCAAACCCTTGAAGCTTCTCAGTCTTTAATGAAGACAGGAGAAGCAGTTAAAGAAGTTGTCAAATTTCCTTAGACATGCATCTCAAAGAAAGATATTGGGTGTTGGTCCATTATTGAAAGTTACAATAAAGTAATTAAATTCTCCATCCAGTGTGCCGTCTTGATTGTCAATATAAACACGGTCTTATGTTGCAGTTACCACTGACTGTGAGTAGCCTATAAATGTAGTACGAAATCCAGCGATAACTATTGTGCTACAACTGAACAGACTCAAATGGAAAGCAACAGCCTAGTGCAGTATCATTCTGAAGTGTTTATGCCCAAAGTATGTCTTCACGTCAAAAACCCACCCCTGGTAACAGTTATACGGTAATGCTCCTATCATAGGCAGCAGTAACTCTGCAAACCACCAGTGCTAAGGCAGGAGCACCAAGGATATCACTGCGGCCAAACTAGCAAGATGCAGCTGCATGGTTTGCAAGATGAAGCACTTTAATCTTAGACTTTAAGTTAAAAATCAGACAGGTCATTTCATACCAGAAATCTTAAATGTAACATGATCTCAAAGCGCGTTAAAAATTGAGCAACAATTATTCCAATTACTCGGCTATCACTACCAAGAAGGCCCTTGGACCGATCCAAAGTGTGGACTCAATCAGTGTCGGTACTAAAGCAGGTAACCCTCTCCTGGCTGTCTTGGTTAACCCTTTCATATATGACCATTGCACACTATATTTGACACCTGAGGTCTTCGAATTTTGGTATTGCCAGAAGAACCTGCAGAATAAAGCAGACACAGCGCTCTTTTGAAAGAAGAGTCCACCCTGAAAATGATTGCCAAGTTAGAGTGGAAAGACTGGTGGGCAAGGAAAAAAGGGACCAGAAGTTGAATGGTGTCTCAACCTTCAATTTTCCAGCTTATTTGCTTTATCTTTTCTTAAAACAAGATATTTTAAAAGATTTTACTATGTAAGTGGATTGACAATCCTGGAATTTATATTCCTAGTGTACATATGGCTCTTATTACACCCTTTCGTTTCACTTGTCACTTGGGCCACCAGATAGTTAACACATGATCTATTTCAGCCACTACAAAACTTGAAGAATAGAACCTTTCAAAGGAGTTTTTTGACCTCAGCAACAGCTAGTGCTTATGCAGCAGTATCAGTGAAGCAAGGGTGCGGGTGCTGGTCTCAGAACAGTACTTACGAGGAAGATCTCCACACTGCAAGATGTCCAGCCGCATCCGGCGTGCCTCGTGCACAGAGCATCTCCTTAAAGGACCAAGGATAATGTGAAGCAAGCCCATCCAAGGAGGAAGACCTTTTGGGAAGACACAGAAGTTCATTGTTAGAACTGTATTGGATGTTTTTTCCCAGTTACATCAGTGCTGCACCTGCTAAGAAGATTAATAAAAGATAGCAGTCTCTCAGGTACCAACCCACCTTTCATAATGATCAAATCTACCTAGGAAAGCAAGCGGGAGAAATGTTGGAAATCTTACTTGGGTAAAATACATATCAACTGGAGCTGGGGAAATTTTCTGTATTGCTGTGACCTTGCAGGTCATGTTTGTTAAAAAAAAAGCCAATGCCGTTTCATAAAGGTTTTATGAAAAGCTATAAGCATGAGCGTTGTGCACCATGCAGACTAAAAAAAGTGGTCTTTCTGGCCTTTCAGGCTCTTGAGAGGGTGTTTAGACTTACATATTATAATATTTGTCGTAACTGATTTCTACAGAGCTATACTGAGCACTGGGAACAGAGGTGTGAATGGCTCAGGTGGGGGTCCGAAGAAGGCACATCCTCACCCCCAATTTTCTCCCAGGTCCCATCAGAGCTTCGCCATCCCCACCCTGGACACCAAACCTTGTGTGTCCTCCCCAGCAGGGCCTGGGAGCTTCATCCCCTGCTTAGGTGGGTGTACCTGGCAAGGAGACAGCACTGCAAGGGTTAAAAAGTGGACTTTTCCACCCAGAAGGCTGAACTGACTCCTTTGAAGCCATTAGTCTATTGTATAAATCCCTCCTAGTTTTGAGGATTACAGAACAAATACATTGTAATGGCTCCGTAGGAACCTGGCCCGTGGGGTCACCCTGACTTTAGTTTGTGCATTATGTCCCAAGTGACAAAAATCGAAGCACACTAAATGCTTCATGAATGTGAAATGTCCAGAGTTTTAATGACGGGAGCTTTGCGGTCCTGCAGCTTGTCTTGAATGCACCGAAATCCCCAATGCAGACTGATTAGAGAGGAGCTGGCTTCAGCTGACACACTCGCACCAGGCAAATTCAGATAGTTTCAGATTTAGAGTAATATTTGCTCAGTGTGTGTTGGGGTGGGGTTTATCTAGCTTTATGCATTATAGTAGAGCACATTCAATAAAGACATGCATAATTTATGCAGAAAAAATTCTCTTCTATTGAAAGAAAATCTTAAAAAAAATAGGCTGGTCTAATAAGACACTTACAGACCCTTCATAGCTGAATGACACCAAATAACTACACAATTTCACTGCACTTGCCTCCAGGTGAGAAAGATATTAATGGAATTTACGAGCAAGGACAATAAGTTAAAAACTTATCAGAGTCCCTTCAAGACTGTCACCTGACAAATCATCTTAAAGCAACTCAGCCCTCTTGGTTAAAAAAAAAAAAAAAATCTCTTCACTCTCCACTCATTAATTTGGGTGGAGGAAGAATTTCTGCAGCCTCCCTCACCCTCAGCTCTGCCTCACTTTGTTTCTTTTCTTGTTAAGCTAGCAGAGCTTTCTGTCGACTTGAAACTGCCTGACTTTGATAGGTAGATTCTGGCTGATTTCACCTGCTGATTTTCACCTGCTCAGCATACTCTGCATCGGTTGTACTTCTCACTAGACATTTTGGTCAAGACTTTTTTTTACCAAGAGAATTTCCATTCCTGGCAGAGACAGAGACCCCAGTAGCGCTTACTGAAAGATGGAGGAGGAAAGGATGGAAATGCTGCCATTTAATGTTTGAAAGAGTTAATAGTAGCTGAAAAATACTGACACTTTCACAGACACACAAACATACACTACAGTATTTGGCTGTTTGCTTTGGGGGTTGTGTTGCATTTGTTAATCTTTTTAATAGAAATATTCATAAAATGATTGTGATTTTTTTAAAGTATTTTATTTGCGTTTTGTTACTTATCCTCTAGGGAATAATATGCTGCGCGCTCTCTTATAAATACAAACCTTTGACATTTTGGAAGAAATAAGCATATATTCTGTTAAATTACATTTGAAGAAACACTTTACAAAGTTAAATTTCACTTTTCAGTATGATACCAGGGCTCCTCTTTCCTCCTGCTGAACACACTTTTACATTAGACAGTTTATCATTTTAAAGGAACTTCCTGAATTTACTCTTTATGGATTTACTGAAGAAAAACAAGTACTGCTTCCCAAGCCAAGGCTTTGCAAAATTGCACAGCAGTGGATATTTTCAGCCAATTTGACATCTTGCTACACTAACATCGTAACATAACCTTATCCCAGTGGGGATGGGAATGCACTGAAGCCTCTCTCATCACCAGAAGGATTCTCCCCCCTTGCCCTGATAATGAGTTTCAGTCCATCTAATCTTTTTCTCTCAAAGATCCTATGATATAGCAACCTTGCTCAAAAAAAGGAGAAAAATATGTCCTTATATCCCCATTTCTTGCACATCCGGTGGCACTGGCGCAATGCCCGTGGTGCTGGGGCTGTACAAACAGGTAACGGCAGCAACCTCTTGTCAGGCAGCTGCTGCCCGGTGACTGAAGCAGAGGCTTTGCAGTTGTAACCGGGTCTCAGGGTGTATCTCCCCTGTGAAGTGATGGAGAAAAGCCCAAGCAAGTGCCCAGAACTAGAAGCAGTGCAGGCACGTTGGTGAGTAGCCCGCCTGAGCACTTGGGCTTGGCTTTGTTGCTTTCCAGACCTCTGCTACTACCTTCACGTCGCACCGCTCTGCGCTGGGAGGATTTTCGACCTATCCAAGAGCCGTGTGCCATATTGCTTCGGCTGCTGTGCAACATAGCTATGCTTTGTATTACCTTGAGCAATTCACCGGTTATTTCTAAAACTAGAGTAAGGACCTTGCTGGGCTTCCAGAGACGCTGTGAGCTTTCCATAAGCATGGATGAGTGCTGAGGACTGATCCCTGTGCTGAACAACGAGTACCCACCACACAGCTCACCAAGCTCCTACGGCTGCAGGACTGAGGAGTCAAGCAAAGAACAAGATCAAAAGCCTCTCACGCTGCGGTGATTTCATTTCAATCCAGCGCTCCATTTCTCCTCTCCTTACTACGGACAGGTCCATGTTTATTAAGGGACTCCATTAGTCTTTCCCCCGCCTCCACCTTGCTGCAAAATGGTTTTTTCCTCCAGGGCTATAGCAGCAGCTGGCACGCTATTTCCTTCTGAGGTGTAGCTAAATAATGGCCTTTTAGAGGGGGATCTGTTTCATCTCTTTTCTCCATATGTTCCTTTCAATTGAGGGGTTTAATACACTCATTTTCACAGTAGCTATCTAAGTGTTTTTCCTTTTCTGCGTCTATTACTGAAATGAATAAATGTGCACAAGGCAATGAGGCACAAGAGTCAGGTCAATATACCAAAGCTTTATTTTAGGCGTGTTTTTTCTCAGGGACCTTGTTCTCGTGGGGGACTTCAACTTTCCAGACGTCTGCTGGAAGAAGGGGCAGGCAACTCAAGAAGGGTACAGGGATCTCATTAGGTCATGCAGAGAGGAAATTAGAAAGGCAAAAGCCCAGCTAGAACTCAACCTGGCCACTGTCGTGAGAGACAACAAAAAATGCTTTTACAAGTATATTAATGACAAAGGTAGAGCCAAGGAGAATCTCCATCCTCTATTGGATGCGGGGGGGTACGTTGCCACCAAGGACGAGGATAAGGCTGAGGTACTCAATGCCTTCTTTGCCACAGTCTTTAATAGTCAGAGCAGTTATCCTCAGGGTACTCAGCCCCCTGAGCTGGAAGACAGGGACGGCGAGCAAGATAAACCCCCCATAATCCAAGAGGAAGAAGTTAATGACCCACTATGGCACCTGGACGTTCACAAGTCTATGGGGCCGGATGGGATCCACCCAAGAGTACTAAGGGAGCTGGCGGAGGAGCTTGCCAAGATGCTCTCCATCATTTACCAGCAGTCCTGGTTAACTGGGGAAGTCCCGGACGACTGGAGGCTCGCCAATGTGACTCCCATCTACAAGAAGGGCCGGAAGGAGGATCCGGGGAACTACAGGCCGGTCAGCCTGACCTCGGTGCCGGGGAAGATTATGGAGCGGTTCGTTTTGAGGGCGCTCACAAGCCATGTCCAGGACAACCAGGGGATCAGGCCCAGCCAGCACGGGTTCATGGAAGGCAGGTCCTGCTTGACCAGCCTGATCTCCTTCTATGACCAGGTGACCCGCCTCAGGGATGAGGGAAAGGCTGTGGATGTGGTCTACCTGGACTTCAGTAAGGCCTTTGACACTGTCTCCCACAGCATTCTCCTAGAGAAGCTGGCGGCTCACGGCCTAGACAGGTGCACTCTTCGCTGGGTAAAAAACTGGCTGGACAGCCGAGCCCAGAGAGTTGTGGTGAACGGAGTTAAATCCAGTTGGCGGCCGGTCACGAGCGGTGTTCCCCAGGGCTCAGTACTGGGGCCGGTCCTGTTCAATATCTTTATCAATGATCTGGACGAGGGGATCGAGTGCTCCCTCAGTCAGTTTGCAGACGACACCAAGCTGGGCGGGAGTGTTGATCTGCTGGAGGGTAGGAAGGCTCTGCAGAGGGACCTGGACAGGCTGGATCGATGGGCTGAGGCCAACTGTATAAGGTTCAACAAGGCCAAGTGCCGGGTCCTGCACTTCGGCCACAACAACCCCGTGCAACGCTACAGGCTTGGGGAAGAGTGGCTGGAAAGCTGCCCAGAGGAAAAGGACCTGGGGGTGCTGGTCGACAGCCGGCTGAACACGAGCCGGCAGTGTGCCCAGGTGGCCAAGAAGGCCAACGGCATCCTGGCCTGTATCAGAAATAGTGTGGCCAGCAGGAGTAGGGAGGTGATCGTGCCCCTGTACTCGGCACTGGTGAGGCCGCACCTCGAATACTGTGTTCAGTTTTGGGCCCCTCACTACAAGAAGGACATGGAGGTGCTGGAGCGTGTCCAGAGGAGGGCAACGAAGCTGGTGAAGGGTCTGGAGCATAAGTCTTGTGAGGAGTGGCTGAAGGAACTGGGGTTGTTTAGCCTGGAGAAGAGGAGGCTGAGGGGAGACCTCATTGCGCTCTACAACTACCTGAAAGGAGGTTGTAGCGAGGTGGGTGTTGGTCTCTTCTCCCAAGTAACCAGCGATAGGACGAGAGGAAATGGCCTCAAGTTGCGCCAAGGGAGGTTTAGATTGGACATTAGGAGAAATTTCTTTACTGAAAGAGTGGTCAGGCCTTGGAACAGGCTGCCCAGGGAAGTGGTTGAGTCACCATCCCTGGAAGCATTTAAAAGACGTGTAGATGAGGCGCTTAGGGACATGGTTTAGTGGGCATGGTGGTGTTGAGTTGACGGTTGGACTCGATGATCTTAGAGGTCTTTTCCAATCTTAATGATTCTATGATTCTATGATTCTATTCTATGACCTGGAGAGAGCGGGAGTTAGCCTTGCCCAAGAGTTGATCCCCTTGTCTGGAGCACAGGGAAGTTAGTCGTGCTTACGTGAGACAAGAAAACAGTCTTCCTCCAACAATATACAAGTGCTTTTTCCAAACAGCATCCCTGGTGCAGAGGATAGCATTTGCTGTAGTAAAACTACTTCATTTGGGGCTATGTTTTTTTACCAAGATGGCCATACAGCAAAGCAGATGTAGGCAAACTTGGCAAGCACTATATATGTAAACAGATAGATAGATAATGCTGGAAATATTGGGGCACGAACAAACAATAATAAATGAAGCTTGTAAAAGTGTACAGCTGTGCTGTGAAAGCCCTCTTGTTGTAGCCTGGCCTAGGAGACTTGTTACAGCTGAGGGTGTGTCAGTATAACTGGATTCACACTTAATCTGTTTAAAACATACATCACTGCATGCGAATTGCTACGTACCTGTACATAAAACAGAAAAACAAAGGAGCAAGCCAGGGAAGTGAGAAACCTGAAAGAAGGGGTGGAGAAGCTGGCAGGTGATAGCAAAATGTATGCTGCATCCTCCCCTCACCTGCCACAAATATTTTGTTTTGAACAGCACCCCAGTAACAGTGAACAGTTTGGAGGCACATGGAGCAAATTAATTCAGGAAAGCCATCTTCTACCGAGGAATGCGATGGAAGGGAATGGCGAGGCGCCTTGCCTGGGAATTTGGGAAGGCAAGATGCAGGTGGCAAGGGAGTGTCAGACCTCTGAAAAAGGAAAAGCTAATGACCAGGCACCAGAACCGAGGAAGCTCGGGGTGCAAGAGCTGTCATGTGAGAGATCCTCTGGTGTCCAACTGATTCCCTTTTCCTTCCATAACATCAGTAACACGGACTCTCCTTCACTCGGCCACATGTTTACACAACACCTGCAGAAGCATCAGATCTTGGAGATACCCACTGTTCTGTCAAATTTGGCTGAAATTATTAAGTGGGTTCAAAATTTAGACAGATGTATAGTGGCAACATTATTTCCTAAGAAATAAAGGCAGATCAGTGCAATGAATTAGGAAAGGGCAGTGAAATAAAGAACAAGTAGCAAGGACACTTGAATTTGATGTGATGAAGGACATAAACTGTGGATGGATTTGAGGAGGAGATTGACATGAGAAGAGCAACAGATTTCAGAAGATCTGTTGCAGATCATATTTTTGCAGTAATATTTTGCAGTAATATTTTGCATGGAGGGAATGTGAAAGTTGAGGAGGCCAAAAAGGAGAATGAAGGCATCAATATGAAGGATTGCCAGACCCAGACTGTCGCTGGCCACAGTGATGTGATCAAAATTAGCAGAGTTGGGTTTTACTTCGGGGTAGAAGGAAGGAAGTGTTCACTAATCTGCCCAAAACTGCTGCAGCCTGTTCTGGTGAGACATTAAGGTGCTCACTGCCAAATGCCAGGTGTCCTGCTTTTCCTCTGCAGAACTAGGAATCACAGATCTTTATTTATGGGCAGCACGAACAGATCATTCGAAATAGCTCAAACAGGGAAAAAGCCCCAATTCGTGCCCCGGAGAACTTACAGCCTCAAGAGGGTTCACATGAATACACTTGAAAATATCTGAGGCACGCCAAGATGCATTTCTTACACCATTCAGAACTGACTTCACTGCTCAATTTGCACTCCCTGCAGCATGGCTTGCAAAGAGAAAACAAATGGCATACCAGACCACACAGAGAAGCAATATGGTTACCAGCGAAACATTTATTAGCTTAGGAAAAGAAACACAAAGGCTTCTTTTCAGAATTTCACCCTCTCCTTGCTATCCTCTCTTCATGTACATCATTTTCCTTGCCTGGGCTATTATTTTACAGCTATCCGCTGCATAAAGTTGTAGTTTGTTTAAAGCAGCATTTTATAGTGAAAGCCCACTCCCATTCTTTAAAAGTAACTATCCTAATTCTCAAAAGCAAGACAAGAAATGCACCTCCAGAATAGGCTTTAACAATACCACGGATCCTGAATTTATCCTCATTGTCTCAGGTCACCTCATCACTCAGAAGAACTGTATCCAAGTGAAGACAAGGGGATGGGAAATATAGCCACCCACACCGAGTAACAATAAATTCAATTTCCTCTGCAGTGCTATTACGTATTTCCCTCTCATAGCTCATACTTTTCATTTATATTCCCTTAGCTCCTGCTGACTGGGCTTTTAATGTTTCTCGCGCCGAAGGTTCTCCAGACTCTTTTTTGCTTTCTACCCAACCCTACACGTTCCCTCTGTACCTTGCACTCTCTCATTTAATCCTGTCCCCCCCATTCTCCCTCTCTCTTCCCCCCTCTCTCCAGCTGCAGCAGCTCTTTCTGTTCCTCTGGCACAGCATCACAGGGTGGAAGCTGAATAATAAACACGCATAGCACACTAAACCGCTACTCAATCAGCATACATGCTGTCAGTACGTACGCTGACTACCCATCTATTTCCAGAGATCCCGAAAGAGCTAAGGTGGTTTATGCTATTAATACACTGTGGAAAGAGGGAAAATTCCCATCAGAGGCCTTAAACGACTCCACCGCGCCGTCAGCCCCTTCCAGCCACCACGGCACTTCCAGGGTTTGCGAAATTTTCCAGCTTGCTCGGATTTTACATCCAAGCGAAAGGCCTGAACTCCCGCTCTCTTTGCTGGAATCGAGCAGCCTGGAAGGAGCCTTCACAAACAGCAAGCATAATGCCAGGGAGAGAGAAGAATAACCAAGGAGACAACTCACTGCATTGGCTCCTCCGTTTCTCTGGCAGGACTCCCTGGCTTCGCTCAGAATATGACTGACTTTGTTGCTTTCAACATTTTCTTCCATTTCGAAATATTTTACTCATTAGCAATCCTCCTTATGCTCGGAACAGGAGATAGCAATCTAGTTCTCCTCTTCCTAACTGCTAAATGCCTTGATGCCGGAGCTTGAAAAGCTGCCCTCTCCACTGTGCTTATCTTTCCAGGATTTTTGCTGTTCTCGCTTCACCTTCCCTTTCTGGCGAATCTCACCTGCCCTCGGACGTTTGGGTACTGTTTTCTAGGCTGATGATTCATACATACAGCCTTTTGCCACTAGGACAATCCCCCATCCTCAGCCCTGCCCCTGTGTCACACATCTTCCCGTCAGCTTTCACTTACCTGCTTCATTCAGCCATTCCTGCTCAAGCTTCCTCCAAATTCATTTTTGACTCGCTGCTCTCTTTTCCTCCACAAAGTCTGCCTGTATCCCAAACCCTGATGCTTCTTCAGTCTCAACATCATCCAAAAGCCACCCTTCGAGTTTCATCCTCACAAGTATGTCTCTTGTTTCGGCCTTCATTTATTCTACCTTGTTCCTAAAACATCTTTGGGGCTCTTCCACATGCACCATCCACTTTCAGTCCACGCTACAGACAACTGCCAGAACTGTTTCCCTTTCATCTCCATTTGAGCCTGTTAAAATTCCCTTCACCAAATCTCGCTGCTCACTCCCCATGTGTAGTTGGGCCACACATAAACATCCAATTTCTAAATTCAAAGCTTTCTAGTCTAGTTTCTCCTTCTTCTCCCCCCTTAGTCAAGCCTCCCAGCATCCATCCTCCACCAGCTATTGGACAGGCAACCAGTGCAGTACGCTGTGCTTTGTAAGTTCTCCCAAAATGAGATGTCTCCATGTTTAAGTTTCTCCTGAGGGCCTGCTTCTGACATGTTCCAATATGTCAGTTGACGTAGTCTATGTAACCTGTCCCTACCAGGCCTGTCGTTAGCTCCCCACTGGTGTCTCCCGTCGCACTGTCGTGGTTCACAGATTGCTAGTTCCTGTATCTAGCAATGTAGTGAACATCTGACTCCATAAACACTTTAATACTACCACCACTTCTTGGCAGACATTGCTGATGCACTGACCACCGAAACAAAGCCTACAGAAGGCAAGGGCCTTCTTTCCCAAACCTACCACAAGCCGGACAGAAAAGCAATCTCTTACCACAGTGAAAATCAAGCCTCCAAGAACAACCTTTAGAGCTGGCAGCATCCCTTTGGATGAGGACTAGCTGCCAGCCCAAGGGAGCCAGTCACCGTGCAGCAAGAACATCACACTGTGTCAGCAGCAAGGGTAAAAAGCCAACCTTCTTTTTCCTCTTCCAAGCAGTTTGCTGGAAGACACAGAAAAGATGTGGTAGAGGTAAGTGTTAGAGTATTCGTGGTGTTGGCTGGGTGTAACTGTGGCAACCGTACCGCGTGGCAGTCCAAGGACACGCAGCAAAAAGTGAGTCAGGATCTGCCAATCATTTATTGACTTTTCAGGCAAAAAAGGCAAAGGAGCCCCCCGCACTCCTGTCTCATGTGAGTGCTCTTGTAAAACAAACCACACAGACAAACAGGATTTGTAGGATCAGGCTGGATTGTTTCCAAAACACATACTCAGTGCAGAAAGCTACAAGGAAAAGAATAGGTACTGAGGGGAACGTGATAGCTCACTGCCCTGACAAATCAACAACAGGACTATTTGAGGGGAAAAAAGTGGTTGAGCTACTTAGGATAATTTATTAATATAATTTTTACAGGGATAATAAATAGATAAACCTATCCTACTGCAACTTAAAACAGAAACTGCAATCCATGTGAAGCTATCAATGAAAAAACAATGCATCACAGTATAACTCACATACTGACACCTCATTTTAAATATCAGAAAAAGTCCGCATTATTGACTAATCACTTCTGAAATGCAGTTTCAAAAAAGAAAACAGCATTTTTGCTCTACTAGAATGCAAAATAAATCTGCTTGAACTTCTCTTTTGAGATATTTTTACAAATAGGTAACAAAATTATAAGAGGCCTTCACATTTTATTAAAGAAAATACTTTGCTTTTAGGCTGAGAGTTTGCTTTTTGCTTTTTTACAGCCAAGTTTCAATGGTGCATTAGTTTTTATAGACAATATCAAAGCCTCCGTAAACACAACGCTATTAAAGGAAGCAATAATAGATGTCGTCTTATAGTTATGTGAACGCTATCGTTTTGGGGGTGGCACTAAAGCCCCCCGAGATCCAGACCCAGACCTGAAAGGCATTTCAATCAGTGAACTGTTGTTGGCTAAGCCCCCTCTTCTCCCCTGGCACAATAATCAACATGCCACCCTTCTCATCTCCCTTTTGGGTTTGACTCTTCTCTTCATACGGGAGCGGGATGACATCCGAGCCCGCGCCGACAGCAGTGCTGCCACGCCAGGACTGACCTCCCCACTGCCTCAGCGCGTGGGGTAAATCCTCTCTTTACCCAACTCCACGGCCCGGCTTTTTTCCGGTGCCCCACAGAGTCACCCCATTCCCCATTGCTACTCTGATGGCTCTCATAGGCCCACGGACAAGTTGGTTATTTCAATACCCACCCCATCTCTGATAAGGAGGGCAATTAGATTAGTTTACTGCAGGCAAAATCAATAGCAAGCATCTGGGGGGCAGATTAGCCATTGCTAATTAGAGCTTTTAGACATTATTCAAATAAAATGTATGAGGTTAATCAACCAAGGTGGAAAAAATCCATAATATTCTAAGTCTGCCCTTGGTTCGTCAACCCGGCTCACTTCGGAATTAGAAACGGAACGAAATTCCTGAAGTAAAGACAAGCTTTTCTAGACTGGGATAGATACAGAGAAGGGCAGTATTATTTATTCGCAGGGAGACAGGCATTTCTTTGTCACATCAGAGGTACAATACCAGTTTCTAGACATTTAACCCAATTTGCAAAGCATTTGGGGATTTATTTGAATAAATCTGACAAAAAACAGAGCCGTATATTTCAAGTCTACTTACTCATAATGAATTATTTTAGTTACAGCTATTTATTTTTAAAAGACATATTTAAAAAATTGTAGAATTATGTATGTAACTAACCAGCTATAATTCCATGCCAACATTTTACCAAATTAGCCATTTATTTATATTCTTTTAAATAGTATTTATTTTCAAAAATCTGCTACTGTATTTGGCATGTAAATGTCTGTTTCGAGACATATTTCACACATTATTTTTCAGACCATATAATGTATTACTTTAATATCTTCAGATTAGATTGCAATTAGATAATAAGTTCAAATATGAACAATACATTTTCAGGGTAGCTTCCTTTGAGTGCTCATCTATAGAACATTTTGCTTAATAGGAATTTCCTCTGTAGACTATTGGAATTCTCATTTCTGGAAAGGACTATTTCTCTGTGCAATAAAATATCTTTTTTCCCAAAATCATATTTTTAAGGAGTGATTTAAAATACAGCAGGAAGATGAGCATGTCATCTTAAATACGAACATTAGATGAGCATGTCACCTGTAGTACAGTTGAAAAATGTCTTCCTAATTCTCAACAATAATCACAAACTTATAAAACAGAAAAGTTGTCTTATTCTAGATGTCTAAAAATAAATTTAATCATATCTTCTAAGTAGAATTATAGAAAGTGCAAGTATACACACACTATTTAAAGAGCCTTTCTACTTCAGAGATAGAAAAATGATTGATTTATTTATTTATGGTTAAGGAAAAGATAAATCAACAGAACAAAACCTGTAGTAGGACCCAGCTATCCAATTCTGAGATTGTGCAGTTTGGCACAATCAGCCTAAATTAGCCGAGCTACTCAAAATAATTTTTCCTAAACTATCTGGATTCAAGCACATCCTTCCAATATTTGAACCAAAGGGTAGTTCATTTTTAAGTGCATTTCCAAGTGCTTCAGTGAACCAGGGCTTTGATGAGGACCAAGCAGGGGGGAAGGAGAGAGACCAGAGTCCCACTCGGGTCGCTGTGCCCAGTGGATTTAGACCCAAGCCTAGGGAGTCCTGCAGCAACACATTTGTGAACATACCTTAAATCTTGGTGTAAAACAACAGAACCCTGTCCGCACTGTCACCCTTCTGAATATTGGAAAAGAAAAGCATTCCAGTGACGTGAAGGAGCCTTAAAGGACCCCAAGCTAGTGAGAAAAGCGATCAGGCAGGCAACAAATTCCTCAATTCCTTACAATTCTTTGCAGTTTTGGGCAGGCAGAAGCAGATGTTTGCTAGCATGTGGGATGCCTGTTAGTCCGAAAAATATACTGAAAACAGGTTTTGGTTAAACTGAAGGTGGTTTTTCAGATCAGCCTCTGAGATCACATTGAGGCGTGGAGCAGCCCTCTCCCTCGCAGCTCTCCTCTGCATGGGTACAACACCAGCCAGCCGGGGGGATGCCACACCTATGCACAAACAAAAATCATACAGGTACCTTCCACAGTCCAAGAGATGGACTTACAGTCTCAGAGGTGGCTGGAGGTTAGGGTAAGAAACACAGTGCCCCTGCCACATGCCACTACTGATCTCCTGGACCATCCTCTGCATCTAGGTACGTGCAATTTTTTCACTAGGATTTAATTTTTACACTATTTTTCCAATTCCTCTACCTTTCGTATCATCTTTTTAGTTTTTTTATTAGACTACAGCACATTTTTCAGCTATTTGCAACTGCACTTCTTTTTAATACCTTCTCTTCTTTACAAAGCAGCAAATACTTTTGAACCCACAAATGCAAATACCAATTTCAAGATGGTTGAGCCCCTCTTTGGCATCTCACATGCATCTCATCTCATAGGGATTTGGTACAGACTGGAAGAAATCTCATGCCAGAGCAGAGTAAGGCCATTAGCATTATACCAGTATAAATGGCATCAGAAATGTAATTTTATTAAAAAATACATTTCCATGAGAAAGTAATATCTCCAGTAACACACTTTCTGCATAATCCAGTTTTGTTTCCTATTAGCTCCCTGCAATAGTATAATATAGTAGTATAGTATGATTTTCACTCTATCTGTGCCCTTTTCTTTGGCTGCATTATACCTAACAGCACAGCTCTTGGAGAATTTTATTTCCAAAAACTGAAGTACTTAATTGTGTGATGTATCCCCAGCCTCTCAAAGCTAAGCAGAAGGGATATCTTTTTGAAGCCAGGTGCCCGAGATTAATAAAACCCTTGCCTTGTTTAAAAGCTGAACAGGGATCCCATACCATTGGGATGCCACCCTGGATAGAGCTTACAGTCTGGGGACATGGGAAATGAGGGCTCCCGGCACAGTATTTTTGATACCTGTTTGCAGAGGTCCCTGTGGCTGCCAGTAAGTAAGGAAAGGGGTAGAGAGAACTGAATGTTAAGGATCAGAAAACATAATAGGTCTATAATAGGCACATAGGGTTTACGCCCTACTGCAGCATCTTCAGCATTTACCACTACATGCATAATAAAAATTAATTTATCAGAGGAACTTCCTTGTCTTTTGGTAGCGGGAGCAAATTAAGAGCAAAGGTTCTGGATCTGACAACTGAGTGAAGCTTTCCACCTTCTCCTAAATCAACTGTTTTTCCTGTGTGCTTTCTTGTGGGAGGCCACAGCCTCAGGAGTCTCTACGTAACGCTTGGGATTTTGCCTGAAACTTGGAAACTGTGAACTCCGGTGAACTAAATCTTTTACCTTCAGTTCACCGAAACTCTGTGAACCAAAGTCAGTGATCTCTCAAAATCCTGGGGCAGCAATACACAGATAAACCAACTCGCCCTGTATCCACTGGCAGTCCATCAGATAGATTTGAAATATAGCTACATATAATTTCTCTAATTCAGTAGAGGTACTAAATACCTTTATTTGACAACAGTAGGAGATACATGATTACATAGATCAAAGCTCTGAGGAATTCCGAATAACTTTTTCCTTTTTAAGTCATAGCAAGTAATTAAAAAGATAGCAAAGAAAAAACACACTTTAGGGTTTCACCTTGGTAGAAAACATCAGGAAAGAGTTTCCCATCCTGTGAGATTTTTCACATTGTCAAAACATTTTCTGGTCCAAATTAAGACAAAATTTAAAATCTTGATAGGCTATTCCGAATTCTGTTTGGTTCAGACAAAAATGTAAATTTGCCTAATTGTGAAGGGTTGCAGTGGTACTTGTTACACAACACACATCCAATTGCAAAACCACATTCGTCACACCAGTTTAACAATCATAACCACACTTTTTCTTCCTTAAAAAAAACCCCAAATCTCTCTATTGCCTCTTTCATCCAAAAAGTTCCAGCTGACAAACAGGCACTTTCTGATGAAAATCATTATGCTAAATTTTTTCAGTCATGTTCTCCAGAAGTTTAATACCTGAAAAGTCCAACCCGGACACATTTACCATCCCCTCTTGTCTTTCCCCCTCATCTCTGGTGACCTTAGCTTCTTACTTTAGACAGAGGCATCCCATGAAAACCTTGTGTAAGCTGGGCGGGGGAGATGGTCTGAAGGGGATTCCCTTAAGATGACCCATATTTGGCTGTGGCAGGTGAAAGCTCTCGGGAAATACTGTGCACTAGATGAAGTGTAACACTTTCAATCGAGGACCCTGCAATGGGGCTTATATGTCTACCAAATATTAAAAAGTGCAGACTCAATAGAAGTACTGAGTTTCATGAGAATATAATTTTTCTCTTCCCACTAACCTGTGCCACAGACTATAAATTACTTCTTCCCTCTGGTTTTCCTGTAGGAAACAGCCACCTTACCATCGCTGTCTTTACTGGCATCCCCTCTGCTCCACAGTTGCCAACCACATTTTCTCTCAGACAGTTTAGCTGATTAGCATTTCCAGTTAATCTCAGAGCAATTGTTCTCAACCTGGATTTCGCTTTGATGTCTGCTGCTTCTCTGCTTTATACCTGATTAAGGACTTGCGTGTGCCAGAGAGCTGCTGCTTCCTCCCGAGAGGACCGAGCTGCCCCGAGGAAAGGTCCCACCTTCCGACAAACCCTGCCTTGCTCCCATGCTAAACATCCACCACCAACACAAGAGGCGGCTCAGGTGCAAAAGGTTAATGTGTCACCTAAAACCCACCATGTGAAATGGCCTTTCGCATGGTCTAAGGTAGCACAGAGTAGCTTTACCGTAACTTAATTGCTCGTTGGCTAATTACAACCGGTGCGATGGCTGGCCACCACACCGTTGCTAAACTGAGCTGAAAGAGCGCGCTTCTCGGCGTGACTTGGATCGTGTAGTTCAGTCAGTTCCCATCATCCCTTTGTCCCTCATATGTCTGACATGTGGATGAAACCTTCCCCATTGTGCCTTCTCTTTTCTGGGAGAACAAAGGGGAGCTGACAATGAAGTGGCTGCCAGCCCATTGCCACAGTCCATATATCCACACAGCTGTCATTACGTAGTCAAAGCAGCCACGCTAGCGGGAGAGAATAAGCGGCCTATGTGAAAGACAAGTGGGCTTAACTAAAAAAGCTATATTATCATCTACAATACACATACTGCTATTAATATGCTATTAAAGGGAGGAAAAAAAACTCCTCACATGCAACCCCGTGACCTCAGGGAACTTTGGTAGCAAAGTGCACTTAAAGAGCAGGCTTGGAGGGATTCCAGTGCACGTCCTCTTCCTCCAACTATCGTGAGCAGGCATCGAGCCCCTGCCCTGAAAATAAGTGAAGGCAATTGTGTCATTACGTAGGTATGCCTAACACCCAGGTTTTCCATTGAGGAATGCATCGGTTTGCTAAGGTAGTCAGGACTCCTCCTGTTGAGCGCTGACATGTCACATCAGTGGATTTCTTGTTTACAGAAGTGGCAGATTGTTAATGTGAAGGCAATTTCCTGCGTTACAACAAAATCCCATGATATATTTCAGTTGTTGAAAACCTGGAATGAAGCAACAGCTCTGTGATATGGAAATGCCACTGAGAGCTAAGTGGTAACTGGAACTAAAGTTTATGAAGTAACTAAGCAAAAAAAGAAGAAAAAAAAGCAGCAGCTTCCCATATGAAATAAGGTCCCACTTGAACTACTCCTCACTCCCATCGCAGATGGTTGTGGTGGGTTGCCCTTGGCTGGATACCAGGTGCCAACCAAGCCGCTCTATCACTCCCCTCCTCAGCAGGACAGGGGCGGGACATAATAAGATGGGAAAAAAAACCTCATGGGTCAAGATAAAGGCAGTTTAATAAAGTAAAGGCCACACATGGAAACAAAGGAAAACAAAAGATTTATTCTCTACTTCCCATCAGCAGGCAATGTCCAGCCACTTCCCGGGAAGTAGGGCTTCAGTATGCGTAGCGGTTGCTCCGGAAGACAAACGTTGTAATAACGAATGCCCTCCCCCCCTGCCTTCTCTTAGCTTTTATTGCTGAGCAGATGTCATATGATATGGAATATCCCTTCTTTGGTCAGTTTGGGCCAGCTGTCCTGGCTATGTCCCCGCCCAAGACCTTGCCCACCCCCCAGCCTACTGGTGAAGGGGGAAGGTTGGAGAGACAGCCTTGATGCTGTATGAGCACTGCTCAGCAGTAGCCAGAACACTGGTGTGTTATCAACACCTTTCTAGCTACCAACACAAAGCACAGCACTATGAGGGCTGCTACGGGGAAAATTTACTCCACCTCAGCCAGACCCAGTACAAGGGTGAAGAGTATACAAGCCATGGGTTTGTGGTTCCTGGTTAAAGTAAAGAAGAATGGAAATTCACGGTACAGCTGTTCATGGTTTACCAGGATAGGGTGAAAGCTCTTGTTAAATTGCTCATATGGCCTTTCAACGCATGTAGATTGCACACCAAAATGCGAAGAGTGGGGGAGAAATGGAAATTGTAAGTGGGACCGAGACTGAGGTCACCTGGGACTTATGATGCTGCTGTACATTCACCTCCCCACCTTGGGAAAGTCATCTCAGCACTGAGTCTCAGTTTCCATTTTTAAGATGAGAATAGTGATATTTCTCTTTGGATTGGATATTGTCTCTCTGGATTGCCTTAACATTTACACAGAGGCTCTAACACGCTGGGACCCCAGGGATCTTCCTGGAGCCTGGCAAGGACCAACCCCATCAATCTCCAGCCCCGCAGACACCACACTGGGGGCCAGGGGATGGCTGAGAGTGTGCGTACTGGATTGCCCGGTCAGTGCTGCTCTCAGACCCACACAGCCACTCTGAAACCCTGGCTGGTTAGAGCAATCCTAGCTGCCTGGCAGCACTGGATCCCCATCCCTTCAGGTGCTTCCCGAATCTTTCATTGCCAGAAACAACAAAAGTTGCTGTGTAAGCTCAGAAAAAGAAAAAAAAAATCTTCATTAAAATAATGCTCAGGCTGATCCTGAAGATTACTGTGTCTGGACAGGCCTTGGCACTGGCACAGCAAGAGGTGGGGCAGGATAGTGGGACCTTTCCAGAGCTCTTACTGCCTGGTGTGGACCACTGAGTCTGATCTAGCATCGTGCTTCCAGCAGAGAGCGTAGGGCCAAAAAAGATTAAAAATACACATAAACTAGACACACAGCTTGTCCAGTCCATTGCTATGTTCACACGCCCTCTTTTCCCCTACAAAGCAAGCTGTGTTCTCTGTGCTTCTGAGTGGCTTCACAGAGATGTCTCGGGGTCTCTCCCCGGTGGCGCTTCATGGGGGTCCTGGCTCCTTGCCGCCCATCTATGCTGTCCTCTCTGTAGCAAAGTTAGGGGCCTGGCTTTATCACAGTACAGGACCATTCAGCTGTAACTGCTTTTTGACATGATCTGCTTCCCTGTATACTTTCTTGCTCAAGCATCCTTTCAGGACGGTGATCACATTGCCAGGCAATTCCACTGCCCCCCTGCTGATCTCAGGAGTCTTCAGTTGCCACGGACTTCCCTGCCATTTCAAAGTAAATGCCCCATGATCTCTTGGAGATTTTGGGTTGCTTCATCCCCACTGCCTTTATCTTCAAGTACAGGTTTGCCTGCTGCCCTCCCCTAACCAGCGTGAAAGAATTTCCTCCTTACATCTCCTACGTTTCAGGCAGCTCTTCTGCAACGCAGCTGCCTTACCTCTCTGCTTCTGCCATAGCAAAAAATGTGGTTCCCTCCTTGCTTCTAGTATCTCTTCCCGTGATTTTGTTCTATTTGGGTTTTTTTCCTGATTATTCTTTACTGACAATATTTATACTTCATCCAAATATTGTAAGCCAAAGTACATCACGGGAAAGAATACCATCTTGTGACAATCAAGCTACTTCCTTGACAACGGAAAGCCCCCTTTCCCTGTTTTTAGAAAGGGCTTTTCCAAGTTCTCAAAGCAGGTATAAAGTCACACTGACACCCCCAAAAGAAAGATTCAGATTTGCCCTGCAGGGATTAGCATCTCAGCTCATGTTTCAAGCCTACTTATCAGGTTAAGTACACCTTTGGCTGTGAGCTTCATTTTCCACACTAAACCCTTTTCTTCCCCCTTCCTCCCCCAGGCCCCTGCCACCCCATTATTTGTCCAGGATGGTCCCCAATTATATGACAGCTTTGTAGTTTCAGTAAACCCAAGAAAAGGCTTTCTTTTCTTATTCCAAGCTACTTAAGATACACTGAAATAGAAAATGCTTTGCGCAAGAATGTCACGCTGCCCTCCTCCAACCTCAGCAAAACACACGAGCACTGAGGTGATTTTCTCACCAGCTCTCATATCTTCCTACAGAGATTTGCTTGCAAAGCAAAGGTTGCTTCAGCAGGCTGGAACGGGGACTTCATAGGTTTTGTTTGAAGCGTGGAAAACTGAAGTGTGATTATTTTTTTTTCTAACAGTTGTTCAATAATGTGGATTGGGAGTACAAGTACCTATTTGAGGGTGAAGGAGAGGAAGAAGGAGTCATTTAGCAGCTTGGATTTCCACTGGGGTCAATATGATCAAGACAAAGTCTTGAAACACAGGCCAGTTTTGCAAGAGCATTTCATAGTCTACCAGACAAATGACACATTGGTTGGACCCGTGCCAATTTTTACCACCATCAACAATGCTTCTGAGAAGTCATCTCTTTAGGAGACGGACATAACTATTATCGTTTGCTGGCAATCGCACCACTTGTGCAATAATGTCGTAACACAACACCCATCTGTGTTTCCACACGCAGCCGAGCCAGGCTAGCGGTTCACCACCACCGAAAGAGAGATCTTGCTCCTCTCTCCCCACCTCCTCACATCAGCTCTAGCGCCCATCAGCAACCTCTGTGAGCGGGTTCAGCTCACCAGCCCCACTGAGGACCATCTCTTTCTGGTGGACCAGTGAACTGAACCAGTTCACAGCGGTGCCTCAGGAGCACCAGAGCTGGTGCAAGGTCAGAGCTGGGGGCACACCGCCAGGAGATGGAAGTGGGGGGAGCTGGG
Source organism: Calonectris borealis (assembly GCF_964195595.1). Lineage (NCBI taxonomy): Eukaryota > Metazoa > Chordata > Aves > Procellariiformes > Procellariidae > Calonectris > Calonectris borealis. The sequence continues at coordinate 100,931,376 of NC_134313.1, read as the reverse complement.
AATTACCTATCTACGTCGTCCTGCCTCCTCACACTGAGCATCACATCTGAGGGCTTCACTCTCTCTGTTACCCTGGAGGAGGGGCAAGTTTTCAGCTACACACTGTGGCAGACAGGATTTGACTTTACCTGTAGTTTTTCCCGGAGGTGGAGTGAAGGGAGAAGAGGAGGAGGGATGCATTAACAAAGAAGAAAGCCTTTGATAGCTTCTTACCATCTGTGGCAACAGGCCTTGCTGCTACCTAGGTTTATTGGTTTTGAATTCGGGGTTGTTGCTGCTGTCACGTTTGGTTTTTATTTGTTAGAGCAACGCTTTAAAAGCCCAGAGTTGTACAGATTCAGCAGAGGTCAAACCAATTGTTTGCATTTTTGCTATAAAAGGGGTGTGAGGGAGAGGGAGACAGATGGTAAATTGGCTGCTAGGAAGCAGAGCTTGAACTTTTTCAATCATGTCTCCCTCTTAACTCACAGCTGGCGAAACTCTCAGTTCTACGGCAGGTCTTTCACTGGGCAGATCAAATCCAGCAGCACAGAAAACAAAACTCACCAGGAGCCACACGGGGTGAGAAATTATTTCCTAATAAAACTACAAAGCCCAGAACAATAACTGGGCAACACTGACATGTATTGTTGGCCTTTATCGCAATCTCTTTATAAGCCTGGTTAAAGAACAGAGATGCAGTTGTCCTTTGATGTCTTCGTTCAAAGGACTTTACACCCGCTTCCACCAGTGATAAGCCAGGGAAGGGGAGAGGAGAGGTTGAAACACAACACAAAAGGCTTGGCAAATAAATACCTTGTTATACTTCTGTATTTCCAGAGACACTACCGTAAGAGAGACGGCCACAGAAATCACAAGTCGGATGCAACTCGAGCAGAGCAGCTTATGCCTATGGCAGTCGCTTCAGAGCTGAGAACTTCTTGGAAACTCACCAGCAGTTCACCGAGGGGAGATGTAGAGGTAAACTTAACCTTGCTTGTGGTCACCAGGGTTAGCCCCGATTAGAGGCACCCCAGCACTGACTTTTTCCTTGTGCTACATCAGCACACAGCTGGGGCTTCCCAAATCCTCTTTGGTGGTTCCTCAGCTCCCGATGCTCAGCTCTTTCACAGTGAGCTGTGGGAGAGCTTGCCTGTCCATGAACACAGCACCATCACTCTCACACTGCTAAACACTCACCAAGCACAGAGCAGAAGCAGCTTAGGGACAACACCTAAGTAAATCTCTATTTTTTTTTTTCCACAGTGACAACAAACTGCTGGAGGATGCGTGAAGGAAAAGAACATGGCACCGTCCCTGCCAGGTTCACACTGGGACACTGTTCCTCACTGTGCTTTCTTCTTGCTCTGCACTCCTGCTATGAGGCAGTAATTTTTGGCAGAGGTGCTGGAGGAGATAATGTTTGAAACAGTTAAATCTACCAGAGATCCTCTGTCAGAGCCCTAAATCCCATATTCAGAAGCAATGTAAACACTTAGCAGCCAAGGACCAGATGCTCTTGAAAATTCTGCTCCACATCATGCACTGAAAAACCTAGCGATTGCAATACGACACACTAAAAATAATCCCCAATTTGGAGTTTTCTGCTGCTGCAGAATCAAGAGAAATTCCAGCTTGGCTCCTGCTCTTGTTCACACAACACTAAATCTATACAATAGGGCATTGAGCTATGTTGACATCATGGGGACCTTTTTAGGTAACGATCAAATTAGCTGCCACAATCTGAAGAGTCCAATAATCAGTCTGATCCCAGGTATTAACGTTGCCATTTTATTCCAGACACAAAGAAAGCATACAACTCAGCAAAGGTCAGACATGAAGTGTGTACCAGGCCTAAAAATTGAACCCATATGTCCCAATTCCTAACCTTTCAGAGTGAGCCCACCCCTCCTCAGAGAGGATGTTGACCATGAAGATCTAGTCACAGTGTGTGAAGATGCTTCACATTTATTATCATGTCATGGTTGAAATCTGGTTTTGAAATCTGTTCATAAATAAGGTCAAGTTTCCCAACAACATAGGTCAACCAAACAGATGTCACAGTTGCCTAAGTGTTTTCAGCGTGTCTAGACACCACGTGGTGATTAACACCAGTGGACCGTGCTTCCATACATGCTAGGAAGAGCAGAGCCTAAGACGTGGTAGATGTACAGTGGTAGGATTTCGGAAAACGCAGATGAAGCCAGAGAGAGAATCAAGTGCTTTTTCACGTCCTGCAAATAACTGTCTGAGCCTCAGCAGCACCCAATTAAGAAAACAATTAAGATTGAGGTAGACACCAACCACAACTCCTTTGTCAGGATCATTGTAAGGTGCTACCAAAACATTAGCCTCCCTTGATTTCAAACACAGCCTGGCAAATGGCGGAAAGACAATTCCCAAGAGTAGCTGCAGCGAGTGCTCCAGCTTCTGCTTTGGAGCATAATAGTTTGGGAATTGTATCAAAACCAAGAATGAGGATTGCGAGCTAACGCAGTAAAGCGTTATACTTCCTAAACCACACACAGAAAGGGGAAACGACGAATCCTGGAGGAGCCGGCAGAGGAAAACAACGCACTATCTAGTACTTCTGCCACAGCAAGCCCTGCTGGGACCCTGCCGGGAACAGTGTGGTTCCCCCCGTCCCCCGAAAGCCAGGAGCTTCATGCCAGCACTGACAGATATGGCATCGGTTCTGCTTATCCCACACTTCCCTGCTCAAAGCGGCATCCTGCTCTTGAAAGTCAGTCTCCCTCTTCAGTCAGCTGCAAGCCTCACATGGTCAGACATGCACTGCAGATAGTGTTAGCTTTATGATTAGAGCTGTCTGCTGAGAGACGCATTTTAAAATTAATGACCTTTCCCATCAGGGTTCAAAACCGGACTGGCCTAAAGATGAAAGACTGGCTTAGACTCCTGCTGTAAGACGCTTGCTTTCCTTTCTCCCCCCAGTATTTCTCCTTCAGCATTTACTTCCAATTATTTTACAGGCTGTCTTCCATTAACTGTGGTTTTAAAAATTGCTAATGAATTGAGGTAAATTAAAGTTCATCGGTATCTGAACCAAGCATGTGTTTCAACTTTCCAGTCGTGCCTGACTATCAAAGGTATCTTCTTTTGTCAGGTAGAAGATGCTCTAGGAAGGCTGCAGCTGGCCAACAGAGATAGAGCCGAGTTTTGAAGGGAAAAAAACAAGAGGGAGAGCGCTTACGTTGCCTGTGAAAGAGGTATTTGCAGAGGGATTGGCCATAATACCAGTAAGATGAAGGAGCGGGTGGAGGAGGGGAAGAAGAGAGGAGGAAATGCAAAACCAGCCACAGCACACGCATTGGCACTCACACAGTCCTGGAGACCTTGCCAATGGAAATTAAAGAGGAATGTGTTTGCTCCTTACCACAATTAGAAGCAACCGAACTAAAAAAAAAAAAAAAATCCTCCTCTCAGTAGGATTGTTGTCATGAATTGTATTTTACCACTCTAACACACTCCCACTGCTGGCTTTTTCTCAAGGAAAATCCATGAGAATACGAATGCATTTTCCTAATTTACACTCTGCAGACCAGGATGTTTCTGCCAGTTCCCAGCAACTGCATGAGCCGCGTTTCCTAGTCAGGCTGGCCAGAAAACAACAATTCATTTTGCGAGGCACTTTGGGACTGAAAACAAGACCTTCTGAATGCAAAAAGGGGATTCTCTCTAAATCTAAACCACGTGGGACCACTCATCGCCAACCACCTGGCAGGGAGGCGGCCGCACGCGACCGCCAGCCTTTGCAGAGCTAGCCAGGGCGCGTGGTTCAGCAGCAAGGATGCCCCGAGTCGTGGGGAAGCTGCACACCACCCCGGATGGTACTGCTGCTTACGTGCTGTTCCTCTCCTCCACTGTCACCCCAGCCCTGCGAAAAGCCCCCCGCTGCTGCTGGGCTGCCGCTTGTTGGCTACAAGCACATGCCTTCCCAGGGTTGCCTCTCCTCTCCTTTCCCCACACACCATTTGCAGATGATGCTACACAATAACCTGGACCTACCCCAGACACCGCATCTCCAGCTGACCCCTTCTTGGCTGAAGCACGTGTCCGTGCTTGTCTTCTTTTCCCGGGGCCACGGTCACCACAGTAGGGTGAGGGGAGCTCCGGAGGGAGGGTGGGCTGGGGCAGTCACAGATGGTGGTGCCCTCAGGGGCCTTAAAATAACCACCATTGAGATGATGCAGTGTAGAGCCATGCTCAGCCCAGGCTACCTGCAAATGAAGGATGAAGCAGTAGTAAACATCGCTTTCACGGGATTTACCCATTGCATGAAAGCCATTACATGTGCACCTATGATCAGCTTCACCCTGTTCTTTGCTAGTGATGAAGCACATCTTCAAGGACAACCTCCATTACCCTTCTTAAAGCTAGCAGTGGTAAAACACCCATGGGGATCTCTAAATGGCCTAGCAAGATGCATGGCCATCCAAGCTCTCCATCAGTGTTGCATGGGCGAGAGCAGAGGAATGCCTCCACACTGGCCCTGGACTCATGGAGATCAGCAAAGCCATTGTGCTGCTAAGTAATATGGAGAGAAACCATGGATAGTCACCCCGATGAGAACCCAGGCAGCCAAAAAGTGCCTGGTGCCTGATCCTCGCATGCTGCTTAGTTGCTCTGAATGCAGCAAAGCCTCACATATGCGTCTCTTGGCCTTGGTCACTGGTATTTGCAGATCCTGACAACCTTGGCAGGGTAACCAACATTTTCTCAGCTCTGGGACTAATAGTCCTTCTGCCCTCCCATCCTTTAAGACCCAGCCTTCATGATTCCCACTGGTTTCCAGCCCTCCAGAGATGCCAATAGGATGTGCCTGAAGGATGAGAAGCGCATGGCTTTCGTGCAATACCGAGCAGAGCAAGCCTTTAAGCACAGCTCAGCTATTTAAAGTGAACAGCCATAAAAGACTACCTACGATATCAGAAAACTCAGGGGAGCGATGGAGGCAACTCAGGTTTCCCGGAGCACTTAGTCTTTCATGGCTGGTTTTCCTTCCCTGTCTCAAGCCGCAGGCCTCAGCAGTTCCTGAGGGGGGACACTCAACAGGACTGAAAGTGGAGTGGCTCGTCCCAGAGAGTGTATGAGGAGTTTGAGGAGAGGAGAAGCCATCCAAGGAGAGACTGTGCAGCTAAGCTCTTAATCTCCAGGAGTTCCTGACTCTTCCTCCTCTGAAACAACGTACATGTTCATATGATCATATAGATTATGTGATGACTCCAGTCCTGCTCTGCACTAGCAGGTGCTCACCTGGCATCGTCTTTGCTCCTCTTTTCAGCTCAACTTCCTCCAGTGAGTGCTGGGATCCCTTCCGCTGCAGTACATGCTCATGGCCATGGCTATTATGCTTTGCCCAGAGAGAGTACATTTTTTTCAGACAGAAAATAAAAGTGGTGAATTATCTCTCTACCTTAGAGGAGACAGAGCTCCTTCCTCCTTGCTGGGTATCACAGAGAGATCAGTCCCTCTTCTCCCCAGTAAGGGCAAGTTCTGTCAGTTGTTGCCAGGGTGGCACTACTAACTCATAATCTCAAATAAGATACAACTGCAAAAGGCAGAGACAGTTTGCGAAGACCTGTGTCTCTATCCAGTTCAGCACGACAAGCAAGGGCTGGCAGCATTGCATATCATTGTGCAGATGCTGCACAATGAGAGATTGATTCATGTCAAACCAGGCCAAGTGAAAGCACTTCTTTACCTCAGCTGAGCAAGAGTCCCCTTGCCGTTACTCTGCATAACGCAGGCTGAACCTATGGACAGAGGCAGTGACTGATGCCACAACATCTGAGAAGCCTGCTCTCCTGGGAAACATAGCAGGTAAGGGGTGCGGATTCACTTTGCCGAGTGGAAGTTCAAATTTATCACCCATGATGTCTTGCCAGAGGTTCAGTGTTTGATTGATGAACACCCCCCGGGGGGGAGGCAGAGGACGGAGATGAAGGTCTGCCTCGGTACGCATTTCTGCGTGCTTTTTCCTATTTAATAAACAATGATCGGAGTTAATGACAGTGCCTGTGTTTGCTGTCTTGAGCTTCCCGTAGCATAGTTAGAGGTGATGTGGAGAGGAAGATCCAAGTTTCGCAGGATAAAGAGGAGCAGGATGGACCACAGCCCAAAGGAGCAGTGCGCGGAGCTGTGCGTCAAGAGAAGGAAAGTAGGAGCTGTGATATAAGCCACTGACAGTCCATATCATCCTCGGATCCACACACCTGCAAGCCAGGGCAAGTTAGGGACATGGCAAATGACAGGGGGTAGAGGGGCACACCATGCCCAGTTGCCGGTGTTCCCGAAAACTGGCAATAAAGTCTCACAATCCCCAAACAAGATGCAACTGAAATAGGCAGGGATAGCTTGCATTGATGTGTGACCCTGACCCTTCAACATGTGAAGGGCAGCAAAGAAACACCCATGAACCAGGCTCTTTCTGTTCCCAAGGCTTCTTTTCAAGTGCCTGTTACTTAAAAAGAGCCTGGCTCCTGGGAACAGTGGGAATTCTCCTCTGTTCCTCAGAGCCTCTTGCAGTCCTTGAAGGTAAAAAAAAAAATAAAAATCAGTCCTTAGTTGAAGGGAATATCCAATTCCTGTCCTGTAAAATACCTACTGTATAACAGCACAACGTTCACATTTTGACACACATCCAGTTTCTGGCACTGCTGTGCTCAGAATTGTCCGTTATTATTTTTGGCATTCTTATAGGTCCACTACAGGGTATGTGCTTTGACTCCAGACTGTTCGGTCCATACTGTGCTGTCTGGGAGATGACAACCTGCTTGATTTTCCAGCTATTGCTGCTTTCAAAGTGTTCTTCATCAAAGACCTGAGTAAGCCCAGGACCTATCCAAATGATGCTGCTGTGAACCATACCTAGAAAACATGTTTTCTTGTTCTCTGAGAATGGCTTTGGATTGAAACTTTACAGTGTCCCTAGTTTGGACAGGAACAATTGAGTTGTTTTGTATCAAGGTAGCTGCCATCAAAAAGGGAGGTCCCTGATAGTGTGACTCAACAGGGAGGGGATTTTCCTTAGGGGTCCAACTGGAGAGAAGATAACTATAGACAGAGACCAACCCAAACTCCTGGTAGCAAGCTTATGAAAGTCCAAGTCCAGTAGGCATCCAAGAAATCCAGGCATCCCACATCTACTGATGAAGAAGGATGTAAACATCTGACATCCATGAACTTGGAGCACGAATCTCAGAAAAAGAGCAAGAAAGGATCAAAGATACAAGTGCTAGGCTACGCGAGATCCAACCGGGCATGCCCATCTGCCAATACAGAATGTGATACCAAATCTCTATCAAGACTAAAGCTGATATTCAGTTACCCTCAGACCATTCTCTAAACAAATTTGACGCAACATCGTTGAGAAACTTGTCTCATGTTGCTGAGGTGTTTCTAATCTGATCCTAGATCTCTTACCAGGGGTTTTATCCTAGCTGTAAATGTACATGTTATTCTACTGGTTAGGGCACTGGCTTTTGATATTGGAGACTCAGGTTTGCATTTCTGTCCTGAATTGTGCAGTGGCCACCTGATGCCATACCCTGTGATTCAGCAGTGATGTGAAAGTGAGATACTAGAAATAAGCTAGTCAAAAAACCCCAAACAACCCAAACCTTCAATATTAAGACAGTTCAAACACTAACTTGGACAGGCAAAATGACTGACTTGCATTAGTAGATACAAACAGTTTCTACTGAACTCACTATTTGCACCCACTTCCACCTGAGCTGAGCATGGTTCTAAGAATCTGGAAATTTTTGCAGTGCAAGTAGAAAAGAGAAGCCACCTGATATCATAAGTTCTTAACCCACTTGCCTTCATGCTGCTATACCAGTAGATAATTCTCTTTTAAAAGAAAAAAAAACACTAAATGGAGAACAAAGATGACACTGTACAGAAGTTTGAAAATAACCTAAAGAAATTCTGAACTCTGCAAAAGAACTCCATTCTCTATTAAACTCTGCAGGGGTGGTTTGAAAGTTCAACAAAGAATTTTGTATCATTCTCTCTCTTACAGAATTTAGAGCAATTTTCATAGCTCCCTATTTAATTACCCATATCCCCACTGGTTTCTTTCTCATTACGTTCAATAAATATTTTTCAGATGGGATACCAGTATTTCATTGCACTTTCATAAAATGGCAAATTGATTGCAAATTATATCTGTTTCCCCCATTATGGATCTTTGATTTACTAGCACTCGCAGTACAACACACAATCACTGAGGAAACTGTTGAATTTGGTCTAGAGGATACTAAATGAGGCCCAAAATATTGAAGTTCTGAGAACAAAAAATTTTTACACCTCCGTGTATGCCAAAGCATACTGACTTGACAGCAGCAGGGCAAATTTCTTCCTCTCCTGTACGGGTGGGATGCACCAGATGCCTTGTGTATGCCTTGTTCCCTGTCACACAAAACAACAACTGCAGGAGCAACAGCAGCCAAAGCTTCCTGATGCTCTTTGGCTGGTAGCTTTTGATCTACACCCAAAAAGACCACTCCTAAAACCCAAAGACCATCCCACTGTCCCCCGCTCCTCAGCAGGTAGTTTCTTTGCTCTGAAGCCAACTGGAGTGCCAGTCAATGCTAACTGGGGGGTTGGTGCAGATGCGTCCACTGTGAAGCAAATGAAGGCGAGCATTTACATCAAATAGCAACAGACATTATTTCACCCACTGCTTGTACAAAGCAAGGATTTGAAAATAAATTGACTCTAGAAGGTAGGAAGAAATATGAAACATTTGTTGCATCAGATGCATGTTAACACACCTCGGCACGCGTGCATTTGTCAGGTCTATGTTTCTTCTTTTAATGGAAGCCTTTAATTTTTGTTTACAGACACACTGTTCATATCTGTGTCCTCACCAGAGACTGAATTTGGGGAAATCTCAAACACCACTAGCAATCTCTTTCCAGAGAGAATATCATCAGCAACTTTTCTTGCGTTTGTAAGAGATTTCTCCCAGCTTGTGCACTGATCCCTTGCACAGGTTTATTTCAGTTCCTCCGTAACAAACAGCCACGTGCACGCTGTGCTGAGTAAGAAAAATGAGAGAAAAAAAGCAGAGAAGAAATTGTCTTTAGTGTGACCTGCTTTGGTTACCATCACCCTAGCTTGCCAGGCTTTTTTCCACTCTGCCCTTGTCTCCTCTTCCACCTTTGAGTCTATTAACACCTCTAAGAGGAAGAAAAAATGTCGAACTGTTCTCTCTTAAATTGGAACACACTTGACGAATAGATTGTACATACAATATTAGACCAGCTCATGACCCTCAGAGAAAGTGTGTCAAATTCTGCTTGTTTTAAAAGTTCCATCCTCTCCTAATTTTATTAGCTACTTGCTAGCTCCCAAAGGCGTTGATGAAAACCAGGGTGTCAGGGTTCCAGACAGTGGCAAACAGCAATGGGGTAGCAGCACTCAGTCTTAAAAAGTGCACAAGCTTCAGCCCTGTTTTCACTGTAGTGTAGAGTTTTACCATTACAGCAAAGTGAAAATGTAGATTGTATTAGCAAAAAGGTGCTCCAGCTGCAGCCAGTTTCCTGCATAGGATAAACTATCCTAGCTAGGGAAGATCCTTATCATTACAACAATTTCCATTTTAGAGCCTTTCACAACTATCACAAGGCAGCGATGCTACTCTCTGCTCTGCATTGCTACCCAGTAGCTGGGAGCATACCATGAGTGTGGAGCAAGCCCAAGGCAGGCAGAGGGAACTGGGACAGCCAGGGAGGTGGGGGTGCCCAGCACCACAGAGCTAGTCTGCAAAAGCCAGAGAGAGCAGAGCCGAGATCTCCTGAGCATCAGTTCAGAGCCATAGTTGGGAAATGCTTGCTCTCAGGACCAGATGGAGGGCCTGTGCTGCAGCAATAGGGTTGCAAGGGAAAGGACTGGAAAAACAAGGAGGAAGAAATCTCATCCCTTGATACACATGGCCAGAGCACGCAGGGCACCCTGCCTGCGGAGGCACAGTTGCTGCGTGGCCCTTGGTGGCTGGTACGTGTGGGTGAGGTGCTTCGCACCCAGCTGTGCTCGTGAGGAAGCCTGCCCACGGTGGCAGCCTAGCATGAGCGCTGCCCAAACCGGCACCGTGCACGTCCCTGCTATACACAACTGTTCTGCCCGAGCTGCATATTTCTGCTCCATTTCCTAAGTTTTAGCTTATGTCTGGCAGATAAAACAGCATCCATCAATCAAGCTCAGCAAGGCTGTTATCTGCAAGAGCAATAACTCTCTCTCTATACTCTCTCCTCCAGCTGCCTCCTCAGCCAAACCAACAAAGCCAAACCATCCTGGAGCTCTCAGGACAGGCCCATATGCCCAGCATCTGGAGAAGGCACGCAGAGAGCACAGCCTGTGCTTTGCCAGGGCCACGGTAACTGTTGGAGGTTTTCCTCTCCAGCACAGCCTTGATCTGGATCCTCATGCAACCCATCAAAACGGGCAGAAGGCAGCCACCTCTGGGCCCCGGCAGGAGCTCCCAGAAACCCTAGGACAACGTGACAAATGCCACCTGGAAGAGCATCTCTTCTCACCCTTTCTGTAGAAAGGATCCCCAAGTGAGGCACATCCTGAGATGACAGATAACATTCGTTGTTGAAAACTCTCCTGAACGTTACACTACTGGGATCTTAATAATATTATCCATAGTGTCTTGTATAATGTACTTAACAGCATCCAAGATAAAAATGAATACTTAGTGGATCTTGCTACTAAAACATGTCAGAAAAATCATTAAGAGCAGTAAATTATGACGATGAGAGATAATTTTACAAATGAAGGCTTGAAAATGTCTGCAATTTCATGTTATGTTTGAAAAAGTAGCAGAAAATGGAAAATAAAATGCTCATAAACTTAAGCCACAGAAATGAAAGGCTACATGGAGACTAAATAATAATAGTATATAGGGGAAAAGCTACATAGGCACACAACAGTTTTAGGAGTCACACCTCCTATGAACAGGACTAGCAAGAGGCAAAGCAAGGAACTGCCTATGGCAATTTTCAAGCCTGCAAAATGACTAGTAATGTTATCCATCCTTCTTTGCCTGTGCCAGCACCCCAGAGCCAGGGAGGCAGACGATGGGCTGGGGGTGGAGGGACGGCAGCCCCCCCAGCCACCGTGACTGCCCCACGGCTCCCTGCCACCCATGGCAGCGAGAGCAGGGAGCCCCCCAGCAGGCTCCATCCCGCCCTGGCTGTGCCCACCTTCCCCTGCCCCGTCCAGGAGCTCCCTGGCCCGACCCCGCGCCGGCTCCCGTCCCTCACCCTTTACATGGAAACATTCAATGTTGCCTGCACAGCTGAGTTTGAGCAATTAACCATCGCTATTTCAGAAATAACATTTATGGTGTCAGGAAGCCAAAATAAACCATACCTTCCAAACTGATTTACTGTCTTTCATTTTTTCTGGAGGAAAAAGGCAAAGCCATGCCAATACTACATTACTCAGCACTAAAACTAAAACTAGTCTGGTCACCATGAGACTTGTGTTCTTCCCATGGTTTTGCTACCTTCTAACTTTGACCTGGGCAGACTGTTTAATCTCTATGTTTTAACAAGCTCACCTTTAAAATAGAAATCAGACTATTCACACAAAGAGCTTTGTATTGTTGAGATGAAGGCGTGGATTAAGTCAGTAACTATGTAAAATTAATTTTTCACTTCAAAATGGAGGGGGGCACCAACCTAGACAGCCTTAGACAAATGACTATGAATAAATACACACACACTTAAAACTCACTGTAAGAGGCAGTTCAGACTTGAGAGTTGGAGAGAAATGACAGTAAGAAGATCAGCATAAAATGGATTAGGAGAATTTTGAAGGAGAGGTTTGAAACAGAAGTGTGATTGGCATGCAGAAGGTGGGCAGATTTTCCAGACGTAGAGAGCAGCATGAGAAAGACTTCCAGCGCCAAAGGAAACAAGATAAACGGCCTACCAAGCAAAGAAAAGTAAAAATGGGAGCTGTGTTTCCAGCAAGATAGATGTCACTGTTGCTCCCACAAAATATGTGCAAGTATTTTGCAACATCTGTTCCCAAAATGTCACATTTCAGCAAGAATGGGCATTGCCCGAATGTGTAAGAACCTAACGTGTGCGTATTTGTATTTTGCATGGGCTCATCATGTTGGTGCAACTAGAAGCTGATGTTTGAAAATTTGGCCCCGAATAGCTTCACTGGAAGCAGAATGTAGACAGATTTTCATGAATCTCAATGTGTTTTATTTTTATGGCACTATCTTTGCTGAATCCAGCAGAAATACCATTACCATGATAAGCTCTGTTGTGTTGAGTGCCTAACCAACCCACATAAAAAGCAGGGAACCTTAATTTTACATTGGAATTAATTTATGTATTAGTAGACTGTATGTCCCACAGCACCTATAGAGTTGAATATCAATATTATAACCAAACACGGTAGCAGGACTGCAACTTCTTGAAGTTTCCATCACATCAAATAGGAATGCTGGCTGGTCAGAAGGCTGAGACAAGAAAGTAGATGGGGAAAAGAAAAGGAGCAGGTAAACAATATGTTTGTACAAAGAGCTCATGGATCATAGCTATAGAGAAGCCTGAACAGTATCAGGAAAATGGACTGAACTGGGACTTCATTAGGCAGAGCAGGAGGTCCCTAATTTCATGAACACCTACCAGGAGCTCTCTCCACAGGGTTTCTGCCTCAACCGGCTTGGAGGCACTGAGCATGGATCAAGATGGAGCGGCGAAGGTGGCTGCTCATTGTATTGCTCCTGTCTTGCCTGTCGCAAAAGTGGGGAGTGAGATTGGAGACTGCAGCAGGAGAACGAAGAGCAGACAAACGCTGGCCTCGGGAGCTACATCTGTCTGATGTGGGACTAGGTGGGTCTCTTCGACCAAGTGTCTTTTAGGATTTCACCAATGCAGAGCTCAGAGTACTTCCCCTGAACTTGGCAGAACCATTTTCTGAGCAATAGCAGCTGAAATGGAAGTCAGTGGGCTGTATATAATGCATACATAGGAGTCAGGTGATAAAGAGAAAGTAGTCTCATGAAAAGAATCATGGATGCTTCAGATTAGGTGTCTAAACCTTGCATTCGCTTTGACCTTGATCCTGCACTCTTTGCTGCTGCTCCCACCTACAACATGAAAGCATTGCTCTTCCATCTCATGGTTCTGCTATGAAAATAAACCCATTAATATTTTTAAAGCATTCAGGATACTGTCATGCTGAATGACAGCAAAAACCCTCTGAGGAAATTAATAACTCTGTCTTCAGTACAGTATCTGAATAAGATGTTGGAATTAAGGGATCAGCTCCTCCCTCACCCATTAGAAAATGATGAAGAAAAAGTACTGAATAGCGGCTTAGTGAATGAGGACTGTCAATCCCATGGCCTGGATGAGGCACCGTCCTGTGAAGCTCATTTGTAATTGTGTCCTTAAAGCTTGTACCGTAATGCACGGCAGCCAAGTTAAAGTCGCACTGGCAGCTCAGCTCTGGCTGCGGTTCCAGCGGGGGCTGGCGGGGAGGGGTGTGAAGGTCCCCGTGCACAGCGTGGGATGACCAACCATGAGAAAATGCTCCCATCTCCAACACAGCAGGATTTCATTCTCTAGGTTGACTTCCACCAAAAAGTGTATCATCCTGACAAGTCTACAGCCTAGGCAAGGCAAAACACCCACCACACAAAACACAAGAAGCTCTGGAAAGGAGAAGATAAGGTGATGGAGGTGGAAGGGGCTGAGGGGCAACAGGCAACTCCCCTGGCCAGAGGGGAACCCCCAGGAAGCAAAGCCGAGGGGAACAACCCTGAGGCACAGGCGGGGAAGCTCAGCAGTGCACGGGGAAGGGGAGCTGAAGCAAAGACGAGGGCAGGCTGCATAGACCTGTGCTGGGGGAAGGAGATGGCAGAAGGGGTAGCTGAGAGCGGCCCATGGAAACATGTTTCCATGGGAAACAAGTTATGCAATTAAATCACGCGTGAAGAAAACTTCTCTTAAAAGCCTAAAAGCTATGATGGGGAGGAAGAGCGAAACCCCTCCTGTACAGCTTTTTAAAATTACTCCCAGAAATGTCTCAGCCATGAAACTTTAGTGGCTGATGTTAAAACCTTCTACAGGAAGGCTACGAGCAGAGCTCGTCCAGGCAGGCACTGAAATCCAGGTAAGAAGTAGCTAGCAATCTGGCAGAGGTTGTCATGAAGCCAAATCTTTCCCTGGCATTCCCAGGATCCTCAAGCTCCTCTCCAAGGCAATACGGCTTTCCTCAGCTTCGCCCTGCAGGCAATAGCGCAGGGAGCCCTACCTTGTGCTTGGGGCGGGACACCCAGCTCTCCACAAAAAGAAGTCAAACATCAGAAATTAGCACCCGTCGTAAATAAACCACCACAAGCTGAACCGAAAGAAGCCGCGACCCCGAGCCCAAAAGCAGAAAGCCATTGTTGTTTCAAGGGGTGGGTTTGTTCCCTATTGTAAGCACGGCAAATTTTTATATACAGATCTCTCTTTCAAAAATGCCAGCCCTTTCCTAGGCCTGCACTTTGAGGTGATTGTTGCTATTTGTGAATGACTTGGGAATTAATTAATGTAAAGCCAACTGGCTTATAAATGGTTGGCATTGTGAACAGCCCCAGAATCATGGGGAGAGCAGTTTATGTGGTCAGAGCCACATTCAGTGCTGTATGTCAAGGGAGAAGATTTATTATCACAGTAGGTTCATTTTCCAAAAGTTTGCAAGGGCTGCTTTATAACGAAGGGGCACTGTTCACAGCACAGTCAGCACCTATTTTTTTCTGGGGTGTATTATAAATCCCAACTAGAAAAAGAAGGTGGGGGAGGGTTATTTAGCACTTAGGGAATGAAATCTCAGCATAGGAACAGAATAAATAATATATTTACTATGGAAAGAAAGAAGAGAGGAAAGAAAAACAGAAACAAGACTTTTTTTAAAAAATAAAAAAGAATACAAAGTAGTAAACTTATTTCTATCCTGATGACAAGATTTGAACACCCACATTACAGCTAATTAAGTTAAATGAGCTTACCAAACTGGTTTATAACTTATAAATATTTTTGGTTGCTTGCGTCCCTCAGAAACCATCTTTGATTTAAAAATATCACAGAATAAAAACAAATAGCTCATAATATAGTTTAGGCACTTAATAATTAGAAGAGGGAGGAAGGAAAGGCATGTGTACTTTTGTGTAAAAATAGTCAGATGGAAACTTTTAACTAAAAAACAACCCTGAATAGACCAAGGTAAAATGGGCAGTGGCAGTGGCCACCGAAAACCCTCCCGCTGATCTCCAAGTGAAGGAGCAAGGTTGTGCCTCAGGCCGTGTCCTTGTTGGTGGGCAAGGGGTTGGGAAGGGGCCAGGGTGGTGCAGCCGGGCACAGGGCCGAACGGTGTTTGCTCTGGTGGCAGCGGGCATCGGCAGGGCAAGCTGTGCTCTGTGAGAAGTCATTTGAAGTACGTGTGACAGTGCTAATTAAAGGCCCAGTGAAATGGGCATGGTAGCAGGACATTGCTTTCTATGCCCCTCTCTACCACTGATGGCTACACGGCCTTGGGCACATTCCCCAGCCTCTGTGCCCAGGGCAACATCCTTCCTCCATCCTTTCCTGATGTCTCTCTTATCTTCTCCAGCTCGTTCCCTAATTTCTCCTGCAGTCCACTGCCTGCAGTAATTTGGTTACATGTCCTTGGGGCCAGGGACAGCACAAGGAGCCTCTGTAGCTGCGATCAGCATTATTGTCTCTGCTCTTCCCCGATGGGGCTGGTGGGGAGGGATGGAGTTGCCGGGCTTGGCTGAAGCTGACTGACAAAGAGCTCTCTTGCGTGCAAAAAACCCACTGAAGCAAACACAGCTGGTACCCATGTTAACCCATTTCCCAGTTAGCACAATCCTTTCTCCCACCACAGTCATCTTGCATCCTCCTTGGAACTGGGATGCTCTAAGGCTCCCGGATGTTTGCCATGGGCTTTTACCCTGACATTACAGTCTTGCAGTGATACATGGATCAAACAGCTCTTGCTAATATATTTATATTTATAAGAAGTACCCTATGATTTGCCTGACAAATATTACACCAAGAAAAATATCTATACTTAATTCTCCGAGCTACACTATGTGTGTGTTATGATCTTCCCCAGAAAGCTTCACTATTGTTGTGCTTTCTTGAAAAGAGAATAAGAAACTATGATGATAGCAATAAAAATTATGATGCTGCATGTTCTCTTGCCTCTTACAGCGAAAGTCCTAAAGCCATTTAATAATCATCCTGAATTTCTACATAGCAGGGAAGAAAATCAAAGGTAAAGTGCAAGAAGCCAAAAAAGTCCCATGAGGAAAACTTGAAAATTCATGTTTTTCCCAAACCACAAGTGAGGAACCAGATAGTGTAATGTATATAAATGAGAGCAGCAGCCCTATTTCATGCTAGTTAGACCATCAGATGTAGAGACCATCATTGCCAAGAACTCCCATGTAGTTAGTTTTAAAAAGAAATCTCATATACAATGAAGTAATTTTCTGAAAAGATGTTTTTTGACTCACTTGTCTAGTGGGTTTCCGTAGAAGCCATCCTGTTCTCAGAGCAGTCTAAGAGTTATGTTTAGATCCTGACACCATTCACAAGAGCAAGAAAATTCAGAAATTAAAGATACTGGTCGTTCCCTGGGTCACACCATGTGATCAGACTTCGTTACATTCAAATAGCATCTTTTTCTTTAAAGAACAACCCTGACAAAAGCTTTCCACCCCTCCCTGATAATGATAAGAAAATAGAGGGGAAAAGGAATAAACACTGTAGAACTGAACAGCATGAAGGGCTTATCTCCTTCTTCAGACACTTCGAATTTTGTGGGATTTCCCTCACATTTATAAGGGGATTAAATGCAGCACTTAAAAAACAAAACAAGAAAGTCTTTGCCATACTGTATTTGTTTTCTTTGAGCTTCGTGACCAACAAGAAAACCACACGTACCATGTCAATTATTTTTACCAACAAAAACACAACCCTCCTGCATTGAGAGCCTGAGCCACGAAGAGGTTTTCTCCGGCTCCTGGAGCCCTCTCCTCCATCACCGCTGCAGCCAGCTGGCCACCCAGCCGCTCTCCCGTCTGCTGCCAGTAGTGGAGTTTCTCCTCCCTACCCCTTGGGCCCCGTTACTACCAACATCTGGGACACGTGGAGCTGTACGAACCAGCTCCTGTCAGGAACCTAAATCCTTGTGGCAGCAGTGTCTGAGCACTTCCTTGTCTCTCCTGGAGACCTGCGTCAGCATTTTACAGCACAGGTGCAAGGACACAGCTTGCAAATGGTCATACAGAAGCCATGGTGTCACAGGGAATTTAAACTAGGCCTTTGAACCCCAAAGTGGCATCCTAGTCCCTGGGTGACCCCCATCAGTGCAGAAGAGGAGGAAAGGGGGGTGCAGTGACAGCCTTCAAAAACCACCAGCTCCTCTGCTGCAAAGTCACCTCACGCTAAACAGGGGAGCAGAAATTGTAGCTTCAGTCTGCTGCTAAGGAGAAAGTCCAACCAGTTGCTCTCTTATTTAAAAAAAAAAAAGAAAGAAAGAAAAAAAAAGAAAAAAAGAAGAAAAAAGAAGCAAGAAAGAAAGGTTTAACTGGAGTATTACCAGCGATTTGGAAGTATTAAGAGCCTGTTCAGCTGTGCCCTTGCTAACAGGTGTCCCCAGCAGTGAAATGCAATTAATATGAAGAGGATTTCTGGGAACATGGGGATGGATAGGTCAACCAAATAATCCCACGTTAAAACTAGTGGGTTGTTTATCGCTAATAGCCCAAGACAATTCTGATAAAAAACACAAACATTCAGGTGGCACTGGGCTTGCTGAAAGGTTTTGTGACAAAATTATTAAGCTTTTCACACCATAGTGGCACTGACGCTCCTGCAAAACCCTGGCGAAGAGCCAGCAAAGCCAAAAATGCCCTGCACCGCCTCATTACATGCTAAGAACCACTTTTCCCCTGCCTTATCCCCACTCTCTGTTGCCTTCCTGAGGGTCCTGGTCTTTACCCTCTCTCATTTTCTTTGATCTAGTTCTCAAGAGAAGAACATCTGATCCCAGTAATCTCAAAAGAGCAACAACAGTGGGAGGCCCATTAAATCTCATTTTCAGCTTGTCCTGAGAAATTGAGAGGAGGGAGAGGACGAACAAGAGAATCCCAAGCATGGCAGTTGCTGTAAATAAGAGAAAACAGAGGGCACATCAAAAAGGGAAGAGGTTGTTGAAGGATCAGTGGTCCCGAGCTAGAGATTATTAAAGGGGAAAGAGAGAGAGAGACACCCCAGCTGGTTTTCCACAAGAAGCAAATGTTTGCGGTGAAAGAAGGATGAAATAAAATACTGGGGAAAGCCTGCGCTAATACGACATCAAGATTGCAAGTGTGAATGCAAAGAGGCCTTTGAGGGCCATCGTTACACATCTGTGCATTAACACTGAAGTTGGACTAAAGCAGGAATCAGAAACCTGAACCCTTCCTATTATATTCGGTTCTGGAGGCTCAGAGACACACCTCCACACCGCAGGCTCGGATGCCCTTAGCTCTGGATGCCCCACAAAAGCCACAGAGAAAATGCGTTTCCACTCTGTATTCAAATGTTGACAAATACAAGGGAGTCCTTTTGGCAAATGAGTTTTATCTTACAAAGTTTTTTGGGACATAACCTTGCTGGGCTAACTGGTAGTATGGGAGACAAAAATATAGGATTCCTTGGGGTGGAGGGGAGGTTGAAGTAAATTAATCCCTATGTAATGTAGTATTCAATATGCCTATTTACTAGATGTCAGGAAACCAAGACACCGCTATGAATTCAGTAAACTCTGCTCTTGAGCAGATTCAGAGAAAGGGTTTTGTAGATTAAAAGAGACCACACAGGTTACTCCTGATCTTCAAACTAAGTTCGGAGCTCAGATGACCTACGCGTTTGTGGATGAACGATCCTGGGAGGAACCTGACTCCGCGCGCAGTCTTGGCACGAGCCTGAAAAGCCACGTGGCTGGGACCCCATCGGCACTTCCTCTCCTCCCAGGGCTGCGGAGGCAGCTGATGAGGCTCGGCGACTTCTAGTAATTAAAGGAACAGGTGGAACAACATCACACTATCACCCGGGAACTTAGCACGCTTATTTTTCTGCTGCCCTCACACTCAGACACTTTCCTTTTATTCCCCTCCTCTCCTCCACCTCCGCATCCATCATGAAAAATTAATTTCCCTTTACTGGAGTTCAGGGGCAGGAGGGGATGTTAAAAATAAACCGCTTACATGCATTCATTTGTACCAGGGAAAAAAATCCAATAATTTCAGGCCTTAGTGTATCTAAAATTATGTAATCGTGTCCACTAGCGGGGTGGAAATATTTTAGCTGGCAAACAGGGGTGCAGAGCAGACATACCGCTGGAAGCTTGAAACAGCAAGTGGCAGACACTCAAATAAAATAACCATAGTGAAATCTAGAAGATTAGAAGGGAAAAGGACACAAACCAGCTATGACTTGACCTTGGTTTCAGTTTACTCCCGTTGAAACAACTCAGATACTTATAGCCCTAAGCCTCATCATTTAGTCAAGAATTGCCTGTGATGAAAGCAGTTGGAGGGAAACATTTTTACACACATTTGTCTGCTCTAATTTTCCTCCAGCTGCTGCCTTTCCAAATTTGATCTCCAGACAAACAGCATCAAGACAGGTGATTTAATAGACCAAGCTAAATTGAAGCAATTCTGGCAGCCAGTGCACAGAAATGATATCCAGCTACCTCGGGTAAGGAGACTGCTCTGTGCTGGAGAACGGGTAAGGGAGATGAGCCTTGGCTCAGGAGCTGTCACTGGCACCTCCTGGCTCTGCCATCTCAGCTGGAGACACCACGAGGACGTCCCACCACTGGGGCTGCCCTGCTCTGCCTGCTGCTCACCACCCCCTCCACCCCAGCCCATCTCCCAGATTTGGGGCCGCTGGGAAGGGCTGCATTGCTTAAACACAGCTTGGGACACAGTGTCACAATCTGCCTATGTCCACCTCAGATGGAGTGCTGAGGAACAAGGCGGTCCCTCACTCTTCCTCCCCGTTTGCTTCTCTCCCCCGTTCACCTCCTCCTCCTCCTCACCATGGCTCCTTCGCACCAGGGCTTGCCCGACCCTACAGAGGCCGTGTCAAGGAGCCCAGAGCACAGAAAACTGACCCTACAGGTAAGGGGAAAGGGTGTCTCGGTCAACACAGCCCCCTGAACAAAGGACGCAGCAGGAGAGCCGCACAGCGATGGGGCCGGGAGGGGACAGCCCCCTCTAAGAGCAGCCCGCCATCGGATGAAGGCATCTGCAACGTGAATCGGACCCCTTGGCTTTCCACTGGAGATGTCCTCTGCTCACCATGCAGCCATGACATTGCTAGCGTCGAGGCTAGGGGAGAAACACGTACCCTGTCCTTTCATCTGGAAGTGGCTTCAACTTCATCTTTTTTTTATAAATAGGGACTGAAACCGAGCGAGAAAACAGGCAAATCCCTGACCCGCTAGCAAAGCCTACTCAGACTGAAAGTTGCTGGGCTCGCGGTTCCCGCTCAAGCGAGCTGACAGTATTACGTACGCACACCATGCCACGAACAACCGCTGAGGCACTGGGCAGGAGGCAAGGGTCATCCCCCACCACTTTCCTAAACCCACCGCTTGTGTTTCCCTCCCCACTCTTCCCGCTCCTCCATAGCATCCCCTACGCTCCAGCAAAACCATCTCCACACCTCCAAGGCATTTGGTATAACTGAAGCTGTGCTTGCTGGCGAACAATTCCCCGGGAGAGTCCCTCGGCCCCGGTGACGGCGCATTTCTGTTTTGCTGAAAGGTACAAGCCGTGCTGTTTATCCCGCGCTTGTGTGGGAGCGTGTTTGCATTCTTAAGAGCAGTGGTGCAAGTCACTTTCCCTGGGTATTATCATAAAAAGCTAGGTTTCCCCCAATTGCTTTTCTGTGCTTCACAAGATTGCCACTTTGGGTTTTGTGCCGGGGCAGCAGGGGTGAGATTAGCTTCCCAAAGAGAATTAAATCCATAAAAGAGGTAGAGGAGGGCCTGCTGGTGCTATTCAGGGGCACTGGGAAGATACACTCTCTGCAGACGGAGCTTCAGAGCATGGCCCCCCTAACCTTTATTATTATTCTTTCACTGCCAGGGAATTTAACTGATCAAAGCAACCCAATTCTTGGCACAAGTGCTTGAAGCTGCAAATCTGTTCAGACCTTGAGCTTACAGCCAGAAACCCCCTAAAGTTGCTAGCAGGTTTTGCACTCAGCTTCTACAGGGAGCATGTCCCAGCACCGCAGTAAAAAGGCGGCAATAGAAAACGCTGAGAAAGAGGGAGGGGAAGGGGCCGATTAGACAAGCGCATAAGGATTTGATCTCAAGTGGGCCCGCTTGGCTCAGAAAGTTTGGACAATTGGGATTATCTCAGTCCCGCAAGGCGGGAAGCCAGAGATGGTGATGGAGCACCGCTGCTTCCTCAGGGCTATTGAACCTCAGCAGCACCTCCGGCCCGGCGGCATCGTTTTGTCACACTTATTTTAGCGTGTGGTGGGGCGAGTCCCCGCCGGGGGCCCGAGGTCAGCGCCACAAAGATGGAGAGGATGGCCGCTTCGCCTCCTCGCCTGTCTTGATGATGCTGCTCACACGCCGTAAGCAACCACCTCCAAACCAGGGGAAAAGGAACAAATCAAACGAATTGAGAAAAAAAGGCTGGCCGGGAGGGCACCAAGGACACAGCAGCGCTGCCGGGCAGGCAGGCAGCTCCCGGGCAGCCCGGTCGCGGCGAGGGTTTGATGGGGAGCGCTGGCCACCGAGCAGCGCTTGTCGCCGGTGCGGGCAGACAGCAGCAGCAGCAGCCACCGGTGGCTGGGGCGCTGCCACCAGCCCTCGCCTGTTTCTGTTGGCCCCCAGCAGCCACAGCCCTGCCGGGACATCCTGAGTGGGCTGCTTTGATTGCCGCTTGGCTGTTGCTGGTATCTATAAAAACCACTCAAATTACAGCTCCCCTTAAAACCCCAAGCTAGTTACTAAAACAGCCTGAGATCAAGAGCACGGACCTGGCACAGTCCTAGAAGCAATTGGCAGGGACAGGCTTTTAAAATTATCTACCTAAATATGGATTTCTAAGAGAGAAAACAGAAGTTAAGAGAGTGTAAAATGTTGTCATAAATATTTGAGTGAGATATAGACTGGAACAAGAGTCCTTTGGTCTGTTGGCTGTAAAGATGCCTTTTACACTTCCAAAACATCCTCTGTCACTCTCTTTCCCTGCCCGTTCTTTGCCCCTGTGGCTTTTTCCAGCCTGACTTTATATAGAGTCGACGGCATCTGAAAGGAAAACTGCCTGTGTTTTATGCTTTTCCTCATTTGCAAGAAAAACAAATGTAAATCACACCTCCCATTTGCAGTACTGCAGAAGAAAATGTTAGATTTAAGGTTCTGATATGTACAACAGCAGAATCAAAAAGTATAGTCAGAGTGATTGGATACCAGACAAATGATTTTTTTTTTTTTAAGGTCTGCTTGGGGAAAAAGAAAGGCTTGAATATGAAATAACTTTTCCCCTTGACTCATTTAGTATTGTTTTGCATTAAAAAGGAAAAAGCTGCATTGTACAAAGCATGCAGCAAGCTGTGTGAGTGTAGTGTGTATGTTAGAGCAACGTACTGAGCATCGTCGCTTATTTATTAAAATTTTGATATGAGGTGAAACTCAATTTAGTTGATGTCAGCAAGCTTCCTAATGAGGCCACTTTTTTTTTTTTTTTTTAAATGAAAGGGCCGCTTTGTGCCTCCTCTAATCAACTCGACAAAGGACAGATAAAAATGCAAAGAGACGTAAATATTACTGTAATTACCAATGAGAAACACCATGGACAAATGCAGGAAGTAGCTGCTGCAGATCTGTCTGCAGATGTAATGGCTGAATATTGCGGGTTACTTGTTCTGCTCTGGAAGGCAAGGGCATTTCGTAAACGGTAAACCACTTTGATCAAAATCTAAAACCAACCCCAAATTTGCAGCTTTTTCCCCAGATTCAGACATATTCAGAAAGTACCTCTGACTAAGCATGATCTATTTTCCTGTTCGCTAGTTCTGCAAACACTGATGTGTCCCAGTTTATGAGCTTTCTGCTAGGCCTGCACAGGGGCTTTCTTCTGATCTAGCGGATGGGTGAAACGGGTCCCAGGCCCAGAGCACAGACTCCCAAGTCTACAAAGAGCCTTAGAGGTGGCAGCAGCAACATCAAAGGTAGGTGCAAGGGAAGGTATCGCTACTAGCCTAGGAGTTGCTATGCAAATTAAATGATGCAATGTAAGGGTATGTTAATGCCTGCATTAAGCCTCTGAACATGCCCAGTGTGAACCGTTTCCAGAAGCCTAAGCAGATTCATTCTCAGCTGGAGGCTTGTATAATTAATAAAGGCACTGTGCCTTCTCTCCTGACCCAAGTGGCTAGGTACCAAACCATTTATAGCTTTATAGGTTAACACCAACATCCAAAAACGTATTGGCAGCTTGTGCAGATCCTGGCACATTAGTGTGATGTGTTCCCAGTGTGAAACACTACTTAATAAGCGGGTCACTGCATTCTGCATTAGCTTCAGTTTCTGAGTGGGCTCAACGTGTAGCCCCATGTAGAGTGTATTATGGCAACGACATCTCAAAGGGACAAAGGCATGGATAACTGAAGCAAAGTCCGTTTGAAAAAGAAAAAGTAACCCTGTTCTCACTGGAGATAAAGGCATTTTGAGAAGGGCACTGCCACTGTTCAGGCACCCTGGAGCATCCTTCAACCTAACACATCGAAGCAGTTCACATGTGTTAGAGGGAAAGATGGTTGCTCCTTCATGTAACAGAGTCCACATGGATTCCGCCCGCTCCTCCCATGGCTCCACCAGCAACAGTCCCCATTTCACCCACATGGACGAGCAGCCCAGCTTGTTCTCAATTCCAGCCCCAAACTCAGCTAGCACATGGGACACTGCTTCTTCACTGGAAGAGACGGTTTATAAGAGTAGAGAAGTGATTTGAAAAGCTACTGGCCCTTCTTCCAAGCAGCGGTTGCTGCTTGACAAGCAAGACTTTGTCTTGCATGGGTCTCCATAGTTGAGTCCAGAATCAGCCCAGTTTTTGGTGAAGATGATCCGATAGGAACCAGGCTGACTTTGCACTGTGATGCATCAGGAAGCTCACAGAAGTACTCAGCTAATCCTATGCAGAAACCAGTATGGGATGTGTACAATGCTACATGCTCACATACGTGCAGTAGCACATTGGAAAATGGAAATGGTAGCTACCAGCGCAGACCAGTGTGCTCAAGTTCCCTGGGCCAGATAAAGTCATAAAGTAAAGGAATGATCTATCGCGTATGTAGTGCATTAGAGCTCTTCATTAACAGAGGGACTAATCAATTTATGGAACTCATGAATCAGTAAAGCTATTACTTATAATGATTATTGGCAAATTAACATATCACAGTGTACTGACCCCGATTCATCTCCAGTGTACGCCTACTACCCATACACAGCTGGCAAAGGGCCCCGCACCACTTGCTGCATTTCCGCTCCGCTCAGGTAGACTGGGTCCACTTAACGCCGGGGTTAAAAAAGAAACACTGCCCAGTCAACCTCCGAGGTTTCTACTTTGGTAATCATACATGTGTATAGACTGTACAGAAGACAGTAAAGCAAAAAAAAAAAAGCGAAATGTATGGAAGATCACAAGCCTTGGCCTCCGGGCATGAGTTTTAAATCCACTCAAGGGTTACCTACAAGCAGACCCAGTGGCGGGATTCAACCTATGAGAAAGAAAGAGGTCCCTTGCCAAATTCTGATGCTGATCCAGCTGGCCACTCAATGCTTGCTCCCATTTTGAAGGTAACATAATCCAGCACATTAATTTGTACCCCGCTTTAGCCCAACAAGGATCCTAGTGAGGAAGAAGGTCTGTTTACACACTAAAACCCCAGGGTCAGGCTGCCTGCACCCCAATGGGTGCACCGCAGTGGTCCTACAGGCTAAATCAACCAGAGCAGGACACATGCAAACACCTCCATGCAAGATTTTTTTTTTAAAAAAAAAAAGGTTAAAAAAAAAAAAAGGGTATTATTCAAACTACACTCAGCCACAGAGCCACAGTAGGCCACATGTATAAAATAATTCTTTATTAGCGATCCTGTGGCTTTAAACCAGAGGAGACATGGGCTTTGAAATCCTACAGACAGACAATCATTCCCTATTTAATTCTACTAGGCTTTTTCACAGAGGCTTTTTACGGTCTAAACTGACATTCTTCTCTCTATTCATTACCACATTCCTGGCCTAAAAACTGTATGACAAGGGAAAGGAAGTGGAAAATTAGGTTACAGTGCAAACAAATATACTGAAAACATTGCACATTTGAAAATAAATTAAGTTTAACTATACTTCGCAAAGGTTAACTTCATAGGTTTTATTATTAGAAAATATCAAAACACTGTTCATTTACTGCAGGGCTCTCCTGCCTGCTGCTTTGTTTCTGGGTCATGTAAGTGTCACGAAGGGTCAGCTCCACATTACTTACAAGCCACGCTTGCTTAACAAAGTAATCCACAATCTTTCCAACATTCATCCGCTATTAAGCGCTCTCGCATAGGGTATCGTCAACATCAATGAGGCACTCGTAGGTTCACCGACACAAGGAAGCTCCTACCAGCTGAATCCTTGGCCCTCTGAACATACACGTAAAGGGCCAGAGACTCCAGCCCGCCTTAAATCAACATTTCCCCACTGAAATCAGAGGAGGCATGCTGCTCTATATCAGTGGAAAACCCGTCCTCGACATCAGTCATATTGCTGCGTACTGAATTAAGGTTTAATCAGAGGTTATCGTTGGCTTTGCTCATTCATTATAGCTTATTTTTGTCCTCAAAACAACAGCCCCATCAATACAAAAAGTGGCCGAAATTGCAGGATATTAGTGCAGGGCTTTGTACATTTCTCTCATCTACAAAGATGAGAGTTGTGGCTGTTGCCTATGCCCAGATGCGCCCTCCAGCTCCGCGCTGACGCCACAGCACCACAGAGTCCTAGCCCTTCTCTCCCTTCCTCTGCTCCCGTTGTCATGGGAAGGGAATACAAGTGCCAGAGACCTCTGCACGTTGCAGCCAGGTCTCCATTCGGGAAGGTCAGGAGATGACAAACACCACAGCCCACTATGGTGTGCCTCCAGTCAGTTTAGAAGTCTTTGTGTCTCCATTTCCTACATGTTACATTTGGACACATATATTTGAGGCTCTGCGTGCCAAAGAACAGGACCTTTTGATGGGGGAAAAAAGCCCACGTTAAATTAGCAGTCTGGTTTGAGGCAACACCTCAGACAAGATGACATAACTGGAGAAAAACCTCAGTGTTTAGAGTTACACAGGGTCTTAATGGGTTTCATCTTTGTGTGCGAGTTAATTGTCAGTCTCCTGTCCTGGTGCCATCACTCCACAGCTCCCTTTTGCTGAAAGCTGCCCAGCCTCTTGACTAGCGCTACAAACACGCATGTCTTAATCATCACCATCTTAAATGGACTCTACAGAGTAAACCACAAAAGCCCAGCTGCAATATCTGTTTCTACAATGAAAGTCCCCCAGGGAAAAAAGAGGTGGGGATTGGGAAGGGACCCTTTCTTTCTTCTGAGCACTCAATGTAATTACATTCCTAATGGTGAATTTATGATATCTTATCTTGTGCACAATGAATACTCTATGTGGGTCACCAGATTTGATATGACACTGAAAAGAAAGAGTGGCTCACGGTTAAGCAAAGCTGGAGAACTGGATGGCCAAGTTTTTGTTCTGTCAAGCACCAACATTTCATCACCTTGAGGGCATTATTAAACTTGCCAACCCTTTTGCTCCTCTTATTAGTAAGACATTTCCTGGAGAACAGGAAAGGAGGAGGGGAAGAGGCACTAAAACATACTCACTCTCTAAAGACTTGAAGACATTTGTCCATTTTATGACTCTTATTTGTTCTTGCTCTCTCTGTTCTTCCCATTGTGCTTCTCCCCCATTTGGATCGTGTTGACATCACTCCTTTGTTATCTTCCCAAATTAGCTGTAATGAAGTCCTTTGAGCTACATGTGCATGCCTTATTTTTTCGGTTTTCGCTTCTCTGAACCGTCCCTATTCACTTTCCCTCACACTAGAGCCTCCCTTCCCCCAGCCCACAACATGCTTTCTAATCTGCTTTTCATTTGCTGCCTTTCACCTTTGGTTACCCAGTGGCCAATAGCCGGTGTACTTTACAAAATAAATTACATTATAACCGACTCTCATTGAGAAGTGACAGGCACCCACGTGGATAAAGCCGAGCATTTAGAGCAGGAACCATGTGAAATTTCAGTGCCCCAAAATACAAGGACAAAGCGGGGAATCAAGAGGAGATAGCATGAAAAAAAACCTAAAAGGGCACTTGTAATTTCTGGCACGTGCAAACAAGTCTAAGGGACATTCGTAGCCATAAAACCACTGGACTGCAGATCATGTAGCCGTACTAAGGCAGCCTGTCTGGCCATCTGACCGTCACTTGACTAGATTGGAAGCTGGTTTTATGTAGCGTCTTTCGTAATCGTGGTATTTCACAGCACTTTACAGAATAATGAGTTAGCATACTACAGTTATTATGCACTTGGCAATAGCGCACAGACAACCTTGCACGTCTAGAATCAATTTTATTGAGAAGCTGATGGGCAGGGCAGACGGGTTATTCTCTGCCTTTTTGTTTTGAGAAGTGTCATGGATCTTTAGCTTGCCTCTTGCAAGGCAATATAAAATCTGGGCTGCGTCTTCAAACGAAAAAAAGAAGAGGTGTGTTTTTACTGAGTGATAGCTTGCTTAAAGTGGGTGATAAGGACTCTATATTCCAATAACTGCCTCCTATTCCCTGTTAGGATGATGGGAATATTTTGATGATTTGCTACTATGTCAAATAACATGATTTTCATCATCCTGGATCTACTTGAGAATTTGCCTCAAAATATACACAAAGTGGAATGATTCAAGCAGAAGATGGAGAGGGCACCATCCCTGAATGGCTGGTCCCAGGGGCAGCAGCAGTTTCCTACATAGTCCATGATTTGTCCCACTCTGTTAGCCACCTTGCTGGATATTTATATATTATTCTTTTATGCACGCATGCATTAATGCACATGTGTACCTACAAGTAATGTTACACTGTGTGGCATATCCTATGAGCTTGTAACATTGGACCCATCCATCCTTCTCCACTGCATGCTTACTGTAAGAGCAAAGCACACCACTCTCCAGGATCCTTTCTGGAAGGTGGGTTGGTGGGACGCCCCTCTCTGACTGCTCCTCTTTCTCTGCGAAGCATCTAACACGCTGTCCTTAAGGATGGGCCCAAATTCTTCTCCTGGAATTGGTCTCAGCGTCACTCATCTCCACTGATGGAGAAATGAGATGGGCCACCAGCGACTATGCCTTCCTGGCCAACGTCCTGTCCTGGTAAAGCTATACAGGGCCATCTGAAACCTTTGTTTTGGTTGAAAGTTAACTCACAATCATTCACTCAAAACAGAGTTTTCAGTTTCCAGCATAGGCGTATAGTAGGACCCAGAACCTTATTTTTTACCAAAGTTCTTCAATGTGTTTTTTCTTGCTTAAATAAAAGGCGAGATCAGCACTAGTAGCATGCTACTTTTGAGTTTTTGTTGTTTTTAATTTTTCTGAATGCAGGCTGTATTCAGAATTTTTCTTATCACTCCGTTTCACAGTGGCTTTGTAATTCTCCTCAGTGTTTCCCAAGAGAGCCATAAATACCCTGCAAGACCCCAGCAACGTTTGTAACAGTGATTATTGGGAGGGAACCACAACTCCTAACATTAGATATCCTTTAATTTAGAAACAATAGACACAAGAAAGGCAACACGGCCCAGCAAAATGGAGTTTGAGAAACTGGCTCTCCGTGTCTGCCCTTCTTCCTCTTGCACTTTGTCTAGCTCATCCTTTTAAATGTGAAGCTCAGCAGAGCACGAGTTGTGTCCCTTCTCCATAGAGGACATAGCACATGGGGGCCCTACTACAGAAAATCAGGAGCCTTTTGTGCGATACCGTTATGGAGCCATACTGTTGCTGTGACAATTTCCCCACACCGGTAGTCCACTTTTAAATGATGCTTAATTCTTCCTATCCACCTTGGATTTCGTGTAA
Source organism: Calonectris borealis (assembly GCF_964195595.1). Classification (NCBI taxonomy): domain Eukaryota; kingdom Metazoa; phylum Chordata; class Aves; order Procellariiformes; family Procellariidae; genus Calonectris; species Calonectris borealis. The sequence continues at coordinate 100,902,150 of NC_134313.1, read as the reverse complement.
GAAAGGTAATTCTCCAGCCTATACAGTTACAGTGAAACTTTCAAAACAAATACAATGCAGAAAGATGTTGTGACAAGTTACCTGCAAACCTGTCAGATAATAGCGCTCAGAGGTCAAACTACTCCATTTACTCGAAAGAAGTGTTAACTCTTACATCTGATAAGAATATCAATGTCACTATTCAATATGTGACACATTCTCTTTGCAGAAATACAAAGACAATCCATTTATCCATTAGTGCAGGGTGTCACATCAATTACTGGGATAGATGCATCAGGGAAACTCAATTGCACTCATAGATTTTTCCCAAAGTTAAAGTTGCATTTGCTCCAACCCCAAAGGAAGGAAAAGCATTTCTTCCCCATTATTTAAAATCCCCACTGCTGCACAAATAAGAAATCTCAGCCAACTTTCACAACTTCATGAGTGCAAAATCCCTCAGGAGTGTCCCGTAGGATCTCTGTTCCCCTGCAACTACAGGGCAAACACTTGCCTTCAGTTCATAGATCCATGGTGCAATTGAAAAATGAAGACTACAGCATCAAGTATTAGTAATACTTAGTCATTCCCTGTCCCCCTCCATGCATGTATCAGGCATTGTCATCACCATTTTAGACACAGGAAAGCTGTTATGGCTATGGACACATTTGGGCAGTAGAAGAGCGGAGCTGGGTATCTAGAAGACAAGATTTCTAAACAGGATGTGGAATATCATATGGAAGGAGCAGAAGAGTGACACCAAAGTACACACTAATGTGGCATTTTCACCCTCCCTTCACCTCCTTCCTCCAGCCTGAATTAATGTGCAGTAAAGCACATCATGCATTTCTTTTGATGGACAATTGGGTGGGCAGTGTTCAGTTTAAAAATCAGTAGTGCCAAGTATGTTCTTAAGGGAGCTGCAACCCTTGATGCCTTGTTTCACCACTGCAGGTGTGAACTTCTTCCCCCCCACCCGCCTTGGACAGAGATTTTCATTCAGGTGACAAAGCAGCACCCTCAAAAGCTGTGCAGTTCCCACAGGTCTCCAGTCATTGCAAAAGCTGATCTCTGGACAGGTCAGGTAGCTTCCCAGTTCTCACATGATACTAGCTCAGGCAAGAGGTGAATACAGAGGACAGTAGAATCATAGAATATCTCAAGCTGGAAGGGACCCATAAGGATCATGGCCTCAAGTTGTGCCAAGGGAGGTTTAGGATGGACATTAGGAGAAATTTCTTTACTGAAAGAGTGGTCAGGCCTTGGAACAGGCTGCCCAGGGAAGTGGTTGAGTCACCATCCCTGGAAGTATTTAAAAGACGTGTAGATGAGGCCCTTAGGGACATGGTGTAGTGGGCATGGTGGTGTTGGGTTGACGGTTGGACTCGATGATCTTAGAGGTCTTTTCCAACCTTAATGATTCTATGATTCTATGATTCTATGATCATCGAGTCCAACTCCCTGCTCCTCACTGGACTACCTAAAACTAAACCGTATGACGCTCCTTGAACTCTGATAGGCTTGGTGCCATGACCACTTCCCTAGGAGCCTGTTCTAGTGACTGACCACCCTTTCAGTGAAGAAGTGGGTGCATGCAGTAAGCTTAATCATTAAGAAAACCTTTCGGTTCCAGACATTGAAGGAGATTTTCACCCCAATGTTTTTGTCAGCAAGAATCAATGCAGATTTTTGTCATCACTCAATCACCGGGACTAAAATGGCTTTCGGGGGCACTGAAGCTGCATTAGATGTTTCTAATCTTGTTAGCCCAGCTTTATGGTTTGGGAGTCATACTGAAACCCCCAAGGGCTGAGGCATTTGACCAAACCTGCAGTTCCTTACTCCTCTTACACAGTATCCTGGATCCATTTAAAACCATTATTTATTAGCTTCTGGAATCACAGCTGACAGAATACCACAAGCAAGGCTAACGCTAGCCTTCCCAGGACTGGCAGATGTCAGAAACAGTCAAAATCTTGTGAGAAACTTTCATCTCACAAGATTTCTTCAAAACGGGGAGCTCTACATAACTCACTCAACTTCTTCAAGCACAGCTTAGCTTTCAGGTCCTGACCTTATCTGGAAAAAGGTACCACAAAGGCAAATATGAGATGTAGCATTTGAGAAGCAGCCAAAACTTTTTCAGACCATGGAAATACCTCATTCACTCTCTGTTTGCAGCCCAGGCCTGTGTTTTACTCTATTTAAAGCAGTTCACTAAATAAGGGGGTTCATATTCCACAGAAATGCTTCGAAAGGGCAAAAGGCAAGCTGGACTCATTGGTCTTTTCCATCCTACATCCTCATAGGAGGACCACTTTCTGGAGAGTTTAACCATGTATCAAAAGACAAGTTGTGATTCCTGAGCTGATTTCAGTCTGTACCATTTCAGTCCCAAGCATGTTGGCACAGTTAATGAAAACACACCCAACAGCAAAGTAGCTCTGTTGCTAACATTTCACCGTTTGTATGCAAAGTATGCACATGCACATTAGTCACACAGCTATATTGTAACCGAGGCGCTTGCGTGGTTTACTAGTACCAGGCGCATTTCTTTAATTTTGGAGGTTAGTGGAGTGACCCAAAAGATGCAGTTTCAGCTCACTTGCGATGCTGACCTCTGCTTGAGGAACAGCTCCTGCTGGATTCCCCAAGCCCACCTCATCCTGCACACCCCAGCCCTCTTTTGGAGGATGAACAGGGATGGAAAACACATCTGAGAAATGGGAATGATATCGTGCCTCTCTCATCCCACAGTCCAGCGATTCAAGCAACTTCCCAGGAGGCAGGAAACCCACCTTCGGTTCCCTCCTCTGCCTCAGAGCCTGAACCCACATCCCCAAAAGCACGCCCAAATCCCACAGTAGCCTCGCCTCTCTTTCCAGCTTTCTTGTTGATGTTAATCCCACCAGGCATGAATATTCATCAGAGCTGCACAGTGATGTGGGTAGGCATTTTGTCACAGGTATATTCAGTTACTTCACCCAATGTGAAATAGATGGGAGGGGGGGTCACCATAGATGACCTCCATTCCAGAATACCCAGTAAGACAGTGAGTGTTCAAGGATTCAAATTTGGCATGAACCACCCAAAATAGTCCCCCTGCTTCAGCTGGGCAGCTGAACAGGGAAGAAGCAAACAAGGTTTTGCAGAGCCCTGTTGTATCTCAACTTGTCAAACACATTTTCTTAACTCTAAACAATTTTACCACCCATTTATTAATTATTGACTTCATAATCAAGCGCTAGCAAACAAGGCATTAAATAAACTGAGCAGCAGTACCAAGGCATTTGATAAACTAGAAATAACACATCAAAGGCTACAGTCTCATGGTAATACAAGTTCTAGTTAAAGGCCTCCCCACGCATATACGCCTTGATCTGTTAAGGTTATTAAAACGGCAAGCACAGCTGTATTTTTAATAAAATAATTAGCTCCTTCAGTCTGTTTTGAGTGATGTGACTCATTTTAGATTCAATTTAAGCTCCATCCCATCCAAAGCAGCATATGATTGCAAATTATCTGTATCACAAATGAAAGTTGCAGTGGTATTTAAAAACTAATTATTAACTCAACATTGTAATGGCTTGAGCCTGTAAGGCGCAGAGTCCTCAAAGGCCATTGTAATTCACAGACATCAAGGTGTCATACAGACTCCTACAGAAAGCTGTGAGCTACAACCCTGCGTCCCATTGCAGAAATGTCCCCAGAAGGCCCACGTCTGAAAGCATTTGACGCTTCCTATAGACAGCAGCCAGCCTCCGCCTAGCACAAGTGGCTGTTTGTGAACTTCTCTACAGCAGGGTTAGTTTAAGTAATAATAATATTTATATTATAAAGAACACTGTTTAAATACACCTCCCACACAATGAGATTTCCTATTTTTAGAAGGAAGATGCCTGCACTTCAGAAAAAGTGAGTAGGAAAGATCAGAGCAGGGTGTTTGAAGTCAAAACTCCATTTTTATGATTTTATTGGGGCTGGGGGCAGGGATGTTTGATTTTTTTTTTTTAGCGACCTCCATTTGCTGAGCACCTTTCACAGGGAAGTCAGCAGAAATAGTGAAATCCCAAGTGAACTTAGTGATCTCTGCCACGAGCACTCGCTACTGCTGGGTATGGACTAAATGTGCTAAACATTGTGTGCTGAAAGTTAGCCCATCTGTAACACGCACATATAATGTAACACGCACATATAACTCTCTGCCTGACAGAAAGGGACCAAATTTAAGTTCCTCCCTGCCAGGGAGCGCCTGATGAGCAGCGCTGCATGCTGTTCCACCAGCGTGAGCGTGGTGGTACCGCAGGCTCATCACCCAGCCCACGCAGGGTTAGCAGGGCCTGGGGGCTTTGCCACTTGGAGGCAGCCCCTGGTATCCTCCAGCTCCACCATCCCACCTTCGGCACAGGCACGGTCCATTCCCTCCTGCTGGTATTGAAGCCATGGCCTTCCACATCGGTGGGGGAGCCGGGTGCTTCAGGTATGAGGGAAGAGCTTGCAGCGCTGCCCTACAGAAGCACTGGCTAGAGGCACCTTCCCGGCTTGGGTAACCACGCCACGCCAGCCCCCATCCTCCCGATAAGGGGAAATGCTATTTCTCACTGCTAGCACTGCACCCTGCTTCGGGGCTGCCTCCCAGCCTACAGAGGCTGGGCTTCGTGCTGGGAGGAAGAGACAGAGCTCTTTGGAAATCCTACCAAACCCACTTTCTGAATCTGGGACGAGTCATTAATTATTTTACAATAATAATGCCTGAGAGTCAAAGATGACCAAGCAGGCTGCTGAAATTAGAGGGTTTTATCACAGCAGCGAAATGGAGGGGTACTTAGGATGTAACTGTAGTTTGATGTTCTTTGCTACTGTTCCCCTTGATGGAGTTTCTTCCTGGCTTGTAGGGCACCGACCTTCCTTCCCTCACTCCTGGTGGGGATGTGCAGCCATCACTCTCGTGTCTGTAGTAAAACCCTGCACCCAGGCCCTTACACAAAAATAAACTTTTCACCTTGAGCAGAGCAAGTAATCGGTGCTGTTTGAGCACTTTTCACAATTGGCAATTTTTGCACTTTGGCAATTTTATTCTCTGAGTCCAGAAGTAAGTAATATCTTACCCTGGATAATATATTGAGAAAGGTAAGGCGATTATAGAAATTGCTAAAACAGAAAAGGTGCAGGTAATGGCACCAACATGAAGGCACAAATTCCCTGCAGGCAGGACATAACTAAAGAAAGGAAAATAGGCTTTGCAATGGATGTAAGCAATGAAAGAGATAAAGGCACAAGAAAAGTTAATGCATGCTTACAAAATCAGAACTGGACTTCCAGAATTTATTGAGATACTGTTTATATATACATACTCATCTAAATTCACCTCAAAAGTACTCTATACTGTAAGCAGCCTGACAAGAATTAATAAAAAGAATATATATATATTTCTCTGTATTTAGTCTTTTCTGCTAGTATTTCACATAAACAGACCAGAGGAGGGGGCAGGGGGAGAAACACACGCACACACAAATAAAATGGTTGAACACTGTGCAATCCTTTAAGGCTTTTGGCTCCAAGATTTTTTGTAGCTGCCAAAGAAGAAAAAAAAAAAAGCTAAATGTTTTCACTCAAGCAATCAAACAGCACTCACATCCTATTTAAACTCCAGTGACGGACTGCTAATAATGCTCTGTGCTAACACCAAAGGATAGAAGATACACATGGACTAAAAACCCACTGGTTAGCATTTTCTCTTATCTGCTTATTTCTCACAGGATCCTAGGCACCGACGGAGGTTATATTGCTCCTTCATGTGCTAGCCGTACTAAACTTTTACAGCTTCCTGCACCCATGAAAGCGTGCGCTAACGTTCAACCACTTCCCCGTTAGTTATCCTAAGCGAGCCTGCACTGGAACCGATTTATTCCAGCCCCTTTTATGTCGTTTCCCTGCAGACAGGCTGCACGCAGCCGTGCTGAGAGCTCCCATTTTTCTTTGCACAACCGGTCATCAAAACAGCTTCTCAGTTTGTCAGCAGGCACCGCGCATGTATCACAAGCAATGGACTGGACCTGTCACGTAAGGGAAAATGCTGAAAAGATCGGTTTTCCTACTATAATACGGCCCTGTCATATAAAACTATTGCACTGATTACCCCACAGGCTTGGGACCATGACACATGGGTTCACCCCTGTATTTTACCGCTTGCATCTTCTTGTGGTTATTCTTTCCATATCTCAACAAATGTAAATCCTCAGGAATGAAAAACACTTAGGGATTCATCCCTCCTGAGTTCATGCATAAAATAAAAAGACAACCCTGGTGTACAATTTCATCAGGAAAAAAACACGCTTTCCTTTTGAAGGTTTCTGTAGAGAACATGTTACCAGAAGTACGTTGAGGTAGGCAGAAAACATCACTTCTGTGATGTGAGACTTCAAAACAGAGAAATATATTCTATTTTCTGAAGTCCTGCTTTTTTTTCCCCCCTGCAAAGCTGCTGCAGTTCAGAGCTATCAGCTTTGTTTCATTCATGGGTCCTGGCCCAGCTCCAGAGGACAGGGCTCTCTCTGATAAAGCTGGATACTTTTTTAGGAGACGTTTAAAAGCTCCATCAGGAACACAGTGGTCTGAAAGTTTGCCAAAAATCTGACTGACTTTATAAGCTCTATTAGTGGTCAGCCTCACTAGCAGAGTTTGTAAGCATTGCCAAACTGCTCTGGCTGCAGTTAGACACGCTGTTCTGGCTGCAGCTGATGCAGGCTAAGAGGTTCCCCCCCCGCCAGCTCTCCCCTAGCTTGTCACCACCTTCCTGCCAAAATTTACCACCCCCTTATATCTGACAGTGGTGCTTCACATGCAATCACCCTCTCAGCCAGCTGTGTTCATACAAGCTGGGTTGAAAAATACCGCGATTAGAAATGCTTCAGCTAACCGAGGTCATACAGCCAGGCGCGGCATAAGGGCGACTGCGAGGCGGGCAGGCTGGGGAGGCTGCGAGCTGCGGCGAGCTCGGGGACCAGGCAAGCTTTGGGGGCAGCAAGGAGCTCAGTGGTGGGTCCTGTTTCAGGATGACCTGAAAGGAGAGGGCTCTCCTCTTGGAGGTTTCCAGCGGCTCCATCCAACAGAGCACGTCTTTGACCACTGCAAGAGGCCGTTGCTCTGCTGTTTCCAACACAATGCCCAAAAATACACAGCCAAAAAGCTTCATGCACAAAGACAAAATCTCTTGTTATCTCCAGGCAATTTTGGACACCAGGAAGCTTTCTATTAATAGCAGCAACAGATTATCTAAAAGGAATGAAAGGCAGCTAATACTAAACTTGGTGCATGGGTTAGTCTGTAGACAAAACATGTTGCCTGCTTTTTGTTGTAACTGTTCTAGCATAAACACAGGATATTTAAAGAACAAACCGTAACTAACAGTGCATTTGGGTGGGGTTTCCCTCCCTCTCCCCCTCCAAGCATGTAGAGCTTCTCCAAAAATTTCAATCCTGCTGTTTTCTAAGAAATATATTTTGGGGGCAGAAAGAGAGGAAGAGAGAAGAGGACAGGGGCTGTATATCACCCCATCAACATAGCTCCAGGCAGCATATGTGCCCTGCGACACACAGTGCAGTCCCCAGACCTGTATTTAGACTATAGGATATGCTAGAGTGACTGAAGATGCCCAAAGGCCCCCAAGGATATATATCTACCACACAGTGATCCCTTCCATCCCCTCTCCCTGTGCAGATACTTTTACAGAATTGGCTCTCAGTCTTTATTGTGACACTCTATTTTAATTAAAACACACAAACCAGACAGATGATTCATAAGGAAACCTCCCCAACAATAACAAACGTCCAACAGACATTGCTTGGACTGGCCATCTATCTCAACTATTAAATCCTTAAAAAAAAATATGCTAGAAGGCTGAGATGCAGGCAGCCCTCAAAAGCACCTTTATAATTCATCTCCTCCCACAGCCTACCACAGGACTACTGTGGACTTGCTGTACTTAAACTAGCGCTTAGACTCCTCTTTCTTTTTGTACATCTAGTGGAAGTTTTCCCCAGGACACCTCCCACTGCCTTCCTCACCACTGAAAAACTGAAACAGAATAAAAATCCAGCAATCTCATGCCACCATGGCTACTGAGGTAACTCTGAGCAAGGGTCCTGGGTTCATTAGAGAAGACCCTTGCTCCCCAGAAAAGGGAGCGATGCCTGCCATCATTGGAAAAAGCCAAGGATATTACACAGTAAATGAAGGTGACTGCTGCGTGGAGAAGCTCTTCCCTTACAAGATGCCCATGGGACCTTACTTTGCAGTGAGGCGCAACCTGTTTCCATGGGACTTCATCTCACAGTAGAGCAGCAACAGGAGGTGCCACTAGGCACAATGTCCCCCAAGGGTACAGCACCCTACCAGCCAACTCACTCCCTCTTCCACTCGAGCAGACTCCCCTGACAGCCTTCCCTCCTACAGGATAGCTCAGCTTTGAGAGGACCATCTCCCCCCAGCAGGCAGATCAGTCAGCCATTAGCTCTTCCACCTCTTCACTGCCAGAACAAGGATGACACGTTCCTGGCATGCAGGAGACAGGAGAGAGACGTCATTTAAGGAGGTGAAACCATGCCAGTACTGAGCACTGTAGCTACCAGAAGTCCCACACATTTGTGATTCTGGTGGTAGTGATGGTACCCAATGTTGGTATGGCATGTGTCAGCACATCCAGCTGCGTTGTAGACACACTCAGAAACCCAACCTCTGTGAGCTATGAACTGCTGCCCTCATCTCAAGATGATTCACTCAGATACTAAAACTTTAAATGTCACTATTGTTAACTCACAGCTCAGCAAAACATGCAAGAAAGACTGGGAAGGGATGGATTAGGAAAGTCTGCACGATTAGCGTGAGTCACAGCTCATTTTGGCACCACCAGTGAATAGGCCGTGTGCCCACCACTTTTTCCTTGCCTTTAAGAAGCTGAACCCCAAGGCAGGCCATCTGAGCCCGTCTACAAAGGGCCTAGGCTTCAAAGTGAAGCCAAACCAAAGGAGCCAAGCAGAGCTCATGGGTGTATTCCAAGCCCACAGAGAGAGAGCTCAAAGGGTCTGAAAACATTTGCACAAAACAGTTTATCGTAAGAGAAACATATGATTTTCCAGCTGTAGCCATCTTCATGGAGGCTTAAGGAACTCTTGTTCACAAAGCCTATGCTACCAAAGGCTGAACTTCTGCTCCTCTCCGAGTCAGATACTCGTTACAGCCCTGTCTTTGCTGAGCAGACTTCTAACCAGAGCTTTCCCAGTGCAGTTACCAAAGTGTATGCGCAATTCCAGTCTTCCTTGACCCAGCTTTGCATTTTACACCAGAAATGAAGGTACAGGCTCAATAGCCACAATGCTGGATGGAAGCTGAGTTTGCGAAGTTGACAGTATGCCAAGTATGCATGGTTTTGCTGAGGAGCACGCAACACAGCGCCTGTTGCTTTCTGTTGAGTGTGGGTGAGAAAGCAGAGTGGAATCTATATCAAATACAATGGAAATAGAGATTTTGTGGTAACAAGCCAGGACGTTATTGCTGCAGGCCAAAGAGCAAAAATTCATACCAACTAATGGATGTAGGGCAGAGCAAAGTGCATAGTTTGGAGAATATGGACAGAAGACAAATTACGCTAACTACAGGATGTGCCATGGAGAGGAGTGGATGGACAGGAAAAGTCCTTTGTTTTTTTTCAATTCTAAGACTGCTGTGACTACAATCCAATTTTATTTAACATCATAGACATATTACCAAGGGGACTGAGAACTTGGAAAGCTTAGAAACAGCACAGCGCTGCCTTTCTTGCATTTTGAAAGACTCTTGCTATGACTATAGGGAGATCGTCAGTAAATAAATCGGGTATGGTATCACTAGGCACGTCAAGGATAGGGCATAGGAGACAAACAAATGCACTTACATGCAAACCTATAGTAATGCTCTGACTTTTCATCTAGGTTATCAAGGCTTCCAAACTGAAAAGAGAGGAGGTTTACAATATCCTTACCATTTCCCCATTAGGTAAATGCCACAGCACTGTTGTTGGATGCGGTGTGCTAATCAAGGCATTGTATTTAAAGATCAGATTTTTAAAAGTCCAGAGACAAATCAGTCTCAGGTCATTCCTGATGCTTCATTATATTTTGATTTGATCACATTTTATTCCAACTCTAGCTTCACAGTTGAAAGAGCTAGTCTCCTCCTCCTATCCTGCAATGGTGTATGACATTCCTGGAGAACTATACAACAGTGGGACTGAGCCTGCAGGTCCACGGAGACCTTAATTAGTCTAAGCCAGGGTTGTGGCATGCCAGTCCTCCTCCTGCTTGTGCATTCCCTCTTTCTTCTTCACCGGTGCTGGGGGTTATCAAGTTATGTGGCGAGCTGGCTTGCCACCAGCAGCAGCAAGCTCTGCTCCCTGAAGCAGCTCACTCTGCAATTACAGGAGAAACAGTTTGGGCATTAAATTAGAAGTTAACTGGTCAATACTTCAGTTGTGGTTCCAGAAGGAGGAGGTACCAGTGGTGGAATCAACAGGTCTCCGAGGTCAACCTATATATCTGTGAAAGAAAGTATACCATCTCCTTTCCCTGGCCATTGTAGAAAAATCGGAACAGATGGCTTCTTTGCCCATTTTTTTTACTCAAAAAGCACTCCACGTTTGTCTTCAGGACCACACTCCTGGTGATTCCTGAGACTTCACTCCTCTCTCTGACACTCAAAAAACACAAACACACAGGACACACACATCCTGGGCTGGAGACCGCTGGGCTTCTGCCCACCTACTTCAAAACTAGTATCCCGTGCACTGGGCAGTGTCATCTGTCAGACTAATTCAGCCTAAATTAACTACTACTTACCTTTCTCTTCAGCAGTGAACACTGCTGCCCACCACTTCCAAGCAGGTTTCACCTAGCCCACATTGTTGGAGTATTAGAGATAATGGGCAGACCTATTCTTTTTGAAGGATTTAAACCAAACCCTCTTATACATTATCATGCTACTATTGATGCTCAATATGGCTTTATTTGGTTGGGTTTTCTGTATATATAACTCCAAAAAGATACTTCTCAATGAAAAATAAACCTTGTTTAATAAATAAATAAATGAAAACATCCACTCAGAAATAGATTCCCCCAAAGCCTTTCCCTGTCACTGAAGCATGATGTTCAGTATTGCCCTTTGCTTTTTGATATACTGGGAAGAAAGAAAATGGACCAAGAACATTTCAAACTTGTTTTCTGCACAAAATCATGTAATCGTTGTTGATATCTATTGCAGATGTGCAAGTTATGTTTGGATACAGGCTCCAGTGCCTCACAGCTTTCAGCCATATACAGATTGACAAAGCCAGAGTCAAAATAGCTCTTTTCAGTTTCCCACAGCACCAATGTCATTCACCCTAGCGCAGAGGATCAGCATTTCCCCGATTCCCAAGCGTCAAAGAGCCTCTTACAGAGCTGAACAATCCTTATGACAAGACAGCTTGGGGAGAGAGGATTTCCCAAAATCCAACGTGAATTTTGGGGGCTGCTCAGTCTCTGTGTGCACCTGTCATCAATTCCTCTTTCTCTCTAGGACAGCCTAAACCATCAATGTGCCAGAAAGTTGTTGTTACCGCTCTCTGCAAAGGGCTGGCTTGTTTTCTGCTATGCAGAGCATCAACAAGAGAGAGTCCTTGAGCAGGTGCAGACCAATGTCTCTTGTAAAGGAGTTACCACCACCCCGCAGCATCTCTAAAGTAAATGCACACAGTAAGGAGCTGCTATGCATTGGTAGGGGGTGGGGAAAGGCAGGAGGACATTTATTCCATGTTGTTAAGTCCTATAAAGGTATTGGTTAGGTTTATCAGCAATGGATAGATTTGGGGTTAGGATCATCAGGATAGGAGGATTTAAAGGGTCCCTTATTTCCAGTGTCCTTCCCCTTTTTATGGTGCCCTTTTTTTTTCCCACAAGTAATTTAAAATTGTTGCTGCAGTATTGCTGACCTCTTTCACACAGGGCATCAAAACTCCAAAGAGTCCCCTAAAACCCTGTCCTTTCCCAGTGCTGTATCCTATTAGTGCAGTGACCCTTTGTGCATCCAGCAGAGCTGCTAACCAAAAAATGCCTTTGGAATCTGAAAGCTGCGGCACAAAGGCGGTCCTTGGGTTTGAATAGGGCAGAGTGGAGGGTTTATTCCTCCTTGGAGCAAGCTGTTCTCTGTGGCACGGGGCTTATGCCAGAACAGGTGAGGAGAGAGTTTGGGCCCTTCAGCAGATATAATTCTCCTATTAAAAAAGAAACAAATTGGAGTCTATACCAAGGGTTTCCCAAAACAGAGCCCTCGTCAGCTGAGTTTGGTTGTGTAAGCAGCCTCAGACGTAGCCAACTTCCCAAGCCTAGCTCACCGTGGGGGAAAAACTCTGGGGAAAAAATCGGGGTTTGAATCTGGATCAGAAAAACAGCAGTCCAGTTGTGTACCACCGAAAGGCATGCCATTACATTCAGAATGTAATAAAGGGAGCAATTAAAAAACAAAGCGTCTTTCCGGTATTAGAGCTACACAAGCTTCCTTGAAAAATTCCTTAAACTTAAAAGATGGGAGCAGAGTGCCTAGCAGCTCTATCAAGCTAACTTTTAAATAAGCTGGTGTGAGTTGGTTTAGAAAGCAGCTTCTTCCTTCATATCTCCAAAAGTTTTGAAACGGAGTGGGAGATATCTACATGAGGAGAGCAAATAGATGTCTTAGATTATCTGGGACAACCTCAAAATACAGTGACTCTGCTGAAGAGCATAGCTGGTCTTCAGGAAGAAAAAAACAAGATGAAATGGTATCCCAGAGTAATGAATTCTCTCTTACACCCCATCACAAGACTTATTTCCAGTATCACAGCAGAAGACTGATAAGACAGAGGCACTGAGCCACACAGCGTAATCCCACATCCCAGATGTTTGCTTTTCTTTCCCTTTGCCCACCCTCACCAATGAATTCTTTATGCAAGACATTTTCTTTCTCACTAAGAAATTTGGGGGAAAAAGGTGAAAGACAGCTGAACTTCTAAAGATTACTATCCTATCACAAACAAGAGATCACATGAACACAGTTGTGTTTAGCATTTCACTTGAAAATTTTTGTATCTACAATTTCATCTGCAGTTATGTTTCCTCTTCGATCCCTACAAACTACGCTTTGTTCACAGGTCATTTAAGGCTTCTAATTTCTCTTATCCTTCAATTCAGGTGCTTAAGATAGGAAATAAAGACTTGAAGATTGGATGTCTACACTTATTACAATACTTTCCATGATCTGCCCTTCACATTGTCATTACCACCTTCCTTCAACAGGTAAGTTAGGAAACCCTGCCAAGTCTTCAGACAAGTTAACAGGAGGCTTACAATGATACGTTTGTCACTCTCCTACGGGAGTCAAAACAGAAGTCTGTTTTTCTTCCTTTCTCCACCTCAACACATATTATTTATGTATTTAACTAACCTACCTAGTTGACTGACTGTGCCTTCCTGCAGAAAACAGAGATTTCGGTGTCTGGTCCCTTTCCTTGATGCAGCCCAGAGGAATCCTGGCTAACCCAAATCCCTGAATCACCTTGGCTGCAAGGGAAGCATGGGACAAATCCACAGAGCTAACACTGAAAGAGCACTTCAGGTACAGAGGCTTTGTATTTTCTGTAAAAGATTTTAAAAATACTGCAAAAAAAGATATGAACCTTTAATATTTAATCAACTTTGGTAATAGTACCTCATCTTCAAAATAAAAATGACACATGGATGTTTTGTGGATATATGCAGCTATTATTTGCTCCCATAGCTGCAGAAAAAATGAAACAAAAATACATCCTGTGGCCTCTACGTTGTCTAAAAGATATACTTCTTATTGGAAGGTTAACTACTTTAAGTGGAGCCAGGAAAGATACAGATAAAATAAGAATATTGAGGGTAATACAGTGAAAATAATTTACTCTTTCCCCTGCTTCCAAGTATTTCTATTATCACCAATGAGGGTAAACTTAGGAACAGAGAGAGGGGGAGCTAGATACGCCACTGCTATCACAAGCTTAATATCTGCACAGATCAACACATTAAAATCTTTTCATATTGATTGCTTGTTTCTCCTAGCAGCAGACCTTTTGCCTTTACAGGAGAGGCCTGTCTTTTTCACAGCTCTGCGCTCATGTAAACCTTCTCGTACAAAGGGCTCTGCTCCCTCAACTATTCTGGGGTGCTTCAGTCCTCAAAGAGAAGGGGTTTGGACAGTAAGAGGAAGCGACAGATTTTCAGTCTCCCTTTCTTTTTGATTTTTACTGCCTATGTTAGTCACCTGTGCCCATGCAGCATGTAACATTCATATCATTAATAAAATAGCCTGCTAACATCCTTGGAGGCAGGAAAATAAACCTGAAGTGTTGATTTCAAGCTTCAGCTGGAAGAGGTGCCCAACATCGACTGCACAAAATGAAAGGTGAAAGCCAAGGCCTTTGGCAACATCCACACGTCAGTGCCTCTAGCAGAGGGCTCCCACCTGGTGACGTTTGTTACCCCAGAACCACAGGACATCGTGCATCTCCACTGCACTGGGTTCACAGCACTGGTTCAATGAAATCAGTAGCATTTCCATAGCTGACTTTGCTTACAGGCCACCAATACTTGTCCACCCCTCCCCTTCCAGCTTCCCCTACTGCAATCACGGCTTCAACAAACACCACAAACTCACAGCCACACTGAGGGACCTAAAAAGCTGTGAACAAATCCAACTTGGAGCGTGAAGTTAAGAACTACAGCTAACAAAATCAAGATGTTTTGCCTAGGATTGATATGAACGAAATATAGCTTTTAGGAGTAATTTTTTCTCCCATCTGGCTTCTTACTAGGCACTTAACTAATTGATGATCTGAGCAAAGTAGAGAGCAAATCCACCTCAAATTCACCTGCTCCTGCACCCTCCATCTAGCAATTCTCCTGCTGTTCACCCTGTTTGCAATTAGGTATTTCCTTCATTGCTAGAAAACAGGTGTACAAATTTTTGTTATCTCAGGGTAAATAACACACTTGTGTTACCTGGATCTGAACATACAAAGCAGAAATGCAAACCGAGGCCTTTGCCAACATCCACATGCCATTGACTCTGTCAGAGAGCTCCCACCTGATCGCGTTCATTACCCCAGAACCGCAGGACTCACTTTGCATCATTTTCGGTGCAGTCAGTTCATTGAGATTAGCTGCAGACAGGCAGCACTGACCTCACTGTAAAACTAGAGAGGACAGGTCATATGCACCAGTATAAAACACAGGACAGGTCATATGCACCCGTTACCTTGGGGTTAAAAAAAATACATCCTGAGTGTCTTGGTTGAGAGCAAAGAGCCTGCCTCAGAGCAGCTTCTCCTTTTTAGGCTACGGCAAAACAGAGGAAGGAGAAAAGCACAGGCAGAAGCCCTAGTAAGACTGATAGAAGTGCATCTCGGTGATCAATGCAACTGAAAAGGATGAGGCAGTTTTCATCACTTTATTGCGGAGCTGGCTGCTGCAATCAGAACTACGCCGTTTGGTCCGTCACTCTGCAAGAGGCCTCGTCTTTGACCCTCTTCTTGGTAATTATCCCCTATACAGCTCCCATCAAATGAGACATATCGGGAGCTCCAGCTGCACTCAGTCACCATCTTGGTGTACACATCTTATGACTCCTTCTGAGGACAAGCAGGCAGAAGACAAAAATAGCTTCCTCATCTTATTTACACAACAATCATGAGCACTGTAATAAACAAATAAGCTCTGATGAAGCTGCTTTATAAAATTACTTCAGATTTACATATTTTTATCTTCCACCAAGAAGGATAAGCAGAAGTGCTAGCACTATCTTTAAAACAACAACCAAAAAGAAAATCATAACTGCTCAATTGTTTATTCCTAATGTGCGTGTAAACATTGAGGATAATCAGAAGCATGGAAAAAGAATTCTTTTCCAGCTTTTTTTTTCCTTCAGTTCTTACTAAAAAGTCCCAATCAAATATGTTTAATTCTTGCCCGAGTTGGCTCAACCTATGCTTAAGTCCCATTGACCTTAATGAAACGTGGGCAAGCACTTAATTTATCTTTTGATTGAAGTGTTCCCCCAAATCAGAACACGCAACCAAAGGCAAAATTAAAGCTCAAAGAGGGTAAACTGCAACAGAAGTGTGATCCCAAGTGAAGGGAGTTTCTCGTAGGGGATTTGCTCTTTGCTTTGTCCAGGCAGTCAGATCAATGCGTTAAAGGTCTACAAGGGAGATAGAAAGTCTTTATGCTCCCATTGTATGCTGGGAAGCTTCAATTCAGTTTTTTGTTTCATGTAACTTTTATTGCATTTCCATTTCAAGTGATTTCAAGGTTTTTAAGACTATGATTTTGGAAACGGGGGAGGGAAGTTCTGAGCCACCTGTCTGTTCTCATAGATACCTTAGATCCAGATGACTGAGCATGCATGTCAAAGATGACTGGCCTTACCTTTAACTCTGTCCCAGCCAAAACCAGGACACCTTATCAGCTAAATCTCTTGTGATGTTGATCTGTTTGGTACCAGGACTGCAGCGAGCAAGCTGCTGTAAAAGACAGGATCACCCTTGCAGCTGGAGAAACCCCGTGCTGCACAGACACAGCGGAAATATCACGCCAGCTTGGAAAGTATCAACATCTAATTGTTTCCCAAAAGGGGCACAATCGCTGAAGCCATATGGCCTCTGAAAGTAGCGGAGGAACATGTGGGAAGATCCTCGTTTTACTCTTTGGTGGCACTATGAATGTCCTGGTAAGTCCTGACTTAAAAAAACCCACTTTGTTTCCCCTGCACGATGTACTCTAAAATGGAAGCGGACTGTCAGGAGTTTGTGGAGACTGCATTTACAGCAGCTTTGAGCTTTATGCCAGGGAGCAGTCATGTAGGACTCCTTTTGGTGGAGCTTGCATGGACATCTGCTTTAAGGATCAGGCCCTAACAGAGCAATCAGGACCCCAAATCTCAGAATCATTCATTTCCACTTACAGAAAGTACTTCCTAAAAGCTGAAAGACTCAGAAACTGAGCATTGCATTTGCACATTTCTGTGCCAGCACAACATAACATATGCTTGACACGTCTAGAAACATTATGGTGCTGCTTCCATTTCCTGCCAACCACGACAACTCTTTCTTTTCCTTCCTGATTTCAGGTTTTGTGAATTGTTTCACTGCAGGAAGAGAAGGAATAGAAGAGTACGTTGGTACCTGGGAAAAGAAAGTGTTTAGAGGAAAGAGGCAAAGCATGTGTTCTCAGGATCAGTTGGCAGAGGAGGGAGAAAATACCACAGAGCGTGACACAAACTGAGAAAAGATTTTGTACTTGCTTTTCATTTGTTCCCACAACAGATGCGTGCTGGCCTGACTCAAATACTCCATGAAGTAGCAGCCATTGCATATGCTTCCAGATCCGTGTCAGCCGAGCTGAAAGCAAACGCGCTGCTAGCCGAACACAAGTTGAAGAGTCAGCACAGCAGCTACAACTGGGATGGCTAAACATCCTCAAAGTCCCACCACCGTCTGCAGAGCATAAGGGTCCTCTCCCACTGCCTTCAAGGCCAAAATTGCTTTCACTTGTCTCTGCTACAAGCAGCACTGGGCTCAAAGTATGTATCAGCATTGATAAACTTGGTATTCAATTTTAGGAAGACCACAAATGGAGGATCCACCCTTCAAACAGGTTCAGATTTGGGAGACAGTCAAACATCTGAAAGATTTGATTCTTATCTAAATGATTCACACCATCTGAGCAGCAGACAAGTCTGCACAAATGGACTGAACTCCCTAGAGAAAGCCCTTTCTCATGAAATTTTGAGTATTTCCAACCCTGGCTTGGCAAGAAGTAACATGAGAGCAGACTCCCTCGTGGCATTTTGGTATTTCTGAGTCCAAACACAGCCAAAAAAGCAGAGCAAGAAGATGGTTTTCAATATATTATCTGAATTTATTAGACATATAAATTATTTTAACTTTTTTCTGATGACAAACCCTCTAATATTTTTGAGCACAGATCTAGTAATCTTGATCTATGTGATGGCTCAACTTTACTATATGCTTTAAAGCCTAGCTTCTAGGCATTGCGTTTTCACTCGTTTCAAAAATAAATGCATCACATGGCAAAACTGTCTCTTCCCTCCTTCCAAAAAGTTAGCCCAGTCCAATGGCAGACCACTGCTCAATAGAAAAGTAACAGTAAGACTCTGCTGACATTTCTACAACAAGAAATCCCCTGCCTGTTACGCTATTGGCAAGGTAGCTCTAGCGAGGGTTGGTGGGCACCCACGTACTCTCAAAGGTCAAAGAGGGACTGGCATCTATAAATCTCAGGGCCAGTTTAGACTAAGTAATAAAAGGCGTAGTCTTAGTCTCACCAACCAGGGAAGCCAAAACAGTGGGATATCTCCTCCCAAAACCTAACAAAGGTGCAACCAAAACCAGAGATTAACATACTTCTCTTGACTGGCTATAAGGGGAAAGCCACATTTTGGAAAAGAATGAGAGAGGGTGCGTATTTATATCCAGCAGCTACAGGAACAAAAAAATAGTATTTTACCCAGAGTCTGATTCCTGAAGAGGCCCGCAGTGGCAAAAATAGGATAATTGTAAAATAATAGCTCACGGTGTTCTCACACTTTTTTTCCATGCTGCTAAAAGCAATTCACTCAATCAGCAGTTGGCTATCACCAAAATTCCCTCCTTCATCTCTATATTCCACTTAGGGAGTAGCAAATATAGGGCACTCAGCTCATAACTTTTGGTTTTTTCAAGCAGGAAAATTCTTATAAAAATGAAATAAGCCTCTGGTTTAATGGCCATCAACTGAGCACAATAGCTATACTGGGAACAAGAGATCTTGAAAAAATTCCCTCCATGACTATAGGGCTGATTCTCTCGTATTAAATGATTGTGGCGTGATTCCAGATGCAGAAAAGCCAACTCCTTCAGGATGGTTTGTTCTTGATTTTAGCTAATCCTCCCAGACTATAGACTATTCTGTAATAAACCAATCAGCAAGGAGGCTCCCAGGGTGCAACACCCCACTTCTCAAAACTTGGATCCCCACCCAGTCACGCAAAATAGTCTCATCCTACACGAAGGCACACGTTTGCGCACCCACTGCTAATTTCCAGAAAGCCTTTACCACGGACGTTCTGGGAAAGCAGTTATCTTCCATCTGCAGTTTCTTTTTTCAGCTGGTCTTCATAATCAGTTGGCTTCCCTGTACCCCTGTTGATCACAGTCAATATTTCTATAGCACAATCTATAAGACTGCTTTAACCTGGCATGAGTCTGGATGTTTTCTACTTTTTCTACTTTCCACAGCCTCTTTGACAAAAGGTCATTCTTCCCAGAATATACCTGGGTGATTCAGCCTGAAAATAATTCAGGACACAAATACCTCATTAAAAACAAACAAGACCAGTTAAAAACAGAAAGAAAAAGGAATTATATCTTGTATTTATTTTGTTTTAAACACATCCAGCAGACACATCTGCTAAATCAAGGCTAAAGAGGTTCAGTTGGGTTTATACAGCAAAAAACTTCCTGCAATTACAAAGACCAGGTCCTGTATAGCAGTCATTTTCTGTGCCTCCCTCTTCAGGCACCCTGTCAGTAGGGCAGTTTCTCCTTTCTGGAGCATTATTTTGTCTCATTTAAATAACTATAATTCTACTATGCCCTCCTGCAGTTTCCGTGGACCAGATATTCCTCCCCTCCTCTCAAACCATTCTGTGATGTTATTATGCACCATCAGCATGTTGTGTTCCATCTCGAAGGCAGCTGAGGTCTTTGAGGATTACGAAAAGGTGCAAGGTAAATGTTAGATATGTTATTATTACTTCAATTAGGTGTTCATCTAATAACAGCTCCTCACTGAAAGCATGAATTTAAAACCGGGTTCTACCAACTTCCTGCTCCAAGCTGCCCATCGCCTGCCAGAGACACCAGGAAATTAACTGGAGCCAGAGGAAACGGCAGACAAGGGAGGACTTTCTGACCACATGGCAAACATTAATGCAGAGAAGAAAAGGCCCCTTTCAGAACCAACATCGTGGTTTTGTGGATCCCAAGTGCTTCATCTCTCAACCCACCGCCTCATTCTTCAGAAGCCCCAACATCTGAAACGTGTCTAGAACGATGGATGGATAGAGTCAAGTCATTCTTCCACCAACAGCTCCAAATACTGCCAGCACAACACGCCAGAGCTGTCAGCATTTTGCCTTTCTTTCCCCACTCCCTCCACAACAGCCCACCAAAATGAGAAGTATTTCTGGAAAGCCAGTGTAAAAGACCATGCCAGTGGAGCAAAAGCCCCAACTGGAGCACTGGCCAACAGTCCCAGAAGTACCACCTGACCAAGCTGACCTGAGTTTCACTTGAGCTAGCTAAATTTACCCATAATTTGCAAACATTCTCAATTCATAAATCAGTAATGATTCAGAAGTGATTATTGCTGCATTACATCATCTTCTAAGAACAGCATCACAATGCAGCTGCTTGCTACATCTGTATTTTATGGATACTATCCACAAGTCAAGGAAAAATATTTTCTGCCAGGACCCACCAATTATTAACATGCTGAGAAAGTAAAGGTAAGCTAAAATGAGGACTGATTTACCTTTCACCTCTTATAAGTTATGCTTCTATCTGCTTAAAGTTCCAAGTGAAAGGAGCCTGGCACACTCTTTGAAACAGTTAATTTGAGTTTCCATCCCCAAATCCATCCTTTCCAATTTGGCACAATGGGAAGATTCTCTGCAGAGGTGCAATACGAGTTGCTGCAAATCAGGACTCAGGTGCTTGGCAGGTATCTGCATCCAAAGTTCAGATAACACCTGGCTGTATTGTCCTGCCTGTAGCTAGAATGATGATTCTTTATCTACCGTAATTTCAAGAGAAGCAAAAATGCAGACACCTAGATAACACGCATATAGCAGATTTACAGAAGCCACTGGGTCTTGAAACCTTGCAGGAAGCACAGAAGCAATCGAGTCTCATGATGTGGTGAGGAGGCGATCAGTTAACTTAGCTTGCACTATCTCCCTTCTCTTGCTCCTGGATAATCTGGTTTTCCTATCAACTATTTTAATAGTCTTTGCTGAATAAAACATACCAGGTTTTCAGGATTGTGCTTTAAACAGTCATGTGATTTGTGTGTCTTTTTGAGGTTTAGCTATGTAATCCCCCTTGGCAATTTTTCTATCAGAGGTTCTAATACTTCTGGAGACAATATCAAAATTATGCATATATTTATGATTACGTACAAAGCTGGCATTATTCAACTTAAATCCGTAGCCAAGAGAAGAATGGAAACTCCCTAAACCAAAGGTGATTAAAAAAAAGCAATTCCTTTCAATCACACAAGGTCTGATGCATCTCAGGTTGCCCTTTTTCCACCTGGTCCTTCTGCTTTACGTCCATTCCCTGTGGACTGACACATACAGGCCACTGCTTGATCCTCGTATACCCCTGTCCATATGTTTAGGCCACCATTAATGTCACGTAAGAGACTAGCTGGAAGAGACACGCTCCAAGGAAAGCGGAGCCAGAACATCCCCCTTCTCCGCAGCCAAGTGCGCCGTGCTGCCAGCACATCTGCTCCCTACCAAGCCAATGAGCCTCAAGGTTATTTTGGGACCTGCATCTACACTAACTGGCGGCACAGAGCACCAGCAGTATGAAACACATAAGGACCATAGAACTGAAACCTGCAATTCAGGGACCAGCCAGCACAAGGGCAACGTACCCGCCCGAAAATAGAAGGCAAACCTGCTTTCAAGGACGGGAGACCCCGCGAGGTACTAGCTCCTGATGCGCTAAAGTGGAACAAGCGGGCACGACGGAGACCCATAAGGAGGATTTGGGGGCGACGCTCCAAGGCCCTCCCTCCATTTTTGGCTGTGCCTTTATCCAGGCAGAGCTTCCAGCCAGAAAGCATGGCCTGCAGTGACTTCAGGCCGTCCAAGACCAGCCGTGGAGGGCACCTGGACCACAGGCCTTTGTCCCTCTCCCCGGCAGAGGCAGCAGGCACCTTGGGAGCCGCCTTTTCCTTGGGCGAACAGACAAGGCCTGCCGCCCAGAGCTCGGCCCACCCAGTGTGCGGGGCTTGGAAAGGGGAGAGGAGCGGGTGACGTGGGGGATTACCTAAGAGGGACCGGGTGAGGGGGGAAGAGGCGAGTTTGGCGGGGAGCAGCTCTCCCCCGGGCGCAGGGGGTCACCCGGGCTTGGCAGCAGCGCACGTGTCCACTTCTCGTGGCTGGAAGACCTGCTTTAAAACACCCACACTTTCCTTTTTATTCCCGTTTCTATCATTTGTTTGCCGTAGGGGTAGGGAAGGCTGTGGTCAGGTGCAGCTTTCGGTGAGGAGACCCCGTCCCTGGTGGGCACTCGGCCTCTAACTGCAGAGGGAGCCATTTACACCCCGTCGCGAGGAGGAGCTGCCTGCCTGGGTACCTATGGCCTGTGGGGCAGCGAGCGCTGGCCCCGGGCTTGGCCCCGGGCTTGCACACGCTTTTTCGCGACACTCCTAACTCACCCACCTGAGCATAGAGGTATGTAGGGGTAGTAGATACCCCAGTGTGCTCAAGCGCCACAAACTGGTCCCCAGCCTTGCCATACCTGGCAGGCGTAGTCTGAGCCGTGCCTGCCCGCCGGGTCAGCACCTGGTAAAGAAGAGTGAAACATGGCTTTGGAGGTGGGGAGGGAAATACAGGGAGACGCGTCAGAAAGCCATCGCTGACAAACAACATCTAACCACCTCTCCGAACAGAAAAATGAGAATTGTGATAGCTAAAGCTGCAGGAGGCTTCACCCCCTCCTCCCAGAGACGCGCCACAGCATTGCCTGAAGTTTGCTCCATCTCTTCCGTGCCCAGAGAAGCGCCCACGGGCTCCAGAGCACGCCCGCTCATCTGCACAGCTACGTGGCCTCCTCCTGCAGGGACACACCCCTCTCTCCATACAAACCTTGCTCATTTATGGCCTTACATCCATCCCAGCAACAACGCTATTACTACGGGAATTATTTGCTCAATTGTGAAATCAGTAAAGACTGCACTTAGGGAAACAAAGTAATGAAAATCCTGAAACATGAGTACCTTAAACTCTAGGAAAGTTCAAATCTCAGGCCCTTCTCCAGACCTTCACCACCACATCAAGACACAACACCACCAAGACAAGTAAATGGAGAAGAATATACCTAAGGAATAAAAATGCTCATTTAGGATCCATCAGCAACAGCCTTTCACATCCCTCAAATTTCCCTGAGGGCTACAACCCCCAGCCAAGATCCTCTCTGCTGTGGGTGGCTGGAGCGTCGCCTGGCCAGGACCCAGCCCTCGGACGAGACTTGGGATGCACAGGGCTCCAACCACAGTTGTCCACACAGCCCTGCTCCCCTGGGGAAAGCTCTGCTTTTCAGGCAGGTGATATTTTGACAGCACATTGAAACTGTATGCGGAAAGCAAGTGTTTTGCACTTTTACTTATGCAGATACTGAGAACGCAAGGGTTTTCCCCCTCATAAAAACATTTCAACAGCGACAAAATTGCTGTAGCCCTCCTGTGAAACCAACAAAACTAGTGCTCTCCCCGAAGCCATGAACTGGATTAGAAACTGTATAAAACTTTCATTTACATAAGTACATTATGCTTTTGGAGCCATTCTGTACATCAAGGTCTGATCAGACCACAGTAACTATCTGCTGCTGGACAGACTGTGATTTACACGTTACTGTACACGAGCACATAAAAATAAATGCTTAAACTTTAATCAAATAAGCTTTGGCTTCTAGATATTTAAAATTTAGATGCCAATCTAAATAAAACATTAATCTAGCATGAATTTATAGCCAGTCTATTGTCTGAATGGCCTTTCTGTTCATCACCTGAACAGAAATATGCCTTTTGTTTGAAAACAAGAGAGGCATGTTCCAAAAACACACAGGTCACAGTTCTACCATTGCATCTTGGATCATAGCAGTATATAAATTAAAATAGTTTCCATTTATTTTCACTGGAGAAAGTATCCTTTCTTCTTTTTTGCCAGTCTTCACACTCACATATCAAATGGCTTATAAAAGCATTACAGCTGCTGATTGACTAAGAATTATGCACAGCAACTAGTTTCCTAAAATATCCTGTGTTTTTGACACTTCTCATTTCCACTCAGTTGTCTGTCACACAGACTTACTTTTGGGGCAAGGAACACCTTTTAGTATCCATACAGAACCAAGACAAACAGAGGCTCAAGGTGGGTGGATTCACTAGGCTCTGCGGCAATATGAACAGCTAACAGCATAAGCCTCTACCAGTTTTTGCTTACAAAAATGTCATACTAACAAGTATCAATCAGTGTCCTCACCCAGGGAAGAATTGCCAGATTTTCACCTATTTATCAAAAACCCAGCTATTTTATCTAAGAAGTAAATGAAAGAGAAACTTGGAGGAATGGTGTTAAATAATTCTCACAGAACAAGCAGCCTGTAACAGAAAACCTTTTAAACCCTGGAAAGTCTCCTAGTAAGTACTAGGAGTGCAGCAAAACCACTGCACTTGACATGACAGGAAAACAAGCAGACAAAACTACTAAGACGTCTCCTGCATCCAGCTCTGATGAACTGTCACAGGGGAGGTCGGGTCATCCTGTAGCCGACAGCGTGCCAATAATTTCTATTAAATTCCGGTGGAAAAACTCAACATCCGGGGGAAAAACAAAGTTTCCTTCAGCTATTGTTTCCTCTCCAAAGATCACTTCTTCAACTAAAAGGATGGGGAAGAGGAAAGAAAGAAAGGGAGTCGGTGAATAATGCTCCGTGACTAATAGCCGTGGTCTGACCAGTCTGAAAGAGCTTCAAGTACCCATGACCTTTTGAAGAGCCACAAGTTAGACACTAACAAAAACGCATAACGCAAACTCTCACACCCCCTTCCTTTTATCAAATGGGCGTTAGGATGAATAAGCTGACAAAAACAACATGGAAGTAATCTGCTGAGTAATTCCTCTAATATTCCACCGTGGGTTGACTCTGAGAGTTTGAGGCACGCAGCTACGAAGGCACAGCGCTGACTGTATTTCAGATGACAAATTCTCATTAATCACACACAAATACTACGTGTTGTTCCACAAATGTTCTCCTGGAGCAGCACTCAAGTCGTTAACAAATCGCTGAGCCCTCCCATATATCTCATTACATGATTTCTCCGAGAGGACGTGAAAGCTCTCACCCAACTGCTCCACGTGTCCCACTCCCTGTTATTATCCTATGGGACTTCACTCAGTGCACGCGTTCCCCATGCCATTTAAAGGTCTTCAGTATAAATTCTGCTTTCAGAGGGTGGCATACCAGTTAACAACTGTCAGGGGCTTGTTTCCTACATCTCTTCTGTCGATCAACATAAATCCACCCCAGACTGCAGCATCATTAGATCAAGCTTGGCAAAAACAGGTGATAGTAATAATAATAACACCCAACTCTCATATAGTATTTTAGTACTTTTCATCAGCAGATCTTAAAGAAGGTCACTAACGCTGTACAGAGGGGTGCAATATTCTTCTGTGGTTCTTCCCTTCAGAGCTTCACGTGCAAGGAAAGTGCTTAGCATGTTTCATATTGTTGGACCGTGGAGATGTATTCTACTAAAGCAATGCATACCAGTCCTGTGTAAATGGAGGTGTAGGGATTCCTGTGAATACCATTTTTAAATTACCAATAGACAAAAATCCATCATATAATTATTGTTGAAAGGGAGGGAATAATTTACAGGACACAGTTTACTTGAGTCTTTTTCAACTCTCAGAATATATAGCAGTCATAGTCATTATTCCCAGATTCAATTTAGCCTTTGACGTTTCATATGTTTTTATTCCAAAATCACTGTTAACACATTGAGCCTGACTTATTGATATCTAGATTAAGTGATTAGAATTACACGAAATGTTGTTTTATTTCTTGAGTAGACAAGTACACAATTCTGGTTCAAATACTGAAATTCACTGAAACATTTTTTGAAATAACAAATATCAGAAAGCAATATGATCCATTCTATGCAGAAGAAAAAATACTATGCTGGTTACATTTTGAACGCATGCTGCCAAATTCTCAAATGATTGCATGATCAGAAAAAAATGCACAGCATTAACTATAACTAGTTAGCAAAGATAACTCAATAAAGCTTTATGGAAAGTGCTCAAAACTCCCAACTAAATCATCTGCTAGCTGTAAAAATCAAATCACATTTACTTAGATGCCTAAATATTATTTAGTCAGCACTCAAGTTGAGAATATTATTCTACCTTGGGGAAAAAGCAGCTCGGGCTAAAGCAAGAACTGCGATATGATTGCCACCCAAACCTTTGGGGAAAGTTTGGCAGTGCATCCGAAGTCTACGCCTAGCACGTGCTTATGTAAGGCAGAACCCTAAAATCTGGATGTAACAACTGCAATGTAAGGGAAATTCAAATTCAAATTTCAGACCGTCCCTATCTAAAGGAAAACTTGTTTAAAATTGTGAGCAAAACTCAGGATCCAAAAACAGTGAAAAGGCACTATGTGAACTTCTTGCAGCTACAGAACTGATTATAGAGCAAGAAAACAGAACTCTGAGGTACAACCCGAGGGGTGAATACCAGAAGCCCAGACCACTCCTGTCCTGGGGAAAGCTTACGCAACAAGCATACCTAAAATGACGTGGTGGCAGTACAACAAACTGTGAGGACCCTCTCAATTGCAGACTCGTGAACAGGAACAAGAAGCCTCGGATGAGAACAAAGGAGGGATGGGGAAATGAATGTCTTAGAGAGGCTCTGACAATTCTGAAGATGAGAGGTGACAGGAAAGATTTTGAAGAGAGAAGTAAACAGAGTGGAAGTCACAAACAGGAGAGCTGACAGCCAGAAACTCTTTGGATTTAAAATGAGCTCAGTGGACAGAGAAGGGGAAAGATCATTGAACTGTTACCCATGAATGACAAGGATGGAAGTGGAGCACTGTGAGAAAGAAGACATCCAGCATATTTGGCAGCAATAGCTTTAGGAGGGTCTTGAATGGGGACACAGTGGCAACTGATCCTGCTTAGGCTCTGACATGTGTCAAAGAAGAGGGAGATGGGGGTAAGTGGAAAAGTGTCCAACCTATGAGGAGAGCTGAAGAAGAAAGCACCACCAGAAAATTCAGAAAAGACAAGAGAGGAAAAACCCTTGGGCATGTGCAGAATTGCTGATGAAGTGTTTACTGACGAGGGGTGAAAGAATCTCATCATGTCAGCTCAGCGAGCTGGGAAAAGCACCTCAAGACTGAAAAGGGGCAGAAACAGTTCCTAGAACAAAGGCAGCAAAAATGCAAAGGGAGCTTAATGCATTCTTGAGAGAGCATTTTTAGTACAGTATGGGGAAGCCGAGGGGGAACGTTGCAGCAGAGTCCATGGGGGATATGGAACCAATTCTTTTTTTCCTGATCTGCAAAAGATATGTTTCTTCTCCCACCCACCCCAAAGAACAAGATCACATTCTACGTTTAAAATTAAGCCTCTAAATATTTGGAGAGGACATCAGGGATAAGAGGACCTAAGAAAACTTGTGAACTGTGGCTAAAAAACTTTCTAACTCCAGAAGAGAGGTATCAGCAAACATCAGCTAACAAAGAACCAGCGATGGCTAGCAATGGCCAGAAGCATATGCAGTGCTGCAGTTGACCCACCATGCAATGTCTGCTGAAGTAACACACTTATATTTCTTAGATAACATTTGCTAACAGGTTTCACACCACTGTTTGTCCCCTCAGAGTAATTTCAAAGTCATCCTCAGAAGATGGATCTCAAATAGGAGGGCTGAGATCACTAGTGTCTGTTTTCACCGCAGGTACTGTAACAAGCTTTGCAGAGGAAGAGCCAGGAGGAGCCCTTCAGTTGCCATCAGGCCATTAGCTCCAGCGTGCCAATGCCAATACCTTGTTATTTTTAAAGTGCATAAAGACTCCCCTCTGCAGTGGTGGTGCTGCTGGGCCTGCACCTGTTCAACAGGGGATGCTACTGCTACTAGGATTCAGTAATTGTGAGCCTTGTTTATCTAGGGCAGGGCAGGAGGTTTTAAGCACAGTCAGTGAGCCAGGAAGGGCAGGGGGTGGGAAGAAAAGAGCTCTGGTTTCTCTAACAAGAATGCCCAAGTGTTAGCTGCTACATCTGAACGCTTGGCTCATACTACTCCACCAGGAAAGTCCGTAGGCATCAAACGAGATAAGGCATCTATAAACACAATCACACTAAAATGCCGAGGCTGATGCACCTGAACATGCCACACAAGCTGCACTGAGCTGCTGCAGTTAATAAAAGCATCGTCTCTCCTGATGAGCCTGCCGACCTCTCACGGCACCCCATGCTCACCATTGGGCAGGAGACACCTCCATCCTGATCCAGCAGATCTGCTCCTGAGCAGCCAAGAGGGCTTGCTAAACACCATGACGCAAAGTGCTCTGTCCTCCTCCCCACCACGGATGAGCCACGCTACGCTGAGCTAGGGAGAGCAGACACCTTTTTCCTGTATAATGGAGCCTCTCAGCCTTATACGGATTAAGCACCCTGTAAGAGGAGCACTGGAAAATGCAAGATGGTATTGTATTGTATTAATGTCACTTAATGGTAACTGTCAATGATCGTGATGGAATAAATATGGAAAAGGAAATTACTGTAATTGATTGACAGTCTGGAAGCTTCCACATATGATCTAATGAGAGAGACCTGTGAGAAGCTGCTGCGGTAGAGGCTATTAATGCAAATCATATGCACCATGCCTGCTCTCTGAATTATGCAATGCCATGTGAATGTCTAATCCGTTTCACCAGGCTTGTCTCTATCCAGAAAGAATATTCCACTGACATGCTTATTAGTATATTAGGAGAGTTTTAGAAGTTCAGTGCTAGAGTGGGTGCCATCGCAGTGTTATTAATTTAGTTCAGAACAAAACAAACAGGTCTGTACAGCCATCAAAACCACTACATAAGTCTACAAGATAAGTTTGTCACGGCTGATGGGAATTTGCAGGAATGCCTTGTGATACGTGGTAGGAGTTAACAAATAGATAAGGAGGGTATCACTTTTCTAGGAAACTACTGTTGAGGACTCGGGAATTGAAGACAAGAAAAAATGTTTGATATAGCACCATGATATTTTGCATGGATTTCCAGAAAAACATTGTGATAACAGAAACAGACAGGAAATTTAGAGGAGGTAGTTGGCATATTTGTATTGCAGCAGTGCCACAGACACACAAGGCAGCGTACAAACGCATTGGAAGATGGTGTCCATCCCGAGCTTTCTGGGCTGATGCCATTTTATTTTGCCTCTAAAAATATATTTAGATCAAATGCCATTTAGATCAATGATGGAAATTATTTTGATGGAGTAATCATGGTCCCTGGGGACCACTTGTCCTTCGTGCAAAGCTGTAACACAATTAGCACCACAGTGTCTGTTAAAGGGAAGCACAGATCTGGACCACAAGAGACCTCACACAGTTTCAGATTAAGCTTGGGCATGTGAAGAAAGCTTGCATAAAGCCTCCTGTGCCTGTGCTGGCTCTCTCTCCCTCATTTCCAAAGTAAAAATCACTCAACTTTAACAAGAAATTGAGAGAAGGCTCTGCAATGTATACATGATTCCTCACTATTTTCTAAAAATAGCCATTTTACAAGTCTGAAACCTAAATAATAAAGCTGAAAATTAGCCCTGTGTCATTCACTCTAGCTAAAATGAGCACTTAGAGCAACCATTTTTTCTCAATATTACTTGCATCAAAGGATCACGGGCTAGCTATCTCTAAAAAGAGGTGGAGACCCCACGAACCCAGTCACAAAAGTGAAAAATGGCTGAAGAACAGCTTTGTCTCAAGATAGCTGTTGCTCTCCTCTTATTATGTCCCAGCCCTGTGAGACACTTTGTCCTTTTATACCTGCCTAGCACCTGGCAGGAGATGGGAAGGCTTCATGCAGGGCAACTGCATGGACACGGAGGGCCCAGAGCAAAGCCAGGCTTTCCAGGTGAGCCAGTGTTGGAGGCACTTGCCTCACCTCATGTAGGGTAAAGAAAAGCATGTTTCCCACTCCTCCTGGTCATGAGAGGCCCCAAAGCACCTGCAGACCTCTTACGTGGAAAACAGGATGGACACCATGCAATAGATACTCAGGACCCTCTCCAGTGATCCATACTGGATCGCTGTTTTCCACCAGTTTGTCTGTTAAGCGCAAAAACAATAAACCCTCACTTTTCTGCAAGTGCTCAGATTTCATAGAGTTATTACTTGCGCAGCAACAATACAAAACAGCCCCGTTACAGTCTAGGCTTTATGGCACCTGGAGATGCCTAGGGACAGACGCTGACAGCAGAGTCAAAGGGGTCTTGAAAATAAGTACAAGAAATGAGGCAGGGTTTCATATTTGGCAAGTCAGCACTGGGGAAGCAGAGATCCACGTGTCATTGTAACATTACATACTCTTGCAGGGAAAAGATGCTGAAAGCCCCCCTGGATTCAGGCATTGTTACTTTATTAGCGTTATTTGCAGTGCCACATCACAGCAGAGCCTCAGCCACATCAGCTGTGCAAACACAGCACTAGGAAAGGGAGCCCTTGCCCCAAAAGACTTGCAAATACTCCAACAGCCCCTCAGTAGAGGACACTGGTTTTCTGAGCTGGCTGCAACAGTCAGCTCTGAGGAATTACATTTGGGAATTACTTCCGCAAGCGGATGGAAGGTTGCCTCCACCCACACAGGGAGCCCATGGGCCAGGAGTCAGCTCTGAGCTGGACAGTCAGGCTCAGCAGCGTCCTGGGTGCAGGGACGCCTGTTTGGGACCTGGGCCTCAGCAGCATGATGGGTGGCTTCACGCTCAACCCTAATGGACCACAAGATACATCTTTGCAGGGAAATCTCAAATCTCTTCCCTCGGGATAAACGTGTTTGGAAGCCAGTGGTTTAAAATCCCTTCACAGTGATTTCAGAGAAGAGATAAAAGTATGTTTGTAAGCTCTCAAGAAATCACTGCAACTTCCTGGCAGCTACACAACTCCTGAGGAGGCTGCAAGCACCCTGGGACCTGCAGACCCCCCACTGGGGACAGGAGCACCTCTGCTGGCACAACGCATTTTCCTGTTTTTTTCCCCCCCTTTTCCGCACTGCCCCACCTCAGAGACAGCTTTGGGAAGGCAAGGATTAGGGATGTTTTGATCAGACTTGCCTTGTTAACAGAGAGGATAAACCCTCCACGACATTTTGGTGTTTTGAATTCACACTGCAGAAATTTATTAATGTTTCTTGGGGGGGTTGAATTTGTCTGGGAGGGGTGCACAGTGCAGGGGCAGGGATTTTGCAGGAAACAGAAGGCTCCTCTACTCTTGGAGGAGTTATTCGCCACTCAGGGGCCAACAGTTTCAGATTTTTGCAGAGATTGATGTTTTCAACATGTAGAAACACTCTGAGGGAAAAATATTTTGTGTGTGTTCAGCATCCAAGATTTCACTATTTTACTTGCAGAACAGACTGATTCTCTCTGTGCTCATTCAAAGGAAGTTTGCTTTTAGGCAGGATAGGCCAAAAAGGCAAAACCTGGGTCCAGATTTCAATTGCTCCCAAAAGCGCAGGCACACGAGGACTCAGACTGCTGTGCAGTTAGTAGCCAGCTGAGAATTAACACTCCTCTGACATTGGGGCAGGCTAAGCTTCTATGGGAAAACCGATCCTATACCTTAAACCATGTGGCATGCCACTCCACAGAGCCCGGTAATGAAGGAGCGTGGTATTAACATTCCAATCAAAACATCCAGGACAAGGAAAAAGAGAACTGGTACTTCCAGTGTCAACTCCAATTAGGAGGAAATAGAAGCCACAGATGAGAAATAGGAAGCATCTGTGTGTGAAAGCATATTTAGCTTTGAAGCTGGTGTGGGAATATTGGCTTAGTCCTTACTTTCCCCAAGTGTTATGTCATCTCATGTGTAATGTTGACACTTACAAGGATTACTTATTAAATAATTCCTTTACAAACAACAGGGAATAATTCTGGCCTTTGATATAGACAGATTATGATCTCAGATGCTACTATAAAGACCTTATATTCATCTTAACAGGCTAAGCACATTAAGAATCAGGGAAGAAAATACATGAATGCAAAATATGGAAAGCAAACCAAAGAACAGGAAAATCAGAAAAGCCATGCTGAGCCACAGGTTTTAGTACCTGAGAAAGGGAAATTATTAAGAGATTAAAATCAGTCCACACCAGTCTTCAATTAAGTAGAAATTGTGTTCTATGCCAGTCTGGGCAGAAGGCCTTCTTTTTTTTTTTTTTTTATTATTTTATTTTAAACAGTTCCGCATTTTGGGACTGCAAAAAAAAAAAAGGGGGGGGTTAAGAATAGCCTGCAGATGTCTAATTAACCTGACACTGCCCTCCGGTCAGGCACAGACAGCTCCCAATTACCTGCAGGTGCTTTAATCCAGGTTGTGGATGAAGCCTGGCATGATGCAGAGACTCCCAGGCCAGCTCTGTATGGGTGCAATGGTGCACATACACTGCTCTCCTGCTCCTCCTAGTCCTGGAGCAGTTTAGCCTGTTTCAAACAGCACAGAGCCTGAGTTAATAAGCTTTGCCAGGCCTGAACCGGTTCTCTGAGGAGCTGGCCTGGATACTGCTACTCTGCTGCAGAACCAGGAGCACCAGGGGACCATAGCACATGGGCGCCCACCACCACCTCAGGCTCCCAAATGCTGTGAGCAGACCAGGGGACCGGAGCAGTGACTTCCCCAGGGCTGTTTGTCCCAGGAGGACTCATTATTCAGGCACAGGGATGAAGGAACACAACCCACAAAGCGCAGACCCTCACACCCCACCCAGCACGCTATGTCCCATCTGCGTGTTGCAAAGTGCCCAGTAACTTCCCCACCATCCAGGGTGTCCAGAACAGCAATGAAATAGCTACAGCTGCTGAGCTGGCCATCACCTGTGCCCTGAGTGGTTTGTGCTGCAGCCTGTATAATAACCAACTAGTGACAGAAATAAGATCTGTGCTGATGGAGAGTCTGCACTCAATGCTCAAATCAGGCCTGAAACAGCTGCAGTTGCTATGTCTGGAGAACCTGGAACCAGCATCGCGATCCAGGCACGCTCTGCTTTGTGGAGAGGCAGCAAGACTCTTATAACATTTTACAGCAAACTTGGAGATATTGCTGCCTGAAGTCCTGAATGGGCAGATGCAAGGGGCCAAATGATCCCCCCTGTACAGCACACCTTGGCTTCAGGGAAATTGTACTCAGGGTCACCTTGGCAGTTTGTTGTTTGTTTGGTTTTTTTTTTTTAAATTATCCTTTCACTAGGACATTTTTTCAAGCTGTCCCCATCTGAGCATCTGGTATAACATGGATATGGGGGAATGACTCCTTTAGAAACAAGCTGAACCAAAAAAAGAAACAGCGTTAATTTAATCTGTTTTCTCAAATTGCAAACCCTCGTACATGCTTGAAGCAAATGAGGCATTAAAGCTGAGAAAATGCATTGAGGCCCTTTAGCAGCACTTCCTTCAGAGGAATGAGAATGGGAAAGGCCCTTTTCATACTGTCCCATTGTCCCGGCCAGCCGCTAGGTGTTCGGCCCTGGAGCTCCAACTAGCAGCACAGTATGGGGTTACCCAGGGCAATGAGCGACAAACAATTTAAAACTTTTCCATAAATCTGAAAAACAAAGAGGCTTTTTATCTCTGCACTGAAAAGAGTAAACGAGCAGAGCCTCCATCCCCAGAGCCCACTGCCCTGGCGTGATCAGAGCAATCAAACTGATGGTCTGACAGCAGACCTGCAGCAGGCAGCCCTGTTCTTACAGCAAAGAGAAATCGCTCAAGAAATTCTTCCCAGTTGCCTGCTACAAAAGGGGAGGCCCTTCGCCCTGAACCTCAGTATCCTTCCTGCTGGCAAAAGCGTGCTGCTGCTCCTCCTGCTAGTCACGCCATCAAGAAGCACAGCTCCCTCAAACCCCTCCGGGGTGACAGCAACATGACAAAGGCAGAATAGGGCCCACTCTTAGCGTTTTCCTGAGCTTTAAGGAGAAGCTCATGCTCTTTAATAAAAGCAGTCAAGCCAGAAACACTTTTTTTTTAAAGCAGCAAGTGGAAAAGCAAAGCGAGAAGAACTTTTTTCCAACCTAGAGAGTGGCACAGAGGAGAGAATAAAGACTGAAATGACTGAAAGCCTGCAGAACATTTTATAAAACAGTTATTTTTTCCCCCCAACAATGGTACTCTGTCCCTGACATGAATCAAAAATGTCACAAGGCAGTTTGGTGAGGCCGCATGTGAATGCTGGGTATTGAGCTGCAGCAGCTGCAGGCAGACTTTGTGGTTAACCCTGTGAGACTTTCACTGCTACAGCTGGCTTCGATTCTGTCGCCGCATCCAAGCAGCCGCTCCTTCCCACTGCGCTGCTGCTAAATATAATTGCAGCCTTATCAGTCTCTGCATTTCATTCCACCGCAAGCATCACAGGACCAGTTCAATGGTAAAGATGTCAAATTAAGAGATATATCTATATATATTACATACGAGCCTTCTTTCTTTTAAGGTCTTAAGTTTGTGCTTTATATACTTTAAAAACCTAACAGCCCAAAGTGACCTGAACTCAGACCTGTGCTTATTCAGGAAGCATCAGTTCACATTGCAAAATCTTGAAGAGGAGAATAAATCACCTTTGCCTAAGGAATATCTCTCCCTAGGCCACTTTGAAGCCTCCTCTCTCCAACATCAGTACTAGGAGGTCTGTTGCTATTCCCTTACAATCCAAAGCACTAACATAGGCTACCCACTTGCATTTTTATCTCCATGGTATCCAGCTCTACAACAGAACACCTTTCCTAAAACTTTCAGCATAAATGATGCTCTCTGCTTCTGCAATACCAGCAGAGTCCAACAAGACAGTAACGTTAGATTAGTGAAAAGCAAATATTTTATGTCTCAAGTGTCATGAAAATTTCTGCAGTTCTTCAAGCTGTTATTAGAAGCCTACATTATTTTCAGCTTGCCCCATATAAATTTCTCTTCCTCGCAACATGACTTTTCTGCAGAAAAAAAGGTAAGGAAAACAGAGCTGGAAGGAGAGGTGCACAGTTCAAGAAACACAAGCCTGGTTTTGCATGAAAAGTTTCAGTTTAAAAAAAAATCCTTTAAAAAGTTATTTTAACAATCTGTAACCAGCTTCAACCACCACATCTTTCCCAAGACAGCATTTTGAACAGAGGTCTTGACTAGTATCCTTAAATAGATTCAGAATTGCTCTAGTGACTCTGAAGTAAACCCCTCATGGAAAAAAATATGGAATTGGTTTTAAAGTCTAATCAAAACAATTTAGCTTAGTGCAGTAAGTTGCATGCACTTCTATGCACCAGTGCAAGTCCTTGCATACTGATTGGTTTCATTACAGAGGTACAGGCTACCGCAAAGGCAGTATATTGGACCAGAGCATTCCTGGACTAGATTCCTGTGCAAAAAAAAATGGAAACCTGAAAGTCTTGCATTTCATCAATAGATTTATATGCACACAGATTATTGAGTCAAGCTTTATGCTCTTGCATCAGCATAAGCCCACAGCCAGGTTAACTAAGTGGAAGATCTGTTCACTACTACAGAAGTGATTTAAAACAAAGGCCCTATCACCCTCCACCTGTGGTATTTGCCGGAAATTCTGCTGGGGTCCTGCTTTCTGATTGTGTGAATTTTTCCTTACAGGGCCTTTTTCCTTACCTGTAGAAGGAAGGGTGCAATCCTAATAAATATTCAGTGGCTTTTTGCCACTGCATGCATCATCATCCTCTCCCAGCTCTGTCACCCTGCTGACACCCTTCCCCCCACCAAACCCCCTAAAGTGCATCCCACTTCCCTGCAATCCAGCCCTTAGGCCAGTATTGTCTTTCCAGCACAAATATGCAATGGATATTTTTAAGAGCATGACACTAGAAGATACCTATCAACTTAAAACAGAAGGCTCTTTGGATGTGGCCTCTCAAAACACCAAGGCATGTGAACATGCATTAGCAGTAGCAGCCACCCCCACTTTTTTACCAGAGTTTTTAACAACAGAGGCAAGGAAAAAAGGGGCAAATTCCAATACAGTCAAATTGCTTGTGAGTGCACACTATGTCTGCAGGGTGGCAGGGCAGCCAGAAAAGCTCCTGCTTCTCTCCATCACCCTCTGCTCCACCTGACAGTGTGGTAGCCTGGAGCATACCTAAGGGCTACAGCACAAACTGCCCATGAGGAGAACAGCAACATGAAAAGCTTCATCGCATCATTAGGCCACAATTTGTGCTAATGCCCCAGATTCTGTGGGAGAATGTAAGCACCTAAGAAATAGCCTGCCTTTGAAGCGGACAGCTCAGGGTTGGATTTAGACCACTTGTCATCCTTTTCCTTTACTTAATCCCTATCCCATCTCTCAGCCCCATTTTCTTTACACTAGGAAAAAAAAAATTTAAAGTCCTTCTACCCTAATTCTAAATCCAAGCCTCCTGACAGCAAGCAGGATTGTTTCAATAAGCCTTGGCAAAGCATGCCCATTTTTAATCACAATTTTATAAAAATTAATAAAAAGTTAGAGGAAGGAAGAACAAAAGAAACAGGGACTCTGGGCTGCACGCAAGTGGCCAATAAGTGGAACATGGTGCCATTGTAAAACATGGGGATCGGCCCATGCCAAAACCAGCCCGTGGTGTCCACCACAAGGCTCCAGCCTGGGGTCTGCAAATAAAAATCAAGAAGAGAGGGATGGGCAGAAGAAGCCAGCCCTTGCTGCAATGATGGGGTAGAGCCCAGGAGGGAGGTCCCCAGCAGACACCCTGTTTCCCCCGAGACCCCACCTGGCCCCACTTCTCCATCGCCTGCTGGGGCATTGGGCCATGCAAAGCTTGGAGCCCGAGCAGCAACTGCTACCAGAGGGGTTGCAGGTTTGTGGTGGATATAGGTGGTCCCTTTTCTTTCTCTCCCTCTCTTCCACTTCCTGATTTTGGCTCTGCAAGCAATGCTTTGCTGTCCAGGAGCGGGGTTTTGTGCTGCAGGGATCCTGCCTTTCACACAGAGAAGCAGAGAACTGAGAGCCTGGCTATCTGCAAGGTAGAAACCTCCCGTAGCACACGCTGAAGAGGAGGAAGGGTGTTTACTCTTTTACCTCAGCCAAAATCTGCTTTGATTAATTGTACCCTGCAGCCCAAGCACTCCTGCCTCCCTCCGTGCAGGCAGGCCTCTCCTCCCTGCCTTTACCAGCACCTGCCGCCCCCCACCCCACCTTCCCCGGAGGACAGAGGTGGTCAGCACCAGCATCACCTCCCCAGCACCTCAGGTGCAGCAAAGAAAACAGCGGTAACCTCCCAGTGGCTTCACAGCTACTCATGAATATTATCAGTGCACCTGAAAGTTATCAACCAAGCAAGGGAAGGGTGCCAGGAGTGAAAAGCAAATGAGTGACAGCTGAGCAGTACTGTCCCATTCAGGTGTCAGCATCAACCCACTCCTGCCTCCCAGGACAGGGCTGTCTTGGTAGCTAGCTGCTGGGGAAAAAAAAAAAAAAGAGCATTTTCAGATCACACATCTTCAGAAGTCGTCTTCTGAGTTCCTTGCAAAACTCTCAAGGTCTAGGAGGCCGCTTGGCGATATGGGTTTGGAGATTGAGACGGTAAGGCTCTGGCCTTTTCCATAACATGGTGAATCTGAAAAGTGTCTTTTTAGTCATAAAAAGGTTTATGTCACTTGACTAGCCCAACAGCTTTGTGTTATTGATATTCTTTAAGCTTAACCTACACTGTGGTAATGAGCCTCCTTACTTGGAGGTAAGGTTTCTATGTCTATTTCTGCCAGCATAACTTATACTTGGACTTACACAATGCAAGCAAAACACTAAGAACACCACCCAAAAGCTGTTGAAATAAGTAATCAGCATTCCCCTAGGCCTCCGCTTTCCTTAGGCCCAGACTCAGAGACTTCTACCTGCATATAATTTTTCAACATTGATTTGCCCTGTAAAATCAATGGAGCAACTCACACAAGTCAAGGCAAAGCACTCACAGGTCTAGAAACTTTAGCTGTGCAGCATTAGTGGATGAACTTGAAAACAAGCACTATCATTGCAAAAATATGCTTTAGGTTCACACTCCCCACAAGGACAGGGGCATATTGGCATTATATGACCAATCAAATTACCTTATTAGATGCACAGAGACTTTTATGTTCCATACAAAATACTACAACTTTGTTCTCACTAGAAGGTGTGCATTATGCATATTTTAAAAAGACTATGAAATAGATGTTTCCAAATGTAAAGTATTTGGACAAATTGCACAGACCGGTGTCTGTCTCTGATTTTAAAAATCAATTTTCTGCTGTAACATAACACTTTAAAAGACCCCAAGCCTCATCACACAAGCTTCTCACAAAAACTATCTTGGTCAACTCTATCTTGGTCAACTCTATGTTGCCCATAATGAAAGCTACATTTCTCTGTACATTTACCTATAATAAGAGCAGTGAAGAGAGGGTTAGCATGTGACAGAGCTGTGCCAAATCTCTGAAAATTTCTGCATTTCAGATTTTGCTTTTTAAAAAATTATTTTAAAACAAGATTTTAGTCACCACAACATTTTAACCCTGTTTGACATTGTAGCTGAAGAACAATCCAGTTTTATTCTAGTCTGTTCTGAGATTTCCCACATTTTGCATGCTCTGCACAAAAACAAGTTATGGGACTCTGAAACAGTCTAGACAAATTATGTTGCAAAATTTTCCTGCTACAAGTTTCAGGGAGAATATATTGGCTAATCACATGCAAGGATTATGCCTGAGAAGCAAGAAGTTCATCAACAGTCATAAAAGGGGAAGAAGAAAAAGAAGTTGTTAAAACTCGCAACACTGCAAAGGCCTGCTTAAGCTTCTATATGATAACAAGAATCACCCAAATCCATTAGTGCAGCTCAGCAGCATCTGCGGAGATACCAATATCGGTAGAGATGCACCCTTGCATCTCTTTGCTTTAGTTCTTTTCACATACTTTTGGAGAAAGAGCAGCACAACCCACAGAGCTCAGCTGCTAAAGAGCATTTCTGCTTGGCTATTAGTAGACAACACCAAACCAGGAAATCTTAATGTGAATTGCCATAACTGCAGGCTTTTGGGGAAGGGGGGAAAGGCTCAAGTTTTTGTTCTGTAGATGGCAAGTGCCTGGCATCAAAGTTGTGGTTGGCAGCCAAGCCTCCTAGACATCACTGCAAGATAGATAAGTAGCAATTAAGAAAGGCCAGAATCCCACTGAAACCAAGTTTTGCTATTGACACAAAACAACAAAAGAAAAATCAACAAATATCCATTTCAGCGGATTTGGGATTTCACAGAAAGTATTTCCCTGAGACTTGCTATATTATTTCTCTTTTACTTAAGCTTACCAAATTCTAGGGACAGTGTGGCCAAGAAAAATGCCTACATACAATGAAAGTAAACAAGGAAAAGTTTCCTTGCTTAAATGAATCTTGAAAGGCAGGAGAGGGCAAGTAACCTCTTTGTTTCTTGCTACTTCAGATCAGACAAAGCATACATTTACTTTCTGCCAGTAGTCACACCTCTTTGGACCATCTTACCATCATCAAGGGAAATGCCAGATCTCTGCTCTGTTTTCTGAAGCATCACTCACTTCAGTGACTGGGAGAAAAACAAGAAAAAAAAAAAAGGCTTATTTCTTTGCAAGGTTCCCACCCAACAGCCCCAGTTGCACGCTCCCCTGGCACAAGCTCTGCCAGTTCAGCCTCAATCCTGCCCCATGGGTGGTACCTGACCCACCCCAAAATGTCTTCCCCAATACTCAGCTTCTTACAGCAGAGGGACCTCACTAGTTAAGGTGCTCCTGAATGACCATAGCTGGTCCTGCAGCTCCAGCACACTTCCCCAGCTTGGAGACCTACACTTAATTGCAATCATTTTTGTTGTAATTAACTGGTAACAATGAGCAACAAAGCGAGAGTGAGATCTCAGATCTGCTGCCACATCCTTCCTACCTCCTGGCCACCGTTGAGGGGTTTTGTTTCTCGTTAGGACAAGCACATCCGTCCTCCGACCTGCATTGCTCTGTGCAGGGCTGATTTAAAGGGAGAGGTGAGCAATGCCCAGCCTGAAATCCCATTGCTGCTCAGCTCCAGGCTGCTTGGCCACAGCCTTTCCAAGCCCCTTCCTCAAAGGCCACCGTGTTTATAGTGGTGGCCTGACAGCCCAGTGTCCCCCTCCAAATGCCACTGCAGGTTTCCCACTCATTGTCCCGCTGCCATTGTCCTGGTTCTCCTTCTGCAGAACGGCCACAACAGCACTTTTCATCCCTGAAATGCACCGCACAAATGGGGAGCACAAGTCAAACAAAAGCTACAGCCACTCTGTTTACTAGGGAGGAAGATCAATGGGCTTCAATGAAAGGACAGGAAGCTGATGTTCTCACTGTAACTTGCTGGTAAAACAGTGAATAGCGCTATCGAGGCTGACAAAGGCTCTTTTTTTCCCCTCCTCTTACTTTTTTTTTTTTTAAATGAAGAATCCAATGGAGAGGGTTATGGTGTAGTTATCAACAGGCCATGAAATGGGGAACATCAGCAAGTTTATTCAAATCTTTTGTTTGCTCTTTGAGGGAGTTAAACAGAAACCTCAAAGTGTACACAGGAAAATAAAAACAAAAGAAAAAAAATCACACAAGCAAAAAGACAAACTGTTAGGATAAAAAAAAAAAATCAAGCAGGAGCACAGGTCTGAGGGGTTTGCAACCACGTTTGTTCAGCATCTTTCCTGTGTTCAGGGTGCATAAAGCATCCCAATGGATGGGCAAGGGAGAGCATGGCCAACCTATGGAAACAGCTAACCACTCCGTACATCTCCACAAGGTCACTGCTGTGACGAGACAGCCCTTAGGGCCCTATTAGAAGCACTACACCTGGTGTTTACATGATTAGGCCCTTCTTCAGGTAGATCTGGAGCACTCTGGGATGCTCTAGTGTAGTCACCATCTACATCTTGGCATTTACCCAGCACCATAGAAAGGGAGCTGTGCTTTGGTGGAAATACCACTGGATTGAAGCCTACTCGTAAGTAGGGAGTGTGTTGTCCTTCCACAGACATGGACCCTCTTCTCTTACCAAGGTTTTTGCCACATAGTGAAACATGTTGCAGCTACTCATGGAAGTATTCTTAAAACTCTGGATGTTTTAAAAATGTGGTGATATGACTGATATCAGAAGGGATGCTGCTGGAAGAAGGGCAAACCTGTGTATAAATATCATATTCCCCAGCACCTTCAAACTATGTGAATCTGTCGTACAGCCTACACGTATGCATTTGACTTGTGCCTTAAAAACAATACACCTGAATATTTAGGTATATCTCATACATTGTGCACACGATATGCATCGCATATGCATGCATAGGTCTGCAGTGCTGGTAAAGAATTAAAACGCTATCATACAACTAATGCCAAGTGTTTTGCAAACATGAGAAGTGAAAATCTTTTGGCTCTCCCAGGATGCCTTCACAATGTCCAGCATATAAAATTTCAGACTCCAGATTCAAAGTGAAGCTTAGCACAGGGGAAATTGTGATTTTCATTGAAGGCTCAAAGGAAAATTCAGGATTATATGAAAGACATGAGGTTAGTTATTAGTAATGTTGTTCTTCAAAGGACTATAGAAACTGAGAGGACTGATGTCATGGGAAAGCCAAGTAATTGGTGAAAATGTTTTTAAAGGTTAACCCTTTCTTTTACTGCTTTTGGAGAACCGTAAAGAGACTTGATAAGATTTCCTTCCTGCCTGCTTCGTGCCTTGGGCTTATCGCTTGCAGGGAGCCTGTTCTCCTACTTAAAGTTTCTCAGCCCCATTTTATACATTGATATAAAGCTGGTGCCTGCAGCAGCCTGAACACAGCAACACATCAGCACGAGCTGTCCTCCCCGCTGAGCACACATTGGCTATTGCAAAGCCACCAAGAGCCTTCCAGTTCGCACTAACCTCTGAGGGGTCCCTGGTGGCCAGGGCTGCAGATGTGCATGGGGTATGGTCACTCTTGTTCATTCCACGTGAACGCTATTTGCTCAAGCTGTTGTCACAGAACTAAATTAAACCAGAAGCATGTGGGTATTACACTGTTTGGCCTTAACATGAGCATGCTTGAAAAGCAAATGGAACACATGCTGGTCTTGCAACGGCCCTCCACCCGGTTACCCTCTGATGTTGCCTGCAGCCTACTTGTCTTGCACAAGATGCACACGGAGGGAGGGATGCGAAGGCAGGTTTGAAGTAATCTCACCCACGTTCAGCTTTGCCCACCTCTGCCTCCTGTGTCAGGC
The DNA here is from genome assembly GCF_964195595.1 of Calonectris borealis. Lineage (NCBI taxonomy): Eukaryota > Metazoa > Chordata > Aves > Procellariiformes > Procellariidae > Calonectris > Calonectris borealis. Next base: position 100,859,748 of record NC_134313.1, on the reverse strand, counting down.
CTCAACAGAGCCAAAACAAAGGTAAAAGCACGCTGCTCCCCCGGGATCTGTGGCATATGTCAATGCACATGGGCAGCCAGACCTTGGTCCTCTTTCTATTCCTTTTTTTAATGAGAATTGACAAGCCAGTGCCTCTATTAGGGTGCACCAGGAATAGAGAATGTGTAACAATAACTCACTCCAAATAAAACTTAATATAAGAAGTTGCTTCTGCTAGGCATTAATTTCAAATTCTCTAAATTCCTTGGTGTGGTCCTGGTTATACATCACTTCAGGTTTTTCACTAAGTAATCTCACAAAGCAAAATTATTATCTTCCAGATATAGTCGAGATGCATTTTGTATCTATATACAGATAGTGTCAAAAATAACTATCCCTTAACATCTCTGAATGTGGATGCTCCTTCCAGAGTAAGAGTTTACTTGGCAAGGTATTCAGCAACAGTTATTACACTTGAAGTGTATATCCTGCCTTAATCCAACAGAACTTTCAGCTTTCTTTTGGAGGCATAACAGTTGAATTGATCTTTTATACAGGGGGACAAATTTAATTTTCCGGCTCCGATTTGGAAAAGAATGCCTATTCACAACAGCACTTAAGCCTCACGGAAGTCAATGGGATCTAAACACGTGTTTACAATTAACCATGTGCTTAAGTGGTGGTCTGAACTGGGTGAATAAATGTGAAGTCAGTAGGTCTGCTTGCATAAGAAAGAATTACCAGTCTGGGAGAGAATTACAGAAATTGGCTATAAGAGGCTGGAGGATTAATAACAAATGTGTCATTCCAGTAAGTAATTTACTTAAACCAAAGCCATGGCAGAGCTGTTTAGAGTATGCACTCAGATTAATTTGAAGGACAGACTTAGAACATAATTATCAACCAAGGACAACTGTAAATTTGTAATAATATATCAGAATCACCAACTGACTTTCAGATGAGATCTACAGAACCGAACATCCGGCTCAGGTTTAATGAGTTCCAGCCTGTTTCAGTGCTGGGTTGTGACTTCACACAGAAAACTGAGTAAGTAGCAGTGCAGGCCAGAGAAGTAATTGTGGTTCCAAAAAATGAAACCAAAGAGCATATGTAAGAGCCTCCAAACCCTTCCAAAATTATTTTTGCGGTAGCAGTTTATGAGAAAAATATGAGAAGCCATCAACAGAGCTTAAGGGGTTTAAGCTCCCAACCCTCATTGACTGATAAGGGTCCTGTAGAATGTCAGACATTTCTCTGGGTACTCTTAAAATAACTTAACAATGAGGATAAATCCCTGTATTGGCCATATTTAAAGAAACACATTATGATTTCCAGGCAAGTTTATCATGTACATCACTTACCCGCCTTCTTCCCAGGCTTGCTCAGAATTACTGACACATGAAGAGCTGGTACATCTACATTTGATGAAGTTTGCACACTCCTATGTTACATAGGAGAGGAGGAAAGGGAATCATCTCCAGATGTCACTCCAACTCTGTAAGATCAATGTGAAGTTTAACAATTAAGAAGACTTGGACCAAAAGACCCTCAGGTTTTTTTAAATCAGTGCTCCTACTGTACTTTTAATGCATTACAGTCATAGCTGGCTATGGAAGGTGACCCTCCAAACTGGACTGACACCACTTTTTTCAATGCCAGAAGCTAAAATCGACCACCTAAGAATTTGAAGAACATACAAGTGACTGCAGCCCTCCAAGGCAATGCAGGGCTTCAGCAGCTCCAGCTTAGCTCACTCCAGGGCAGCTGCATCCCACTGCCCCCATGCCAGAAGGCTGCAAGTCCCCACAGGACCCCAGGGCAGCGGTGGGAGCCATCCCCTGCAAACATCTCCCCTCCTCTCCACCATCTCCAGGAGCAGCAGAAACAGCAGGCCGGGCATCTGTGCTGGCTTTCCCCTTTGCAACAGATAACACTGGTGTCCTTGTGCTCACAGAGATGCATGTGACTATTCTAAGGCTTTACAGGTAGTAACCGAGCTCCAGAGGCTGCGACAGCTCTGGAAGTTACTAATTAATTCACCGCAGCTGCTCTGCCCTCTCCACAGTAACTAAATCTGGTAAACGTGTGGGTTGTCGGGCTAAGGAGTGCAGGGCTCTGAGGTATGAGGAGGGATATGCTATTTCCTCAAATTTTCCTTTACTGAACTCAAGGTACAACTCCAGGGAGTCAACACATAAAAAAAAGTGTTCCTTCAGATGCGTGCCAAGTGCCTATGTACATAAGGCACAGCATGCACGTGAGCAGCATTTCAGCATTACTGCCGCTGAAATGATTTACATGTGCCAGAGTCCTGGTAGGGCTGCTGCTGCATTTAGACATATCCATGTGTCTCTGGCTTGCTAGGATAAGCTCCAGCATGGTGTCCTTCCTGGGACCCTCTCAAACACACCCAAGGGGCAGACTCTCCACCTGCAGACCCTTTCACAGAAAGGGGACTGCCCAGCCCAGCCACCCTGGGCTCCCAGAACAAGTGCCAGCCCTCCAGTTGCGTAAACAGACTTTTCCCCAGAATTTAGACATTACACACACAGAGAGGATTACAGCTGGTCTCAGAACCACAGGAAAATTGAAGCAGGTAATACTCTTGACTTCCAGCAGATCAAGAAATATACCTGTCTAAACAGCAACAAAATACCAATACCTATTTGCCTGCTGCCGTTCCTTCAAGACCCTGAGACATTTCTGAGGTTAACATCAGTCTTCCACAGCATTGGAGACCTTTTCTCCGCTACACAGGTTCAATCCTCCTGCTAAATCACCCAGTGTGGCTCCAACCCCTGCAGTCACTACATCCCCTTTCCCAAAACCACTGCTGAGGAGCCTCTTTTAAAACATCACAGCCTCTGTTTCAGCTGACCCACCGGATCAGCATTAACAGGTGATCAAAGTCCCAGGCAATCATCTGTTGCTTAATTACCACCAGTTCAAACTGGGAAAACAGGTTAGGAGGCCATCCCTTTGCCCAAGCATGCTCTGCCCCGGTGTATGATCATCCAAACGTCATTACCATCACTGTGGGCTCCAGGCCAGGTGCAGGAATTTCTCCTGCTGTTTGCTATGGGTTTTAGATCAGCACAGAGGCAAAAAGCAAAGAGAGAAGGCAAAGAAGTCCTGTGCTTAACCCAGAATTTGTAATCTGACATGGATACACCCAGTTCAATATCAAACTCCCCAGAGCAATTCCCCAATTTTCACACTGCGTTTGGGACAGGCCAGAAGTCTGCTGATGAGGGTCTAGATATACCCTCCCATTTTAGGGAGTCTTTTCTGTGCCAGGGGCGGACAGAGAGCAGCGTAAACCCCTCGGTTTCAGGGCTGATCCCCGCATCGGTGTCAGGAGCCGGCAGTTTGCTCCCTGGGCAGAGGATGGGGTGCGGGATGTGAGCGGTGGAGCGGGTCTCTGCCCTGCCCCTGCACCGCCAGCCCGACCCGTGTGCTGCAACCAGCGCCGGGCAGCCGTCACAGAGGAGCATACGCTCCACAGCTTCTGGCTGGCTTTGGATGCACCAGATGCAGCTGGTCAGCAGGCTGATCAGCAGTATTTGGCACATGGGCTCCCAAAGCCGGAGAGAAACCACAGCGCAGTGCTGGGAATATATGAGTTGTCAGCACCGCAGCAGGAGAGCAAGAGACAGGGATGAATGGAGGCCGCTGAGCCGGTTAAATCTGCGCCTGCACGCACAACGCCTGCCAGAGGACAGATCGACACGGGCGAGGAGGCTGGGGCACGAGGGGTCGGGCAGCTCGGCCAAGGACACATGGCGAGTCGGTGACACAGTTGGGTACCTGAAGAGGGGCCCAGGATTAACATGACAGAAGGGACATAATTCTCCTAGTTTTGAGTCCCCTCTCCTCGCCCCTACACAAAACAGACCTTGTGGCCATAGCACGCCTTTCCTCAGATTGCTTCCTCTCATCCTCATTGTAAGAAAGGGCCCTAGCTTCCAAAACGCAGTATCTCCACTCAGCACGCCCTGTCCCCTCGATCACCTGCTGCCTTGCAAAACCCTCTGTGCCAGAATGCCGGGCTCGTCGCGTCCCGCTGCCGCAGAAGCTGCTGCCATCAGTGCTGTCTGTCGCTCAGCACAAGCAGCAAACAGCGGCGGGTTCGCGGCAAGCACGAAGGGAAACAAAGCAGGGCTGGAGTGGCAGAGCCAGCCCCTCCGGGAAGCGGACCCCTTCTTTCGTTGGGATGCGACGTGTGGCACTGGCTGCAGCGTGGTTTGGAAGCAGCAAAAGGCATGCCAACATCAAAGGGGCACTCATCAGCCCAGAGCAGCTTCTTGCAACCATTATTCTCATTATTCTTTCCTTTTTTTTTCTTTTTTTTTACTTGTTTTTTGGGAAGCAGACTTCAAGATATATTGCACGAAGTATTTTGTTCATCTCACCCACCTCCCAGCCAACAAACCCGAGGTGCACCGCTTACGCTAACAAACTGTCTCCCGTGAGCCCACGTGCATGGCGCGTGGTCCCCACACCCTCTGCGACTCATCAAGCCAAAACTTTGCTCCTCCCTGATCCTGTGCACGTACGCACACACACACACATGTGTATGCAGAGCAACACAATATGCTCCTTCTGGCCAGGAGGCAGTAAAAAAAAGCTCTTTGCTCTTTCACATGGCTCCTAAACCTCGCAGAGGGGGACTGCTTGCACAGGGCTGCTGCAGGTGGTGGGGCTGGCGCGGGCGCTGCGTGCCCCCACAGCTCCCTGCAGAAGGCTCCCGGGAGATGAGCGAAGGGCCAGGGCAAGTCATTTCCAGGGAAACCCAGCCGATGCAGCATTTCAGCCAGGGCAGAGACACAAATAACATTCGCCATCTGCAGCTGCAAGCTGCGACTGCCCAGGCTCTTGCAAAAGTGCACAAGACGACGTCAGGGCCCTCGGGACAGCCGGGCAGGCAGAGGGGTCACGGGCTGGCAGCAGGAGGAGGCGGGGCAGCCACCGGCTTCCCCCCGGCACCCGCTGCAGCAGCGGGGTGGTTGCGGGAGGGAGAAGGTCTGGGCAGAGCAGCCCAGTGGCTGTGCATGCTGGGGCACGTTAGACCCGCAGAAGGAGGGTATTTTTACTGTGCTGAAGTCAGCAGCCTACTCTTTTGTGTTCTGAATACAGGTAACCGAGTTGGACGCCCAAAGGAGGTGCTGCAGATACCCTCGGAGGACTGTCACTCCAGCGGGTCAGGCAGGAGCCAAGTCACTCCCAACATGACTCGACGCCTCCCAAAGCTGCCCTGGCTGAGACGCCTTCACATCTGCTGAACAGAAATGCATCCCACAGTCTGGCCCACGTTCTGCTATTTCACTGTTATGCACAATAGTCCAATTTTAATTGTGTTACGGAGCTCTTCTGTACCTAAAAACTACCTGCGGGTTCTCCTGCAGGTGCACGATAGTGAGCTGTTGTGTCTGGCATCAGCCTTGGGAGGGAGGTTGCTGTCTCCTCTGTAGCATCATTTGGGTGCTTGGGTCATTCTCTGCAGAGGGTGGATGTGGCACTATCGCCCGTTGGGCAGTACAGGGCATGCAGATCATCCATTAATGTCGGAGCAGGGGAACTCTTTGTCATGGGACGCTGTGGGCACCAGGGGTTACCATGGGTCCAAAAGGCAACCAGAGAAATTCATAGCAAAGACATGCATGGAGGACTGATAACTACAATGACGTCGATCCTAGGTCAGGCAGTCCCTGAGTCCCAAATTGCTGGGGACCGGACAAAAGCCATGCAGCACAAGTGACATGATCTGCTTGCCAAGTCCTCCTGCTGCATCTGTGCTAGCTGTGCAGAGACTGGACACTGAGCTAGGTGGACTGCTGCTCTCAGTGAGGAAGGAGGGAGTGGGGCCAGCATTTTCCCAGTCTCTTCTTGTTCCAGACAGGTGTCTTATCCCCTGGGGGCCCTGGGAAGCAGGGTAGCTTTGTAGTCCTGCCAGGGGACCAGTCCTGCCAGCATGAGATGGGGGAGAGCGTGCCCCTGCACACGCGTTCCTGCTGCGCCGTGTTGCCGGCTCCCCCGGGGCGGGAAGGGATGCGGCTCCCCGGGACCCCGCTGCCTGCTGGCAGGAGGATAATGTAGACGTGTAACACTAATGACTGGCCGGGGCAATTTATCGAAGCTCTTCTGCGGCAGCTCGTGCCCTGTGAAGACAAAAGAGAGACTCGAGACATTAGATCACCAAATCTAGGGCCTGACCCGAACTTTGAAATAAAGCTTCATCCGCGAGAGAAAAGCAAGGGAATGACACAATGCTGTGTGTGCGTGCGCATGTGTGATCCAGGCGACCTCCCTTCGCTTCAAACCACCAGCTCTCACAGGGCATCTCACTGCCCAGCAGGATTAGGCACATTTGGAGGCTTCAGGATTCACACCAGCCGCTGGGATGTTTTATGAAGCAGAGTCAGCCCAATCCAAGACGCGGCCCTGGGCTGCTGGCACCGTCCCTCCGCTGCTGTTGGAGCCTGGCAGGCTGAGCAGAGAGGTCAGGGATGGAAAGGACCATGGAGAATAGACTCGTTCTTCCCTGCCAGATAGCTTTCTCTGGAATCACTGCCGAGCACATTTAACACCGCAGCATTTGGAAAAAGCCCGTGTGGCACATATAGCCTATGCTAGAGAAGTATAGAGCAGTTTTCTGACCTGGCAGCAGGCACAGTGCCAGTGCTTTTATTTTTTTTTTTTTTTTTTTTAAGTTTGGCTACTTATTTACTTGCCTGTCCCACTTTGAACAGGATCTTCTGACTAGTCGTTTGCAATAACCCTGAAAGGCAGGAAACGGCGTGTTCCCACGCTGGAGACTGACCATGACATCACACCAACAACTGATAGGAAACACTCCCCGCAGCTGCCCCAGCCGCTCCACCCCACCAGCACACACGGGCCAGCCCACCCAGTGCTCATCGGGACAACAACGAGCCTCCCTGGTCACACACTCACCGAAGCCCGGACCGAAGGGACCTGGCAGCGTTTCGCACAGATGTGCATTTCGTATGCAGCGGACAAATGCGAATTGCAGGCTGGATGGCCGGGAACATCGGCAGCACGAGCAAAGGCTCCTGCTTCCCCTCCTGCCCCCGAGGGAAAAGGCACGCAGGTAGCAAACGTCGTTTATTGGGCAACTTGTGCTGAAGGATCCTGTGTCCTCCCTGGCAGAGGAGCAGGAGCAGAAGCAGCACGAGGCGAGTCAGAAAAGAGGTCTATGGGAGTGATGGAAATAGCCTGGAGAGCCTTTCATGGCACGGTTATTGTTCTGAATCCGGCCCAGTCGACGGACCTTATCAAGCACTGTTACTACACAGCACCTATTTCATGGCCAGGAGTTCATCATTAGGCTTCTTAGGGAGCAGCTGTTCACATCATTAAAAATACCACCGGCAACTCTGGCCATCTTAGCAGAGACACTGAGGATTTAATTGGAAAGGACGCCATAAATATTCTCCTTTTGTCAGTCTAGATGATCCATCCCGACCAGGCCTAAGGCATATTGATGGAAAAGCTGCTGCCGCCCTGCTCTGCATCTAGTGAGTTTAGTCACCAGAGTGGTGAAAGCAATGCATCAGTGATCAGTCTCAGGGAAATATTTGTTTAAATGGCGAAGAATCCCCAGAAAACAATTAGCTAACATCTGCTGAACTGCTGGCAGCTTGATTTAACTCGCTATTTAGAAAACCGTCTATTTAAGAAAATATATCAAATGAGAGCTGGTATGTGAAAATACTCAAATTGAGGACTTCAAGCAGCAAATTCTTGCTACAGAGGAGGACAGCTAGTGCTTTTTTTTATAATTAAGCAAGCCAGTTTTTCTGCAGCCCCTTCCCGAGCAATATTGGAAGGCTACTCCTCAAAGGAGCCTTGCTCTGGTAACAGTGGGCGTTAATATGTTTTCTCACCAGAGATGCAAGCAAAGTAAGCTTCAGACTCACATCACCACATCTTCCGTGATGTCTCCCACTCAGATTTCTAGCAGATGTTTCAGCTGTGGGGCAAGCCTTCACCTTTGGAAAATAAACTGAAAATAAAGAATTGGGGGGTTAGTAATGTAAGTCATTTCCAGGGTTTTCATCTCCACTTCTCCCTCCATCCACCAGACAGAAATTATTACATTAATCCCAAAATGGAAAATCACCTCTGAGTCCTGGGAAAGTCCCTGTAGCTAGGAAGTAGGTAGAATTTTACTTCAGAGAATTAATCTATAGATTAATAAAATTTGCATTCTTTACAGCCATAATAAGTGACCCCGGACCTAATAGGTACTCAGTGCTCGTTACTGTTTGAGTTCAGCAGTCAGAATCTGGCCATAAATATCACAGCTATACCAAAAATTTTGCTGTACCAGAAGTTCTTTATCTTTCCCCAAAGTTTTAGAACAACAGCCATCCTGCCATCCTGTCCCACTTAGCTACGCATTCATTACTTTTTTCCCCATATAAATATTTTGCAATCATATATATAATGAAGGATATGTATCTAGTCTATCCATACTATGTATATATTTACTATCTATATATTTACTATCTATATTCACATACTATACATAAATGTTGGTTTGTTTAGAAATGTAGCATATATATTACATTGCTTTGCTGCTTCCTAAGTCATAAGTGAGTACACTGAACTGCAGCTGTAAAAATAAGAGGAATAAAAGTCCATTTTGTGATGTGTCATCACTTATTTTTTCCTGTTTATCCAGTAACTCTCAGTATCTGAAAGGCTGTAAAGCATCCTCAGCTGTTAATGTGAATTCACAAAGTTCCTGCTGTATACATAGACTTCTCTTATGCTTGCTTTTGCCTTGAATGTTCAGAAATTTAGTGGTCGAGGATCTGAACAAGAGGGCTGGGATTTTTTCACTCTGCGAAAGTACCCCATAGTGCCCAGGACACTGGCTGAGCCCAGAGGATGCCTTAGGAAACCAGTAGAAACGATGCAGGACCAACGCGTCCTCACCTGGGATGCCCCATCTGCTGTCACGGCGTCTCCAGCCACCTCGGCCCCCACCCCTGGTCACCCATCTCCTTCACCAGGATCCATCGCCCCATGACCCCCCCCTGCTCCCTGTTTGTACAGGGCTGCAAAGCCCCTCCTGGGGCACCAGCGCTACCAAAATCACCCCTCTGCAAGCCCAAAACTTGGACAGGGACCGGGCAGCCGCGCTCCCATCACGCAACATGGGCAAGGGCCACGCTGGGTGTCATGTGCACACCAGAGCCATGGGGGAAAGCTTCTGCCTCTGCTAAATTTGCACCTGTAGCCTAAGGCACAACCTGCATCCCATGTATTTATGGTTGTTCTGTATGGCAATGGTAGAAAAGGTCGTCTGTGGATATTGCTTCTGACTTAGGCAAACCACTCCAGCTACAGAGGCTAGTTTAGGGCTGCATTTGTCTATGTGTGATGTGCACCTGGAAACAAGTTGAGCCTAGGTATATGCTCTGAATGTGTTCCTGTGCTACAGGGACAAGCCCCAAAGTCACGTTCACAGACAGCATCTGTCCCCAACATTGAGTTGAGGTTAGTTATTAACTCTTGGGCCCAATCTTAGTGGCACGTTCTACCTCAGGGCAGTTAAATGGCACAACGCATCCTAAGGCAAGAAATAGCAAAGAAAAGGCTTTAGTCTTACCGTAAACTAAGCCAGGCAAGGTCAGTGCTGTTCCTGTGAACACACGCCCTTGTGGTTGATATTATTGCTGAGACGAGCACTCTTAAGAAGATGACAACTTTGTGCCAATTCCTATTTTTCTGGGTTCTTATGTTTTCTTTTTCCTTCAGTCATATCTTGTCTTTCCATATGAAGAAGGACTGAGCTGAGCAGAACCCAGCAGTAATTAATACATGGCATCGAGCTCTGCTTTTGAGAAGAAGGTGAGGAAACACGCTGGCTATTATGCAGAGACCACAGAGACGAAGCAAGAGTCACACTAACGAAGACAGGAAGGATGATGAACTCAGACTCAGGAAAGTGAAACACGGCAGGAATTTTATTCTAGCAGCTATGTTCTGAAACTGAAATTGGGATTAAAAACACGTTTATAATGAATGAAACCCCCCCTGCAGCCTAGCAGCATTCATGTGGAGAAGAGATAGCAGGGCAGGATTAGTCACCAGAGAGGTAAGGAGCTGCAACAGGCGGTGGAGCCCCACAGACCCTGCTCAGGGCAAACCCCCTCGAGAAAGGGCGGAGGCATCACGTCCCAAGTGGAAAGCTCTCCCTGAGGCTTATCGTCCATAAAACGTAAAAAGAATAAAAACAAGGACAGCGATTTGTGCGTTCAGCTATTCGTCCTGGCCAGCAATAACATAGAGCAGTGACCGGCAACCCTGGCCATAAAATATGAGCTGACCCAAAAGGGAACTTTTTTCCTTTCTGCTTTTTTCTCAGCTGAGCCACCTACACGGAGAAATCTCTTATCCCCTCTGCTCCCCCTGCTCCGGCAAGCGACAGAGCTGACAATTCTTCTGTAGGCATTAAGGTCCTGATCTTGCTCCCAGCAAAGTCAAAGGCAAAATTCCCATTGTATGAAGGATCACAACCAATTTCCTGCAAGCTCGGTGAAGTTGTTTGAGCCAACTTCCCAAAACAAGCCAATGCATTTTTAAAACCACAGCTGGGGGTCTACTGTATTATAACGTGACCCCTGAGAGGGTAAAAATTGCTGCGAGGTGAGTCCTCCTAGCTATTGTTTTAGGCTGCTGACTCAGGAAGACAGGGCTGCCTTGTTTCACATCTGAAAGGGCTTTTTTATTTATTTCGGGACCACACAGGCTAGAAACGGCTTGGGGTTGTTGGCTTGTGGGTGGAAGGCGGGGTGGGAGGTTTCCTCCATCAACACAAATTGTGAGGAAACTCAGGGTTCGCAAGAAGCAGCTTTCTGGTGCCCCGGGACAGCGGGAGGCTGGCAGGGCTCTGGCCAGGGCTCCCCGCGGGCACCGATGCTGGAAACCAGAGCTGCAGGTGCAGCTGGCAGAGTGTCCCCAGGGCAGCCGGGCGGTGGGAGCGACCTTCTGGAGAAGGTGGGAAGCAGATCAGAGGGCGCCGCGCAGGAAACGCTGGGGACGGCCAAGCTCGAAGAGGAAGCCGGGGCTGCGGTAGGCGTCGTGCGATTCCTGTGAGCCACTAATAAATGACAAAGAGGAAGGGAGTTGAGCCGGGTTGTTGGTTAAGGGCCCCCCTGCTCTGCGGAGGGTGGAGGAGGGCCTCCGATGATGCACCCTTGGTCTGCGCAGGTCTAGAAAGCCGGTTGCTGCTGAGGTCGAAGCCACTTGTGCCGCTGGCACAGCCAGCTCCATGCCGTCTCCAGGTCCCCTCGGCACACGGACCACCAGCAATTGCTGTCGAAGCAGGGACCGGGCAGTCTGCCCCGGGTGCGACTGCGAATGTCGCTGAGGGGGCTGTTGCCCGAGTCTGTTTGACTGGTCCTGAATTAGTCCCCACATAAATACATGCAGAAATAAAATGAGCCTATCGCTTTCCTATCAGCAATTTATGGAACATTAGAGTCTGAATTGGCAAAAGTCCCACTTTACTGAGAGCAAGATCAGGCGCTCGCGAAGCACTTCACGTACAATTACTTTTCATTCGGCTCAGTTACCAGTGAACTATAATATCTGCGAGAATTTTTAAATGGATCATTTTGTCAGTTTTCCTCCTTACACTTGCTCTGCCTTAGACACTTGTCACCAATTTTATTTAATTAGCACCACAATTGTATTAACACCACATTTTTTTAAATTTAATTATGCTTCTGCAGTACCCCAGCTTGTTTTGTGCAATTAGCGCTCTACTTTCATACAAATTAATCTCCCTGGAGAACTGCATCTAAAATAGAGAAAAAGAAGAGACCTCATTTAATGGAAATAACAACATCAACTGACTATATAGGTATATAGCCCTCATATGTTGCCAAACATGCAATTTGAGGTTTGTGCCTCCCATGCACACGAAATGATCAAGCAGTTTTCTCAGGAGTGAATTCAGTAATTTTATTTTGTCGTGGGCTTTCTGTCCTGGACGTAGCGCAAAGAGTTAACTCTGTCTTCTGCTCTATCAGGCAATTTAATCTAAAGAGGACAGGAGGAAGACTGGTTCCTGTATCTGGTAAACATTTGCTTTATCGGGGAATGTAAGAGTGCCTCTAACAGCCCTATCTCACTTTAACTGCAGCCACAGAGAATTTGAGGCGGATTTAGGGTATTTAAAGCGCCTGACTGCTCAGCCTCTGTGATGCTCTTTCTGTGCTGACGTTTGTTTAGTGTTTTGACTGCCCTCCACATAAGCGGCGATGAACCTGAACCACTAACTTATTCTCCAGCTTGCTTATACGGCGAACAGCAAAACACAGCTAATTCCTGCGGCAGAAGAAGCCGAGCGGGCCAACTTTACTCGTTACCCTTCTTTGTGCCATGGTGTCAGAAGCGAGCAAGAAGCGTGGCCCAGGAGGGAGCGTTTTGCCCAGTTACTTGCTTCCAATTTTTTTGTCCCATCTTTTCTATTAATTTGCCATCACCTGCAGTTAAACAGAAATGTTTGTGGAAAGCCCGTGTGAGAGCAGAGCACAGGACCGAAGGGGTGCACACACACCCATGCGGTCAAGCGGGTGGGGTGGGGTGGTGTAATTCGTCTGGAATATCACAGCCAAGGGACACGGCAGAGTACGCGGGCGCAGTCTGCAATGCCAACGTAATGAAAAGGTAGCGAGCCTGATGGCATGGCGACCAGCCGGTTAGTACCCATTCAGCACAAAACAAAAGCTACTTCCGAGTTTTATGAAGAAATCAAAGAAATTAGACCCAGAGTGGACACTTGAAACCATCACCAAAATCACCAGTAAAACCAGGATGTGGTGCATTTTTGCATGTTTCCACCAGCTGGGTTTCACGGGAGCTGATGCCCTTGCTACTGCCCTCGGAGACTATTGACCACAGCAGCAAACCTCTCCAGCCACCCCAAATCTGGCAGGGTGGCAGAGTCACATCATCTTCAGGTATCCCTCTTAGAGCTACTCGCCCCAGGGGCAACTGCAGCTGCCCCAGCTTATTGCACCATGAATTGAGAGTCTGCAGAGCAATCCAAACAGGCTTGGCTAAAAGCTGCGTGGCGAAAAAGAGACGGAGGAATTTGTGGCTGAAGGGTGTTCACTCACACTGGTTTCAGCCCTAAAGCCATGGTGCTTTTCCACCAGCCTTCAGAGGGAGGCGTTTGAGGAATCCCATACTGGGTAACTGTAAGAGGCTTCTCCTGCAAAATGTTGTCTATGTCGCAGAGGAGCTGGAAATAACTGCAGCCAAGGAGAGTTTGGGCAGTTCAGATATTATCCGAAATTCTTTTTGTCCTTTGGAATGGTACTAGAAATTTTGCACAAAGATACGTTTACCGTTTGATCAGAAATACTATAAAAATACACTTACTGTTATGGCTTCTCCTGCTTGCTCAAACTGTGATGGAGAACAGATACATTGAGAAGAAAGGCACAAATGAAAAGCTGGTAAAAAAGTGGGGAAGAGTCAATCAGCCACACAGAACTGAAAACAGATCAAAGACCGTATCAATGATTAACAGGAGTACATCAGGAGTTTTTGGTTTTCAAAGCTTACTCTCAGCCAGCTGAAAGTGAAATGTGATGTGCTGCAACCTTCTGGTGTGTTTTAGAGCAAAAGAAAGTCCTACTTAACATACATCAGCAAACTACAGGCTCGGTATTGCTTTTCACAACAGACTTCTTGAAACTTTACGCTTTAGCCAGTCAAACAGGCTGTTTTGAGCACCTGACAACCTTGCCCTAGCCAAGTCAAATTAACTATCAAAGAAATAAAAACCCAGAACTTGCCTCGACATCTTCTGTGGTCTGGGATAGCTGAACATAAAAACAATGCCAAGTGACACTTGGCTTCACCCCGTTGCCACTAACCTGTATTTTGTTGGTTTGGCATCTCTCAGTTTTAGGTATATAAGGCAGAAGGAAATTTGGCATCCCCTAGTTTACTTTGTGACAGAGGAGCTTGATAAGGTGGAGAGAATCAGATTCTTGTGCAAAAGCAACCAGAAGTTCAGAAAATGTCTTCCCCACCATCCCTAGGCACTCTCTGGAGGACGCAGGAGCTGTGAGCAGCTTGGAAAGAGCAAGCTGCAAGCTGTACCAGCACAGTCCTTGCGTGGATGGCCCGTGAGCCCTCCAGCACGGTCCTGGCGTGGGAGTTGCCTTGTGCCTGTGGCGGGGGCAGAGGGGCTGTTTGCTGCCCACCTTGGGCAGACACCTGCATTTCTGAGCTGCTCCAGTGGGCTGCAGAAGCAAGACACGTCTCCATGTGGAAAATCAGGAAAGCTTTAAAGCCACTTTTGCCTTCGCTTTCCTCACAGGAACCTCAAATCAGTCTCCAGTCCTTCTGTCTCTGTGATCAACCACGATATCTAACATAGGCAGCTCTGTTTTTCATCCTCTCCCAGCCTGCAGCAGGGTTGCCAGTGTGCGTGTGTTAAAAAGGGTTGTGCAGGGTTTTTGCTGCTCCAGGCCAAGGTATAGACAAAGGCCACATTTTCTGTAGTCAGTATGAAATGATTCCCGTGTTTTCCACTGCAACAGTGCTATCTTTCTAGAGTTTGTTATCTGGTATGTTTGAGTTCACGTGAGTGGTCCAGTGAAGGGCAAAACGCCTACGTGATACCTCAGGTATGCTAGAGCCAGCATCCCTAGGACAACCTGGCACCTTCAGAGGTTCCCTGGACAGTGACTCTCCGACTTCCCTTATTTACACCCTCAGGGCCAGCACTCACAAGGATGGCTATGGCCAGCGTTGCCCTTCCTCGGGGTGCCGCACTCCCGCAGGCACCATAAGCGCAAAAGACTGCGGCTAAGTGTCATGGTTTAGCTGTAATTATTCCTGGGAGACAATCCGTAAGGCCTTGTCTACCCCGGGCATCTGCCCCGGTCGCGGTGGGGACAAGCTGTTGGATGAAAGCTGCTTTTGGCAATCCCGTATCGGGGGTCCAGTGTTACACAGGTGAAGCCGATAGCGTTGCCAGCGTCGGTGCCTGCGTATTGCAGCCCCTTCTTCCCGCCCCGGCAGGTGTTTGCTCTTCTGGTTGCTCAGATGCAAAGCATTGGGGGCGGTTTCTGATCAAAACCCTGGTGACTACGGGGGCTTCTGCCAACCTCACAGGACTGGCATTCCAAGGCTCAGCCGCACGTCTCGGTGATATCTCCAGCTAAAGGGTTTCTCGTTACCACATTAAAGCACCGCCGGCTAAAAAACCCTTGTTAGCGCTTGCTACACAGAGCAGTTGATCACTTCAGCAGCAGACCAAGTTACTTTGGAGATTAATGACACAGTCATTCAGCTTTGTCCTTTCTATTTGTTAACTAGTTCGTTCTGCAAATAATAAATACAGAGGGGAGAAAAAAAAAACACCCAACCCTATTCTCCACAACACCACTGTGAGGAGACAGGATTAGAATGACATCAAGTGGCTTTCAGCGTGACTTTGTGCAGTGTCAGGGTAGACATTCATACTGCAATACAATTATTCAGTCAATCCCACTCCCTGTGAAGTCAATGGATACTGTGCCAGGGACTTCAAAGGAAGAAGGATCATGCCCTCCTGTGCATTTTAGGGCTCTAACAGAGGTTGCTAAAAGCAGTTTTTAAACAAAGTAATCCCATTTATTTTTCAGAGAAGCATGCAGAAACACTAGACTTGCTAGTTGCTAAGGGAATTCCATTTTTTCCAGTTAATTGTGTTCCTAAGCAGGACAAGGATGAAAACCAAGATCTTTTTTTAATCTTCTGCAAAATGAAAATTCCAAAACCCACAAAGCTCAGTTTGCATCAATGAAAACTTTGTTCTCCGGTAACATCAAAACATGTTTTTTTTGTTTGGATATCTGCTTCATAAGAGATTATACTTTGTCATAGAGCATGCAAAATAAGTGTTTCAGTGATGTTTTAGTTAAAAGAGACGCCAGAATGGTCCAGTCTGACAAGGTCTGTAAGGAATGTCTGGACCACACTGCAAACATTTCACTCTGGGCTTTTTTTGTAACTGAAATCCAGAATGCCTTGATTTTTCATTCTCTGATAGGGAAAAAATGAAGTTTTTGAGTAGTTCTAACCATCAACTACTACTCACAAGTTGCATTAAGGGAACATTTATGAAGAGTTAATAAACGACCAACAGATACTATGGACTTGCTACAGACAAGAATATTATGTATTGTAAATGCTCATAAGCATACAAGTGTTACAGAAATTGAGGGAAGCCCATTGACCTCCTGTCCTCTATAGTAATCGATTAACCATATACTAAACCATCTATTTATCCTGTGTTAACCATGGGTCCAGCTTAGTCTACTGATAGAGCCTACCCCTCACATAAAGCATGACCGTTTATGTGAGAGCTACTTCACTCCAGCGCCCGGGGTGACGTTTCAGATGTGGAGGCCAGCCTCCACAAAGGCTTTGCCCCCATCTGGGGCGAAGCGCCCTGGATGAGACGTGAGCCGGGCACGTGAGCAGGGCACGGCACTGGAGGAGACAACAAGATGCAAAGGGGCTGGGAGCAGGGGGGAGATTTATGCACCGCCAGATCATGAGGCTGGTAGTTCTCACATTATCCCACATAATGTACTGTTTAAAGGCTACAGCGGCGAAAGCAAATAGTCTGTCAAGAAATTTTTTTTTTTATCATCCGTAGAGTCCTGAGCAAAACTGTTCCCCATCTGCGGTCCCCTGAGATCCCCCGTCCCACGCTGGTTCCCATTTTCGGAGCATGGATGCTCTTCACGTGCATCAGGCGATGAAGCGGTGCTGCCCAGCCAGGGGTGCTGCCCAGCACCCCGCGGGGCGGCTGTCAGCCATCCCACCCTCCGCTACGGCGGCCGCTGCTTTAGCTTCCTCTGCGAGATGCAGAGCTCTGATGACAACCTGGGATGCAGTAATCTACGTACTTCTAACATGAAGAGCCAGCTCCTCGCAGTCCCCCTTTTGGATACCCCTCCTGCAAAAATGGGAACAAAAGATGATCTCAAGCCCGGGAGGCCCTCGGGGCTCGGCTGTTCAGAACAGCCATTTCCTACCCAGCAAGAAAAAGAGAGCCAGAGAGGGAGGGAGACAGAGATAACCCACAGCACAATTTACTGCCCCAAAACAACCTCCTCAACTAAAGGCGCGACCGTAATCATTGGTGAGAAAAAAACACTCCCCACTAACGTGTGAGAGTGATTTACAGCGCAGCTCCCTTCCCAGCGCAAGGGCTCTCGGCAGTCAGGAACGTCGGGCACGTCGGCTCAGGGCTGCAGAGCGTGGGACCACGTGCAGGTCAGAGGGGTGTCTCAAGGAAAGAGGGGTGCTTTCTCCTCCGCTAACCTGATACTGTGCAGCCACAACATTTCAAAATGCATCCCGTTAAAACACAAATGCAATTATGATAATGGCAATGAAGACCAGTGTGCTGAAATAGTCTTAGGATTTGAGATATCCCTGTTAACGTTTCTGGTTTACAGAAATCTTAAGAGGCTTATTACATGAGCTCTGTTTCCTTGGTTAAGGAAAATCAGCTTTAAATCACTCTTCCCCAAGAGAGGCAAATGGAAAGTATAGATGGTGTGTATTAGAGGAGCTCAGATTTTACCAAAATCAGTTTAAATTAACACGGAAATTTTCACCACAAATATTTGCTAACTCATTTAAAATGGAGCATATATCAGTTTAAATTGAACTCTCAGAGAGGTTTGCTTCAGCTGTTACAAAATAAACCAGTTAAATAAACTGCCATCTATTCTAACGATTGCTAACATTATCATTACTTCTAAACTGAACAAGACATGCCAGGCTCAAGGTTTGATCTGCTGCTGAAGATGTTAGATATCTAAAGTCATCTTTCAAATTTAAATACCAAAGGCATAAAGGTGGGTATCTTGAGGAGGGATTACAACAGATGCAAAGCTTAAAAAAGAGTCCAGAAAGAAAGGTCTGTGCTGTGAAGAAACACTCCTACAATTTTAAAAGGCAGTGGATAAATTCGGCATCAATGTTCCTGTGTGCAAGCCTATACATTTCAACAGAGTTGTGATAGCTCATACAATGTCTGAATTTGGATCTACAAAATGGCCCCAGTGCCATCACAGTTATTGTATAAAATAGTCTCCCCTTCCTACATCCCACCTTCCAGCACCCTAGGAGAAGCTACTTTCTGCATCGCCGTGTCCCTGCGTGTCTTTTCTGGGCCCTAGTGCTACCTCTGGACCTACATAAGCAAACCCGTAAGTGCTGAGTCTGCAGCAGCATAGGCGTCTCCCCGTGGCCCTCCAGCTGCAGGATCAGGTCTCCAGACGGCAAGTTCCTCAGGCCGGTGCCCGTGGCTCTAAAGCACAAGATAATTCCCTGACCTCGCTCAAAGGTCAGGACTGTATGCATTTGTACACTACAAATCCAAATACAGCTACTGTTCCTGAAATACCTCTTTTGTTTGCAAGTGTTTGAAAGCAGCATGTGCGTGGGATAAACAATGCCTATATAGGACTTTAATGATAAAATTAATCACCTATATGCTTCCCATAGTGTAATACAGCATCACAGTACCATGAACTGTCAGAGTTCTTCATTACACTTAACGGGCAGGTATCACTACTTTTTGCAAAGTCAACATGGCTCAAGTCAGTAAAAACAAAGTTGCTACTCAGAGCATTGCAAGCTTCATTTAACAGCATCACTAACAGAGGGAGGACAAACTCCCGCAGAACAAAAGAGAAAATAAACGGCAAGGGGGGCTCCATTTCCTAATTCTCAGTAGTCCATACATAAGTCTCCATACATTCCCCCACAACAGGCCTGCTTTATGCCAATTAACCCATACCCTAGCTAATTCTCTCTTATTTTGCTGCAAAATTATTCCCATTTTATTACAGAAGGGGAAACTGAGGTTCGGAAAGGCAAAGAAAGGGAGAAAGAGCCTTGCCCAATCTCCAAGATTGCACTGTAAAGAATAGAGGAAACATTTCCAGTCCTAGCAGACACAAGGCTCATAAAAATTATGCATATGAATTATTTCAGAATTTTAACGACTGGCCGCTATTGTTATCATTATTATGGAAACTTTTTTACTACCACAGGTAAGTAACAGCAGCGGCCCTGAGTGCAACATCAAGAGGCAGCAAGATAAATTTGCTACGAGCGTGCAATGAGTAGAGTCGCATCTCCATACCAGACCAGAGATTCTGGTCCAGTATTTCCCATTCAGCTTGTTGCCTTTCTCTAGATATTTCCTGCATAAACACAGTCATGTGTCATTCACCCTAAAAGTGCTTTTCTTCCATCGATCGATTTATCATTTGTCTTTCTTCAGGCAAATATCAGGTGGTTGGGTAATTTGCAGTTACTTTTAGAAACAGGTAATCATCCCGTCAATAGACCAGAGGTGACTCGATAAAAGATGCAGCAAAGGGAATTAATTGGGTCCTGGATGAGTGAATTAATGGTTTACTAGATCTTAATAAATCATCTGCTACTTCCTCATGTATGTCATGGGAAAAGCTTCAAAGATGCCTAGAGGGCCAGATTCCCTCATGGGTGGGAAAGACCACAAAGAAAACGAGTTACAGTTGAAGGTCTGGGAAACAGAGGAGGAAATGGTAAGGTTGGGTTACTGCCTATGGTCAGCTGTATTCAAAACTCAGGAGGGCGCAGGCGGGCGCCTGCTGTGTGGGTGCTCCAGGCTGCTGGGAGGAGGTGAGGGGGGAGGAAAACACCTGCATGGCATGATCCAGCTCCATGATGATTCTGGCGCGCTCCTGCATCATTGAGAAACACCGCAGGAATCAAGGAGCTAAACGTCAAAACGAGGGTGCTGGCTGGAGGTTAATCGCGGCCGTCAGAGATGAGTGGTTACATGGACATGCCCATTTAAAATTAACGAGGCAGTTGTTAGCTTCTATAGCTCTTTAGAAAAGAGGTTGTGGAAAAGGAAGGAACCTCCTCAAAAAAACCAAAACAAATCAAAACATTGTTTTGTCTTCTGAGTGGGATCTGGTAAAGCAGGCAGAAATAGACACCAGCCTGGGAACAACAAGAAACTTCACTGAAGGTCTCAATGGACTCAAGAAAAAAGTGCTGACCAGAGCCCACTGACATAAAATGTAAGTCAAGACATCCAGATTGTTCTTCTTTTACAGAACATTTAGTACTTCTTAGGACCCTCCAAAGAGGAAAGTAGGAAAAAAAGGGACAAAACCCCTACTCTCACAGCTCCTTAAAAAACATCCCTTCCATGACGTGAGCTAATTGTGACGTGCATGGCAGCAGTTGGACATCATCATAACCACACTGACTCCCATGTAGCCAAGGTAACCAAGACTTCTTGGTGCTACTCATGAAAGGAATAGAAAGTCTTCTTCCTCCTTACCAATAAATTGATGCCTGCTGTTGGCTAGGCAACGGGTGACTTGCTAGGGGGTGAACCGGTGGTTTTGCTCAATCCCGCTGTGCTGCACGGGAGAATGGTGCTCGCGTGTTTATACAAATGAAAGCTTCACTGCCTTAGACTGCTGCCGAAAATGAGAAAGATATTTCCATGCAACCTTTGAGACTAGTTTTCTTTTAATGTTTTTATTCTGTTCGATGACTTAAATCCAGTCTGTGCTTTCATGTTCCTGTAAAAGTATAAAATAAAAAGACAGGCCCTATCTCAAGGAGTTTACAGTCTAAACACAAGTCAAAAAGAGAGCAGATGAACAGGCAAAGTGGGGAGCACGGCTGAGATTAACCAGGGATAAGACACAGAGGAGGAAGAGGTGGGGATAAAAGACTCAGCCCGATGAAACCCATACAAGAGTTGGAGGGAGATAAGAAGGTCCTCCAAAGGACGTGCTGAAGGAGATTAAAGAGGCAGGAAATGATAGCACCATGGAGGCCAAAGCAGAAGAAGAGCAGCACTGACTGCCTTGACGGGGCCTGGCGGGCCGAGAGGAGAGCACAGCAAGAACGGTTTGACCACGTCCCTGCTGCCCCTTTCAACGTTTTTCGGTGAAAGTTCAGGGGTATCCATTGCTGCAAACCAGCGGGGGGAAAGGGCTTGTTGGTTTTGGGGTTTGGTTTTGTTTTTCTTTAACAGGGATAGGGTTTGAGAGATTCCCTAGAGCATACTCTCTTTATAATCCTTTTGGGATTAAATAACTCCAGACACATTTCCCCGAGGGCTGGATCCCCTTTCAGTTTGGCAGGCTGGATAGGCAGCTGCAACCTCTCCCTGCAGAGGGGGAGGATGTTAACTATCTCCCTGCCACAGATTGCGTGCCATGCCTGACGTCCTTTAGCCCAGGATCAACCTGACTTTTCCCCTCTAGGCCGGCTACGATATGCAGTGCTGCCATCCTTTGAGAAGGACGAGGCTCCAGAGGACTCTGGTGCATCCAGACACGCAGCAGGGGAGCGAATGGCCGACCGAGCCTGGTTTCCAAATGCTAAGCTGAATGCTGCAGCCATGGCTGCACGACAGAGGGTCAAGGAGGGGAGAGTGGTGCAGGCTAAAACAGCAAGCAAAAGCCTTTGTGTAGGTGAACGCTTCCTTCTGTAATAAATGTATTCATATATTCAGGACATCTACTATACTAAACAACTGGAAAACAAGGCTTGTTTTCCTGGTATGTGGAAGAGAACAGAGGAATCTCCTCTCCTGCCCCGGTAAGACAAAGCACTCATGAGAACATAAAGCCATATCATCTCATCAGATATGGAAGCTTACCCCAAATTTTAAGTGTCCTGTTCAGGATGCTCTGCTGCGTGGCACGAGCGCAGTCTGTTCCCATGGATTTCACAGTGTAGCTCGTGATGGGTCAGTCTGTAGGGAGTGACTTGAAACCTGAACTTCCCTGGTTCAGAGATCACCAGATTTATTTCCTGATTAAAAAAACCCTACTACTTGACTCGGTGAGGAGAAAGCCAGTCTAACCCAAGTAAAAACCTCCTCCGTATTATTTCAGTCTTTGTTTTACCCCTCCTTTCAAGAAGCTCCATGTTACAACATGCCCACTCAGTTTCGGTGTTAGGTCTCTAGCTAACAATGAACCTGTCCAATATCTGCTAGGAGAAAGCAAACGTGACAAATCTGCACTGGTGATACATTTCATTTTGCAAGGATGTGATGGGTAGTGGAGCAAGAAATCACCTACCGAGACAATAGGAGAGAACTGTAAACCACACCTTGTGCTCCCTGAAAGTGATACTGTGAGGGGAGTAGCTGGTGTAATAATTTACACAAGTCACTAAACTTTGTTAGTGGAAGATCAAGTAAACATCGTCAGAAGCTGACCAGCCTTTGCTGGCTTCGTTTGGGGAACTCACAAGGCTGGAAAACAAGTGAGCAGAAGGCACGTTTTTCTGATCTGAACTGGAATGTCCCCATCACGTGGGGACCCACATCCTTCTTCTTGCTTAAGCTGAGCTCCCATGCAGCGCGTGTGGGAACGCAGCTATTGCTGCTTTCCCTTTACTGCTGAGATGGGGGGAAGCATCTGCAAATTTATAAAAAGTTTAAATTAGGGAAATAAATGTTTCAGCGACACCAGCCGTGCTGTGTGAGGTGTCATGTGCGCATGGCCCAGCAGATCAGTCATTTGTGGCGTTCCCCTCAGCATGGAAAGTCAGCACGAGCCCCACGCATCTGCACCTGTGGGGGCTGTAGCTTCCTCCTGGAGCAGCCGTGCCAGCCGAAGAGGTTACAACTCCTTCCCAGGGGGAGGTTTCTACCAGCCCAGCTGATTTTGCTTGACGTGCATTTAGGGAGTGAGCACGCTGAGCCGAGAGGGGGTAACCTTCCGGGCAGGAGGAAGGATGGGCAGCGCGGTGTGGTGCGGGTGGGCAATGCAGCCTCCACGGCACCCAAAGAGGACAGATGCCCATAGCGTGCACAACCTCATTTTGTGCTTCAGGACGTGAGTGCTTGAAGACGGCGAGTGCTCGAGGCCACAGGGCTCGTGGGCTGCCTTACTGCAACAGGGTCCACTTCAGTCCTGCTTGGCGTTGTAGATTCTCTGCAAATAGCACGATCTTTATGTAAATGGCAGGTATATGTATTTATTCTCTGTGGGCACAGAGTAAATCTAATTAAATCAGAAGGCTTCCAAAGTGCCATTAAGGCAAATTTGTGAAACATATTAAATTATACTCCCACCATTTTCCTGCGGTTTTGGTCTCCCCGTCTGAGGGACAGGAGTTTAGAGCAGATATAAACTGATGGAAAGTTCCTCAATCTCCAAGGAAAGATGGGAGAACGAGTGGTCTGTTCATATTTTCCCATAAGTATCACAGTAGCAGTCTGTGAGGGAAGGGTTTATTTTAGGAAGAGCTATTTTGAAAGCTAAAGTGTCACATCCTGGCTGGCTCCTTTCACGGTGTTACTATAATCATCCGGTTATGACAAGCTTAATGCAGAAAAAGCAACCTTTTTTTTTCCTTTTTTTAGGAAAAGAAACAATGTAACTGGCATATTTTTGGACAAAGGCAGTCATTTTCTTTCTTTTTCAGTATTCTTTTTACTTTTCCCTATCATCTAACCCTATTTACAAAGCGCCAGACGTTAGATCTAGGAACTGCCTGTCCTTTTTGATGTAGAAGTCCATTCTGGCAGCTCTGCCTAGCCCTGCACACTTCGGAGGGTTTTCCGAGTCTAGCACTGCAAGGACTTTTCTGTCTGGCACACGCTCTCCCGAGTTCCCCTACTCTCACCCAGCTGTGGTTGGAGGTAGGAAACCATGGGCAGACCCTGGCTGATGAGAACTCACCATCTCCACTATCTGAGTTAGCGCTCTTTGACATTAAACCGATGCATCCAAAGATCAAAATCACCCCGCAGGTACCTGTTGCCACATTAGGAGCAAGCCTGCTCTCGCCAGGGCAATGCAACTAGGTGGGCAGCTGTCTTGCTGCTGGGTCTGAGCTGGAGGAGCCAAGCAGCGGCTTAGCAGGCGTGAGAGCGACCAGGCTGGCTGGTCCTGCTGGTACCACGCACAGCGGCGGTCAGGTCTTACACCTCCCTCCTCTGCTCTGCTCTGCAGGCTGGACTCCAGCTGAAGGCCAGGGTAGCTCAGAGCAGGACTAAAAGACTGGGTGCTTTCATAAAACAAAATTATTTTCGCAGCTGGAGTTGAAGCACAGTAGCTCATTCTGACTTAAACCGCATTTTCTGTGGACCAGACAGACAAACAAGACAAACACAGACTGCATCTTCCCTCGCGCTTAAGTAGCTCCTGCTTTGAATTCAAAGGGCATAAGTAGGAAATTGATATACTTTCTAATTTATTGGAGGGAAGATAACTCTCGGAAAACCAAAGAGACTGCTCTCAATTTATGGGAAGCAGACGCTTTTAAACAGTGAATGAGCGAATGTTGAAAGAGTCCTGCCTATAGAGCTAAATGCATTTAATATTCAGAAGACTCACAGGAGATGCTAAAGTGCCCTCAGCTCAGAAAATTAATAAAATATTATCTCATGAGTGAACTTCAAAAGCTTTGGCAGTTCCATTCATTCCACTTCAGATAAGCAGCCAAAATATTGCAATATCCTGCTAACCTGATGTGAAACATCCAGCTTTCCTTGGCCAGTAACATTAAGCTGGAAATGTGTGAACAATCTTTATTATGAAATATTTAGCCATTTCATCTGCTCTGTTGTGCCTCCCTATGCCTGGATCCAGTAATTCCTGCTTCTAAAGGTGGATCTAGGCCCAGATAGTCAGCAGGGCTTTGATGCAACAGCAAGTGTCTGAAGACGCAGGATTTAAAGACGGCTTTTGGCAAACCTTGCAGCTCTGTATTTAAGGGGTGACCTGTCCAGAGATCTCTCTTTCAGGGGCAGGAAGACCCCGTTTGGCTGGTGGGTAAAATGACCAAGTCTGCAAAAGACGTGGCAAGAGGACAAAGTCTGAGGAGAGGACGTTTTAGAGAGATCCTAGACTTTGGTGGCTTTGTGCTCACCTCGTCTCCCAGCAGCCCATCCGCTCCCAGCTGGCTTAGGAGCAGCCTGGACAGCCTTGGATCTGGGCTGTCAGTTATTTCTCTCTCCCTTCAGTTTTGTTTTTTTCTTTTGTTTTCCTCAGACTCCTCTTGCCATAACAAATTACCGGTGATGCTAGAATGTAAGCTATTGGTACAGGCTGAACCTTTTAATTTTGAGCCATCAGGTGGCCCTGCCCTTCCTCCGAAGGCAAGAGGAGGAGGGAGGAGGTCTCAGCCCAACGCATGCCAACATGTAGGGTTCGTGCTCCACAGCACTGAGGCCTGGCACTTGCTGAGGATGCAGGTGGGGGGCCTAACACTAAGATCCCAAATCAACCTGATGTCTGTGGGAGTCAATCTGTACTGAAGTTTCCCTGTTACGCCTTCCCTGCTGCAACGGAACTCACCAGCCAGAAATGGGACGGCACATCTCAACAGCATGCCTATGTGAGGCATCACTAGTGAATGATGTTTTGGCACTTCGGTGTTACTCCGGCACTGTAATCCAGGACTGAGAGATCCTGTGCTCCTCACCTCCTCTTCATCACTTCCTGGGTGCCACTTCCCCAGGAAGTCCCAGCGAACGTAAGGGGTAGCTCCATATGCACAGTGCAGGGCTTCTGGCCTCTTTCCACTTTCTGCTAGAAGAGAAGACAATCTTAAGTAGTGGTGAACAAATTCCCATAAATTCCCCTGTCCGTGACTAGATGTTGCTGGGAAATAGGACAAAGATCCATTTCTCAGCCACCGGTTCAACACCAGGCAATAACAGCCGAGAGCCAGCATCGTCTCAGGGCTATCTGGTTATCCGCACCGCATCAGTTGTCTCTGTTAGCCCAGATATTCACTTCACCCCAGCCCAGACTGACACTCTCGTCAGTGTAGTCTACAGACAGAACAAAAATTAAATCCCTGCGGCATCTGATTCTCCTCTCATCCCTGCTGCCGGTCCCTCCACATGAGGAAGGGAGCCCAGGGGAAGCTTTATTAGTCTGTCAATGAACATAAAATGATAGCGCTTGCAGGACTGTCAATCCAGCACAAGTAATGAGTTAAATATATATATATATTTATATTTAATTTCCAATTCATCAGTAATTCCCGACAGATGGAATCCTTGCATTTCAGGTCAACTTGACATCGCCAGCCCTCAAAGGTCCAAGTGAGCATTGCCAAATTTAATGAGCTGCAATAACAATGTCTCCACATTATTGGACTAATTACTAGCTTCTGAAAAGAAAAGAAAAAAGGAGGGGGCGAGGAAGAAAAAGAAACGCCTCTAAACAGATGAAACTTTAATTAACAGCATTTTGAGACATTACTTATTACGGAGCAAATGCCACTTCAAAGTGAAAATAGCCTCTAGGTGGATAACAGATCTAATGAAAGGTACAGTAGTCAATTTAGTACTAACTTGCTTCATATGTACGGCTTTAAGCCTTCAGAAAACCAGACTTCATGGCAACAGCCAGCGCACGCCGGTGCTCGTGATGCAAAGTCTCCTTTTCCACAGAGCATAGACTGTCCGGAAGGGTTTGGCACGAGGGCAGCCTGCTGCAGGTGGATCCCGTCCATCAAAGCAAACTACAGCACATGGTCACTTCAGCTGATGGCCAGCGAAGCAAAGGCCTGGCAACTGGAGTGGCTTGCGTTGAATTTCCAATGCAAGATTTTTACATCCAAAAATAATTGTTTTCATTAAAAGTAGTGGCCACAGTCTTGGACTTCTAGGTTGCAAGTACGTGTTTCACTGAAGCCAGTGGAAATGTTGCACATTAAACTTGTGGAACTAATAATAGAATTTAGCCTCAAAAGAATGAATGAAATGCAAGGCTAATTTCTTCAAATTAACTTTCAGCAACTTCTGTTTCTCTCTCTCTCTCTCATACACACACACACTCTCATTAATTCACTTATCTAAACAGACACAGTAAAAAAAAATATCCTAGCCTTCAAACTAGTCAAAATATTTTTCCTGTGAACTGAGAAGGAAGAAAAGGAAGAGGTTTGTTGCTATTTCTATTTTCAAATACTGAGCATTGCTCAGATCTGCCATGACGAGGGGCCATGTCAGATTGACTAGATCAGGTAACAGCAGGCTGCAAACCCTTTCCTTATCCTGTGGAGACCTTCATGAATCTATTCATACCTTGCCCACTTCGCACACCGGTGTAACCACTTTTATAAACCCCATTGATGTGAACTGCGACCGCACCAGCCCAGAGCAGGCTGGCACCTCCCTGCAATAAATTCAGATGATCCGGGAAGTGCAAATCATGCTGGTCTGCACTGGGAGAGCTTGGCTGACACAACAACATTTGCGTGCATTTAGGTGCATTCCCCAGACGGGGACCTACAGAGCGAAATTCAGCACTCACTGACATCCTGTGCGATCTTGCAGGACTCACCCAGCCAACTGCTGCCCCCCAGGCAGGAGGCAGGGGAGGATAAAACTTGGCGTCGTCTGACTGTGCAGAATGCACGCTTGCTGCGAATTGAGCTTGAATATTGCTTGGAGGCGGGGGGGAAAGGGGAGGCATCAGATTTGTTTAGGCATAAGGACATATCTCAATTTTCTCCTTGGTTTTCTTCCCAGTCCTGCCCCGGTAGGCCCATTATTTCCCATTTCAGAATTAGCACCTTTGCCAGCAGAACATAAAGGCGACGGCTAAGGAAAGCTGCAGCCTCTGCCCTTGGAGCATTTTCTGCCCTGATGATGGGACCTTAATTGAAGCCATTTGCTACGGGAACAAAACAGCAAGTGGTCTGCTGCCAGTATATGGAAACACGGGGGGCTCCGTGAATCTGTGTTTCCCAGGACACTGCCAAGGCACAGCCCGGCAGGGTAGGGGAGAGCGAGCTCTGCATGCCCAGCCCCAGCAGGGACCCTGCTCTGCAGAGGCTTCCTGCTCACCTTCAGCGTTGCCTTAGGTAGCTCTGCTTAGGTTGCCTTAGGTAGCTCTAGCCATGCATCACAGCTTCTCACCTTGGCTTTTTCTGTGCGTAGGTCTCTGCCCTTCCAAATCAGCAGGTATTATGTCCCAGCAAATCAGATCAGCAAAATTTCTGCGCTTTGGTAAAGACCCAAGACCACACCTACAACCGGGCTAGTCAGAATCCAGGAATTTAATAGTTTAATACGGAGAGTTCATGTTATCATCACCTCTCCCACCTCCTCCCTCAAAATAAAACACTTTAAAAAAAAGAGGCAGCAGCTAAGAGGCTGGTGGCTATGTTTAGCTGGAACAGGATTTGAGATTTTGAGGGAAAACCCCTGGCTGCGAAGCACCTGGCTGATGCAATTTGAGGAAGAAATAGGCTTCTCCCTATCAGAAGAGGGATCCTGACATCAGCAGGTATGTGGCTGTTCAGTTCCTGAGAAGGAGAGGATCACGGGACCCACAAAACAAGGTGTACGACAGGAGAATATACTCCAAAGCGTGCCTGTGTCGCAGGGGGTGCCTTGTTGGTGGCTTCCATACTGCCGAGCGGCACTCAGCTCGTAGCTGTACAGTAGCCCTCATGGCCATCTCCCTGCATGAGCCTCCAAAATAATTCTTGGATAGGTCCTAGTCCACTTAAGCTACGATTTTCCCCATAACAACGAGAAGATGACAGCCACCACTTAGCCACATGCGACTGACTCCTGCTGTGTTCCCACATCCAGCCCAAGCCATTCCAACCCAGGTTTGACATACGAAGCCAAGGTTTCCTTAGCCATCTGGCTCGGGGGCTTTTGTGAGGCTTCGTGCCAGTGCTCTTGTGTATGTGGGAGTTGGTTCCTCTTCCAG
Organism: Calonectris borealis; assembly: GCF_964195595.1. Classification (NCBI taxonomy): domain Eukaryota; kingdom Metazoa; phylum Chordata; class Aves; order Procellariiformes; family Procellariidae; genus Calonectris; species Calonectris borealis. The sequence continues at coordinate 100,830,979 of NC_134313.1, read as the reverse complement.
CCATTGCAGTCTCTTCCCAACGCCCTCAACTTCACTTTTGCCCATGACTTTTAGGACACCCTGACCACCCGAGTAGAAGCCTGCAAGGCAGCCTGTGGGCTCCAAGCAGCTGGCTGTTTTCCAGGCTTGTGGTTGCCATCTTTTGTTACTGGAAATACCCTAATTAGTTTCTAATGCGCTGCATTAACCTGACAGCCATCCACCTTATCTCACGTCTTTTGGCTTCTTCGAGGCTTTTTTTTTTTTTTAATCACCAGTTGCAGACTGCAAACACTTTTTCCAACACGGTGCTCCTTGCTCTGCTTACAGCTGAAGGCAGTCTGCAAAGACACTGCACAAGTGGTGGGTTTGGCTGGAGAGCAGGACACGGGGCTGGTATGTCTCAGGGCTGTTCGACCAGGCCAAGCAGATGTATCTACACTGGCAATTCCCTTTCCCTCTCCAAGAGCAGGGGGGAGGCAGGAGGCCCTGGATGGGGAGAGCTGTGAGGTGTCCTGAAGGTCCCTCAAAACACCCATTCAGGACCTTCGCTTCTGAGGCACCTTCTCTGCAGAGAGAGGAGGTCAAAACTCACCCGGGAGGAGCGCTTAGCCAAGCAGGCAGGTACGTGTCATAGCAGGTATAAACAGAGGCATTACCAAATAACCACGCAGAGTTTAAGCCCTAGGACAATTGAGAGTCCTGTGCTATAGACATATCATGACTTGCAACTTTCTCGTACTTCTTTCTCCACTTGCCACACACAGACACAGCCTTCTCACAGCACAGAAGAAGAAGATGTGACCAGCCTCCTCTCATTCTCATTCCTGATGCTTAAAAACAAAACAAATCACAGATCAGTCTTCCTCGCAAAGGACGAGAGAGAGATCCCCACTGCAAAGCGTTTCTCCCAACCCTCTGGTATCCGCGAGGCACAGCCCTGCAACCTGGGTGTGAGCTGAGGCAGCTGTTTGCAGACTTTCCCCCTGGACCCAGGTTCGCCTTTCGAGCATCTCTCAGAGGCCATGGGTCTGAGACATGTGTTTGATTAGTTAGCTCTTACCCCTGACTTGCTACGAAGAAGGGCGGAGGAAGAGATGGATCAAACAGATGACGTTGACAAAGGAGGTGCCTGCAACTTGATTTACTTCAAGTCCTTGAAAGCCTGTTACTGAATGTAAAAGAGGAATAAAAAACAAAAACAGTAATAAAAAGCAACTAATGTATCCGATTTTTATGGCCAAAAATAAAGGCACTGGAAGGCAGGCTTTTTAATGGCTATCATTCCTCCTGTGTTATTTGAAGATCCCCTTGTAAACGGGAATCCTGGGTCTGTTTTGCCATCTGTTCCCTCCACTCCTGCCTAGGAATCCTGAAAGGGTATTTATTGTATATGCAGGTTCAGTGAGGCCCACTTACTATAAACAAATACTGCATGAAATATGGTGGGGCCAGCTCTTTCTACAGTGCCTGTATTTATGAGGAAACAGTATAAAAACAAATATGTAATCTGGAAATAAACCTGTTAAATGAATAAAAAGTCCTATGGAGCAAAACATAATGATTAGCAGAGCCATTCAGTGAAAGACCCTGTTAAGGGAACACATCTGCTGTCATCCACTTTGCATCAGTGCTTTTCCCCCCTGATAAAAATCCATCTAAAAGCAGCCATCAGAAAATCATGGGGGAGGGGAGTGGAGAGAAGGAGGAGATGATACAACCTAAGAGCTATGAGGCCAACCACAGCACTTTTGCTGGTTCTTGAAATGCCTCTTGAGTCCTGCACCCTGCTGTCCACCAAATATAATCTATGTTATTTACAGCGTGTACTAGGTACAGATTACAGTCACTCAGCCGAAGGAAAAAAAAAAAAGGAACAAGAAGTAATAACAAAAAAAAAGATCAGCAAAGCAATTGAAGGCCAGCATGGTATGCTGAACAAAGATTCAAATAAAGAACTTGAAGTGCAACATGTTTGTGCACACATGCATAGAAAATCATATTTTGCTTTCGACCGGTTACACAGAGCCTAAACACGGGTTATATACAAGAGCAGCGCAAGATAAATCTGCTATGGAAATGCAACTCAGTCATGATATCTGATTGCCAGCTTCACTTGTGTGCAATATCACCACTATTCAAATGCAGGAAGTACTATTCTAGCTACCTGTTCCTATTAACTCTATATTTACAGACCTCGAGTAAAATCACAACCTGCTCCACACCCACTCCACCCCGCCTGCACAGGCAGAGCCAGCTACAGACGGACGAGTAACCACACTTCTTGTCACCCTCGCTCCCCACAATTTACATTTGCTCCAAGATGTTCTGGGTATTTCCTATCTCAGTTTCTGCTTTCCACTGTGGGTTGCCTGACCTTCCCCATGGAGCCGGTTATTAATACTCCGGTCTCTACCGACAACGCAAACAAACGAGGTACAAGCTGATGCAACTCTGGAAAGTGCCATGCCAAACACTGATGCAACCCCCCCGAGAGCTGTGATTACTCCCCCGGAGCGCGTGGGACGAGGATGCCCTGCTTGCTTTCAGCTTGACTCTTGCTTTCACCTTTGCCTGCCAGCACAAAAGCTGACAAAACCCCACATCTTCCCAGTCTGCGGCTTGGTAAAGCTCTGGTTTTACCCTCCCGCTAACTATTCCCGGGCAGAGGCATTACACAGGCAACGTGCTTTTCCTTCGTCACGCGTGTGACTTCACGGTCAAACTGAAGTCCATTGCCTTGGTCGTGTTTTTACCATCAGGATCGTTTCCGCTTCTTACCGATCAATCAAAGTAAAGCAATAAAACCTTCACCTTCGTAGCAAGGGAGACAACGCCTGAGCGTCGACCGGAGAACTCAGACGACAGGCCCGAGGCTCCCCTTCCCCACCCAAAGCATGGAGTAAGGCATCGCGTAGCATAATTTGAGTACTAATTGGCAAAACAGGCGTAATGATTTGCTTGAACGTGCACTATGATGCTGGTGTACTGTTTGCAAATTATTAACCAGCATAGACTTGCTGCCTTCGGTGTATGTGAGATATATGTAAAGGCTTAATGGATTTATATCACTACAGTTACTACTACTGCTCACTGACACACTTTAGTATTTTTATTGCTTTTTCATAGCTGACATGATTCTGATGGTATGTAATTAAATATTTTACAAAGATAGGGTCTGATCCGACAACCTTTATGCGCATGAATAATCTCATTATGTTCAATGCCTCTACTTATGTACCCAAAGCAGGCAAGACTGGGTTCCTACTGCTACAAAAGTAATTTTTTTCCCCCTTCTGTATTCCCCTTTTGGGATTTTGATGGAATTAATAATGAAAAAAAGACCCTTAAAACTCCTTCAGATTTATTTTGCACATTGAAACCTTCACCTAGGATTTAGAGAAACTACAAGAACAACGTTGTGGCGGTTATGTTTGGCCAGGGATGGAAAGAAGTCAGAGTTTGTGTTTTGTCACAGACTGAAAGACATACTGCTTTTTTGCCAGTCTATATCTTAGTGTGATTTCCTGAGACTGATTAAGGGCTTGAAGGGGGGATTTTTTTCAAGAATTCATGACTCACTTTAAAAACTGGTGTATTTCAGGCACAAGGGGGATTGCCCAAATCGTTTTTTTTTTTTAATATTACCTGCAACGTATGTCACAGTCATATGCTTCCTCCAAACTGATACGCATGCAAAAAGTTCACGCGCCAGCGTCTCACAGGATGTGCACATCCAGTTCCCCGCTCACCCAACACATCTACGTGTTCACAGGGTTGTTTTGCTCAGCTCCAGCCAGAGGCAAGCCTGACCCAAAGCTAGATCAGGAGCTGAAGATCTTTGTTACAAAGCCTGGTTTGGGGTTGACCCGTCGTAAAACCAGCTTTTCAAGTTTTGATTCAGATCTGAGCCTACAGGCAGACTTGTCCCAGGTGCATTGCCATCCTGGCATCTTGTGAAACCCATCGCTGCTCACCCAGAATATCCCAAAACAGCCGGGCAGGAGGGAGAAATCTTTGGATCTGAATTTTAGATTTGGATTCATTTAAAAGAAATTTTTTTAAACCATTGCAGCCATCCTTCTTCCAGAACCAAAGCACAGACAAACGGAGAGGTCATCTGGGCCACTGTGAATCCCTAAATAAAAACTTGTGTCACTTTGCAATGTCTCTGCAGCTGAATGAAGGTATTTTTCTGCTTTTCCCCCAGCAGGGAACGCAGGAAGGCTCTGAACACAGCTAGCGACTTTCTGGTCATTTTACACACACTCCCTTATTATTTTACTACCTCTTGGACCCCTGAAAAAGCCTCTCTCCCATCTTTGGGCAAAAAAGGGAACCAATTACAAGTTTCTGGAAACAAACAGGCCTTTTAAATTAAAGCCTACTAAGTTATGAGCTTAGTATGAAACCCACGATATTGCACCTAATCTGTGCCTGGGAAGCATTAAACCTGATGTCCTGCCCAAGCAGGACAGCCGTCTGGCTTTTGGGGAGCTCCGCTGGACCAGTAACTTTGAGTGTCACTACATTGTAAGCCATGACATGAGGTGAAGCCCTTTCAGCACACAAAGTGCAGAAGAGCTTTGGTGCCCGGGCAGGGATACAAAGCCCTCTCCCGGTCCTGTTTACTCAGCAGGGGTCACGCCACAGGCTAATCCCATTAGCTTTCAGCTGCTGCACCCTTTGCAGCGATTTACTGTTGCAGCCCAGGGGGGTGCTTTGAAAACAAGCCCAACCTAAATCTCAACTCCGCTCATGACAACGATCGCAAATTTGTTTCGAGACCCAAACTGAAAGGAAAAGAACAAAAAGTTGCTTATATATGATCTGATCCAGCAGTCCTGACCTGCCGACCGTACAGTAAGGGAGCACTAGCCTGCCCTGGCAGCTAAGCCCAGAACGGGGATGCTCGTTCTGAGATTCATCAGCTGGGCTCTCTTTCGCCGTCATCAACTGTTTTTCCGGCATCTGTTTAGAAAAAGCCAAACAAGTGTACCAGTCACCTTCTAGTTTGCCCATCTTTATATTTTGGTCGGTGTGGGGAAACAGGCTGTCAGACCTGCGCCTCGTCTCCTCCCCTCCTCTCTGGATGCAGCGCGCGCTTGGGCTTCAAGCCTGCTTCCCTTGGCCTGCCACGCTGCTGCCAAGTTGCCGTCAGGGACAAAATCAAGAGCACTGAAATGGCAGGAGAAAGCTGATCCCACATGACGCATCGGGGAAAGACAACACACACCAAGGCCTCTGGAAAACAGACTCTCTCCTGGCCTCCCAGCCATGTGCAAATTTATGAGGTTTGAATGAAATTCAGCTAAAGCGTCCAGGCCAACGACTGCTTATCCAAAATGAACTCAATCGCTGGACTTTGGTCCATTTAAGAGTTACCTGACCATGCTCCACATTGCCTAGGTTAAGCCCCGTCAGTATCTGAAATACCTCAAATAACATTAACCCTTCTGTTGACACTGCAATGCAGGATGAGCTTTTAAAAAAGCTTTTAAAAACATGATAAAAACACACAGATCAAGACACTCCAGTGACCCCAGCACATGGATGTGTTACAGCCCTTCGACAAGTCAAGGGCAGCACTTAAGAGAAGCGGAAGCGGGTAGTTAAGTGAGACGCAAGGTTTACTTGCCCATATGCACCTATGAACACGAACATATGGATATCCTTACATCTTGACCCCAGAGAACGGGCATAAAACTTGAAAATTGCCACCTGGTTTCTGTGGTTATTTTTCCATTTAGGGATTAAACAACATCTAAACCCACGTGTGCATGTTTTTTCTATTGCAAATAGGCAGCACAGACAATTGCAAAGCAAGGAGATGGGTGTGAGAAAGAGGATTTCTAGTGACCCAAGGGGAAAAAAATGAAGGGATGAGTCCAGGCCTGCCAAACAGCTGGTTAAACTTCAGAGCTCGGTCTAATGCTGTTCTGAGGCTTGTCTACTGACAGCAGAAAAAGCACCTTCTCCTCTGCCTGCCTTTCTTTTTGCACTGCTTTCCCATCACCAACATGCCAGAGGGTGCTCCATGCAGCAAGATCAAGACTTGTCTCCTCACCTGAGTGAAAAAGTAGGGTGTTTTTAAACATTGTTTTCCAAGAGAGGTACAGGGGTCTGGTCAGACAAATGCTCAAATGCTTTTAACATGTTACCACTCCTTCCTTCAGCTGTTACTGGCTACTCCCATCCCCTTGGGCTTCGGCATCACAGTCCGTACACACTGCTAACCCATCGCAGTGCGACCTGCAGTGGGGTTGTTGAGCCCACCTCGGCACGGCGCCAACCCAGCACTGCCTTCATCTTGGCTGGGGTCCCGAGAAGAGACTGCAATACCTATTAATCATAAACCCTGTTGATTAAATCCATCTAGCTATTTCACTCAGCTACAACCAGGGGCGAAGGCTGTCCGGCAAACTGCTCTGTCCCGCAATCCCCAGCTGTGCACACAGGGGAAGAACTGGGTCTTCATCTACATTGAATTTGCTGCGGGACCTGGGTTTTCCACCTACATGTAGCTAAGGTCTGACATTTCCAAGTGTGAGATTTGTCAGGATTACAGGAGAAACTGAAAACTTCCACCAAGCCCTGAAGGAGCCTGTTAAATCCTTCATTGAACATTTGCAGGAGTGAGTAAGGAAGGATGGACCCTGTTCCCGAGCTGCGGACTCCCTGCTTCACGCCCTGGGAAAAGGGCATGCCGGGATCTCGAGCACAAGTCCAGAGCTGTTCAGAAAATGAAAAACAAAGATCCCTCAAACATTTCTTTGTTTCTATTCATAACCACAATTTCATTTGCATTGATGTTTCCTGACCAATTCTCTCCTCAAAATAATTGATGGGAAAAAGATCAAGAGATGTAATTAAAAGAGAAACAAACAGAAAACAAAGGGAAGAGGGTAAATGGGCATGCGACTTCGGGTCAGGGAAGGAAGAGGAGCAGGTGGTGGAACTGATGAGGGAGATTTAATGAACTGCGATTGACTTCGAATAACAAAGGAGGAGGAACCTAATCCTACCGTTGGATCTGTACACATATGGACTTACCAAAACAAATGGTAATCAATTCATCAGCCTTAAATTAAAGATAAGGTGGGCAGGAAGGAAGGAACACGGTTTATTCCCTCCTCCCCACCCCGCCCCCCCCATCAAGCTAAATCTGTTTGTGTGTGTCCACGTTCTGTGTTGTCAGGGTTAGCTTCTGCCATCTCTCCTTCTCAGCCGAAGCGGTCACCTTCCCATGCCTCGCCATGCCACCGCGGGCAGGTCTCTTTGGAGGCTGCCCCGGGAATTTAGGGTCCTGGTTACCCTGATTCTGCAGCATATTTCACTCAGCAGAGATCAAGGCTCGGCAGCTTCAGGAATACACTCATAGGACTCTGTGTGTAAATGCTCACTGAGTTTTAATCAAATGCACATCACAGATAGTCCTGCATGACAGAAAGCAGAACCGCCAATCCGCAGACCTGCCAAGAATAGCCTCATCTGCGATACAAGCGTTTTTCCTCTTTTGTATCATTTTGGCCCTTGCTTTCTCATTCCAGGACAAGTTGCAGAAATATTCTGGGTTTTATATGGTATCTCCTTGTTTCAAGCTGAAGGCAAGTTCACTAGATTTTCTAAATATATACCCAGGTTTTATGAATCCTCATTAAGTTTTCTAGTATAAAGTTTCTATTTTAAGGCCCGGATCCTCCAAAGAGAGCTGCACGGTCAGACATCCCTTTCCCATACATTCAGCCAAGCATGGCTGTGCACGTAGTTTTCTTTGCGGGATTTGCCCTAGTCTTTAGGCCTGGCAGGCAGTTTCTCCCAAAGAAAACGCTTCTAACCTGATGTTTCCAGGGCTGGTAACTAATACTTCTTTGAGCAATTCATGAAGATCACTACTGACATACGTTTAAAAGAGTGAAAGCTTTTGACTTACGGCGTAGTATCAGGAGCTAGGAAATATAATTTTCTGTTTCTGCCATAACCTTCCTATGTGATTTCCTGGCATGATCCATATTTCAGTATATTCCAGTTATTCCAGAAGAATACCCGCCAGCCAGGCTGGGAGGCAGCAGGGAGGAGGTGCTCAGACACGCGAGGTGGGAGCTATATGGTGCTGCGGTTTGGGACAGGGGCCCAGGAGAGGCTGGGTCTGGCAGAGGGGGCACGAGGAGGCCTTCCCATCCAGAGGCATTTCCATCACAGCTACTATTTGAACAAAGCATTTGCCATTCAACCAGATCGCCTGTATCCTGAGGAAAAGGCAGGGCAGGCACAGATGGACACGGACACGATGTCAAGCCCTGCCACATCAAACCAGGAAAAGGGGAAGAGCGGGGAAAACAGAAATTTGTGAAATAGCCACCAAAGTTAAATTCTTCTCCCTATTTATAACTCTGCAAGAGGAGCAGGAGGGACACAACCCAAGCACAGGCTTAAACGTTATGTTTCGCATTTCCCTGCTTCCTCAGGTCCTCTTAACCCGTGCATTGACGTCCAGGCGTTCCAGCTTCGCAGCAGCTGTGGAGCCCCCACCAGAAGCACCGCCGGGGTTGCCAGAGCAGAGAGGAGCATCGCTCGCCCCGGGCATGGAGACACGCCAGCAAGCGCTCTGCCCTGTCAGCGGGGACCTCCCAGCACGAGCAGGTCCTCCATGCTGAGCTATTCCTACCTGGCCATCAGGAGAGGGACTCGGGATGTTGGATGGGAGTCGTGGGAATCTGGGATGCTGTAGCACGCACCAAGGAAGTACAGCCAAACGCTTGGCAAGTGCTAATCCACAATACTGTGGTATCTGGTCACTGACTTTGATTCTCCTGACTTCCACATCCTAACCGGCATCACACCTAGAGCGTGAATTTGCACCGCATGGGTGTTTTTGGTGCTTTTTGGGTGCTAGGTGGGCTGACGGAGAGCTGCCTGCCCTCCCGCCAGGCTAGCAGGGGCCAGGCACAGCTCCGCAGCCGCAGCCTGCTGCACCAGATCTCGTTACCCCTCCACCAAAGAGGGCAATTCCCCCCGGCTCCCCAAGACATGACCGCATAGCATCCCGAGAGGTATCAGTTATCGCCACCAGCTTTTGAGAAGACAGACGTTTTCCAGCGAGAGCACAGCACGGTGTCACTCACCTGCTCCCGCAGGAGCAGACGCCAGGGTTTCCGGAGGAGTGGTTGGAGGGGTCTCACCATATCCCTGTTGGTAAGTCACCACCTCACGGCCCTCTGCTTCCTCCCGTTAGCAACTTCAGTTTTATTCAGACTTTTTGCTAAAGGGCTTCTTCTCTTACTTATTGTTCAACGGGGGCCCGAAGCACAGGACGTCAATGGCGAAGGAGGAGGAAGAAGGTCGAAGCGGAGCTTGGCGGTGCACGATCCCCCCTGGCAGTCTTGCAGTTTTGGGACCTCTCTCCTCTTCTTTTCACCTACGAAAATCTGGCTGCTCGCCACAGTATAATATAGCAACAGGGGAAAGAGAGGAAGAAGGCTTAACTTTTATTTATTTTAGTGCGATCATTAGGATTATGTCAGGGGGAAAAAGCATTAATACATAATCTTTTCCCTGTGCTATACAACACTGGCTGCTTTTAATTTAGAATTAAATTGAAACACTCACTCAGAGCGGCTTTGAACAGCAGCCAAGGCCTTCTCTTGCATTGTGTGAGCAGCTGGGTAGCCTTTCCACTCTCTTTTTTTTTTTTTGGGCCACAGTGCCTTTTTTCAGACCTGTGCTGAGGGTCAGTCACTGAAGGTGCTCGTGTCACCCTTCCGCAAGTGCTAAGGGTCCCCTTGCCTTGGAGCTGGCACACCGGCCACAGGTGGAGGGGGAAGCAGCCCTCCCACTGAAGCACAGGACCGCAGCCCCCAGCAGACCAAACCTCAGCAAATAAAGCTCCACAGCTACAACAATTTTGCAAATTAGAGAGAAAAGGGACATATTAAAAAGCACATCAAAATGCACATTTTTTAAAAATGCTAAATAGCAGTGATTTATTTTTTTCTCAACGGCGCATGTTATTTTGTACGCTTTGTCGCACATGATGAGGCAAGTTCACACAGGGAGAACACGGTTTGGAGGTATAAACAGGACAGACAAGACTGGGTGGGGTAAAGCCAAATTTAGTTAAGTGAATTGGCCATCCTGTTTTGTTCACGCGACAAGCCTGCTCCAGACGGTTCTCACCAAGCCGATGAGAAAGGTGCTTTGGTCTCCCTGTTCATTTTAATCTATATAAATACTAGGTTTTGTCAGGCTAAAGAATCCACTGCAGACTCAAGCCTTTTCCTTAATTATTGGTATTCACTGAAAGAAAGGGTAAGTTTAAGGGGGGGGAAGAGATTGCCACCCTTTCAGTGCTGCTGTGAAGGGAGCTCTGCTTATCACAACAGGTGCAAAGGCCACTCACAAAAACAGACGCAGTTCAACATTGAAAGGCTAAGAAATTACTTATTCTCTTTGTCAGCTGCTCACACAAGCAGGGTAAAGGCTACTTGGAAGGAAAGAGTTCACAGGAGACTCTGGGAGATACGTTGACCTTAAAAAAAAAAAAAATTTAAAAAAAAGGGACAGCAAAAAGAAAGCAGAAACAAAACTACATCTCCACATAGAACAGGAATGAGCAGCACCAGCAGGCTGGGGACTGGGGGAAATTTTAACAGCCTACCACTCCAGCTGAATGGGGAGGGGAACAATGCCGGCTGAAAGCGCAGCATTCCTGCCCCTGCGCCCCCGCAGAAAGGGGCTGTGCAGGTCTTTCTGATGGCTCCCTCTAATTACGCTTTCTTGTGTATGGCAATTCACGGCCAGCTCAGAGAACGTTCCCTATCGGAGGGGTGATTTGTGTACCACACCTACAGAGTCAACATATTGGGGAAAAAAATTATTAAAAAAAAAAAAAGAAGAAAGAAAACTCCTCTGATGAGGAGCCTGCAATTGCAGGGTTCTGTTTTCCTTTGGGTTCTTAGCTGGGGTTTTTTCCTCCACCCTTCCCCTTTCAAGATAAGGCATCAGAAGTAACTGAAACTAGAATTTCATTTTGTAACACCCCTCCGTTAATCCCTAGATCTCTCTCAAGTGCTGCATAAATTTCACCCTCTCTTCACAGAGCTCGAGGTTGTTTTACATCTGACGCATCTTATTTTCTAAGGACGATGGTTCTGTTTATTTTAACCAGGCCTGGAATGATGTGCAAACCAGCCATCCCTCTTAGATGCTGATTGTTCCCAGAACCAGATGGTCAAACCTTCCTCTTTTAAGACAGCTGACTCAAAGCCATAAAAGAAAACACCAAAAATGAAAACAATCATCAACAACAACATCAAAAAACACCCTGTGGTGGGAAAAAAAAATATTTCAATGTTGGCACTGTGAGAGAGAAAAAACTCAGAGAAAAGAGAGTGTTTGGTTTCCAGACCCTGCAGGTCCGGCGTGCAAAGGGGGGAATTCGCTCATCGGGAAGTTTCCACCAGTGGCAAGCTAACAGGAGGAATTCCCTAGCTTAAATATGACAGATGTTCATACCTCTGCTACCCAGAAGCAGTAAAAACCACCTGTGGTTATTCTGACTGCCCTGCTAAATGAATGGCGAGTTAGAGTACTAATAAAACATAGCAATGCGAGTCGCCGCTGCCCGCACCTGCAGGTTCTCTGATACCCACTACTGGCTTCACAATTTACTGCCGAACCCAAAGGGCTTCAACTTCATTTTAACACTATGAATAGTCTCTTGCCATCCTCGTGGTTCCCGTCTTCCCCAGGCCTTTTCTATTCACAACTGGTCCTAATTTAATTGGGTCGTTTTGCTGTAAGTCAGTGAAAGCCACTGTTAGGCACGGTGTAAGGAGAATCACTACACCTTTTACAAAACCAGTCTTGCCTATGGCAGGTTTAAGGCACCCCTTAAGGGTCTTTGTTCGTAAAGCTACTCCAGCCTAACTAAGCCTGAGAAATCCTACATTGAAGCTTAAATCGGTCCAACACCAGGTTGCAGGCAATCCTGTGTATGTACAGCCAACTGGTTTGTTCTGATTTAATAGAACCAGTTCCTCCCCACCTTAACCAAAACTCAACATACATTTTCACACCACTGTAACTAAAATGAAAAATAATTTTTAAAAAATCACAGTCAGGTTATGAACAGAAACAAACAAGATACCACAAAGCAGCTTGTGAATTTTCCACACAAAGGTGTAAACTTGGAGCACATTGGCTGCTCTGCAGTGGTGGCTGGCGTGCAGGCTCTCACCCTCATAGACATAAGGTAGTTTTTGCTTCTTCCACCGTCTTTCACCTCTCTACGGGAAAACAGACACACAAGCTGCCTAAGGACTCTAAAAAATCCAATCACTCTCTCTTTAACCATCGTAAGAAATAGAGAGCCACGCAAAAATAAGAGATGCCTGGATGCCTTTCATCAACTACTTTTCCTTAACATTTCCTAATATTCTGTAAGAAGTATGTGATCCCAGCATGAGAAGACTTTGTGAACATTGCAAGAAAGACAGAAAGCCCATTTCAAACGTTACAAGGGGAGGAAGGGCTTCAGACACTTTCGGAGTTTCTAATTAAATTTTCTATGGCTTTTAAAAATGGCAAAGTCCCAATTAAAGGATACATGCTCTGTGTCTGGACCACTGCAAACTTAAGCTAAACATAAGACTAGATTTAACAGAAAAGGTCACCTACAAGACTGTTTATGCTTGTTGCGCTAAAATCAGATTTTGAACTAAGTTAAACCGCAAAGATTAGATACACAGTCAGGGCCTCAGTGCAAGTATTTCATGGGAACCCTATGGTACTAGGTTGCAGAAGTCTTTCTATTCAGATTAAAGAGTTTTGAATAAGGCCTTTAGGACACACTTTTGCTCACAGTTAGGGCACAACAGGTAGAAAACCTGAGTTCAGCACCTCCTTCTGCACATAAGCATTCACAGAATGCTCACATAAGCAGAAACAGAACAGCACACCCTCATGAAGTACCTCAAAGTATATTGTCATTTAAAATCAACCCCTCTAATACATGTCGAGTAAATAACAACACCACAAAAAATTAAGTAGATAATGCTGTTGAAGATACTGCTGTTGTACGAACAACTGAAGATACCGTGTAATGCCTGCTCTGGACTGGGGACGCTCTCTACATTTGCAAAGTCTCCTGGACAACGGGACTCTAAGCTTCTTGCCATCTCTAGACACTGGCACAATGTAGTTGTTTAATAACAAGGACCACATACCCGGTGCACACAGCCCTCACTCATCAATGTCCCGTATGCTGAAAAATATTTTCTGTGCTAATTGGCAAGGACGGCTGTTAATCCGCCATAGAATAGCTCCCTTACAAACCTCGGCAAAATCCACTTATCTTTGAGTCAGGCGTACTTCAGAAAGTATTTGTCCTCTTTGCATTGGGATTGAGAGAGACAGAGAGAGAAGGAGTGAGACAGAAACACTGGAGGGGCTTTAGTAAAACTTCAGAAATCCCATAAGAACGTGAAAGGAGCCACAGGCTCTGCGCTAAGGAGAGCAACTGGTAATTAAAACCTTGATACAGCAACTCATTTGAGTTTATTTAAATATGTACTTAAAGATAAACGCAAAGCGTTTTGCTCAAACATTTTGAGGAATATGATCCTTAAGCAAGATTAACAAGTCTTTAATAACACTTGTGTTATGAAATGCCGTTATAATCAAGCAGTAAATCAATAGTACAGTAGCACATGCTGCAGATCGCAAGGGCTGTATTTTGAGGAACAAAAGAAAGGCTAACCTCCTCGTCTTTTATGACAGTGATACACGTTATATCTGTGTACACCTTTCACACAATGACATTTTCGGTACCTCTAGTCACCCCTGAGGCCATCTGTCTACATGGTAAGGAGTATACGGAAAGGGACAGCGATTCTTTTTGCTTCGATTTACGCAACCTTCACAGCAGGTTAAAGGCAAGATCTACCACTGCTGCCTGGCTGCCCACCCCAGTGTGCTGTCTTGTTTCATTTTACGGCTCCCCCGACCTCCTCCCCTTGCAGCAGCACTGGTCAGACCTGGCAAGAGGCTGCTCGGAGCGCTCAGGGGGCAGTTGAGCCATCGCAAAAATCACTGATGCTCCCCCAGTTTAAAGCCAGGAGGGGCCAGCTGTGCCCGTGCCACAGCACCGGGGGGGGACCCCCAGCCAAGACCAGCGGGTGGAGGCGAGGGCAGAAATACGGCAGCGGAGATTTAGCCTAAACTGAAGCTGTCAGAGCTACGCCCCGGTGAGTGAGATAATGCATGCATTCCCCTGCCTGGCCCAGGCTGAATTAGCACATCTGGGGCCCACATTTACCGCCGCTTTGGAGCACCTTTGCCATTAACACTAAAAACACATCCTGGAGGACACCGGGACTTGAGACGAAGGAGGTGAGAGGGGAAATAAGACACCTTGCCTCCCCCCTCACCTTGTTCCTCCCTCCTCCCACATGGCTCGAAACACTTTGAGACTTGAATGCTGTCAATCTCCTTATGGGAGAAATATATTTATAGAAACCCCATCTCTGTGGCTGAACGCTTTTATGGTACCAGATGTCGGAGGACACGAAGTTGATAAAATAAAGCCTAGCCCAAGGAAAAGGGTCAAAATTATCTGCTGCCAGCAGTGAGAATTGCAGCTTCTCCAACTTCCACGGAGCAGTGCCAGTTTACCCCAGTGAGAACTGGGGCCAGCAAGCAGGTACAGACGCAAATAATTAGGCTGAGTACTCTGTTCGGACAAGAAGGCATTTGTCCTTCACAGAAGAGATTTTGCTAGGAAGGGTTAACGCCTTCTGCTTTGAAATACGGCGCGGCAGCTGCGGATGACATCAGATTTTCTGCCATACTGTTTTATATCAACGCACATGAAGCATCCAGGGAAGACCAAGCACTGCTTGAGACTGTAATGAGAGCGATGGTCAGAGGTATCACAATAAAAGATATAATTTGGAGATTTCTCCATCATATGGTTGTGTTTAAAAACAGGGATATCTTCAAAATATCGGGATATATGCTGATGGAGCAAATGCACCAAGGGTTCAGGCACCTTTCTGGTAATCGACCCACAAGAAACACGTGGTCTCAGGTACACAGATGAAACTCGCCTGCTTTCAACTAAAGCCAGCAGCCCAGGAAGATGCCAGGGTACATAACTGAAGCATCCATATCGCTATATTTTAGCACTATGCAGCAAAGCCAAGGAGAAGTAGGTTAATTAAAATTCATATGTCATTTCCATTTCCTCTGCATGTCTACAAGACTGTTTATTCTCACCATCTGAAAGAGATTCTCACCATCTGAAAGAGATATTAATTGCTGCTCTTGGTTGGTGAGAATAAACACTACAAGAGATCAAGTTCCCTAGTGAAGCCTTCTCAGTTTTGCTTTTAAAACCCAATGGAACAGCTTGAAAGGGCTGCTTTTATCTGCGCAGCAATTGGCTTAAGGTGCAAGCCTAGGGTGAAGTCCATTACCACTTGTCCACCAAAATTTTGCTGACGAACACTGGATCAGTGTTTGTTGCCCGTTTCCATCAGCCACAGCTCAACGCACTAAGAAGATTTCGGCCATAGATTAGGTTTAGGTGATTTCCTTCAAATAATCCCCTTTCTTCATCACTTGTGCCAGCACTGTGGCTGCTGACGTGACCAGGAGCAGGTAGGATCCCGAAACAGGACCTTGCACGCAACCTGGAGAGACATAGTATGGAAATAATGCATATGTTTGCTCGTTAGTATTTCAACGTTGATGCGATATCGATGCTGAGATGAGGTCTAACAAAGGCTGTGCTGCGGCACTGCTCAAGGTGCATCTTGGAGACTGCTTATCTCCTGCAAGCATAACACCTTGTAGTAATACAGGTTGCGCAGTTTGGTGGTGATTTCTTCCCCCATACCGGAGACCGCAGCGACGCGTGTGGATAGCGCAGTCGGTGCCAGCCCAGAGCTGCATGGTACCCATGACTGGTTTGACTTCGGCATCACTTCCATTGCAGTTGTAGGTGTGTCTTTAATTCCTAGGTGCTTAGACTTGTCGAGCCTGACAGTGACGGTGATGTGAATGCTTCCCCTTTGCCAACATCACCGCTTTCCAGGCCTTCAGAGCAACCACAGCTAAAAACCAGTAACATGTGTTTCAGCTGGATCGGCAACGTAGGCCCCTTCACCTCCAGAAATACGAGGCCAACAAAACTGGACAGAATCCAAAAAGAGGTGCAATCTGCCTACTGTCAGACCCCAGCCCACCTTACAGCGACGCTGCTCCACATGCCATCCATCAAGGCGTACAGCTGGGATGTGGGACAATACACCCGCAGAGTTCACTGTTTCCTGGCAGAGGGCTGGTCCACAGCCCTGTGACCCACGCCAGCAAAAAAATAGGATAGGAAAAATTAATGTCTGTGGCAAAGTGAGACACTCTGGAGTGAAATACACTTCTGGGAGGCTTTGACCAACCCAGGAAAATAATGTGTGTGTGCTACTGAACCATCCAGGAGAGAGGTTATATACAACAGGCCAAAAAAGTTAGGCATCCAATGCATATATTACTGCCATTTCCCAGCTGAAAACAGCTCACGAGAACCTTTTAGGAGGATACAGTACTCCTCAATGAAATTGCATTTCATAGAGATTTGAAAATTAACGCCCATATTACTAAACATCTACCAGCAGGTGATGAAAGAGATTGGCCAGCCCTTCAGTAACAGAAGAAAGGTTAGTGAGACAAAAGAAACAGGGCTGTGCTACTCGTGCAGTAGGGTAAGGAAGCTCCAGCCAGCGTCCACCTCCAGCAGGTCTTTCAGCTCCTGGAAGAGCCACGTAATACTAAGGCGTTTGCCAGGGCTGTAGATCAGGCTCATAGTATTTTCAAAAATGAAACATACGCTACAGAAATGTTGGAAGAAGTGTATTAAAAACAAACAAACAAAATCTGTTTTGAAAATTTGGCTGACACTTGTCCATGAACATAAAAATTCAAAAGTTGGTTGTGCAGTATTTGTTAGCCACTTGAGTTACATGTGGTGTGGATGAAATGGATTTCAACTAAGCATAAAGAAAAGGAATTACTGTGGTGTACTTTCAGCCAAAAATTCTAGAAAAGGGACAGAGATTATAAGTAATGAATTTCTAAGAAGAGACAGTCTGAGAATACTTCTCAGTTAACAGTATTTCTTTTGTCTCTCAACCAGTTATTTACCTGAACACTTTAGTTCTCAAGAGATCTGGAGTGATGCAAAAAACCTACGTCTCTTGCAGCATCTGTTTACAAAAGCTGTACCTGCTGCAGAGCCATCACAACAAAACAAACTTGGCTTCAGTGCTAATTTGCTCACCATAAGTGTCACTTGAGGCAAAAGCTAGACCTGGAGTAATAGATAGCAATCTTCATAAACATATCCAGGCCAAATATTTCAGTAACATGAAGGCCGCGAAAACTAATGAGAAAACATACAGAAGTTAAAGTAGTATCATCTTTTGGGCATTTCTGGGCAAGTCGAGGTATATGCAGGACCTTCCCTCTTCCCATTCTTTGGGGTACCTATATTACATTCATTTTGTGTACAGCCCAAATGTTAGACTGGTGCTTTACCACTCATCCCTATTTTCTTGCACATACTGCCTTGCTACTACTGCAAAAATACTAGGCTGACTTGATAGGGAGGGGAAATAGTATTTTGTACCCGCTTCTGACCCACAAGAAGTCAACAGGATTTTTGCCACTGACTTAAAGACAGCAGGAACACGCTCCTACTGAGAAATAAAGAGAGGCTGTTTGTTATATTTGAACACGTGTACCTCTGTTACACTGCCATCGTAATTTGCTGCAATTCTCTTGGGTCTATTTCTAATACAAACTATGAGCCAGCTCTATCAAATGCAAATAATGACAGTTTTTTAAAAAATTAATAAATCCTTGGGCTTTTGAGTAAAGAGGAGCACATCCGTGACTCACTAATCAATGCATGGACCCCTTTGTGAAGTGCTAGGGCCTCTGTGGAAACACATCATGTACACTTGAATTTTCCCCAGAAAATTTTGGCTATTAAATGATGCATTGAGAATATGTAATGTATGTATCCCTACATCTTCACAACAGTGCAACTGCCTTTACTGTCAGTGCCGGAATCAGATCCTAAATCCTATCCATCACTTTGAAAATGTCATTCTAATACCAGCCCAACAGCTCCAATGCACAGCCTGGAAATAGTCTAGCCCTTGTACAAACAGATATTTTGAACATCTACTTCTGAAACTTTCTCTTCACCTCAAGGGCAAACTTGTGCTTATTTATTATTATCTATAAAGCATCACAGGTATTTTTTTTTAAGTATAATGCCTTTGTCCCCCAGAAACAATCATGCTCACAGCAATCCCAGTCCACACAGAAGGTGGTGGTCACCTGGAGGCCAAAAAAGAAGTGGCATTTCCAGAGTCCCTTCCCATAAAGTTCCTGATTGACGAGCACAGTTACTTACATGACTGCAAGGAATACTGCCACAAAACATATTTTCCCCCTTGACCAGTGAAACATCTGGGGTTGCCCCCAGGTGTCTGTAGACACCAGTCCTACACCCATCAGAGCAATATTGCATGCATGGCAAAACTCCAACAAAGAGCACCAGGAGCGAGGTTAAATATCAGTCAGGGAGGTGCAACACCAAATAAAAGGTGAGATCCAGGGGGAGGAGAAAGATTACAGCAGTGCAGGATCCTGGGGTGCTCCTGTTACACACGCATCCTGAGAGCTCCTCTGTGTTTTTGGTTTTGATTAGCATTTGTTAACACATGGAGATATTTACCCAGAAGGAAGGTTGGTGGAGAGGTTACCAGAAACAGCCTCTCTCCCTTTCCCCCATCCCCTTCCCACTGGGACACAGGGGCCAGCTCTCCAGCTGGTATAAATCTGCGGTGCTCCACTGATTTACACCAGCTGAGCATCTGGCTTCAAGACATTTCCGATCGTATATAAAAAGAACAGTAACACGGTGTGCTACTTATAAATCTCTCTCCCGAGCCAAGGCTGTGGTCCTCACCTGTGCCCCGCTTGGCCATGTTGCCCCATGCCGTGCCATGGCATCAGATGGACACAGCCAGCCCCCTCCTGGCTGCTGTCACCTGGAGAACATAGGTGCAGGATCCTACCTCCCATCTCCTCTTACAAAACGGAGGTGGGAGAGAGGAGAGGAAATCCCTGCCTGCTCCTTCCCCCGGCAGTGTGGGGAGGATTAGTTAGCCAGTGTTTATAAACCGCTCTGAAGGGGTCAAGTGTGGGAGTGATCGGTGTCAGCTTCTCAGCATCACGTTTAGCGGCTGACCGAGGGTTGCTTTTAATTTCTCTTAATAACAGAGCAAATAGCACACATCGCCCAGCCTTCAGCTTGCAAGGGCAAAGCTTGGCCCCACGCTGCCGTCCCTTATGGCGCAGGAGGCATCGCCTGGTCCTCGCACGGGTCCCAGGAAGAGGCAGTGCAGCACCGGCCACCCTCCTCGCAGCTCCCAGGGGAGAGCACCCACCTCCCGCCCAGCCCCGCTGCCCCCCCTTCCCCCCCCCCAGGCACCTGCTTGCTCAGCTTTCCAGCCGCTTATTTTAATGCAGGGGGACGTCTTTTCCCCTGAGCCTGGTGGGATTGGTGTTAGCAGGGGAAGGAGCAGTTGGGCTTGCTCTCTCAGGTCCTCGCCACCTCCCACGGCTCAAACCTCGTACCCACCACAGCTGTTCTGGTTCAACTCACGGCTGCGGTTCTTGTCAGCATTTTCCCACAGGCAAGGGGCAGGAAGGTGGCTGGTCCACTGCGCTTTCCCGCAGAGCACATTTGTGCCTTTGCACCAACATTTTTCCCAATCTTTGCCTTATTTTCCTGAAGAAAAAGTGTTTTCCTTTATAGCAGTAAAGAAACTTTCTTCAAAATTGTCCAGCACTCCAGTATTCAGACTAGTCAGGCCTTTAAACTGACTTGAATTCCTTTTCCTGCCTGTCCTTCATAAGGAAAATCCCAAATTTATATATACATATTTCATTGTGTATATATAAATTTGTATATATACACATTTCACTGTGACGAAGGTGACTAACCTGCTCACCCATATGGCAGCACCCGCTGCCTCTGGAGGGAGGTGCAGAAGAAGGGGAGGAATCGTCTCAGGTGAGAGCACCAGAAGAACAATTTGCTTGGCCATGGTGGAAACGGTCAGTCTGACTGGTGCCACAGCCAGCCGTGGGGCCAGGAGATGGCCCCTGTTGCGGTGGGTGGCAGACCTTGCCATGGGTGAAGCTGGGAAAGGACGAGAACCTGAACCCCATCTTCTCCAAGGCCACCAGAGCAACTTCGTGCAGGTCTCCTGTGGCCAGGAAGCCAAAGTATCGCCTTCCCTCTGGATCCTGCAAGACGGGGGCAGCTACGCACCACCGAAGGTGGGATCACAGCGCTCACCACATCACTGTATCCATCCTGTTTCCTCCGAGAGGTAACAAGATAGTTGGCTTTAAAGCAGGCAAGGGTGCAGCCTCAGCCCTACGCCTCCTGAGGTCCCTGGGAGTTTTGCCACTGGCTTTAACAGCCGGGCAGTCGGGGTCACTGTGTGGTGCTTAAGCAGCCCCTCTGGAATCACAACCTTAGACTGCAATTAGTGCTGATTTATTCTGGGTGACTACAGTTCAACACAGACCAGTACCGGTCTGGCTGCCACAATTCATCCTTGAGATTTGCCAGTAAAGGCAGCAATTCTTTTGATCTTCCTAATAGAGAAAATTGGAGAGCATACAATTAGCTTTTTTTTTCCCACTGCCATTTGGATATGACTGCAAGTAGTCTGGGGAGGAGCTCTGCTTGGAGCAGACTTCTCCTCCAGTCCTGATGGCCATGTAACATCGAAGGATTTAAACGCTCCCGACTCCGCTCCCGAACATGTCAAACACGTGTAGGGGGAAAGAGTTTGAAATAAGATTGAGGGCATTGCCTGGGGCAGAAAGGACGGAGTGATAGAGGAACTCCCAGTACCATTTTACTGTAAAGCAGCTTGCTTTACATAGCTCATGCCGGTCTAGCAGGGATCAAGGCGTGACCCAAATCACTGGCTATGACCAAGTTCACAGCAGGGTGAGAAAAGAGCTCAAATCTGTCCTTCCAGCTCCTTTGACTAGGAGCTGCTTGTTCACTGCTCCTCCGGTGCGGCTCAGAGGAGGGCAATGGCTGAGCTGTACTACACCAGCTCTGCACAAACAGAGCAGCACGTGGTCAGCGGGATATAAAGAAGGAAAAAAGAACATTTCTTTGGCTACAGGAAATGAGAGGAATCCAGGACACATATCCTCCTGTACAATGGATCCACCGAGATGGTGATCATTTATCGACGCTCTCCGCATTGCCCTTGTCCTTGGAGGTGTTTTCTGCGTGCCGTTCAGCGTTCGTTCAATCTGCAGACAAGATGTGATTACATGCGATAGTTGCTCTAATGACAGTTGTCCTAGGCTGAAAGGAGTGAAAGATCACAAGCCCTTTCTGAAGGGGGACAGATGGAAATAGAAGTCACCACCCCAAGCAGTGGGTTAGGCAGCAAGGCTTGAACAGAAGCTAAGCCACAGGAGTGGGGTGGGGGCTCCTGCAGCAAACTCCTGGCAAATTAGTCCTGTCCTCCCGCCCCCCAATATGGTCATGATTATTTAAAAGCAGGGGAATACCAACCATTACATCTGTACAAACACGCCACAGGAAACCAAATCGTAAAGACATCAGCAATCAAGACCAGACTCTTGGTTTGTTTGTTCGGATATCAACATCCACTAAAGACAGCCCCGATCAAGGTTGTAATTGGCATGGCAGTAAACGCTCCCGGGGCGATGTGGAAGGTGAATAGGGCAAGGTGGGCAGAGAGCAAACCTTGTCTTTCTGGGATCCCCTACTGTTTCAAGAACAACTTGTGAACTGTTGTGGAGCGGAGCCTAACTAAATTAGTCTGGGGAAGAGAAGGGTCACACAAACATGTCCCGGTCAGCTTCATTCACTCTGGCTTTTTGCTTGACGTTCATCCTGATGTCCAAGCCAGAAAGCTGCCAGGGAAACCATTCAGCTACAAGCACTTCTCTCTCCTCCTGAAAACATCAAATAACCAGAATATTACTCGCAACCAGAAGTGCGCCTGCTGTTCCTCGTGAGTCTTGCAAAGTGTAAGGCATACTTTTCCCACCAACAATGATAAAAGGTTGGTTGGTTTGTTTGTCTGTTTGCTTTAATGATTAAACACTTATCCTATAGGGGATTTCTTCTTTGGAGGTTAAAATAATGAAAGAGACCAGAATTTTTTGAACAATTCACCTAATGTGGCCCAAATGTTCATGTATTATCTCTGTTCTTGAATCCTGGGCGCCAGTTAAACATCATACCTGCTACAAGACACTCGGTTATAATGCAACCATTAGCATTTAGCACACATTTACTCAGAAGAAACAAGCCCATGCAAACTATGAATATCAACTTCAAAAAATCCAGGAGAGTCTCTTTTTAAAACCTCCAGGAGGAGACTTCCTTTAATGCTCTGAGTGCCTTCAAGTCATTCACAAATTAATAAGCATAGAGTATTAATAAACTGAGTAGTTTAAGATGTGCCTGTGGTCTTACTCTCATGAGGGCGGGGGGGCAGAACCGCGCCTTTCTGCATTAGAAGACCATACCAAAAAAAACCAAAAACCGTAAGGCTGCAGGGAATTCAGCAGCACACTTTCCTCCAGTGGTCTTCCACTGTCACAGACACGCTAAAAATAAGGGGGAAATTCTGTTTTGTCTTTTGTCATTCGTACAAAAGAAAATCCATCTCTTCTACGTGCTGTATGTCTCTGTAGTGCATCAAGCGTTAGCACGCACAGGCATGAAATACAGTGATAAGATTAATAATAATACGTATTTGTTGCTACAAATGCATTCTTTTGCACCAAGACCTCAAGTAAGTTAATTGCTTCAGTAAGTATTTAAGAACATGCTGAAGCCAATGGGACTTAGGTGCTTTCCCTCACTGAGCCCTCAATATGTAAATATGAGGATCTATTTGATCAGCTCCCAAAATCAAGAAAATAGTAAGTGGATGCAGAACTCACCAGATTTCACCAGATCCCGCAACACCAGAAACAGGGACACTCCTTGAATCTAGTAACAGTTTAAAACAGATAAGAAAAGCTGCTTTTTTTTTTACACAGCAGGTAATGAATTTCTGGAATCTGTCCCTGCCTGGTCTTCTTTCCTGCCCCTCGTGGGATGGAAGCAGTGCTGCTTACCCCTTAATCTTTCCCAAACCTCAGCTATCATCATTCCCCAAACTAGGGAAACTTGCAGAGCAGAGGGGAAATCTACGTTACTAGAGAGAGATGTGAAAAGTTGAGTCACTTCAAGAACTAGAAAAGATACCAAAAATAGATATAGTAATATTTCTCTCCTGTTTGGGGGGGGAGGGGGGACACGACCTAAAAATAACAACAACAACAAACCCTAAAACCAGTTTGCTCTAGTTATGATAATCCAGGCATAACATTTATATGAGAACATAAAATACAGCACACAGCTGTAAGTAAAACAATATGTGTGTTCCTGAATAATGGGAAAATAGCTTGCCAATAAGGATATATTTTGAGCAAATGAAAGATGACCTGGAATTGACTCTGGAGTAACAACTTGATTACTTATAAAAATAGGAGGTAGGGGAAAAGAAAAAGGGAGAGGAAGCAGTGGTTGGGAAGAGCTTATGTTATGTGGTATTTGATGTATTTACTTTGAAAAGTTTCCTTTTGATGAATAATAAAAACAATGCCGTAACAGCCACCTTCATGCCAAAAAATAAGATTGGCTAGGGATTTTACAACTAATGTGGCTCTACTCACCCAGATTCTCCATGTCAGAAGGCCACGTTTAAGCTCAGATGGCGAAACTGGAGCAAAAGAGGTCGAATACAGAACGACTCTGAAGGCGAAGGGAGGGAAGAGCATGTGGCACAGCTCCTTGAGAGAGTGCTTACCGGCTCTCCTGCCTGCAAATTGTTTCCATGCTGGTGTGCCGAGCAACACGCCAGTGTGCCTTGGAAGAGACCCAACGCCAGCTAATGCATTTCTTTCTTTTAATATCCAAGGTGAGCTCAGTGTTCATAAAAGTACAAGATTGCCAGGCTTGTTGGCTGAAGCAGTCTCCCTACGGGTGAGACATTTCCCCCCCGGGCTCTAGGTCCTCCACGGATACGGCAGAGCCACCAGGTATGCAGCAGGGGGAAGAGGGGGGACAACACAGCCCCACGCCAGGTTATTGCTGGGAAAGGTTGTTCTGTAAGCTTGCAAAATATTTGGGAGGAGTGCTGTGATGCAGGGCCCTGGAAAAAGCCGCGGATGAATGCTAGCACTTTCCCCTGTATCTACCCAAGCGATTAGTGCCCAAACTACCCCTACCCTCCTCGGGTCCCCCAGCCCTCATCCCTCAGAGACATCAGCACTAAGGATGTCTCTGGATTCTCGTCTTTCTGTTGACGCCGCATGCAATGGTATTTTCTGGAGCAGCACTGGTATGAAGCAAGAAAAACAGGGAGAATCAACTCATTTTACACCAGTTTCCAACTTCTTTACAATTAAAAAACCTTTAGTGGGTTTCTTTTAACCTGACTCTGACTTCACCCCTTTGAAATAAACACCACTCTCGTCCTTGTCCCTCTTATGCTTTCCCATATGTGTAATGGACCTTTTCCCTTTGCTGGTTCTCCCCACTTTGGGATCTTTGCCCGTCTCTCTCTCTCCTTCTGAGGCATTTCCTCATTTTTAAATATCAGCCTAAAAGTCTTTCTCTCTAATCTCTGTAGAACGCAGTATCAAGATCAGCTGCAGTGCATTTCTGCCTAGCTCAAAAGCTGAGGGGCTTCCTTGAAAAATACCCCAGCCAATTGCTTTTATAGCGATGAGGGAGCAAAGTTCAGGCCTTGTCCCGATTTCCAGCTAATTTGAGCTTACATGAAAGCTCCCCATGATACACACAGAAATATTTACTATATGAATTTAAGCAACGTTTCCTGCTTTGCAAAAACAAAGTTAGTGTTTGAGCTAGGTTTTCTGTCCAATGGGTTTCTGATATACGGTGCTTGTTATGGCATCCTGACAGGTTTCTTCTTCACTTTCTCAGCTGGACCTGTTCACAGGAAATAGGAGGACCAAGATTTATGAAGTTAAAGCAGCATTTTGTTGCTTTACATGACTAACTCAACAAAGGTCAAGCAGTGAGAAGCAGAGAATGGAGGAGCAAGTACAGAGGCAACACAGAGAAGTGAATCTGATTAATTTTTCCCTTGGAAATACTAGAGAGAGGATTGCTTTCCTTGGAGAACATGCGTTTGTAACGGAGATGTTGCCATCATTACTGGGATGACTAAAATGTGGAGTGCAACTACTTCATCTTTTATACAGCTCTGTGTCCACAGAGGGTAAAGCCTTTAGAAAGCAATAAGCCAGCAGAACGTCACAGTTATTATCTGGGGTATTTTATCTCTTTTCTCTGGATACAGCTATTAGCTGTGCATGTGACTCTTTAAACAAAACCCTTTCCTATGTCCTCTTCTTCTTACATCCCCCTCCTTTGTTCTTTTATTGGTTTAAGCTGTAACTTACCGGGTCAAGAAAATCATTCCCATTTTTATTACAAGTCTCTATAAATAATAAGTCATACATATGTTAGGAGTAAGAACTAGAAGTAATTATTTGCCAAAGTCTGTCTTTCCTAGCAAAGGAAGGGTAGCCATCATTTGTGTGGGTTTTTTTAATAAAATGGGTATCATCATGTGCACTGGGCAGAGAAAGACCTCATCAGAAAGAAAACAAATGGGAAGGCATCTGTTGGCACCTTGGCTTCAGTGAAGCCATATTTCAGAGGGCTTTTCACCAGTCATTACTGGGGTGGGGGGAGCGGGGCTCCAAGTCACATTCATTCTCAAATCACAGATGATCCCTTATCACTCGCCTTGACATTAGGCTTTTTTATTCTGTTTTATAGGAGGATATGGGATTTCTTTATTCGTTCCAGAAGTCTACCTGCACTCCCCTTCTAGCAGGGGAGTTGATGAGAAAAATACCTCTTCACTCAGCTACACCGAACCTGCAGTATCTGCAGCCCTAAAAGAGCACTCCAACTCAGATTAAAACCCAGATTTTCTTTACCGGTTCCTGCGTACAGCAGTACCTCCCATGGGGGAGAGAGCTGGGTACCAATAAGCATTCAGACGGCGACTGTCCCCAGGGGAAGCGCCCATCGCTCAGTGCAGGCTCTCCCCAGTGGAGCCCGCTCTTTTCACTGGTATCCCCTTCGCTTTTTGCCCCAACAACATTGAAAAGTAACCACCCTGTTTTATGCACTACTTCACTCTTCAAGGTCTCTTCCTTTCCTGAGTCAGCACCTATTTAAACCAGACACTTTAATGAGGTTTGCCATTTTGACTGTGAGCCTTTCTCTTTGTTCTGCCCATCGGCCACCTCGGGGGGATGAGGACCAATGCTAACTGCAGAGTTATGTCAAAGCAGATCTTTGTCTTTCCGACAGTAAGTTTCTTTGCTCTCCTATCCGCTGCTATGAATCACATTGCCTACGCCTCCAAGGACTGCGCAGGTAAGCGAGTTTCCGTATAGAAACACCCAGCATGTTGCTTCAGCATTGCTCCCTTGCCTTTTTATTTTTGATTTTTTGTTAAATACACCATTTTATGACACATACATTGTTGCTACATTGTGACAAGCTTTTAACTAGTAAGGAAGAAGCTTTTACAATTGCATTTCTGAAAAGGCTCCAATTTTTTTCTCATAAAGATCCTTGGGATAAAAAGCAGATTAATGTTCAGAAGTAAGTTAAATGAAAAATTGAGGCTGCTCAGAGGGAGATGTTAAAGGCTGACTGGCACAAAAGGGTACTTTCTAGCAAACCTCTCGAAGCACTAAAAGAAAAGGGTCAAGAGTCATCTGCTTAAGTAATGATCTCCAAGGCAAAAATATTGGCTGGCCAATCCCATAACTACAATGGACTATTATATGTATGTTCTATAGGCTGAATGCATCAATTATACTCATCATGTGGCTTCTTGAACGTGCTTAACTTGCTATTTCCTTTTATTCAATGTGATAGCACATAAATTAATGCAAAGGCATACATGAGAGTATTTTATACCTTCTCTCCTCTGTTTTAAATTTTGAGGATCAGTGGTTTCGCTATGAATAATTTAGAGGGAAAAACTTTCAGAACTGAGGGGGGTGGTAGGGCATGTCTGTGTCTGCTAGAGAAGTTCTGTCCACTAACCACACTTATGCAGGATGGGAAACAGCTTTGCCAATCAATAGAGCATCATAATTCCTCTCCTAACAGGAAATGAGGACTCAGTGCAATACTGCAGTTTTAATTTTAATGCAATTTAAAAGAAAAAAACACCCAACACCAGATGCTTGTCAGAAGACCATTAAATGTTATTACTATATGCTATTTCCCTTAGGAACCCTCATGGTTAAAAATCAACAATAAGAAGCAGCCTATACCCTTTTATAGTGAATGTCTTCAGCTGCAGTTCAGTTAAGAGGTCTGACAGGTCACAAGGCTCATCACAAGTTTGATTATTTCTCAATAGGCAAGCTGAGATGAGGATAATTGCTATGTTTTTACAGACCTTCTCACCACAGAGCCCCTCTTGCTTTCCTTCCTTCAGCCTGACGAAATATGGCTCAAACACAGCTTCGCGTCCTCTCCGTTTTTCCACTGTCCTTTCCTAGATACTTATGCTGTTTCATTTCTCGTGAAGGACTGAGCACTGGCCCGCTCACATGCAAGTGGTTTCCTGCAGGAAAGCAATAGCACACCAGAGCGGGCGGGTGGGCAGGTGGGTGGGTGGGTGGATGCACCTCCAAGCAGCCCTGCCTGATTGCCACCACTGTCCTTCTTCTCTGTTTTGACCACAGCAGAAGGAGCTCTCCCTTCTAGCGCACACCACTTGGCTCTCCAGGTGTGGAGTCAGCGCTAGAAAACAGGTTGTGGCAATGCTCTGAGATTTAAAACAGCAATATCTACCTAGAGTTTTATCCACTGGTAGTTTGATATCTTTCTGGGAGAAGGAACCAAGGAGATCATTTAGGCTGCACAGCTGATGCAAACTGAAATCAAGAGAAAACTCGTTGCTGGTTTCTTGGACGGTTAAGTCAACAGTTTACCAAAAGTGAGGAACTCCAGAAGCAAGGAAGGGTGATCAAGACACACAGCAGTCAGAGCCTCTGAAGTCTCAGGTGACTTTTCCGGCTCTGCTGCAGCCTTTTAGCACCCATCACTCAACAGCAGCAGTCTTACGGACTAACAATGTTCTATGAAATAGGGACATTGGTACCTCTCCATGTCAGGGATGTCAGGATGGATACACTAAAGATTGTGTGGCATTCAAAACGATCGCAGAAGAGCTTTATATCAACATTAAAATTACTACGGGTTTTTTTAGCTCCACATACTCCAAAAAGGGCAATATGGAGCACCAACACTTCAATTCTGAATTTAGAAGAGACCCTTAATTCACAAATACAGATCTTTTCAGGCCTCTATAAGGTTTGGGGGACTTAAGCAGCAATCGTGCTTCACCAGTTCACATTCCTTTACCTCAGCCTTCAAATAAACATGAAACACACTGACCCAAGAGTTGGCGGTAACTTTCCTCCCATAACCCCTGGGAAAAGGAAGAGTAGTGTACTGCAGAAAAAGGGAACGCTGAAACCTCTCCAGACTCCACAAAGAAGGAACCAGGACTCTTAGCATCCCTCCTAAGCATAAAAGCACAGATGGACGGACGCAGACTCCCTTCTTAGGAACTGGCAACAACACGGTACATCCAGCTCACAAATTAGATAAAAAGAAGTGGTTTGCAGTGTCGAAGAAGCATCCGACGCTGCTTTCTGTGAGGAGGCTGGTGTTCAAACAGTACCAGCTTCACTTTCAGAGCAGACATCTTTAAGCAGTCAGCTAAGTAACCCCAACGCTGCAGTGAGAGTGCTGAGAATCTTCTAGGAAATTAAGCCAAACAGCAACAGCACCTCATCACTAAGGAGTAATTGAACACTTTGATATGATAATTGATTATTGTGCATTGATTAAAGATGGCAAGAGAGCATACACTCTCCAGATGACTTTCCAATTACAAAGCCACAAACTTCAAAGCTTATTTGGATTCGCACAACAAAATACATTTTGTTATTTACAATGTAAAAAAAAAGTATCCTCATAAATGGGGCAAGAATTTTAAAACAGTGAATGGTGAAATGGCACAACTTGAAATAAGGAACTAATCAATGCTATCAAAATGGCTTCAATCTGTCCTGAGGACTCTAATCATTTCCAGATGATAACATGGGACTGATTGGATGTCTCTGGCAGCAATTCTTATCAAGGCCTGATTATAACAACTACAATAGGAAGAAGAAAAATTGTTTGGTGGAGAGTGGTTAAGAAGGCCTGAAGCAAACAGTTGCTCAGTTCGGTGTAAACCTACCTGATCTGTTGCAAGAAGAGGCAGCAACTGCTCTTGGTCATTTCCAGCCATGCTGAGATGCTTTTCATAAATTCAGCCAAACACACACTGGAGAATAGTTTTTACTTCATGGTAAAAGCAAACCAATTTGCAACCACTTGCAATTTCTACAAACTAGCAAATCATCAGCAAAGCATCTTGACTTGCTTCCTGCTTTTAAAAGCCTTTTCAAGCTCTCCTTAATTGCTTGTTATTTTAATTGCCATGATTCTACCTCTAGAGCTGTAAGGGAACCGTATAGTTGTTACTATTTATTTGTATTATTACTCCGGACAGGAATCAGGACTGTGTTTTCCTTGCCATCATGAAAAACTTTACAAAGAGATGACCCTGCTCAAAGAGCTTTGCCTAAATATGCATGACCAGAGGCAACAGGTGGCTACAAGAGAGCAATGGCAGCAGAAAAAATTTACAGAGCTCAAAGAAAAGCAGCGGGCTCAGTACAAAGTTAGGTCTTCAGTCCCATCACTGCTGCAGCGCTACACTTCTGGGCTGAAAGCCGATACTGGAGCATGCAGCTCACATCACTCAAAATTTTAAAATTACCCAGCTTTCCTGAAGTTTCTTCAAGGTTAACCGAATTTCCTTAGGCAGGCCCTGCATTGCTCAGTTTTTTCACATTGCGTTGGAAGAAGCATTCCCTGCAATATGGCTTTGATGGAACCCATGAAATCAGGTGTCTAAAGCGAGTCTGGGATTTATTTATTTTGGAAAATCAAAACAAAGCTCAAGATATACAAAGTCATTCAAAGCAAGTACAACTGAGAACTTGGAGTTATGCCAGTGCCAGAATTGCACTTTTAATTTTTAACAAAAAGTTGCTTTCAGAATGAGCACAGACAAGACCAGTCACAAACCACGTCATACTTGCTGCTTAGCAAAAGTGCAGAATAACCACGTAAGACGTGCTGTGGGCACAGGTGACTGGATATGACTCAGCAAGCTGTCCTACGGGAATGCCAGCACTGCTCTTCCTTTAGGGAGAAAGAACAGATATTTTGCAATATGTTTATGCCAACTGTATGAGCTTCAATTTCTTCACCATGCAGTATGCTGCTTCTAAGCTAAGGGACAAGAGGTGAGACAAGAAGAGGAAAAAAGTATTTTGGAAAGGGAAGGAACATCCCACTGATAACAAACATTGTGTTGTCTAATAGGAGCTTACTACTGCTGGTCTATTGTGTCCCCAGCTGGTTATGTCTTTGTTTCAGAGGTTTGGTCCGTGCCACTCCTCAGACAAGGACATGGCAACCTTCATAATATCTGATGAGCCAGGGAAGTTTGTCTGTGAGAGAAAGCTTATTCAAGAGTAAAGAGAAGGCTGAAGCTCCTAAACACGGAAGACTATAAAATTTTTAAATACTTCCTACCTTTGCTGTCTGAAGTTCAACTCACATGTGAAGAAAAAGAGCAGAACTTTTTTTAAATTCACATTTCTGGCTTGATGGCTACATTCGCTGGAACTTTTATAAAATTACCTTGTGCAGATGTCATTGCAGAGAAAGACACGGTGTCAGTGTCACCACTGTGTCAGCATGGGGCAGTCCTGGTTGCTGAAATAGCATGACATGAAATAGCCACAGGATAACAGAAGCTAACTATGTCAGATGGTATTCTCCACCAGGACCCAGTTACCCACTGGTGTGCAGTAATATGAGGGTGAACCTGTGCTGCAACAACTCACCCTTTCCAACTAGAGAACAAACACCACTTGCGATGAGAACCTCCTTTTAATTAATCCTTTCTCCCTCCATTCTTGTTTCAATCACACCTTGTGCAACCCAGACTGAAATATTAAGTCAGCAAAGATCTGCACATCAACAAAATACCTGCGAGGCAGTCAGTCTGTTCATCAGTCACCACCATTCCCCAGATTCAGGGAAAGCATCGGTCCCTTCTCTGATACGAGCACAAGGATTTACTTTTCATGAGTATTGGCAGATTTTGAATCAAAAGCTTCAGGCTTATTGCAGCAATTAAATGCATGAGTCATGTATTCACTCATTTGGAAAGGTTCCTACTTTGTCTTATTGCTCACCAAGACCGCAAAAGGCGCATTGCAAGGAGGAAATCTGTCCCAGGAGCCATGGGACAGATTTGTTACCCAGGCTGGTTACGAATACACCTGAGTTCCTCCTGTGGCGTTACCCAGGTTCATACCCCTCGCCTCCTCTTCGTCTAAAGCGACTGCCAGGTTCCCACCGGAGACGCTGCTGCCCTGCATCCTCCTCCCTGGGACTCCTAGCAGGACTGCGAAGGAGGCTGCTTGCCTTTCCCACCCTTGCTTTTACAAGCCCATCCCGCTGTGAGAGGACCTAGGGAGCAATAAATGCATGGCCTGCCCGCCCCCCGGGGCCTGCAGAGCTGGCTGTGTTGTTGAGAGGAGAGGCAGAACTGCTGGCTGTGTTGTTGAGAGGAGAGGCAGAACTGCTGGCTGTGTTGTTGAGAGGAGAGGCAGAACTGCCTCCCTCCTGTCCTGTGCCTCCCTGCGCTGAAAACCCATTACGGTTATGAGGTTGTAAGTGTGTATTGCTATGCAGGCTGAAGAGGAATTAATGCAGCTGGATTTGGAAGGACAAAGAAAACTGGTGTTCTACTATGATCGATGGTCATTGATCTGACGCTAATTAGTACAAAAAAAAAAATCTTTTAAAATACTGGAATTACATATAATCGCTTGATTATTCATTCTAGCTTAGTCCTGGTTCCTTGATGCATTTGACTCCAACTTCTAGCAAATGTTTCTCATTAAGCAATATTAATATATTTATAACACAGTGAAAGGTAAGCAACTGAACAAAGTCGCCACCTTCTTTTCCCATCTTTGTTCGAATTAGCACTGTGCTTTGCATGAGGAGATGCTTTGCATGAGAAGCTTTGCATGAGCTTTGGGATTTGGATCCCTAATGTCCTCTCATCTAACGTAAACATCTAAAAACCTCTAATCTTTTCCTTAATAAAGCTTCTTACAGACCTTTCAGAGCTGATTGTGTCTTGTGAAAGTGAGTTCCATAAGTCAGTTTCCTAATTTTCTTTAGCAGATCACAGTGCCCTGTTTTCTACTCTCTGAAAATTTCTGATGTTGGTTTCTGTATGAATGAGTTCTTAGAATGCCTCATTAACCTGGCGTGTGGTCTCCTTTCAGACGGTTCTACTGCCTCTTTCTTACCCATTTTCTTTGTAACCAGCCCCAACCTTTACAATCCTTCACTGAAATGGACAGTGCATGGAAATGATACACCTCAGAGCAGTGTGCACAGTGGTATTGACAATCCTCTCACGAGCCAACGATTAGAGTTGCATGTAGTGGCTGTCTCAGACAAATATCTGGACCTGAATGATCATGGTGTTCCTGTCCTCACAAAAACATTTTTCTTCTCCATCTCTCTCAGTCCCCCCCTTCTCAAAACCTCAGAACTTCAAAATGCAAGAATGAGATAGGAAAAGGGGTGAAACCAGCAACAAGGAGGACTCAGTAACTGCACCTCCCCCCATTTTCCACACCCAACTCAGCTAAAAGAGGCTCTGCAAGTTCTGCACTGTGGGTCTGCTCTAGCTAACAAGGGTCTGTGGAAGGTGTCGAGCCCCTGCAGAAGAGAAGCTCGTACGATGGGCATCAACTGATTAGGTAGAGAGGTGGCAACGGTCAAAGCACCATAGCTGTAAGAACCAGCTGAAGCAGACAAGGTGGGTAGTGCAAATGAAATCCTTGAAAGTTGTATGTTTTAAATAGACTAAATTTCTCAAGGTGCATAGAGTGGCATATGGCTGGAAAGGACAGTTCGGCAAAGTTTTAAATTCCAGAAATAAGTGAAAGACAAAAACCAAAACAAAACCCCAAAACCTTTCCTTCGAGCCGGAATTGAACCAGCGACCTAAGGATTACTTTCATAGAGCAGCCTACAGTCCTCCGCTCTACCAGCTGAGCTATCGAAGGAAGATGAAGAAAGAATGCCAAGAATGAGTCAAGACTGTATCAACAATAGCCTTAGGCTCTAATGGGCCTCCATATGTATTGCTTTTCACAACAGCAAAACAGTATCCAAAAAAAAAGGCACAAAGCTAACTTTCCTGCAAAATTGGGTTTTGGTTACAAAACTGCCAGTTTTCTGCCAAATAGTTCACAGCTCTTGTAAGACTGTTGGTGGTGGTAGCATTAAGGTTGGAGTTCCTGTCATGACCCATATGAAATCTGTCTACGGCTTGACAGAGAAATTTGCCCACTCTTTGGTGACCTTGCCACATTTCCTAAGCTGAGCTAGGAGAAGAGGGAGAACTCCCTTCCACACAATTCCCCACAGCAGTTCCCCAGCCAAATCCAGTAACAAAATAGCAAACAAATCAGCTAACACGCTCCCCGACAGCTTCCATAGCGAATGCAGAGGAACAGAGGAAAAGGACGGGAAGGAATAACCATTGAGGTTTTAATTCAAATCCCACCAACTCCCACGGTGCACGTAAGACTCCTTGTACGCAGATGAGGTTGCAATGTCTGGCATTGCAACCGGTGGCCTCCCCAACCCCTGGGCCTGGGAGGCTGAATCCTTTGTGAATCATCTGTGCGAGTGCCGCAGCTCACAGCTGTGGCAATTGAATGCAAACTACACTCTTTTTGAATTACAGTGATTCACGAGCATCTCATCTGTCTGAGCAGCAGGGTGGGGCGGAAAGCTGTGAGCAGACAGCCTGTTTGCCGAAACCATGCCATCCTACTTGCCATGGGAGTGAGTGTAGCAGTGTTACCTCAGTGCCCTACAGCATATCCATCCTTAACCCATGCTTACCTCCACCTCCTCCTTGTGACTCAACCCCAAACACTGGGCTGCTTCAGCAAGCGTGTAGCCAGCAGGTTGAGGGAAGTGATTACTCCTCCATATTCAGCACTTACCAGCTTGCATTGGGAATGCTGTGTTCTGCCTTAGCTTCCTGGTACAAGACAGATGAGGACATTCTGGAGCGAGTCCAGTGGAGGGCCATCAAGATGGCCAGGGGGCTGGAGTACACGATGTCGGAGGGGAGGCAGAGACAGCTGGGCTTGCTCAGCCTTAAGAAGAGACGGATAAAGGGGTATCGTACTGCAGTCTGCAACTACCAGATGGGAGAGTATGGGGAAGCCAGGGCCAGGCTCCACTTGGAGGTGCACACTGAGAGGATGGGAGGCAAGAGGCACAAGCTGCCACCAGAGAAATGTTGATGAGATATAAGGGGAGAAAAATACCATGAGAGTAAAAATCTTCACCACTGCAAAGGTTGCCTGGAGGGTGGAATCTCCACCTGTGGAGATACTCAAAGCTTGACTGGACACAGCCCTGAGCAACCTAATCTAACTTTAAAGTCTACCCTGTCTGGAGCAAGAGGTTGGACCAGATGATCTCCAGAGGTCTTTAGCAAACATACACAAAAGTGACTCCCATGTCAGGAAGGTGACTTCACAGAGCAGATGAAGTCACAGCAAAACTATCGCCACGTACTTCTCTGTTTGGAAAATACCGCTCTTCATCTCACAATCAAACTCCCACACACACATTTTATTTATTTTCATACTAACAGACATCTTAAGCCTCCTCTACTGCTAAAAGCAGCACAGATTTTGATAGAAACTCAGTAAGATGTCTCCCTGGTTTTGTTCATGGGAGTATAGGAAGGTCAGGAAATATTTGACTTACCTACAAGGTACTGTTGCAGCTTTCTCAGAGGCCTAATCCTGGGACCTGTGATGTGTCATGACATTCACCTACCCACCAACGACTATCAAGTCAGCTGATGCTGTAAAGAAAAATATACGATGGAGAGAAACAGAACTGCTGTATGCCTGTCTGGGCAATATCTGCACTCTCTGGGGTCAGACTGTCTTGGTGGGAGGAGGTCCCCAAGATACCCATATGCGAGAATGTGAGGTTTATCATGTGCTGGAGAAAGAATGGCACAAGAGATAATGTGGACCCAAGCTCCAAAATCAGAGCAGATAGTGTAGCCCCAGGGCTCTAATCTTTTCCAGTTTGCTGACCCCACAGCATTTTCCAGGGGCACTTCAGCTCCTTTCAAGCCACTTTAAGCCATTGCCTTATCTGAGTTACCTTTCACAGACCCCTTAAAAATAATTCACTAGTCCCACCCATGCATTCAAGGACCCCAAAACTGAAAATCACTGCTCTATCCAGTTTAACTCGTTGGCACTGTCATCTAATCCAGCAGTGAGGTACCAAATACAGACTTCAGGGGAAGTATCGCCATCTCTTTGCTGTCAAAAGTTGTTACTGGTGAAGATAACCCTAAACAACTTGTACTTTCCTGTAAGAAATCAGTAGCAGTTAAGTCAAGATAAAAATTCAAATGGGATCAGATAAAAAGTGGATGCTGTTACTATCTATGCATGAACAAATGGGATGCAGAAACCACAGTGTTGCCTTGACAATAAAAAGCATTGGAGTTCTCTTTTTGTGGAACTTGCTAGCAGTGATGTATGGGTGATTTGTGAGAGATAGTCTCCTAAACTAAATGTACCCCCCAGGGCAGCTTTTCAAAGTAGATATTCCTAGGAAAAATTAATTAATTTTTTTCTTGATTTTTTGAACTTGGTAAGCTTTGAATGCTTAACAGAATTAAATTTTGGCATGGAGTTCATGAAAGATCTCTGATTATTTCGATTCTTTCAACTGATTAAATGAAGATACCAAGCTTTGAGAGCCATGTGACTGGAGCCCTGAGCTATATAAAGGGAACAGCTCACCTGTTTCATGTGGTGTAGAATAAGATGAAAGGAAAGGATGTAGCTTGAAAGCAGGATGGAGAACAGCCAGAGGTAAAGCTACTAATAGCTGGACTGTATAATTACACTTGGTAATGCTATGTGTTTTGTTAAGCTCAGATTAGCATATGATAGTCTCCAGTGTTTTGTATACTTACAGGCTGACTTTCTAACACGGCTTTAAATGGTTTAAAGGGTTTTTTCCAGTGAAAAGCTTGAAAAAATCTTGTTGATTCTGAGGGACTTGGGGGATTGTTTTCTTTTCTTTTGAGGTGGAAATACGCATATGCTCTGAATACGAGCATTAGTTTGGACTCGCCATGAATTTGTGAAATCTTTGTGTTCACTTTAATTCTACCCGGTGTGTGTTAGACGCCACTGGTTGGCTGCTGTGGCTTCTGCACCACCAGCTAGGGATGAACTCAGGATATCCCAGTTTGGGAGTCTTGTGTGAGACCCCTGCAACAGAGGAGGAGGTTTTCCTAAAGACTATTACTTGAATGGAGAGTCTGAAGCGTCAGTGAAACAATCATCTCCCTCTGTCTACCTGTTAAAATTCAAGATAGAAATCTCTTTGGGCCGGACTATCTTTGTACTTAAAGGCTGAATAGCAGCTGGCACAACAGACCCCCAGCCCTGTCTGATGCCCCCAGGCTCTGTTGTGATGTAAATAATATGTACGACTCCTTGGGCCAGCTTCAGAGACAACTTTAATAACATGTCAGCGTGAATGAATGCCAAGGGGCAGGAAGGTGGGAATGCAGAAGGAAAGGAATTGGGAGAGTACATGAAGGTTTCATATAAAGGAAGTTTGATTGCATCGCGCAGTGTGGGCTGCATTTCAGGAAACACAGAGTTTATAGGCCATTACTTACAGCTACCAGTTTTTGTCATGCTCAGAGAACCCATTTAACACTTCTGATGCTGCACAGTTATCAGCAATAGACAGCCAGAGGAAAGTATCCTTTGGATATTCAAAACCTAAGCTGTATATGCTTACCCACAGATATACCTAGCTTAATTTTGCTACATAACAACCTTTAGGTCTGCAGTGGCTTCTAATACAAAAATATTTTCTTTACAGCTAAATTATTTTAATTCAGTTTTCTTCATATGTATGACCAGTTCCATAAGCAATTAAAACACAGACACTGAAGACCCATGGCAGTCCTCAGACATCAGATTCAGATTGCGCAACCCTCTTCAAGCAAACGGTTTAGCAGCAGCAGCCAGCAGGAATTATACAAGTGCCTGAGAGCTCACCCCATCAGTGGGCATGGAAAGGAATAGCTTCCACGTAATCATCCAAGTATTCTTCAACGAGTTAAACGTTTGGCCATGTTAAGTCAAGATAAGAAATGCAGTGAGTAACATTCCCATCTTCTCCCCCATCTTCTCTCCCACAAACGGTTCCAAGTCTTGCCCTTCTCCTGGTGAAAGACAAGACTAATAATGTGTGAGCTCTTCTGAGATGATGATCAGTCCAGAAAGTTTTGATAATTGGGTGGCAATTAACCACAGTCAGGACACGACTTTATTCAGATACAATGGACTAGCTCCTAGCTGCTGTGAAACATAAGTCATCGGGGAGCCTGACCCCTATCTCGTTTAGCTTAAGCTTCCATTCAGCAAGTACCACACTGTACTTTTTTTTTGTTTAAGCAAAAGCTCAGCTAATCACCCATAGGCTCTCTATGCCCTGGTCTCATCCCGACAGCGAGGCAAAGGAGGGTATTTCTGATTGATGCCTTCCACTTTCCAGCCCTCTTTTTTCCCCCCATAAGTAAATACTGCTTTACGATAGCAGTTGTGAAGGCTGTGGTCTCACTGTAGGCTTCAGTGTCAGCAAAACCCTGCATCGTCTGGGGGAGGGCAGCGGCATGGAGGACAAAAGCGGCTCTGTTTGGGACACGGGAGAGCCCGCCACCTCCTGCGACTGCTTCCCTTCGGGAGGCAGCCCTTCCACCCAGCCACTTCCCTTTCCCTTGCTCATCAGGCCTCTCAAACTATAAAAGCTCTAATGAAAATGAAACATGCATGTCATATATAACAAGGAGAGGCTCAACTGCTGGCGAAAAAAAAAGTGTGAAATTACAGTATCAGTGTGAGAGGGAGAGATATGAGCCCTCATTCCCCAGGAGAGAATTTGAAAGTGCATAATTTTTTCCATTCACAAGCAGCGTTTAAGGGGCAGCTTTTGGAAGCTGAGAGGAAGACCCAGAAGAAAAACAGCACTCACAAGCAGAGCGAGTATTTCTGCCCTAAATATTTGGGACCTTTTTTTAATGCACCAGGTTGGTTTGGCACGGGGAGATGTGCATGCACAGCCCCGATGAACAGGTGTGGTTCCTAATGTGCTCTTCTGCCCACAGCTAATGCTTTACCTAGCCTTTTTGAAGACCGAACAGCAAATCCTTCAGGGATCACCAAAAAAAAAGAAAAAGAGTAGGGTACAACTTTTTGGCTGGCTTTCCTCTTCACAGAAGAATTTAGCAGTCCTGGGTAAAGAGGAGACTTGCCTGTGTCGGGTCTGGCTGTGGTAGGGGATACTAGTCTCTCACACTCATGAGAATCTAATTTATTTTTAAAGAGTGCTTTAATATAGCATAACAATATTACCACACATCTTGCTCAAGCAAAGAATTTTTCCAATCTATATTCAGTGCCAGATAGAGTGACTATAAAATGAGTTACTGTACCTTAAATTTCTGCCTTGGCTATAGTGACAGGAAGCTAATTAGACAAACTCTGACCATGTCTTCTGGACCCAAATGCACATTACTTGGACGCATAAGAATTACCAGCTGCGTGACAGCTCGTGCTTCTGGGGGGAGTTGGACTTAAAGGATGAAATAACAGTAAAGGAGTGGAGAACGATGGCCACTGTGGGGCCCAAACCAGTAACGCAGCAGCATTTAAACTCTTTTCCAGCTAAACTTTGACACCTCACAATGTGGCCAAAATATGTTAGAAACATGTCTGAGGCATGAACTCTGGGCTCAGACCACATGTAAAACTAAGCTTAAACACAGTTTGACTTTGCCAATTTATTCTTAAATTCCGAAGACCAGCATATTGGAGCCAACTGCACACACTAATCCTGATGGAGCAGACCATACATTTCATTGCCCACGAAGCTACTGACCTTCTTGACTCTGGCAAGCTTTGCTGGGTGGTGATAGACCTACCAGGGCTCAGCAGGCCAGGGAACAACAGTTTCAAACCTGAGCCTCACTTCAGCCATCAGAAACAAAAACCTTTGGTCAGGCACGAGTGTTTTCTGATGCCTCTTTTGCAAGCACCTGAGTTTCTGGGAAATGACTCTTGAGAACTACTGTCGTCTTATAAAAAAATCATCTGTCCTGTTCCCACTTCCTTATCAGAAGTCGGGCTCCAAACTATGCCCAGGTATTATATGGTCCTCTTTTCTGGTATTCCTACCTCTACATAGTCAGATGCAAACATTTCAGATATCACTAAGTATCAAACAGGGAGAGGGGCAGGGTTAATATCAAATTTAGTCACAGGTTGAAACATCCTTTCTGAAAGGGATGAGCAAAGCTAAGGATTCAAAAGGTAAGAACAAACACCCAAAATAATGGCTGCATCCCTACGAGCTGCACCGACCTTCCTTTTTCTTAGGTTAGGCTCAGCCAAAAAAAGGGACACAGCACTCGGAAAGGAGCTGGGCCAAGGGATCTTATTGCTACTATTTTGTGTGTATTATTTGTATTGCTATAGCACTCAGGGACCTCAAATGGGGATTAATGTCCTATTGAAGTAGGCACTATAAAAATGAACACCACAAAGACACTTCCCTGCCCCTGAGAGCTAATCTGTGGCCATTTCTCTGCAGCATCTGGCTAGAATAGGGCATAAGGAAGTGTATTAGGGTGTACTGCATGGACTGCATTTAATCTTATTTCTATAACTCTTGTCCTTCCTTAACCTACTGCCCCACTTCTGTTTGTTAACCTAACTCATCACCTCAGTCTAAACTTAGTTTGAGAGCTTCTTAGGCAAAAGTCTTTGTGTCTTTTCATGTGTTCTGTTTTTTCATTTTGCATGGTTTTAAGCCACAAAAAATAATATAAACTATTGAAAACATGAAACAAAATAACCTCCTTCCCTCTCTGAGAAAAAATGGATATGATGTATTTAAATATGCATCTTGAAGTGTTATGATTTTATATCTCTATAGAGCCTAATGTAATCCCGTGGATTGATGAGCAACACAACTGCTATGGTGATATAAATAAAGAAGTCTGATCAACATGTATATACGCACCAAGTACTTCTCCAGATATGCAGACAAAGGAGATATATATCTGCAAAATAATTCCTACTGGTTAAATACAAAAAAAGCTGCTGGTATACTGCATTGTGATTGACAAATCGTATTTGCAGGTCCCCAAAAAGATAAAGGAATGTGAAAAAGTCAGGGCAATATAGCCTCGGTATCTCCAAGACCTGGAATGAAATGTGGGCATTCCCCCATCTCTACAGTCATTTCTTCCAGGCCGGCCTCATGCCTGCAGCATCCTCTTCCCCTGCCTGCAGCCACAGCAGCTTCAGTTGCATCGAGGGACCATTTCTGGGCAAAAGAGGGTGTTGGAGGATTGGCAGTTTCTAACCTTTCCTAGGGAAAAGGGACTACCTGGACAGAAGCGCCTGTAAGCCAACAGTCAGAGTAGTGCAGTAGAGTCCAACAGCTCTGCCACCATCCATCCATCCCAAAACTT
Organism: Calonectris borealis; assembly: GCF_964195595.1. Lineage (NCBI taxonomy): Eukaryota > Metazoa > Chordata > Aves > Procellariiformes > Procellariidae > Calonectris > Calonectris borealis. Next base: position 100,789,955 of record NC_134313.1, on the reverse strand, counting down.
ACGTAACCCATTTGTGCTCTAGAAGAGGAAAAAAAGAGGTATTTCTTTAAAAGACTGTACTGAAGAACTATAAACAACACGGCATGTTAGTTTATACAGACAGAGTAGCGAGGGTATCGACAGCGTAACGGTGCAATTCGCTTCTGTTTCCCCTCCAGGCCACGCGGATCTGCCCGATTGTCAGCTTTAAACACAGCGACTCTTTCTGCAGGCTTGCAAACCTCAAACTTACTCGGCCCAAGAGAGCAGAGCGCGTGATAAAGAGAGTCTCCAAAGAGACGAAGGACTCCCTCAAATATCGCTCTGCTTCTTTCCACGAGCAGCAGAGAAAGGGGGGGATCAAAGCTTTTGAAGGTGTATCCGCAAGCAAGCGAAAGCGTGCAAACTCCGTGAGCGCGCTGCCTTCCCCGGCCCGGAGCGTCGCACGTTTGGGGAGGCACGGGGCGGGGGGAGCCCCTTCACAGCTCGGCAGTCAAGGCTGAGAGCTATTTGGATTAGATGAGGAATTTCAAGTGGAAACTGAATGTGTGTGCGTGCCTGTGTGAAGTTCAACTGTGTTTAAAGAAAACAAATGGCTTCTTATAGTATCTCCGCAAGGTCCGGTTCTAAAGGGGGCATAAGTAAGCCTCATTTTTCCTGCCATTGCAAACTTAAGTGGGATCGTGTGGGTTTTTTTCCTGTTCTGAAAGCGAAAAATCAGGAAAAACCCATGACAGCAACAGTATGAATAAATTGGCAAGATACGCTGTAAATAGCTTTGATACTAAACAAAAATAAAACAAACAAAAAAAATCATATTGCAACCATTTTAAGATTTCAGCTTCCTTCTTCACCCCTGCCACTAAGCAGGCTTCCTCAACATGTGACAAGAAGAATTCAGAGGGACGCTTGCCAAGTGTTTTCTGACCCAAATCCTAGAGGTATCCTCCATCTGCAGCAACAGACAGCTCGCTGTGGTCTGTCATTACCTTCTGTTTGGTTTTCAACACCAGCTACCCTAGTTAATGAAAGAAGATGCAACCACCGAAGACAATGAACAGACAAATGTTAGCAGCATTTCTGGGAACCTTTGAGGAAGACTTCTCTGATCTTGGATAGGCCAGAATACAGAACAATGATGACTGAGGCATGCATATACAAGCATATCGCTTTAGCGAACTAGGTAAGCTCAGCTATTGGGAAAACAGTATAAAGCCTGGTGGAGAGGATTTAAGGACAAGAGATGAAGGGCAGAGCTAACCGTTCAGTTTCTGTCACAGCACCACACCTACCTACTCGGCCTCTATCTGCAGGCAATAAATTTTATAGCCTGAAAGAGCCAGGCAGTCAGAAATATTTTTCCTATATGACTGAGACCCAGCTCCACATCCATGATGTTCTTCTATGTAAATGTTTGCACGCGGCCCTTTACATCTAAGGTTTGTAGCAATGCATGGTATTCAGCCAAATGCCATTCCCCTAAAGGGCAGCATATTTTTGTTCTTATAATCTTGCATGGAAATTGAAATGGACATATTTTAACATGGGAAAAGTAAACACGTTTCCCCTTAGCTAGGCTCTGCTGCATCACTCCGCTGGTGATGACGGTGGCCTGAGATTTTTCTCTACACATTCCTGACTCAGATTCAGAAACCACCAAGGAAGAAAGTTCCCCGCAGAAAATTAAACCCCTCAATTTGACCTAGGCGCTAGGCTGGCGATTAGATATATTTAGCCAGATAATATAGGCAGCACTGGCTTCATCAGCAAAGCTCCGTCATTTTGTTCTTCATCAAGCCTCCCTATTTGATGTAACAAACTTCCATTTACCTACCACGTAAACATGCTGTACTTAAAAAGCTTGTCTTTGATAAACCAGTCTCCCCTTTGAGGATCCATTAGGCCCAACATGAATCGAGCCTAAAAAGCTACTTAAAGCTTTCAGAGAATTCTTTGGATTTCCAGCTTCACATTTCAGTTACTGAGATGTTTGCATTAAGATACTTGTCTGAGTTCTGCCCTGCAGGATTCGGAAAAAGAAAAATGTTCCTTTTGTACTGAGCACAACCAGTAGGTATTTAGCTATTTTTTGTGTATTATGACAGTACCATCTGGCATTCATCTGCCGGGTACCTCAGGAGAATGTCCCCTTCCTACTTGCCTGTATTTTGCTGGCCAAAATGATAGAGTACACCAAACTTCCTGTAATATGGTCTCTTGGCTTATCTTGAGTAAGACAATAGTTCCTTTACATTCTTAACTTTGCATTTCACATGTTCTCCTGCCTGCCTGGAAAATTGGGTCATAAGAGATTCTTATGGGTCAGATGCTTCCTAATATGAAGCCAGGGATAACACTAGCAAACTTAGTAACAACAGTCTATAAGGCCTGTTGGCGATGCACATACAGAAGGAAATACGAAATAAAAATGGAAATTTGCCCAGTTAGATTTGTTCTGTTCCACTGAAATGCTTTGTACAGTGGAAGCATAAACAAACCACTGCTCTTGGAAGTCATGGTTCACCTGCTGACTCAAAAACTCATGTCTGTCAACCAGCATGAGAAAGACCAAGGGGACTATCTGTTTGGGTTTCTCTTTTGGTCTCAGCCTAATTTATCTTGTCAGTTCCAAGATCTCCATTCCTTTCTTGAAAGGACAATAAAGGAAGTTGGGCTTACCCATGCCCTCCAATTATTAGTTTATTTGTAAGCAAACAAACAAGAACTTAGCATGGACCAGTTCAGATTGACTAGTTCAGCTGCTGAGTAACGTCTTAAAGCTATTTTCATCCTAGCCCCTTCCTCAAACAGCAGTTCCTTCATCCCTTTCAGGACATATACTTTAATACTCCCAACCTGCTTCTTGCAAACAGCCTTTTCAAGAGAAACAAGCCAGTCTTGAGCAATTAAGACCTATAGATCTCCCTTCGCTTCCTTCAAAGCCATTGTGGAGGTGCAGCTGAAACCCATTAAATTCAATTGAGCCCAAATGGCCCATAAGTCATATGGAAACTTCCTCTGGGCTTTTAACAAAGAGCCTTGCTTTAAATTCTAAATTACAAACAAATTCAGTCTGTTCAGCTTTCACATAAAACATAAAAATTAAAGAAAACATACAGAGGAAAAGTTGCATCAAATCACAGGGAGCATTATAAGAAAGTACAACCAGTTACTCTTGTTCTGAAGTTACATTCTTCAGTTAGAAACGTCATATTAAGTCATGGCAATATTTTCTTTAGTCTGGACTGGAAGCATGCTTTATTCAGTGTATCACAAAGTGAAACTGGTGGCATTCACCACCCCATTCTCTCCTCTGACTTTTCCCCACAATGGCTAAAAATAATATATATTTACATATCTACACATAATATGATGTGTATATATAACGTGTATATATGTATAATTATATTATATCACATACAGCTACCAGAATAATCTCAGGTTCATATATAAGTAGATAATAAACATTTATATACTATATATACTTAACATTAAGTATTGCTTTATTGTGGGTCAGGTTTTTATCAAGTTGACAAATTTATTAATGTGGCTTTATATTGGAACTCTCAATCTGTCTAAGATTAGGGATCAATATATGTACTGCAAGATCATAAGTCAGCTGAACACTGAAAAGATCCAGGCAGATACTGAACTTGAAAATTATACAGTAAAATTGTTCCATAATACATCTTTATTCAGACCCCCCATGGGACTGGCATGCTGTAAAAGCCTTAAAAAAGCCTCTACTTGAGGGTTATTTCACCCTAAGGGCTCTGAGAATAACTGGAGGCCCAGATCTTTATGACTTTGTATCTATTAATGTTTTTTACATTCTTTTTAATAAGAACTTGATGAAAAATATCCTGCTCTACCTATTCTATTTGGCACCCAAGTAACAAGTCATTAGAAGTATCTGAATCATTTTTAAAAGTGCTGTCGAGTAATATTTTCTAAAGATAATGGGTCTGAGAGGCAGACACACACGCGTTCCCGAGGCAGAAGAAATTGAAACAAAAAGTAGCAGGCATCCTTCGTGGCTAATCAGGACCATGCCGAGCGCTGCTCCAAGCCGTACGGGCTCGGCAGCTGATTGCTGTGCAGATCCAACGCCTTTGCCATGGCGGGGCACCATCCCTCAGATGCAGAGGGAGCAGGGTACCACTATCTGCTGATGGACTTTGCACCACCGCTGTAGGTCCGTCAGGGCGCTGGGACACCCTGCTATCAAACCACAGTGACTGAGGCACAGACTTTACCTCCGTCTCATGCCCCTGTGGCAAATGCAGCAAGTCCTTTCAGCTGGCTTTGTACAAAGCCATTGGCGAGTGCACAGTTTAGGTTATTGCAATGAAACAAGCAGCTGTTTTCTCCCATCCCTACTCCTCCTTACTTCCCTCCCCTAGCCCCTTCTCCTAATCGTGTGCTCTTGCTGCTCCCTCTGTACCCACCCAGAGCCACCTCAACTCACCCAACAGGCGGAAGAACAAAACACTTTAACAGAGCCTCATACCACAAGCAAGCAGAATGACAGTGCAAAGGAGGTAGGACTGTGAAGCCAGGAGCAGAAAGAGGAGAAGCAGGACTGAATTGTGGCAACTGCGAGCAATCTTCTTCATGGACCCACACCCTGGAAGACATCAGGTTTGTTAAAGAAAGAACAGTTGAAATGTGTTAGCCTGCATTTAAGCCAAAAAAAAAAAAAAAAAAAAGGATGAGGTCAGCATAGTATATTAACAGCTTGACTCTCACCCCACTCCTTTCTCAGTATCTCCAGAAATTCATTGGTGTTTAGACCTCACTCCTGGGACAGTGATAACAGAAACTACAGAACTTCTAAGTCTGTGACTGAGGTCTGGGAAAACTAAACAGACAACTAATTTCACAGCAATGAATGAAGTAACACCTATCGGGAAAGTTTGGAGGCGGGGGGGGGGGGGGGGGGGGAGGGGGGAGGGAAGAACCTAGAAGGAAAAAAAGATGCTGAAATACCTGTTTGGAAGATGTTCTCTGGTTAGTTTGTCTGTGGTTTGCTTAATTGTCCTGAATTGCAGCCGTCACAGGAACACCATAAATCTGAAGATGTGTAAATGTGTAAATGGGACACGTTGACTTTCAAGTAAGAGGGAGAAGGAGAGGGGAATTGCACTCTTTCCACTCATTCCCCACTGCCAGGCAACAGCGAATTAAGACTGCCTGAGAAACTGCTGAAATCACCCCTTCTGGTGGATAAAAGTTATCTGAGGACAAATTCATCCCCATAGCTATAATACAGTTATCCCTAAGCTTCACAACCCTGAAAATGGCAAGAATCAAAGTAATAATAAAATCCCCCTAAAAACACAAGCCGGTATTCTAGGCCTGTGGAAGGAAATACTCCAGTATAATTCAGTCGATGTCATTTAAGGGGAGCGATGAGGAAACTCGGGGTGAGTCTGCAGTGTTTGACACACCGATGGCACCAAAAACAGTGACGTCTATGGAGCCAGCACATCCCTGCCTCAAGCCTGGCTGTGACCCAATTTGTCTTGGGCCAACCCAAATACAGAAAAACACTGGCACCAGTCACTGTCAGGATACTTTTGTTTACAAGCTAACTCATGAGTGCTTTTCAAAGCACTATTTCTGTTTTTTTTTTCCTGAGCAAAAGCCATGACTTCTAATTTGAAAGGGGGTTTAAAAGTGGTTCTGATTCATGGGGATTTATGGACGTTTCCCAGGGAGTTTCAAAAGCCTGGACTTTCTTCCCACAACTCCCGGGAAATGCAGTTAAAAGTCTCCCGCAGGTCGTTACTTCAGCATGTTCGGACCGGCGGTGCGGGACAGTCACCCAGCAGCCTCCATCCCAGCACCTGAGAGGGGCAGGACCCCTACGGATGCTATCCAAGGCTGTGCCCAAAACCAGGGACTTGCGTGAAAATCGTTCCCCGGTGTAGATGCAAACAGCATTAACTTGGACAACAATTACATGTCATTTCCTTTTCTGTATGTTGCTAATTTATAGAGAAACGGCATAGGATTGGAGGCCAATGGAACAAACTGGGGGGACAGAAGGGATGCTCCCTCAAGGAAATGAACATTAGGAAATTTCTTAAGCCAGAAGCACACTGAGGACACCATTATATTTAACCTAAGAATGATTTTGTATTAATCCAAATTTAGCCACTGAGTTTTTCAGCTCCGACTGGTTACAGCAAGTAATGCACTGGAAAGCCCTGGGTGAGGCTTTCTCCCTCACCTCCCTTATGCAGGACTCACTTCCAAGAGCTCTTTAAATGTCAGTCCTTGAGCAATGGGTTTCATACACAAGAGCCGGGTGCCTTGCACAATTTGAAGGGAGACCTTCCGTGTTTTGCTTTCCAGCTACTTTTACTGTTCTATTCACCCTGAACGTTGCCTTCAGTGATAAAGCTAAAAAACCCCACCCTTGCTCGTTATCCTGACAATATTTAATTCTGACAGTGCACTCAGTATACTTCATGAAATATGCAACCCTGTGACTAATGAGGTATTTGCACGTAAGGGCCATATACAGTAAATTGCAGGGCAATAAAAGTAAAGGAAAACCATAAACTGATCAGCCAGCTGTTAAAATTATGCTAAGTGTGTCTTTTTAAATGTATTGTGTTATATCCAGATGCTGACTAGAACTCAATCCTGGCTCCTTCAGTAAAGCTTCACCTTAAAAAAACTACAGGTCTCCCTTTCTGTTATTACACATTAGCTCCCTACTTTTCAAATACTGATGAAAAGTTCACCTACCTAGTGCCTCCCTGCTTTCCACTCATCATGTCAGGAGAGTACTATTTTGATTTTAAGTGTGTGATTGCGTCCGCTCCAGTGCTAAGCATCCTATCAGCATATGACCAAATAGCAAAGCTGACATTTTTGCTGTGATTATCCACGAAATGTGTTTCCTACCTCTGATTTACAAGAGCCCTATTCATGAGAAATGATTAATAGCTCACTAGCGCTGCCAAAAAGCACATAAATCTAGACATCCTCTATGCTCCTGACATGCCGCTCATCTCGTAGATATGTTCAGATCTCTCTCCCGCTTATCTATGTCTGATCCCCAATGGGCATACGCTCGTGCTGATTAGGCAATACAGTTGCTGACTGGGACAATCTTAGGCTTATATTACTGATGGCACCCAATTAGAGGTTGCAGAAAGCAGTGTCCTTCCTGGCTTGTACTAGACAAGCATGATTAAGTGTTAAATGCCTTCTAAATTAACAGGCAACATCACCCATGTGTCTGTTACAACTTATCAGGGTAAGAAACCAGCTCCACTGCCAAGTTTTCTCTGTTTGCAGTTACTCTCCCAGGCTGTAGACTAATAGAGCCGAGAAGAGGGCAAGCTGCATACAAGCATACACCTGACTCAGCTGATGCTTAACTTACTCAACAAGGGTTCATTGCTTTAAGTGCCCCACTCAGACGTGATAGATTTAAACAAGCACCATCTGAACCAGGGCCCATGATGCTATTCTCCATCCCCTCACCACCACCCCTCGCCCTGGTCTAATAAAAGCTATTTCACAGTTCTTGAGCATTTTTCTTCTGAAGATCCTAGAGTGTTTTGCAACTATTAAAGAACAGATCATACCCTACCTACCCATTTTATTCCATAATTTCAATGGGGCTGCTAGCACAGCAAGACACACACACAAAAAAGTAGCTCATTGTGCCTACTATGTGAAGAGAATATCAAGATTGCAATGCTTTCCCTACTATGGCACAAGCCTTTAATTGTACGATCATGTCCTATGCTACAAATAATACAGGGTACAACATGCCTTTTCCTTGCTGACTTTGATGCAGACAGGTTATAGCTTGCAACCGTTTTTCATTCCTGCATTCACGATGCTCGCTGTTGTTACAATATGGTGCATTTTTCATTTAAGATACTACCACCAGAGCTCAGAATCACGCACAGCTCCCACTGACTTCTCTGGAAACCCCAGCTATTACCCCAGCTGTAATAAAAAAATCAATATTATTATTAATAAAATAATTATAAAAGAGCACTGTTTTCCCTAGGTGTGTTTCGATAATGTTCTTGGTACTCATGTTCCTTTTTAACTTCCTCATGATTAATTACTCGTCCAAGCTCACCAGCAGCTATCAACTTTTGAGTGCACCCACCCAGAATTTTGCCAGATCACACATTTTCAACAGATCCTGTTGGCAGCTGAGTTATTGGGCTTTATTACAGCACAAACTACTTCTCAGGTAAATGCCTGGAAAGAACTGCACCAATGTGAAGGGATATTTTGCCTAGCTGGACACTCTTTAGAAGTGTAAATACTGCTCCATTCTCTACGTACCTTATCTTCAAGCCATCTGGTACTTTTGCTAAGTACCAGATATGCTTTCTTTAAAGCAGTGGTCAACTGTTTCTTTAAAGAGTGAAGAGTAGCCTACATAATTTTAATTTCTGTGCCAAGGATAAGAAAGTTATTAGTGTTGCTTCTCTGGCCGTTGTATCACAAATTCTTTCAGAAGCAGAATATTTCATTACTGTTTCTTGCCGTGACCTGATGTCCAGATATGTATCCTGCACAGCTGTATCTGCAGCGCTAGCCATGGGCTACATCCATGAGAAAGAAGAAGCTGATGATACGAACAGGTGTTCATTGCGGTTGCATTTTGTGCAATGCTGTTTGCAAAGTATATAATCACACAAAGTAAAAAATCAAACAATAACAGCCAACTTTCATTGCTCAGCATGCCCAAGCCTCCCCGGCCAGTGAGTCATAAGCCCCAAAGGGCCTTGACTCTCCACTTACTCCTAAGCCATGCTCGCAGTTTCTTACCTGACTTATTTCTTCTGCTGCATGTGGAACCAGTCTCTCAGACTGCGTGGCCTAATTCTGCTCAGCCTTTGCTTTGCTTGATTACTACCTTCCTACAAGCAGCTAAAAACATGTTTAAATATTCCTATCATTTAGCCCGAAGGAAAGCTGTTTAGCACATTTAACATCTTTACCCAGATCTGAGACTTTCTACAGATGTAAGAACCATCTGATGGCAGCCACTAACACCTTCCTGTATAAAAAATATATTCCTAAAAGAACAGCTACATGCAAAGTAAATAGGGAATTCTGCCATGAAACAACACAACTTGCTGCCCCAAGTGCAAAAGGAGATCTTTTAAAAATGGTAAGTTACAAATAATGAATGATATTTTTCACTCTCATTTCTGTGATGTGGGCAAAGCAGAGGAGTTAGGACGAGGTGTTAATTTTATCACCTTCCAAATGGCAGAATCAAGGCAAATGGAAGTTGTGATGAAACCCTATCTACTAGGTATCTACCCACCTCTCAGCTTTCCAGATAATACCAAACCTTTGTTTTCCTTCAGGACTGTGCTGAATAACCTGGAATTGGATAGATCAGATACAAAAAGACCCACTCCAAAAAACTTTCCATGTATTTTTACCAGTCCATATCTTTTCTTGGCCATTTCCCTGGGAGCACTACACACCAACTTCTCTGACGTAACACCCCTTAGTGGCGCACGAAGGAAACATTATTTATCGGGGTTGGCTGCCCTATCTAATTAGAGATCTCCCGACAGCTCATCTTCACTAAGTCTCATAATTACGCAACTCCGAGCCTCAGCAATCCTCACTCAGCAGTTCCATGGGAGCTTT